>NC_090440.1:1999468362-2000198362 GCF_031143425.1 Pleurodeles waltl
ACATAGGGGGGGGGTCTCACAATTGATCCATTGATTGATCTTAAAGTTCCTCCCATTGTGTGATTTAAACATATTAATGTTTTGCACATATTGACACGCCTTGCATTTGTGTCTTCGCCCAAAAACTTTTTGCTGGCGTGACCACCAATTTATTGTCCCTTTATTTGTACATTTTGTCATAAAGCTACTTGTCAGATACTGTCCCAATGATCTTGTTTTTGATGTTATTGTAGGGTGTTTAGGCAGAATCTCCTTAATATTGGTATCCAGTGTGAGAATCTTCCAATATCGCCGTAGCACTTGTCTAAACGAATCACTTGAGGCATCAAACTCCATGATGTAACAACAAACTTGGCCATTTTCTTCCATATTGTTTTTAGACTGGTTTGGAATCAATAATTCATCCTTTTTGTGTGACCAGGCTCTCTCCAATGCATTCTCTACTGCACTTTGTGGATACCCTTTTTCTATAAATCTTTGGCATATCTCTTTTGCTTCACGGATAAATACATCATTCTCTGAGCAATTCCTATCTAGGAGCTACTTTTTTTTTTTTCCTTTGTGTTTGAGCACACCAAACAAATCAGGGGTGTGGATTTCCTACAGCCCAACGCACAGGACATTGTTTGAGATTAAGGACCACAAGATTTCATGTTTCCTTTGTCTTTGAGACAAGTAGACCCAATCCCCCTGCAGGACAAACCGTTGGGCTGCCTGTTTACAGTACCACATTAAGGAGCAGGAAGGGAATTGTCTGCAGTTGAGGAAATGTGTGTCCATGTTTAAACTATTTGAATTTTTATTTATGGTTCATTAATGATAAACATTTATTAGTACAATGAGTGCTATAAATAAATGTAAGCTAGGACTGCACGATTGACACAGGCTCTGGTTTTTAAAAAAGTGTGTATATGTTTGAAACATTTAACAGTAAGAGGCAATTTTTTATCTCCCAGAATGCTCTGATTAAATGCAAATATTTGCAGAAGTTTGGAAGCAAGATTGAGTCTTAACTTTCAAAATAAAATGTTAACAAAAAGTGCAACTAGGAGAATAATCTTTTGCTAAACTATTGTGAAATTTTAGGTACCATTTCTTTAAAGCATTTGTATTAATACATGCTAGTATTTACAAAAAATATTCATAATGGAAAATCAGTGTATCTAGTTTCAACAAGATAATGTGAAACATGGAATCAACAAGCATTGGCAAAGCCAATGGGTCTGACATTGGTCGTCAGTTTTTTGGTTTTGTCAATGCTTGTCTTGGTTTGACATGGTTTTTGTACACTTTATTGTTGTGGGAGCTGCCAAGCTCTCACCACTGTAGTAAACATTGGCAGAAAGCAAAATGGTTTTGGTCTTAAAAAAAAAAAAAAAAAAACTCTTTAACAAATTAGTTCCTAGCACTGAACACAATTACTTTCTGTGCCAATATGGTCCTTGTGAATGAGCGAATTGCTTTCACAGTGAAACCAGCCAACAGATCGATAGAGATGGACAGAATTGTATTAAAAACAAAAGGTCTTGGTTAACCCCAGACCTAATTAGATTCCAAATTCCTAGTCACAAAAATGCACCCACTGTATGTCTCTGCATTAGTGCTGATTAATGTATTTCATGAACTCAGTCATTTACAGAAGTAGACCAGAAAATCGTACTACTAGAAAGTTTTTGTGGACTGTATTTCAGCACAAGCAAATATGTAAGTGTATATTTACCCCCCCCCCCCCAACCCCCCTAACCCACTACCCAAACTTGGAAGAAGCTTTACTTCTGACCTTGTTAATCGTACATTTTCAAAACATGCAAGTTAGTCGGTTTGCACAGACTCCAAAGGGCATTCCAACCTTTAAAATACTGCTTACTGCTACCTCCAGATCCTGTAGATCTGCCGGAAGGTGGCAAAATAAGGAAATTGCTAGTATTAAACCCCCCCCCCCCCCCCGGCATAATCAGATGCTATTGCCAGAGCTCTTATATAATGAGGTTGCTGCCATAATTTGTTGCAGCGCTACATGGCACCAAAAGGACAAGTAGATTTTATTATATGACAAGCTTTATGAAGCAACCTGTCCCATGAGCAAGTAGATATATTATTAAATTCCAAATCTCTGCAAGTGCTCCTGTTTTCACTTGCTTCGTCCTCGGTCTCCTGTTTGCCCCCCCCCCCCCCCCCCCCCCCCCCCTCCTCCTCTACCTGCCCTATCACAACTCTAAACAGATCGCCCTCACATCTGAACTTGCAGGAAATGTTCAAAGCAACACGCACGACCCTGGTCTTTGTTATTGGCCCATAACCATCATCATCATCACAAACCATTTTCCTAAGGGTGACCGTGTAAAGAATATCTGTGTTGCTTTAGGCGAGAGTGTAAAGAAGTTATGTAGAATCTGTTCCCCACAGATAAACTGCGATGGAGTTGGGAGGGGTAGTAACAGATCCTAGCAGTGAACGGATTTCTAAATTGTCTGCAGTGGTGGAGTCACTGCGCAGGCTGTGCTGACTTCAACCTTCACCTGTCAGCCTGTACCGTTAGTATGCAGTGTATGCGCAAATTATTAGGATGACTGTTTCCTTTGCAGTATGCAGTTAACTGAGTTCCATTGTTTTGGCGCAGTTTTGGCATGTTTGTTACTTGGCTATGTCCATACTCTGCTATTACTATTGCTGCCAGTGTAGTGAAGTGATGCAACGTAATAATCCGTTAATTTGGATGTCTGTCATATACTTATATATTGGTTTTTTTTTTTTTAACAGAATGAAGACTCTGTGCTGCAGAAAGCTACCGTATTTATCGGCGTATAACACGCACCAGCGTATAACACGCACCTCATTTTTAAGAGGATATTTCAGAGAAAAAAAAACGTAACATATCGGCGTATAACGCGCACACCATTTGCCCCCTATTTTCAGGGAGAAAAAGTGCGTGTTATACGCCGATAAATACGGTATGTTCAGTGTGGTGTGTGCGTAAAAAGGAGAGCAGGGGGTGTTGGCTTGCAGGATTCTTGTCCAGTGAATAAGTTGGCAGAGGTTTTTTTTTTTTTTTGTTTTTTTTTTTAAACAACGAATCCAGCTTGTAAACCACATTAACAGGATGTAGCGCTGAGGCTCAATAATTAACTTAGGAACGTATGCATAGATGTTCTGAGCCTGCACACTAAGAAAAAGATATTAACCATCACAAGATGTTTGATAAATACTGCATGGTTTGTATCAGTTGGTACACTAAGCTTGTGTGACTCCCTTTAGTACACTGGAGTCAGTTGTGAGGTGGACAAAAAGAGTGACTACCATACCACATAATTCCACACCACGCAACATAATTATATTCCACATGACACAATGCCACGTAATTGAACTCCACATAATTGCACACATTATATTCCACATAGCCACTTTGTGCCACTAAGTAACACTCCACAAACTCGACACCATGCCACATAATTGGACTCAACATCATTTCACTCTACGCCACACAATTCCATGTACAAAGTTCACCTCCATACAGTTCCATTCCACCCTACATAATTGTACTCTCAACCACCTAATTCCACAACACAATACTACTCTACGTAATTAATCTCCCATGACACACATTTCCACTACACACTTGCGCTACTCTCCATACGACATTCCACTACCCCTCATGCTACATATTTCCAGTACACAACTCCACTCAGTGCCACACAATTCCACAATCAGTTCTGCTACCGCTCTCATAATTTCACACCACATAAATAAAAATATTGGCTCAGTCCCTTGTTGCTCAGGCTTCTCTAAATCTGATAAATCCCAGGAGGGGCCTTTTTGTAGGCTGTGGTGACTGGTGACTGCTATTTGGTACACTTCCAGAATGTCTCAGCTATTATTGGCCCAAACCATATGTAGCCATTCCCCTTCCTGATAGCACTTAGGGAACTTTCTAATGAGAGTGGGAACAGATTGTCCAAATCCATTAAAGAATGTCATGCATTCAAAATTATTCCCTTTAAAACTGGAATAGTTAAGGTCAAAATAACTTTGCCATTGAGCGTAACTGTATCCTGGTGCTTTTCCTATTTTGATCTCATCTTCTCAAAAATCACTTCCGAGCCCAAGTGGATATCTATCAATCACTCTGGGTTTTAATATCTTTACATAGCTGTCCATATCAACCCACAACAGGTTTTGAAAGATAGCACTGAATATAATAAAATAGAAGTGCACATGCAGCTTTTTTTGTTAACACCATTTGGAGTGTTTTTAAACTAGAGCCACAATAACAAAAAAAAAATATATATATATATATATCTTTTATAATAGATAAATCAGCCCATTTACTTATTATACCGTCAGTCAGACCTGATGAAAGATCGAAAGTATTGCAAGGGTGTTTGCATTGAGCACTGGAATTCTCTAAATAGTAGTGTTTTTTTTTTCTTTTTTTTTTTCTTTCCCTAATCCATATTAAACTTCATGATTTATTCCTTTTGTGAGTGATTGATTTGTATACACCATGGAAGATCATCTACCTCCAGGTTCTTCAACTTAAATTGAAAAATGTAACTATCAAAATTAGATTGAAAAGTAGCACAGCTGTAAAATAAAAGATGGCATCTTGGAAACTCAGAAGTACCAAGCCACCCTCACTCTTGGTCATTTGTAATACCTTCAGCATAACCTGTGGGTGTTAGTTTAAAGTCAAAGGGTGTTATAGCTTGTTCTGTGTGTGGTTTTTTTATTTTTTTATTATTTTTTTATTTATAAAAAAAACAAACCTCTAACTTGAAGGAGATTGATAAAGAGGCACTAAATCAAGATAATTTTGACATTTTAATTAGAAATCTGTCATCATATGTGTAAAATTAAACAATTTCTCCCACTACTCTGAATAAAACCCTTGCTGTACCTTTTCAGGCCTGCTCTATAATTTTTCTTTAAAAGCTAATGGGTAGTAGGCTCCCGGGGAGATATTAAACAAACCCCACCCAACGTTCAAAGGTTTTAATCAGTTGAAAAGCCCTATTAATATTAGGAAGAGTTGGGTTAGAAATAAAGCCATATCATCCTTGTACAACTTTGTTGAAAACGGTCCATAAGGATAGTAGGATACTTGTGTTCTGGCGAATACGCCGTGCTAGAGGTTCAATCAAAAGTGGTGAAAGAGGGCAACCTTGTCGGATGCCCTGAATCAAAATAATCTGGCGGGCAGAGTTATTAATCACTAGCTGTGCCGTGGCCCCTTAGCTTAATTTCCTAATTGAACTTGGAAGCTGGTGTAGTAACTAAAACGCACCTAAAATTTGAAATAGACACCTCCCTGTTATGAGATTGAACAACAGAGCAATTCTAGCTGGAATGGCATCAACTGTCACCAATTCGATAAACTATTTCATAATGTTTGTTGGAATATATTTGTCCACTGAAGCCATTCTGATACCCAGCTATGAGTGGAGGGGAACCTTGTTAATCCATTAGGTTACGATTTTAGTGTAGATCTTGTAGTCTGAATCAAAAATCATTATTAGTCTAAGAATTCAGATCGTTGCCTTTTTCTCTGGTTTTAAAAGTTGACTCAGACGCCTCTCTGAAATAAATCCAGAGTTTGTGTCCCACCTAATATGATTAAAGAGGGTGGCCATGTGCCAGTTTAAGAGGGGGTGAACGTTTTGTAAAATTCAGAGCCAGGTCCATTCTCCCGGCTAGTTGAAAAGCCCTATTAATATTAGGAAGAGTTGGGTTAGAAATAAAATCATATCATCCTTGTGTGCTAGATTTGAAAATAGTGAGGCACATATTTACCCAAAACACTCACCGTATTTGTGGTGGACATAATACCATTAGGATGACCCCCACAGCAGCTATCCGGTTTATTTACACTCATCCAGATTTTAAGTATTCTGTTGCAGGCCGTGGTTAGCCTGTTTATTGTCTCTAACTCACAAACAGCAGTGTGTAGCTGATTAAGTGTTGGGCATAAGTGTAGCCAGATGCTTACCTAGAAACTGGATTATCTGTTATGGCAATTCACACTTGGACAGATCTTCCAGGACATTAAGTAGACAAGTTGAGTAGTAGTTCACATTCCTGCTCGCTTATCTGGACGTCTAGAGTGGGGTTTCTAGTTCTGTTTAAAAAGTGTACTATTGTGATGTGCTATCAGTGTAAGTGATAGGTTTGTGTGCAGTGTTGGCTGTCTCCGATATGTTTTGTTTTGATCCTGTGTTGAGCGCAGAGTACTTTTGGAAGGACAGTGTGCAAAATGCAGCTTAGGCTCACTTTGTAGTTGAATGACATTATATGCGTATTGTAATCTGTATCTTTCAGTAACCTGGTTTTGACAAAGTGGGCAAAAATCACAGTCCAGTGAAGTAAATGAGGAGGGCGTGGTAAGTAGCAAATATTTTTATTTTAGTTGTAGATCATCGAAGCCACGGTCTCCAGACACGACCGGGCGCGGCTGCTCTCTCCAACCGTCCTCGCCCGAATCATCCCCGCGTGCCCCCATCTGCCGCTTAGCGACAGCACAGAAAGCCTGGTCGCGAGGCAGCAACGCTGCTCGTGGATACCAGGTACAACATTAAGTTTTTTTTTTTTTTTAAACACCATCACACCCGCCCCAAAAGAAAAAAAAACTGAATATATACAAATACTACATAAACAATACAAATGCCAACAACCACGTATTAAGCCTACAGATAACCATTATCATTGACAGCATTTTCATAGTAATTACACATTGCCTTATTGACACAGCTACCAAGGCAATGAAACCTACATATAATCGTTAAAATAGACCGCGTTTTCGTAGTAATTACACATTACCTTATTGACAGTTTCCACGGCAATTTTCGCACTCTATTGCTTCTACGCACGACCGGTCCGTCACCACCACTTACATTCAAGTCCGACTGTTTCACCAATACACCCCCACCTTCATTCGGGTACGATTGCTTTACTAAATCACACCTGCTCACGCCCTGAGGATCCCATTTCCCTTTCAGTTTGACAACCTTGGATTTGTTCCACCACTTATTGCCCTGAACCCTTACAGCATTGCCCAAAACCAGTTCAACCCTAACAGGTTCAGAAAATTTAGCATTGCCTTAACAAAAGTAGGCAGCTTTACAGCTACCCAATCACCTTCTGCAATAGGCGACTCTTTAGCCCCTTTCTTACTGTCAAAGTATCTCTTTTGTGGTTTGTGTAGACTGGTTGTGTTCCACATTAGCCTTGATAAAATCAGTACGATCTCGGACCAACATTTGTCTAAAAAACTTGGACATCCACCTGGATTTAATTTGAGTATTAGGCTTTCTCCCTTTCAAAGCTTTAAACGGAGATACCCCGTGGTGGAATGAGGAGTTGATCTATAAAACTAAAGCATTGCCTGAACAGACGCCTGCACATCACACCCACTCTTCAACGTGTTCTTGTTTGGGGCTGATAAAGGGAACATCTCAAATGTTTAACTGCACCTTGCTTCAAGAATGCTTTGAACTCCTCAGACACGAATTGAACACTATTATCTGAGATGACTTCCTCCGGAAAACCCTCATTCATAAACGCTTCCCTTAAGGAGCCTTGGCATTGGGCTCCTGTACAAATTTGACGTAAGGCCATTTTGAAAAATAATCCACTACTACGTATGTATACCATAGCTTGCAATTGATTGAATGAAATGGTCCCACCATATCAACACCCAATTTGCACCAGGGACCTCCAGGACAACCAATAGGCATAATAACTCTTGCCAGAGTTGGAGCATACAGCACAATTCCTTACTAATTGTTCAATTTCACTGTCCATGCGAGACCACCAAAAGCTGTCTCTTACTCGTCTTTTGGTCAAAGTGGCCCCCAAAGGACCTTCATGCGCTTTCTTCAGTAATGAACTCCTCAACACTTCCGGAGGAATGAGTTTCATTCCTCAACAGAATGCCCTCCTCAATTGTTAGCTCATCAGAAACTTTCTAAAATGGCTGAACCGCCGTCGATAAATCTTTCTCATAAGGCCAACCCTCAACTATAAACCTCATAACTGTGCACAGGTCATTGTTCTCAATCAACTTCTCCTTCCACTCTGACTCAGAACACACATACACATGATCAACCTCAACTGCTGCAATCATACAACATTCATTGTCCACAATTTCATCGGACGTCGGGCTAATTTGACTGGGAAATATCGACAGATAATCAGCTCTTATATTCCTCCCCCCAGGAAAATGCATAACTTCAAAATCATACTGCATCAACCTTGCAACCAATCTAGCAATCCTGGGCGTACCTGTTTTGTCGTTGGTCCCCTTCAAGATTGAAACTAAGGGCTTATGGTCTGTTTTTCAACACAAAATGCCTCCCCCACATGTAAGTCTTACATTTTTCAATGGCCCAAACACAGGCCAACAGCTCTTTTTCGATGACAGAATAATGCACTTCTGGCGATCTTAATACTCTAGACGCAAAACCAATAGTATTTTCAACATTATCAATCATTTGAGTCAACACCGCCCCCAGTCCAATATTGCTAGCATCAACGGTTAGACAGCATTGGAATCGTTGATCATACGGTTTCAGCACTTTGGACTTTAAAATCCTCAAACGCTTTCTCACATTCTGAACACCACTCAAAACATGTGCTTTCTTTCAATAGATTGGACAGGACTCTCACCCGACTAGCATACTCCGGAGTAAACCGAGAGTAAAACTCACACATGCCTAAAAACGCTTTCACACCAGCCTCGTCTGTGGGCGGAGGAGCCGCTTTGATAGCTTCAACCAAACCGGGTTTTCGGGCTAACGCCCTCTTGGCTTATCACATGACCCAAGTACTCAACCCATGACTTCATGAAATGGCACTTTTCTCTCTTTAGAACAATACCATGGGCCATAATTTTCTGCAACACTTGTCTTAAAATCCTGTTATGCGCCTGCTGATCTGGTGCGTGGATAAGTACGTCATCCTGAAAAACCACCACGTTGGAAATCCCCTTTAACAGCGAACACATGATTCTTTGAAACACTGAGGCTGCAGATGCCAGCCCAAACGGCATGCGGCAGAATTGAAAAACACCAAAGGGCGACACAAATGCTGTTAAGTACCTGGACTCTGGGTCAAGTTCCACCTGATGATAAGCACTAGCCAAATATAACTTGGTAAAGATCTTCGCACCTTTGATGGTGGACAACATTTCATTGATATTACGTAGGGGATGTGAGTCCACCGAAATTTCTCTGAGTGCTCTCAAGTCCACGCAAATTCTCAATTCCCCATTCTTTTTCCCTAGCTACTACTAACGGAGAAAGCCACAAAGAGGATTCAGTTGGTTCTATAATACCTTTGTTTTGTAAACTTTCCAGTTCCTTTTCCAAATCTTCTCTCTCACTAAAGGGAACAGACTTAATTTTATGTTTGACTGGAGTGGCATTCATTTTCACTTTTATTTTATGTTTAAAACCTTTCAACTTCCCCAATTCACCTGAAAAAACTTTAGGGAATTCAGTGAGAAGGCCTTCAATCTCCTCCGTTTCTCTAAGCACTGCAACCTGTTCAGATGTACCTGGCCGCAACACCATTCCAAACAGGCCCTGATGGAACCAGCCTGAAATGTTCAGCCCTCTTACCACTACATAGATCTTCCCATGTATGCGTCTCCCCTTAAACTCAAGAATGTCCTCAAAAAAACCTTGAAGTTCAATCTTCCTCCCTTCATAGGACACTGGAGCCCTGTCTGGCGGTTCAAGAACACGCTCTCCCCAATTGTGCTTGAACAAGTCTAGGGTAATCATGGTAATCCTAGCCCCTGAGTCTTCTAGCAAACTGAATAACTTGTCTCCTACTCCTATGCATGCATAGGGATCCACACAATTATCCGGATCACTAGACTTAACCGCTCCATCGTCAACAACTAAAACCATATCCTGAACCTCTTGCATGAGGTGCTCCACCGCTTCTTCATTCGCTTCCATAACCATCATGACAGACGCTCGTTTTCCACCTTGACAAACTTTGGCAAAATGCCCCACCTTGCCACAGCTCCTGCATTGGACATTCAATGCCGGGCAACTCCTAAATCCTTTTTGATGCATCATGTTACCACATCTAAAACCAACATTTCTTTGTTTGAAAAAAACTTTGGAATTGGCAAGCTTATTGTTTTTCTGTCCACTTGATTTGACCACAGTCCTCTTGTCATCTTTGTTGATGACAGCGTTAACTCTGCTAGTCGTCGCCAATTCTATTTCCTTGGAGGACTTGATGGAAGATTCGATGCTCTTTGCAATTTTTATTGTCTCCACCAACGTTGGATTGTCCAGCTCTGATAACTTCTGTCTTATAGATTTATCTGTCCCTTGACAAATAAATTGGTCTCTGATAAGTTGATCACCCAGTGCACCAAACTGACATTCCGCAGCCAGAAGGCGCAATGCCGAAATATAAGTGTCTACATCTTCATCAGAGCGTTGTTCTCTTTTAAAAAACTTGTGCCTAGCCACCACCAAACTAGGAGGTGCATCAAACCTGTTGCTCATTTTCTTCACCGCAATCTCATACTCATCCATTTCACCATCATCCAATTGGAAGTCTGGAAGGTGCTTGAAAATAGCCCTCCCTTTGAAACCAATGGAATGGAGAAGAAATTTTTTCCGTTCTGGCCTGTACCATGATGCTCCAATCGCCCCTAAATAAGTTTCAAAAGCATCTTACCATTGCTTCCAACTTATTGGTGGTTCGCCAGGGCTCTCTAGAAATGGCGGTGGGGGCAGAACCGATTGCATGATGCAACACCACAAACCGAATAAGAACAAAAAAAATTTATAATTTTAGGACAAAAAAAAACAAATCTCTAATGCAGAAAAAGAAAAGGAGCGTTCTTTGTTGCTACAACTTTAGTTTGTACTCCCAAAACTATGTGTAGCCCAACGAGTCTTATATGCTACTCACAGGTTGCCCAGTTTAAAGAATAGCGCCTTAAATCTGTTCCTCGTTGTCTGACCACATACACTGTGCAATCTAAACTATTGTCCGTCAAGTGAAAAACAAACTAGAGAATTGAGCACCTGCAGACCAGAGCAAATCCATACCTCTGTTTATTTTGTAGATTATCGATATCTTTAGCTTGCATTCAGGTGATTTTTACATTCGGTGGAAGTAACACTGGATAACAAAATCACTCCCCCGAGGTGTTGTGAAAAACTTTGCCAAATGTGCCTGGAAATGTCTGTCGTGGTATGAAGAGGACGAGGTATACGTTGTTCCTGCTTGACCGAAGAGGACACACTCAGTTGTGTACCGCTGCCGCTCCTGCGTGGGCCCTCTGCGCCTGGAGACCACGACCCTCGTCGCCAAATGAAGTAAATGAGGGCGTGTTAAGTAGCAAATATTTTTATTTTAGTTGTAGATCATCGAAGCCACGGTCTCCAGACGTGACCGGGTGCGGCTGCTCTCCAACCGTCCTCCCCCGAATCGTCCCCGCGCGCCCCTGTCTGCCGCTTAGCGACAGCACGGAAGCCTGGTCGCGAGGCAGCAATGCTGCTCGCGGATACCAGGTACAACATCCAGGACGAGAATAGTTTTGCTTTTCACGTTATTTCTGTTCTAGTCACTTAAATGCTTAAGTGGTTTTAAGGGTGGTGGGACAAAGCAATAGGCTAGTAAGAAGTGGTACAGAGGAACCAGTGAAGAACGGATTGTGTGGAAAGGGTGCGTATAGTCTAGTTAAGCGGTTGGGCGATGGTGTGGTGATTGCAGTCAGAGCTTGCACTGTCATAATTGTTTTTTTTTACACATTGGATAATCCCACAAGTGTTCTGCTTCTTCCATACCATGGTTCTGCCCGAAACTCGATTGAAAGAAATTGAGCTGGTTCTTGAAACTGATCACTCCCTCCAGTAAATATTTAAGTTAACTGAGTAATATAGTAGTTTGGCAAATGTATCACCCGAGCTCTGTCATTTTCACCTGAGTATAGAGCTTCAGTGTGGCATGTAAGCCGTATCAGTCTAAAACTAGAAAGTTGAGTTACATTTGTATAAATTCCTGATGATAATTGAACCTAAATGAAAAGTAGGGGCTTGAAAAATGTGGATAGTTGAAATTGGTTGTGTCCAATTTATATGTAGATATTTGTTAGTGGGAGCCCTGTATATCGATCATTGGACAAAGTGATTAAGCAGTGTTCAATTTGTAGCCCTGCCTTATTTTCTAATAAGGTCATTATTAATATAGCAGTGTACTGAAACAGTTATACCTTACATGGTCTAGTATGCTTGCATGGAGTCAAGTTATGTTCAGAGAACCTAATGCCTATTTGGATTTTGTCCTATAAGTAAACACATGTCTTTGGTGGAAGGTGACATTTTGCTACAGTAAGTTAGTTCTATGCATAATGAAAAACCCGATTTGCATGTCACACTTTAAAATAGTATTTGCAGTGACCAGTGGATAAAACATGTTAGCTGGAGAAACCATTAGGCATCATCGTTACCAAATAACGTCCCCCTGTTGAACTTGTAAACCAGAACTCCTTGTTGCAGCCAGTTAACGGCTTTAATGTGTGGCAGCATGATTTTTTTATTTTTTTTTAAAAAAAATTCTCCTTTCTATTTGCTAGTCTGTTCTGGTTTTGACTTTTGAGTTTGTCGATTATTTTCAGTGTGCAAACTTTTTAAAAATGTTTCTGTAGTGGGCATATAAACAGCTTCGTTAATCTTGCTCTTACAATATGATAAGTGTTGAATTTCTAGTACTCCGTGATGGATTGGCATTGAACTTTGACCCCAGAGGCAGTGTTTTTGAGTATTTTAAGAAGATGCAAGCTAACAGATATGTAAGGCATTTATTCATTTGGGACTAGCACATTGTGAATGTGGCTCGCTGCAGAAGCTGCACAGTGGGAAGATGTTTTTGGCATCGGCAACTGCATGATTCATGACATCCCCATAAGTGAATGTTGATGTGACTTCTACCATGAAAAAATTTGGGACCCTTAGTACAGTAAACGGTACTTGCATTGTGCCTGCCGCATATCTTGTTGTAAAGGTGTTACGTGGTGTGAAATGTGGACATGTATCTGCGTGGAATGTTCGCTCCTGCAACTGGATATTTCGACCATGATTAGTGTTCTAAATGTATTAGACGTTTGTATGGTGCACGCAAATTCCATGAAGCTTGTTAGCAACTAAAGTTCGCTTTGTGAGACCACCGTTTCACTGAAAGGCTACTTATGTAACAGTTTTGTATTTCATTTGGAAGGTAAACTTGTTAGAATGTAATTTTGTAGGTATATTGTGCTGAAGCTATTTGTGACGGGTGGTTTCTGGTTTCAGAGGGCATTGAAGGAGAGGTGAGGGGCACTGGTTTTCTTGTACCAACATAATCCATGTAGTAATGTTAATTGTAATGAAGTGGCTGCATTGTGGTTTTTTTTTTTTTTATTTATTTTTTATTAATTCTGTGATTTAAGCAGAACAGTTCTATCAGATAGGTGGGAGGGCCCAAGGGTCTTGTCATTTTCTTAGATTGAATTTTGTTTTCTCATGCTTGGGAACATTTTTGAGAACAAATTATAGTATGGGCGGGTTAGATCGGTGTGTACCATAATCTTGCAGTCAGTGGCGAACGCTCAGATATGGTCTGTTCCTTACAACAAGCAACATTTGTTTCACCTCCTAAGGTGAACCTAGAAGGGTCTTTAGAGTTCAAGGATCCTCGCCAATCAGGCCACACGAACTAGAATCTGAAGCAGGCTGTGCATCACAAATCTGATCAGAATGTGAACCTGAAATTGGTGGTTGTCAGATCGCCTAGGGAACGTGGATATTTCAACGAGTATTATAGCTGCAGCTAACCAAACGCTTTTTTGATTAGCTTTTCATCGAGTTAATTTCAGATAGCATACGTTAGCCTATGTAGTCATCCGGAGTGTGAAGCCCTTGGGACTTTTTTGTGGATAAAAAAGCAATTCTCCTCCAGTACATAAAAAGGCTCTTCCAACACTTCTCTAGCATTGTACCACTGCTGCGAACTGGAAGGCTTCGCTTATGGTGCTTAGTGCAGTTCCCTTGCTTGGCTTCCTTTCACACTTTCACTGTGAAAAAAAGTATCCTTTGTTACCTCCGGTCAAGCGACGTGAATAGCACTTATTTGCCACATTTATCAAGTTCTTTTGGAATTGAGCTACCCTGGTCTGAGTGAACATCACTAAGGCACAAATTTGGAAACCACTGTGGGGGTAGTCTTCCCATGTTCATTTTCTGTTGTCAAGGGCGCTGAATTGGCGAACTGGAATCCTGTAACTGCATGAAATTCCTGAACAAAGTCCTGCTTTTCTTCAGTCTTTATTTTGAGTTTCAAACATTCATGCACGTTTCTGAGATCCGATATGAGTTTGATACTGAAAGGGGTAGAAAACCTGAAAATAATACCTTGCATCCTAGAAAGTACTCCCAAATTACACCCAGACCCAGCAGGTTAGTGTCAATCCAAAAATTCAATAAATAAGCAGGAAATAAGAAGCAGGAGAGTTGGAAGAGTAGTGGGAGAAAAGGGATGCACTATGTGTGACATAAAATAAGGCTACACTAAAAGAATATCTGCGAAAACATCTGTTTGGGCAAGGCCATAAAATGTGGTACAAGTCAGTTCGCCATACATTCAAACTACGTATCTGTTCTGCTTCGGAAAAAAAAAGATGTAAATTGTCATACGCGATCTCTCACTACAATTGTTGCACCTTTCTCCTGTATTAATCCTGCTTGTTCAGATGCCGAGCAAAAAAACCTTACTGAGGCATACAGGAGACCGACTACTCAGGCTGGACTACAGCCAAACTTGACAGTTTTACGCTTATGCGAAATGCTTCTCAGTCTTGAACGCTTGCCAAACTAGTGTGGAAAGCACTGCCAGTTTAATAGTGTCTGAGGAGTTTAAAAGCCTGCATAGAACTAGCTAGTATGCTGCAGTACAAACAATGCAAACTACTCTTACATCTCATTTGATAATCCTGGAATATAGGAGTGGGTGGCTAATCTTGCTTTAGTGGTTGTGCCAAACAGGTTTGTTGTATCTGATTGTTGTCCACATCTGGTACCCCAAATCAGAGCCTCTGGAACTGTGGGGCAGATGAGGACCAAATTATGCGGCAGGGTTGACTAAACTTTGCTGACGCAAAATATGCAGCTTATTTTGTGAATGTACTAAATTATTTAGTCATTTTTACACAGGTTAATGCTGTCAGGGCACAGGTTTCACTTCACTGGTACCAGTTAACCACCCAAATACAATAAGCAACAAGCACGTTGTCCGGTCAGCCTTACTTTACAAAGGGCTTTCTACTGCTCAGCAACGTGTCACCTTGTTGTTAATAACTTTTGATCTCCAAGAGCTAGAAATATGATTGTGGCAAAGGCAACATTTATAATTATGCATAAAACGTAGCAAAATCAAAATCTCACAATTCCGGCCTGCCCTAAATTAATTTTTGAACTGTTACAGAATGCAGCAGCAATGGTGTTTTTAAGTATGATAGTGTGTCGTCATACACAATTGCCCAGTTCAATTGTTCCTCTTACAAAAGCAATTTGATTTTCAGTGCATTATAGGGGAGCTAGCATATTACGCCCAGACTGAACCTGGTGGTTGAATGAAAGTTGTGAATAAAATGTTAGAATAAGCTCAGGGTGGAAGTTGAATTACATATTTTCCCAGGGTAACTTTCGCGCTTTGAAGCATAATTACTCTTGGATTCCCCCAACTGTAATTGTATTTGATTGTAAAGATTACCTCGTTTAGATTACTTTCAACCATAACTGCTTTTAATTCATTTTTATTCTTTCTGAGGATTCATAGAAACCTCTTTTGTGGTTTTAACGTTATTTAAAGTTTATTTAAACTGCTACGTTCGTAGACTCTCTAGTTTTTTTTTTTTTGTTTTTTTTTTTTTGCCAAACTGTTTTTCGTAATTCCCCAACCTTCCCCCACAGGTGATGCATTGCACGAAATACAAACAGCATTTAGCATTACATCACAGAGAACACCATGCTTCCCAACATTATGACAATAATTCGAATGTTGCACGATCCAAAATGTAATCCAGATTACAGCAAGCATTCACTTCAAGTGTCCGTTCAATAAAGCGATTAAAAAAAAAAAAATTCTAATCTGGATAAAATTTTGGATCGCGGCCCTTTTCAATCGCTACCCTTATTCATTTGGCAGCTCGGCAAAACATGCCTTTGGCTGGCAATGCAGGTGTACCTTATTTGGAGAAATTCCATATCCTAATTAATTCTTAGTAATTTTATGTATTATGTTGGCAGACTTTATCTGATCGGAGCTCATCGTGGGATTTGTTTTTTTTTTCTTTTTAATAATGCAGCACTTAATGACAAGCATGCTGTTTCTCAAAGTGCTGTAGGTAAATGGTAGTTGATAATTGGACTTAATCTGACTTTTTAAGATAAAACACTGAGTTGGCCCTTCCACCATTTGAAATCGTGACTTGCAGGTCACACGAGATTTCTACAGCCTTAAAATCTGGGCCATCTTTAGTTCTTGCACGAAGCATACCACCCACGTAGCTTATAAAGCAGGCAGTTTAATTTATTGAAGGATTCCTGGTAAATGAACATAGTGTAACATCTGATGTTTTCTCTCGTCTTCCAGTGAACACTTGTCCTGCTCGTTTGCCTTTTTCTTGCACGGAGACAGCAATGTTTGTACAAGTGTGGAGATCAACCAGCATCAGCCAGTCTATGTTCTTAGCGAGGAACACCTTGCACTTGCACAACAGTCCAACAGCCCTTTTCAAGGTAAGGTTGCTATTTTATTTTATGTAAATGTGCCCTTTCTAGGTCTATTGCGCGCTGCTTTTTCGACGTATTGGTATGTATCGGGGCTTTTAACTGTCATCACTACCACTCGTTCGTGGGCTTGCCCTTCAAAAATGCTTTAACATTGGCAAATGTCTTACCTGTGTCCCTCCTTGGGGAGGCTTTGTTACCGCCTTGGCTATCGCCCCTGTTAAATGGATAATTGCACGATTGCCCATACGTTTGACTGCAAGCAAACCCCTTTTTCCCCTTTGTGTCTCTCTTCACGCAGATGCTCATGGCGGCCGTGGCGCAGTCAATCGGCTCGCTTATGTTAAACTGTTTTACTTTTCATTTTCAGTTTGTGGCAAGAAAAGTCCGGTTAGTAGTTTACAACACTAATAGCTCTAACGCAAAGCAAATGCTTGTTGTTAATTCCTGCCTAATGTGATACATAGGAACGAGTCCTTATGGGGTTAAGTTTTAGAATATGGTCACAACGAGCTGGATTTATTATTATATATTTTTTTAAACACTGTCTTATTTTGTATGTTAAGTGGCCGGGGTGCTAGTATTGCATCTAGGAAGCTGTGTTTGCCGGGATTGAAGTGTGTTCACGTAATGTATCCCTTTAGGTGTACTATCATTTGTTAATGAGCTCATAACATTGATCCTGCATTGATCTCGAAATTAAAGATGTATGTTGCTTGAACTTTCGCTCCTGACAGGTGAATATAAAAGGTTACTAAACTGTTTGATTACAGGCCCTAAAATTAGAACCATTTAGATTAAGGCCTCCCCAAAGTGAAAATGTTTGTCTGTAAATGGTCCACAACTTCATTAACTACTATAGTGAACATCAAAAGTCAAAGGAGCAACGCGGGTACTTCCTGAGGGTGCCAGCATCCTGAGTTTTAGGTACTGGTGGGAAATCCAGTACACATATATATGGGCTTTGCTATTGTGATGACTGTAAAATTGAGGGAATTTCTCCTTTCTTTCCCCCACATTACAGCTAGAATAGCGGCTAGTTAACTCGGTGTGTCTTAATTTTATTCCAGTCACTGACTTCCTGTACAGGCATCGGCTCTGATTTTAATTTAAAATGTCCATCAACTGTCTTTGAAAGAGAAGAGTTCATGAGTCGGTTCACATGGTCGGTCCAGTACCATATGGACACCCTCATTTGCTCCCTTTCTACCCTATCCCGGAGAGGGAACTGCAAACACATTAAACTTGGGAAGAAGGTGATTATTGTATGCACCCGGTCACTATTGGAGGGTGAACTAGGGAACGTGGAATATAGCAAAGAAGTTCCCTATATTGCCTGTCCATATTAATGAGGCTTGCCTCTCCCATTGCGAGGTGTTCTTCCACTGTGTAGGAAGTAACCACTAGCAGCAGAGTGCCTTCAGGTACTTGCAGGTCTAAGTTGTAAGACTTGGGAGCACACGTTATTGCTTCATCAATTTTGTCAGTCACCCCCGAACTGGGTAAAGGTGGACCCTAATGGGGACACCTGGTGAAGAGTAGTGCACAATGACTTTGTCTAATTAAAATGTATCACAAATGGTAGCCTCTCAGTCACAGGGCTTTGTGAGCCGACTGTTCAGGCATTCTGTAAAACGCATTCAATTTAGTGTCCACTCAGATACTCCTTTCTATTAGACACAGCATTGAGTTGGCACTCTAAGACAGAACATGTAAATCGACAATAGCCTCAAGTTCTGTAACTGTTACAGGCAAGTATGACAAAAAATTTTACAATAATATTTGGGGCCCTGCTAATCCTAATTTACTGGTCAACGTGAATAATATGGTTGCCCGCTCCAGTGCATTGATAGATGGAAATTTAAATGTGTTGGAACTTAATGTTTTGTTTCTTTTTTGTTACTCAATGCCCCGTTAATACGAAGGCACTTAGCTAAAATACATGGTGCTGTTTGTGTTTTACCTAGATCTTTTTTAAGTGCCCCCAATATTCTCACTAGTTCAACCCTGCCTGAAATGCATGGTCTGGGTAATTTTTGTATTTACTGCTCGGAATAGTTACCTCTTCTAATTTGAGTAACCAAATGACGATTTAACAATTTACTTGTTGTTTGTCAGACTCTTTGTTATTCATACTAACAAAGAAATAGATCACTGCAGTGTAGCAGATTTATAGGCACTACTGTTAAGTTCATTAACAAACCACTTGGTCTCAGTAATCTTGGTCGTGCAAGTGCTCTCAGGAGCTACCCCTTTTGCAAAGTATGTAATGGGTGATGGTTCAAGTAAACTTCCATTTGTGCCAAGCTCTAACCTGTGATTAAGATTGCAGGAGAAAACTGGCCTTGTAGAGTGAGTGACATGCTTGTCTGCTTAGTAGCTATACTGGCATAGAATCTGGAAATAGTTGCTGATCTACACCTACCTGGTCCTTTCCTGTTCACTTGGTGCCAGTGAGCACGTTGTTGGACAAGATGAAAGCGAGAATATATCCAAGTGCTAATGATGGCTCAATGAGTGAAAGTATGCTGCATGTTTTAATCTTATCTTTTTATCTGTGCTTTTTTTGTTTGCCTGAATCTGACTTTGATTTGTGTTGGAAGCATTTTTTTAAACATAACCTTTTTTCAGGGGATTGGGGTCAAAGGGGCGATCCAGTGCAATTTTACGCTTTACACCTTGGGGGAAGCTGCCATTTTGCTGCAAGGTTAGTAGGCTAGTTGAGTGCTAAGGAGGTGTACGCCATTGGGGAAGAGGATATAAGCAGGGTTGTGGCGTGGACCCGTTGCTGGGACAGCAACCATCTGTTCCATTTCCAGTGCCAGCCCCTGTCCATTTTAGTCCAGGTACTGTTTTTTAAAATATATTCTCAGTACACTGTCTCACTCTGAAAGTGAAATAGACTTGACGTGTACTGAGGGTGCTGTTTTGTATACCCTGCAAACAGATGTTTGAAGTTGGTTGTCCACTCAGCTGCCCTCAGTGGTCAAGTCACTTTCTTGTGGACTTAATGTGCAGTCCCTTTCTAAACACTCTTAAGAAGTGCATGATCTAGTAATTGATCATTGGCTGGAGTTTTTGTTCCTCTCAGTCCTGACTCAATCCTTGGTTCAACCCAGTTATCTCCATTGTATTACCTTTGGGCTGTCTTACTCAGATGTGATAGGGCTGAGGGACATGGCAGAGGTCTAGCTATTTTCCAGAACACCTTGCAATTGAGTTCATTTGAGGTGAACAAATTAAGAGGGGCTGTGAGCTTGGATTTTTGTTTTAAAATCTGTCACTCAGTCTTGCTCTGAGTTTAATATATTGCCTACCTGGACTGTGTTCAGTTTTTGGAGGCCCCTTAAACTTACTATTAGTTAATTTTAATTGTCACTTTGATGAATTGCAGAATTCAGATGCTAAAAATCTCGAAGACATTTTAACAGTATTGGGGTCTCACTGTTGTGGGCTGCACACATATAGCTGGCCATACTCTGGATGGGATCTGCACTAATTTCCCCCAACTTGTCAATGTCTGTAACCTACAGGTTCCTTTTAAGCTATCCATGCATGTCTGTTCTCCAATCTTCTCCCAATCTGATCTGAACCGTTCTTGTTTTTGTAAATGGGGAAAACTTAAGAGTTGCAACCTGTCTACTTTGTTGGCTACGACCTCCCCTTCCCTCAGGGGTAGGTTCCCAGACAATCTTGAGTTTGAATGCCACAGACGAGCTAGCACCTTTAGTTTGTCCTGGCAAAGACTGGCCTACCTATAGAAAAAATAGTACACTGTTCCAAGACAGAAAGCATGTGCGACAGAGGCGTACCAGTATTTTCAGGAGAGCCCTCAAGCATCTACTAAGATGCTGAGTATCATCATTGGGCAATCTCCTCGTCAGACCGGCACTGCAATGTCTGGCAGACCACCCCAATCAAGGTGGTGGTACTCAACCGAAGATCCTCCAGCAGGTGTGAATAAGTCTGCGGAAAATACTGACCGAAAGACATAAGTGTAGGAGAGACGAGTGATTAAAATTGGCTCTGAGGCTTAGACATCATCTTTTAATAACTCAGAAAAGAAGGAACAGGCCAAGATTAAAAAAGCACTAGAGGAGTAGACGCAAGGAACAATGTCCCATTATACTCCATGAAAGGAGAGAAGTTAGAGTACCCTAATCCTAACAAAAAGTGGTCAACATGTTTCGCGCCTCTATGGTAAAAAAATTGATCCCTTGGCGCTTCATCAGGACCTAGACAGCTACTTCTCCTAATAAAAAGAAAAATAAGTGCTAAAAAGTCGCTTACTGACCGAGGACTACTTGTCACCGCCAATTGGTCGAATGGTCGCCCCTCCTATGGTAGAGAAAAGGCATCTTAGGCACATGTCAGTCTCAAACCAAAGAAGAATTATTTGAACTTCTTGTAGTTCTGTGTTGAACCTACCCGGAGACGCGTGTCTGCAGACCGACCTACCCAATCTGCACCATAGTACATGGTGGAACTAGCCAAAGAAAAGCTTTGTTGCAAGCAATTTGAGCTTAAATGGCACCCGACCTGTAAATCTGAAGATTTTAATAGTTTAAAGCTAGCCCAGAAATCCGATCGTAAATGGACTAGACACCAAAAAAGCTTATTTTATCAGCTCGGTGGAAGAAGCAGTTTGACCCTAAAAACAATCTTCCAAATTTCCAAGTCTTTCTGCAACCCAAAGCTTTATCAAGGAATATTATCCCTTCACAGGCTTTGTGAGGTGTTATCTAATTTTTGTGGAGAGAAAATTCAGCATAGCTTGGATGCCAAATGTCCCGAACCATGCCAATCTCATGGAGATTTACTGAACACCCCGCTACCTCAGTTAACCCTATCCACCTTTCAGACAATCTCTTATCAAACATGCAGCAAGCTATTTTCTCATGTAAATCTGGCTTCCCTCAAGATCCATGTCTGCCAGTTATCTTACGCAAGGCTGTTGATACTGTGAGCGCGGTTATAACTCGGAGGCTAAATATGTCCCTCTCTTAGGCTGAAGTTCCAGGACCTTGGAAACTTTCCAAACTGGCAGTGGTTCAAACTTTTTTTTTTTTTTTAATAAACCTTTGGTGAACCGCCCTTTTTTGGTAATTTTAGGCTTATTTCGCTGCCTCTAGTATGAGGTAACATCTTGGGGGGAAAAAAGCCTGGAGACTCAACTGACCACCTATTTGGAAAACTTCAAAGCATTTTATTCCAGATAGTCCGATTTCAGAATCCGGCACTATACGGAGTCTGCTCTGCAAGAAGTCTCAGATTATTAAGATGACACTGGTAATAACGCTGTCTTGATCCTGTTGGACCTATCAGAAATGTTTGGTCCGATTTCTTATTCTGTACTCCTCCAGGGTCTCCTAGACTTCGGCATTTCCAGCAGGGCTTGGGCCTGGTTTAGATCCTTCCTGACTGACAGGAAACAACTAGTATACATTGGTCAGTAATCATCGAAAGAGATCGCTAACCTTTGGCGTCTACCAGGGCTCATAAGTTAGTCCTTCTTTATTTAACATTTATATGGCCTTTCTGATATTCTTGATTAAGTTTTGTTCTATTGTTTGTGAAGTCACATTTGTTTTCTCCCATGGGACTATGGGTCTCCTCCCCCCCACAGTAGAAGTGGCTAAAAATTTGGGAGTCAAATTTAATAATGCACTTTTAGACCCCAAGCACTATCACTAGCTGGTACGTGGTTTTCATTTATTAAATCGTTAAAAAATGTTTTGATTTACTCCACCTAGCCGCAAAGAAAACGGAAACTGTGGCCTTTGCCCTTATAATATCGAGGCTGGACTATTGTAAATAGCCTTTATGCAGGGAGCTCAAAGCAGCTGCTTCATAAACTCTAGATGGTCCAACATTCAGATGTCAATTTGGTGCTTAAGCTCGCCAAATACAGCTCTACTTACCAAAGCACTTAGTTACACTGGTTACCGATCTATAAGAGAGTTGTCTTTTTGGTTATCGAATCCTTTCACGCTTCAGGTCCTAAATATCTGACAGGTTTTGCCATTGCAAGACACGGAGCTTTCAATGCCAGGTTGTTAAAACATCCCTCGTTAAGGCTTGAATCTCGAGGCAGAAAATCATTCATGGTCTCGAACGTTAAAGCTTGGAACCAACTCCCAGGTTTGCTTTGTTCACTTGAGAACAAAGCTAGTTTTAAGAAGGTTTTAAAGACTGACTCTTTCAGGTGCCAGATGCTCTGTGCCAATCTTTAATATAGTGGGGTTTAGGAATGTACACCTTTTTTATCCAATAAGGTTTCCCCTCTTCGGCTGTTCCTTCATACCTCTTTCATACTTCCTTTGGGAGGTTTGGTGTCTGGGCTAGCGCCAGGATGCTCTTGTTTGAGTGAGAGAGTAATCTATCAATACTTTTTTTTTTTTTCCAGTTTTATTTCGGTAAAACAATACCATAAAAGCATACTGGCAAAATTCTTACATTTCTAAAAGGAACAAAAACACTTTTTAAGAAAAAAAAAAAACACTAAAAACAGATCGAGACCAGAGCTCCCTCAGGGCCATACAATGCAAATAGGCAAGTTATGGGTATAAATGTTATTAAAAGTAAACAATTAATCAGTAAAAACACTATAAAATATACAGTACACCATCATGCAAATCACCATATAAATATTATAACATTTTATAAAATACCCCTAAAATATAAATCTTTATACAAAAAACAGTTAAGATTGCTATCTCACTAATAGTAGCATTAACTATGGACTAGCTCAAAAAGTGACCATTATAAAAATAGGATATATGCTTTTGAAAGATTATTTGCCTCTAGCATGTCAAATTGCCTCTACAATCTTGGCACTATAGATACCATCATCACATGAGGGGTTATTTGACTAATTTTTAAGAGATGATTGACAATCCCTAGGGCCCAACGATTCCTTTCTTTCTTACGTGCCTATATTACTTAGAAGCCATATACGATCAAGTAATGCAAAGGGCACATTGTTCTAGCAGCAGCTAATATTCACTTAACTACTAGAAACAAGTTATCTGATGTTGGTCTTAAAAACAATAAATAAAAGTCGATTACAGTATTTCATTTGTAAGACCCATAAAATTTACCTCCCGTGCCATCAGGCACTTAATTGCCTAGCTAAGAGGAGATTTTTTGGGCTAAAAATAGATAAATATCATAATCCAGGAACAAGTTTCATAAGTGTCAATGACCATTCTAGGTAACTTAATCAACCTCCCTGTAACTACGGTCTTCCCGGGCATAGACAATGTCCCCTGGGCTAAATATATCCTTGGCTGATTGTAGGTCCCAAGGCTATTGAATTGCAGAGGGTGACTCCCAATTATCGATTTCAGGACCATAGGTTAACTTTGGGAGTTTTGCCTGAGTTAAAGCGCCTACAGCCTCAGGCCCGCCTTGTCTCTGATGAATGAAATTGCTATTAAGAACCGGCTTAGACCAAGAACAACATATGGTATCGAGCTGGATCTCAAGAATCTGGCAGCTTCATTGTAGTTCCTGATTCCAACGTTCCTGCAGATGGGTCGGATCCATTTCCTCCTTGGTTTATCGTAGGCAATGCAATTTAAAAGGACATGATCCGTCGTTTCTGGTGTCTCCATATTACACAGCTCGCAGGTCGCCTCATGATTACTCCCATTCAGGAGGCCCCATTTAAAGGTAAAAGCCTTGACCTGGAGAATCCCATATCGAAACTTCATAAATAAAACTTTTGCTCGTCTAGGTTGGATAGTATCGATCCATTCCTCAGCGCTCGGTAATGGTTTAAAATCCAGAAAACTTAAGGTTAGTCTACCTGAATCCTTGCTATGAAAAGGGCTATTAAAGATGAAGTCCCAAAATACTTGCTTTAGTCGGATCTTTGATTGGGTTGTGAGTGTATGCGGTTCATCCCAATAGAATTTCAGCCCTAAATTGTAAAAGCATTGCCTGATATAGTGGAGCCACGGGAGGGAGATAGCCTTGTCCAAGCCCATGATCTCAATTAGTGCTTGCCTATATTGGATCAGTTCAGGGGTTGTCCAAAGTCTACACCAGTAGAGCAGGGGCCTCAGGGCTGCCAATTTGCCTATTTGTTTCATATTAGTGTCATAGGCTAAAGGAATCAACGGAGTGGATGGAGGGAGGCCCAATACCCCCCTCATGAAATTATTTTCCGGAGTAGCCAATGGAGTTAGTTTTGTGAACCCCCAGAGTTCTGCGCCATACAGAGCAGCGGCCTGTGCTTTGCACCTATAGATCTCGAATACTGGTGACACAGTACTCAACCTTGAACATTTGTAATTTTTACTGATTGCCATGGAGCTATGAGTTAGGGAGATAGCAGCTTTGTTGATGTGCGGTGCCCATGACAATTTGGCATCAAGCAGTATCCCTAGATAGTTGAAATTTTTAACTCGTTCCAATGCCTGCCCTCTAATCCAAATGTTTCTCTTGAGTGCTTTGTGAGGGTTAACAGTTAAGTATTTAGTCTTGTTTGCAATTATTTCTAATCCCTTCAAGCTGCAATACTCACTGAATTTATCTAGTAGAGTTTGCAGGCCCATTGGAGTTTTAGATAATAGGATGGTATCATCTGCAAAAAGGAGGGCGGGGACTGGATCATCATTCAATCTTGGTGAGTCGTGGTTACTTTGTTTCAGATGATGAACCAGATCATTGCTGTATAATGAGAAAAGTGTTGGGGCGAGCACACAGCCCTGTCTCACCCCCCTCTTGATAGGTATTGGGTCTGTCAACTCTCCCTTTGGCCCCCACCAGACCTTTGCAAATGTATTTTCATGTAGCCTCTCCAGCTGGCCCAGGAGGTTCCCTGGCATGCCCTGTTTTCCTAATGCTGCCCATAAGGAGTCTCTCGGCACAAGATCAAAGGCTGCGCGCAGATCCACAAACGCAATATACAGGTGGCCTTTCTGTAGTCTAGTGTATTTCCATATTATTGTCAATAGCCTAAAGGCCTGGTCGACTGTACTGGTCTGTTGTCTAAAGCCTGCTTGGTATATAGACATTATGCTGTTCTCTTCTATCCAGATATTGATTCTATTCAGGATCTGTCTAGCATACATTTTTTGTGTGACATCTATGAGGCTAATTGGTCTGTAGTTCCCTGGGTCTTCCCTGGATCCTTTTTTGTAGATTGGGATTATTTCTGCCCCTGTCCATGTCTCGGGCATTAGGCCTCCCCTTGCTATAGCGTTACTTAGAAGGTTTAGATAAGGTGCCCAGATTTCTATGCTATGTTTGAACATATCCCCCGGGATCTTATCCAAACCGGGGGCTTTTCCTGGCTTGATTGCTTCAATGGCAATCACGGTCTCCTCCAGACTAAATTGTAATTCGGGTAAAATACCCCAAGTAACTGGGGTTTTATGTCTTGAGGGATAGAAATCGAGGGTGGGGGGGTCAGAGTAAAGATCTGTAAAGTAGTTAACCCATGTTTTGGGGTCTATGTGATGGTCTGTAGTAAATATCCCCTCTTTGCTACCATGGGTAACTATTTTCCAGAAGGTCCTTGCATCATTGCTTTTTGCTGCTACCAGCAGGTCTTGCCATTTTTGGTCCTCCCAGTTGCGTTGGGCAGTAGCCAGCGTTTTCTTATAACTGGCCCTTGCCTGCTGTACGGCTAATTGATTTTTTTGCTTTAGAGCCTCTACCAGTACTCTTTTCCTCTCTCTACATTTGATAGTATACCATGGACTGTTTGGGGTGGTTTGCACCTTCTCCTTTTTATGCTTATTCTGTGGCTGTTTGGTCAGGACGGGTCTTAACGTAGTGCTCAATGAATGGTGGATAGCCGTAATAGGAATGTCACTAGGTTTATTTTCTGCATAAGGCTCCAAGAGATCAGAAAATATGTTGTAAATATTTATCATAGTGACCTGATTGCCTAGTATTGCTGGCCATTTTACAACCCTTCTGTTGTTACTGAGGGTGGGTTGTAACTCCACCTTATCATGTTCTATATATTTCGAGTCCAAATCTAAGAAGTGGGCCCTGAATTCAATTATTAGCGGGAAGTGATCGCTATCCCTTCTTTTATCAATTTTAAAGGTCGCTAGTCTTCCCCATGTATTTATACTATGCAGAATGTAGTCTATTTTTGAAGTTGAGTTGCCTCTCTGGAAAGTAACCAGATTAAGGCCGCCTTCACCCACTCTGCCATTGCATGCCCTCAGTCCGTGGTTTAATGTAAGGCCCATGATTTGCAATGCGGCCACTGTGCCTGGGACAGTTTTTTCTATTGTTAGGTAAGGAATTGTTCTCATTCGATCTTCCTCTTCTGCTAAATGTTCGAATCCAGTTATAGGTTCATAATTACAGTTAAGGTCACCCCCTATCATAATTGTCTCACCTACTGGAATTTTTTTGAGCAGGTCGTCTAGTAGAGTTATTTCAGGAGACTCCACGTTTGGCTTTCTAGGTCTTATATATACATTAAACAAGTGGGTTATTATCTTATTTTTTTTTCCCATTATCAACCATAAGATGTCCTCCGACTCAGTGGCTTGCATGCGTATCAACATTTAATGAGATTTTCGCCCATACAACCAACCCCCCAGACGGTCTCCCTCTGGCAGCTGAAGTTGCACTAATAAAGTAGGTTTTATATCCTACTTTATACGGTGG
Source organism: Pleurodeles waltl (assembly GCF_031143425.1). NCBI lineage: Eukaryota > Metazoa > Chordata > Amphibia > Caudata > Salamandridae > Pleurodeles > Pleurodeles waltl. The sequence continues at coordinate 1,999,495,794 of NC_090440.1, forward strand.
ATCTTTAAGCCACGTCTCTTGGAAGAGACAGACATGGTGTCGATCAATATAGTCCTGCCATTCGGGGTCTATAAGCTTATTTTTTAAGCCAGCTTCATTCCATGAGATCAAGGTGATAGGACCCCTTCCGTTTAGGCTTGTGGCATTGAAAGTATGGCTCGGATAGGTTGTTAGATCTTTCCTACCATACAAGAGCTCCGCTACGCTCCCTCCCCCTGTAGCATGAAGATCATTCCCTTCATGGGGCTCCCCTACTATTGGGTCCCCATTGGGTTCCACTTGTGCCTGATCTATCTGGATTAGTCAATCTACTCTTTCAAGGTTTGAATCATCATTTCTCTTTTGCAGTCCCTCATTGTGATTGAGTTTATGCCTTTGAACTCGAAGTTTGGTAATTAATGGATCCGAACTAAACCTCATGGCATTGAAATTAGGGGCGGGGTTCTCTGTTCCATGTCAATCAAACCTCTGGTTAATCTTCCATCCTTGAATGTTAATGCAATAACATCAAGTTGCCCCTTCTCTCCAGGGATTCTTTCTGCCCCCCTAATATCTTATCGAATTATGGATAAACAGTGTCTTTTGGCCCTAATCCAATGTATAAGCTTGTTTTTTAAGGAGTCCTCACCTTCTCTGCTATTTAAGGGCAATTTTGGAACATTTAACAGATGAACAACATTGGTCCTAGTAGGAAACCTATCCTCCTCAGAGTATGGATTCCATATAGTGTTTTTGTTATAATCATTAGATACTTGGGGATAGGGGTTCAGAGTAAGTTCCAAATTTCCTTTTTGGGGTCCTTTTACCAAACGGGGATCTCTTTGTGGTTTCCCTGTTCCTTGGCATAAATTACTAGCATTTCTTCTCGGGAAATTGCATGAACCAATATGTTCCACATTGACCCCTATCATGCATCCCTGTGGTTGTTGTACAATCTTAGCTATAGCTGGGGTAAGGTTAGGGTTAGTACTCAAATTTTGAGGATATGTGGGTCTACCTTGTAGATGGAGTGATATGGGGGGGGACTCCCTTTCACATTGGGCTCTATAGGTACCCCTACCCCCCTCCTTTTCCACAATATCTGTTAAGGTTCTTACTTCAAGTTTCAAGTCCCTAACTTCCTGGATTAATCCGGTGATTAGATCATAAAGGTCTGCTATAGATCTTGTTTTATATTTTAGAGGGTTCCCTGGTTCTGAATTGAGAGGAGTGGTCCTTTCACTATCTAGCTGTACAGTTGGGATAAATGGGTGTAACTCATCCACGGATTCCCCCTCTTGTGCATTCTGTATGTTACTACTATCGAGTTCTGCCAGGACTGCATATTTATTGGAGCACATAGCTTCGCACTCCTGGATATGGCCTTTCTTCCTAATATTATCAATGGTGCATAGGTGTATGGATCGAGTTGCAGCGACCCTAGGGCTGTCAGTCCTGACATCGGATGGTGCCCCCCCCTCTTGCTGGAAAACGATCTCTATCGCTTTATCTTCCACTGGTTCGATTTTCTTCGTGTAATAGGAGGTAATCTTTTTATCAGGACCCTCCCGAATAGTGGTCCTACTACATAGTAGTGACTCTACCTCCTCGATAAGATCGTCTATTTCAGCTATTGTGCAGTTCTCACCCGCATTCCTAAGTTTTTTTTTACAGAATTCACTTTTCCCCTTGGGGGTTCTGATGCCTTGCGTTTTCCCATAGATTAAGCTGCCTAAATAGTGCTTCGGCTCTGTGAACCAGTCCCCAATATGTAATTATAAAGGAGAGTAGGAGAAGGGCTGATAGGGATAGACCTATTTAGTACAATTATCTTCACATATGAGAACGATAGCTATATGTTTTCCACTATAAATATAAGCAGACCTCTTGCCAAGTATAAAAAGGCAGAGGCCCAGCCTGGCCCCACTCCAATATTTATCGGGTAATGGAAAAAGCGTTGCAACAATAAGTGGAGAATACCGTCCAAAGGCCCTCTGTAAAAGGACCTATTTAGGAGTAAATGTCAGCACAGTACCTTCAGGCAGCCATACGTGTAGATTGGCATGTCCATGCAACTTTAGATGAATGTCAGGGGGGTGGCCCTGCCCTGCCTCTTCCTGGCAATGACGGGTCCGCCCTTGGCCCGCCCTTTGCCCGGGCGCGTCCCGCGACGGCGGGAGCGCTATTAGAAATTTAAAGTGCTCCTGCCCTCGACACGCCTCCCGGGACCTCCTTGCGCTTCCCGCGACGGCGGGAGCGCTATTAGAAATTTAAAGGGCTCCTGCCCTCGACACGCCTCCCGGGACCTCCTTGCGCTTCCCGCGACGGCGGGAGCGCTATTAGAAATTTAAAGGGCTCCTGCCCTCGACATGCCTCCCGGGACCTCCTTGCGCTTCCCGCGACGGCGGGAGCGCTATTTAGAAATTTAAAGGGCTCCTGCCCTCGACACTTCCTTGCGCTTCCCGCGACGGCGGGAGCGCTATTTAGAAATTTAAAGGGCTCCTGCCCTCGACACGCCTCCCGGGACCTCCTTGCGCTTCCCGCGACGGCGGGAGCGCTATTTAGAAATTTAAAGGGCTCCTACCCTCGACACGCCTCCCGGGACCTTCTTGCGCTTCCTCTATCAATACTATATTCATTAATTCAAGAGATCTTTCAAGATTACTCTCTGTAATGAGTGAACATAGTTGTAATCTTTTTTTTTTTTTTTTTTACTAAGTTCTTTGAACTACTGAAATGTTAGTATTGCTGATATTCAGAAACCCTATGAAGCCATTATTTCCTTTCTGAATGATGTATATGTTTATGCGTAACCGCTTTGATGCACAACGTGGTTACTCTGGGCTGGAAATTCCGAGCATGCCATTTGCCCAATTAAGAAAATGTTAGCAAAAGTAACATTTAGCTTTACCTATTGCTTGTCTCCACTGCTTATCAGCATGTAAAATCTTGAAGTCTACCTATACTATTGGGAGCAATAGTCTTTAACTACTTCACAATCGCTCAGCATTATTGGTAGGTTTAATAAATCAAGTGTCTTCTCTGAGATTTTTTTTTTGTAACTTTCTGTACTGGTTTATTTGACCTGCTAAAACGTGTGAAATGCGGTTAGTATGTGTTTTAGTTCACATTTCCCAGCCATAATGAGCTTACATTACTCTAACCGATTTTGTTTAGTTTCTAATTTAGTTAGTCATGGCAGATAACTGGGTTATGTAAAATTGTACTCATTATAAGTTTCTTCAGTATTTTGATGTGTGGGGAGTCACTAAGGGCATTTTGTGAAAAGGACACTTGAACTCGTTTCCCTGCCATTAATTTTTTAATTCTGGCCCAGGCACTATTTTAGCGGTTTTGACAACCTCATGTCACCCAAAATATGTATTGTAAAATATATACATGTCCGTGCTGGGGCTCTGGTTATTGCTTTCATTGATTGGTCTGTACAACTGTCATTTGTTTTTCTTCTGCCTACCACAGTATATATAGAGAGCATTGGGTAATTGGTTATCCCACTTCATCCATTGGCTGTTCTTGTGAGTGTTTGCAGTTTACATGTGCACATCAACCTAAAAAGTGGTCCACTTTGGTGCTGGGGCTGGCCAGTATCTGATTTCAGGCCAGTTGCCTTTAGGTCTCACGAAAGATCTATTGAGGATCATATAAAAACGTACAGTTGGCTTAAAGCCTGCACACTACTTAACATTGTTCAGCTTTCTTGGTTGCCTGTATTCAGGGGGCTTGCCTTCCTTCTCTTGGGCTCATCTGTCCTTTTCAGCAAAGCCTGTTTAACATAATTTTGATTGGTGGATTTTTATCTGCCCACTGCTCCCATTAGGAATTTTTTTTTTTTCTTTCGAAGTACTGAGAGTACCTTTTGTTTCTTGCTCTTGTTGTGCCACCCAAATACCTGCCCCTGCACTGTTGCTCACCACCCCTCCCAGCTTGAATGTAAAAGCATGACAGGTATATTTTTGCCTAGGTATGGCCAAAGAGCAGGCTTTTAAGGGTTTTTTGTTTTATCTAATCCATTCCACATTGCACAAAAGCTTGGGCCTTGGCATAGAAAATTCTGCGATGCCGATGGAGGGGGCCTGCTGCAGCATTTATCTTGCGATTGAGGCAGAAGATGTAATTAGTGTAACTGGATAGGAGAGGTCTCTCCTCTTGGAGGTTTATTAATCTGCTGTATTGGCTGCCGCGGAGAACCGTGAGGATGGAGCGTATTTCAATCCTGAGTCTTGTGGAAAGTTAAGTAACACTTGTCAAGGTCTAATTTAAACATCCTTAATAATTTTAAATTCCGTTCCAAGTTTGTGGAGTGAAAAGTGTTTGAAAAATAAATCATGCCATTTATAATGACTGAAAATATTCGGTTTACAGTTTTGAGGTAGTATAAGATAAGTTTGCTTTAGCGCCAAATGTTTGTTTTCCTTCGTAAATTAAAGTAAGCACTGGCAAAGCCAATAGCTTGGCACCTATCACAAATTGACTTTGCCAATTCTTGCTGCTTTCTCTTACAGCACTTTTTGAAAGTGTGCATGTTTTTTTTTTTTTTTTGCTTGTTCAATTGTGTGCTGCCCCTTACAAACAGCGCGCCCTTGATGCTCCCTTGTTGTTATAACATGCTCATTCACTACTTTACTCACCCCACTGTGACTTCACTTAGCCCCTTTGCTCCCCCACCCCCCCCCACCCCCACCCCTCACGGTCCTTTGGAAAACTTAAAAAAAAAAAGTATTACAGTTTGCGGTTTTTGGAGGGCATGGCAGCTCCGAGACAGCTCCATGCATAAAAATGCACTTCTGTGCAAGTAACGTTTTTCCCAGTACCTGATCCCACTATTCCCCCCCCCCCCCCCCCCCCCCCCCCCAATGTTCACCGATTTATGAATAAAGAATTGGCAATATGCTAGTGTAGCTAAACGGAGCGACCTATTGGTTTTGCCAATGCTGTTTTGTGTATTTTGTCTGGTACTTTTTTTACTTGTTTATAATTTGTTTACATAGCCATGCTTCTATTAGATTGAAGCATTTTCATTTTATTTTAATGCTTGTCTGCTTCTAAAAAAGGAGTATTACAGGTTTGCCAGGCCGATTGGAGTTACCAGTGCTAGTTTCTGAATGCTGATGAACACAAACACGATATGTTGATGACCACTTAATGACTGACCTATTTGTGAATGTTTTGAGCAGTTTCAATAGTTTGGATAGCCAGACATGTTAACTTTAGTTTTTGCAAACAAACAACCCATGTTTTCCACCAGTTGGTTCTTTTTTACCATTTTCTCAAATATACCATTTACAAATCCTATCCTGAAATGCAGAAAGAAATGAATTCACTTGGGGTTCATTTTTACGTTTAATTTGCCTGTGCAGCTGCTGCCTTTCTTTATGTGATGGGCAGAAAAGCACTATTAAGAGAGGGAGGTTGGCTTATCCACATTTTGATCTTCTTTGCCATAGGATTTAAATGTGCAGAAGTTGTGCTTCCACTGAATGCTTGCATTCCACTTATAGAGCTGAATATAGTAGTCCTGGTTGTTTATTGTGACACGTCTGATATGTTATATAGGCTTTTATTGAGCCAAACCCTCTTCTGAAGGGTTATTCTTGCTTTATGGACCAGTTGAATCAGTGGAATACAGGGTGGGGAGGTGGGGAGGTGGGGGGGGGGGGCATAGAAGGCCACCATCACTTTTCGAATTTAGAAAAATTGGATGTCAATATAGTTTTCTGTGGAGGAAAACACCAGAAAGGTAGAGGGACCTCCGATTCGAGCAAGGCATGTATGCTTTGTATACAAAAGAGCCAGGTTGGCAGATCTTAAAACAAATCTAGGATGTCGGTAGGAAGATGGTTTGCTCTGCAAGTACAGCAGGGCCTAAGGAATAAAGGGCCTCATGTATATGACACATACAATTTAAAGACAACGCACATATTCCCTGGCAGCCAGTGAGTTGACTTTAAGGTTGGCCTGGTGCAGTACTTGTGAGGAGGTTGTAAATCATAAGGGCACAACATTTTAAATAGTCAATAGCCGGGTGAACAAATTGTGTGCTGTGCCCACCTAAAGGGTATTGCTGTAATCCAGACTGTTCATAATCAGGGCTTGGGCAATCGTTTTCCAGCAACTTAATGGGAACCAGTGTGACGTTTTGCGCAGGATCCTATAACCTATCCCACATACAGAGTTGATGTAGACTCTAATAGAGAGCACATCATATATAATACTGCTCAGATTCCCAGAAGCTTTCTTTGAGCCGAGAGCAGGATCTAAATTGCATTACCACCTGTTGTAAGACAAGATGCAATTGGCTTTGCTGAACAGAAGCTCTGCCTTGTTCCCATTTAATTTGACAGTTATTCCTTGTCCATGGAGCCACATTGTTTTAGCCGTCCAAGACCCTTATTCTAGTTGTTGTAGCATTGTCGGCAATGGAAATTATCAATTGGGTATGCTGTGAAAGATAACATTTCAAAACTCGTCTCAGACAATTCCAACCAAGGGAGTAATGTGTTAAATATTGTTGGAGTGAGAGATGACCCGTGGGGAGGGGACAGTAGACATTGAAGATTGAAATATTACACTGTTAAGTCTGTAGATGCTTCTATTAGACGGAACCGCAGAGCAGATTTTGGTGTTTGTTTACACTGATTGATAGATGAGGTTGTATATTGGTTGTGCCTACCCTAATGTACTTGTAATTCATTGTTACTAAGCAGTGTGCATATTTAAGTACTGGCTGACTGTTTTAGCTTTTTCAGGCTCTTGTAATGATGAAAATCATAATACAATTAATTCATGCACATACATTGAGGGTGTTGCTTGGCTCAGCTTTCATCAGCTATTTGTCTGCTCAGGTCTTTTACACTCTGCTTCTACCTATGGTTGCATATATCCTGATCAGTGAGTCAGCCCTCCTTAGATATTGTTTCCATTGCCCTTTGAGTGACTACAAATTTTTGCCTAATGGGTTCATATCGGCCTCAGTGCCCATCAGTAATGGAGATGGGACTGTGGGCAGGCCTCTAGTTTTAATATTTCCTTATTTTGCCCCCATCCTGGCCCACCCTTTTCATGTTCTTTAATACCGGACTGTTCTCCACGCTGGTCTTCTGGGTATTCAATTGCAGCCCACATTATCAACAGTGACTCTTGTTACTGACTACAGTGTATCGTTGTTTTATTTTCCAAGCTGACAGATTTCTTGCTTTTACGTCTTATGAAACAATGATACATTATAAATAATACCATTCCAAGATGGCTGTCCACTGCTGTGTTGAATGTTTATGTATTATTTATAGCAAGCATATGCCTACTACACTTAGACATTTTTTAGGTCGAGCGTGCAAGTGCTTGAACGTGTTGTAATCTGTGCGGGCTTTTAACCACTCCCACCGCACATCCATCACTATCACTCATTAATGGGCTTGCCTTTCAAAAATCCTTTATCATTGGTAAATGCATTATGTTTGTCCCTCCTTGGGGCAGTTTTGTTACTGCCTTTGCCATCAATCCTGTTACATGGATAATTGCACGTTTGCTGAAACGTTTGACTGCGAGCGAACTTCTTTTTCATTTTGTGTCGTCTTCGCGCTCACTTTGATGGCGGCCGTGGCACTCTGAATTGCTTGTTTGTCAACTGCTTTACTTTTCACTTTCAATTTATGTAGCAAGAAAAGTCCAGTTGGGAATTTAGTGTCAATAGCTCTAACACGAGCAAATGCAAGACCAGTTGCATTGCAAATGCTTGTTCTTGTTTCTCCATCAGCTTTTACTTAATATTGCATGTGATTTACTGTGGATAGGTGAGTGGGGTGAATACAGGATCAAGTCCGTGGTCGATGAGTTAATGCATGACTGCAGTGATAAGTGATTAGTGCATGCAATGTTACAATTATACCTAAACTCATAAGTGACTAAGGGCAGTAGCGGCTGTTGACAAATCGGAAGTGGTGGGGCAAACAAATAATTTCCAACCACTGTCAGGCACTGTGAGGTGAGAATGTCTTTAGTGTCGACTAAATCTGTTGTGCTCGGTTATAAACCCAATTTATAACAAGCCATGATTGAGAGCTCTGGGATTGGGGCTGCAGGCAGTGAGTGTCTCAGTGCCTGTCAGTGAGTGGGTCATAAAATAAAATATGTACTTACCCACTGACTTGCCTCCTCAGTCCTTCTCATTGTTCTTCAGTCAGGGAGCACGTGGTTTCTGAGCACCCTTAACCACTCCACAGGCTTCTCATTCTGCTGGTCATGTTACGCAGGAGGAGAGAAGTGCCAGAATTGGTTGAAGCGGAGTGGGTAACGCTCCCTCAGGCACTTGGTAGGCTGTGCCTGCTCTCCACCCAGCTGTCTCCGACAGTTTGGGTTGGAGAGGTTTAAAGTATGCATGTCAGGCTGGCTGTCCCAAAACAGCTGACCAAAGTGAAATGCACACTTTTTTTACTGGAATGTGCACCACTCCTCCCCTGCTGCCAATTGGCAGTAGTGGTGGCCGCCCTGGATGCTCGGCTCGGGAGCAGTGAAATAAAATGGTAGTATATTAATTGTATTACCATTTTATTTTTCATCATTTCTTAGCAGTGGGGCGACGCTGCTACGCACTAATGGCACAGCCACAGCTGACTAGGGGTGAGAGCATTGTAAGTGCTTGTTAAAAGTTGAGTTTCGGTTTCTATTCAACCACAGGAGAACCATTCCTAATTCTAAAACACTATTTTGACCTGTGTTTAAGTTTGATATAATTGTGGACTATTTTTTTCAAGCAGTGGTTATCACCAGAAAAGAAAGTATTTGTTCAGTTGAGCTTTTATAAATGTAAAACTAGTGTTTGGTGTAGCACAAGTTTTATGTGATCCTGATTTTCAATCACTGAAATCGGCTATCGAGGTAGCTTATAAATTGGGGAAATCTGCGTTTGCTTTGCACCGTTGGGGCGTGGATAATTCCGTATTGGTAAAAAAAAAGTGGTGGTTAAAATGTATTTGTGTAATTAAGCATTGCTTCTTTCTGAATATCCAGTTATCCTCAGCCCATTTGGACTCAATGGCACGCTCACAGGGCAGTCATTCAAGATGTCAGACTCTGCTACAAAGAAGTTGATTGGTGAATGGAAACAGTTTTATCCTATTACATCAAGCATTAATGAGGTGCGTGATGAAAGACAGGAAGAGATGGACTGGGAAGATGACTCGCTGGCAGCTGTGGAAGTCCTTGTTGGCAAGTAACATTTACTTTGTGGGTGGGCATTACTTCACTGTGTCATTGTAATCGTTCCAAACCTCATATGCTGTTCGTCCTCCCAGCCATGACTATCATAAGTGATGTAAAACCTTTTGTGAAAGCTATTTTTTAGTTGAAGTGTGTATACAAGTCTTTATTGTATAACGTATATGAAATATACCGTTGTAGGAAAATGGTACCTATGTCACTGACCTTTGTATTTGCAGATGTCTTCCGGTTCTAACGGGCTGACCTACAGAGAGAGCTTTATTGCCTCCCCTCCCTAGAAAAAATAAATACATTGATTGTGGGATATTATCAAGCTTTCCTTGCAAAGGCATATGTAATGGCATTTTTGTTTGATGGTAAACCGCAGTGAGCTGTAACTGTTAATACAATGCCTTTCATTTAACAACGCAGTGTATTCTAGTACTTGAACTAGTTGGATTCTCCCTCTCATCTGCTCTCGCAGCAAGTTCATTTGAGTTGTCCTTACACAGCAAGTTACTGGATAAACGGATAGTTTCATGAACCGTATTCTTACACCATTGGCACTACTCAAAAAAGTGAATAACACTGCACCAAAACCACTATACAGAAAGGCACGTATTACACTAAAGCCCAAACCCTGCAGTGGCCTAACACATTGTAGGCCCTTTATGTAGAGTGAAAACTGTCACTATTTATTCCATGAGCAATATGTCATAAATTGTCTTTCACTTCACTTCACCTTGCCTGTCTGCCGACATGACAGCTATGAAACATTGACGTTCCAGGCACAGTTCTGCATAATTGTTGCCAGGGCCGACTCAGTGCCTTCCTCCCTTTCTGGCAGCCGGAGTGACTCCCACTCAATTATCTCTTGTATTTGAGTGGGCTGACCCCGCCTGAGCGCCTTTGGGCCCCACAGGGTCGCGGTGGCCCCGTCTGGTTCCGCGCCGGCAGCTTTGGCCCCAGCTTCGATGGGGTCTTGCGGATTGGATACTGGATCTGGAACGGTGCTGGTTTCATAGTCTACTTTCTCTGGCACTGCTCTTAACGACTATGCTCCCGGTGCCCACCGGTGGCTTAAGCCCCATTCTCATCACTGAGGAGCCAATTCCGGTGCGGACAGTGCCCACAGATGCCACATCATTGTCTGAGCATTTGCTCGATTGGCCTGGCACGTGATAAGGAATGGGAGGGGGTCTTTGGACTCTCTAAACCCAAATGGAACCTTTGGACTGGTATGAGGAACAAGGAGAGGCCAGTGGTCTGGACACTGCTCCACATACTGGCTTGCTTTCCCCTCCTACTGTGGCTACGGAGGAGGGTGCATCATATCCAATAGTAGTGCAGAGGTCCTTGACCTCGAACTGCCCTCTGTGCAGTTAAGGGCTAACCTCCTGACAGAGGTGCTCCAGCCGGGGGGCTTCCTCATCAGACCAGATTTTGCCCTTTAAAGAAGCCCACACTGATGTCCTGCTGAGAATGTGGTCCAAACCCAGCACAGGGGCTCCAGGTTACAGGACATTTGGCCGCTGCCATCGTCCAGCACCGGGCGACCCTAGTTTCCTCACTCAACACCCCACCCTGGAGAGATTGGTAGTCCAAGCATCCACCTCCCAGGGCACCTTCCCTTCTGCACCTCCGGATATGGAATCAAAGAGGCTGGACCAGCTTGGGAAGAACATGTTTTCTTCTAACAGCCTTGCATTGAGGTCTGTAAACACCTCATGCTTATTGGACTGTTATTCCCACACTTTGTGGGACACGGTGGCGCAGGTGCTGCCTCAGGTCCTGGAGGATGCGCTGTCCATTTTCTCTTAAGCAGTTAAGGATGGGAGAGATGGCAGCGATGTTTACCCAAAGGTGTGGTTTGGCCGAGACTGACTCCCTGGGTAGGGCATTGAGTGGCCTTGGCTTTTTGGGAGCTGTCCATGCAAACCTTATGGACATGCCCATCGATGGGTCTTGCTTATTTGTTGAAAAGGCAGACTCCGTGCTGGAGTGCATTATCGACTCTCGGGCTACGGTGAAGTCCTAAGGCCTCTTAGCAGCCCCTTGCCCACAGTCTGCCTTTCGTCCCCTCCGTGGATATCGGAGGGGGAATGGTGCGACAACTCAAGTTAGCGCTCTTCAGCACCAGGCCCACAACTTGTGCACGGTGGTGCTTTGAGATCCCGAGGGTCTGGCCAGAAGTCATCCACCACCCAGATCCCTGCCTCTACAGCATCCAAACCCTAGTGTGATTCTGCAAGACCATGTACGTCTAGTTGGAGGGAGGGAGGGTGCAATATAATAATGGGTCTTGCAGATCATACAGAAGGGCTATTCCCTTCCCTTCCCTCACCTTTCAGTCATTCCCTCCCCAATGCCTCGCTCAAAAGAGCGGCTGATGGAGTATCACTTGGTTTTGCTCTGCGAGGAAATTGCGACTCTCTTGGCCAAGGGAGCCATAGAAAGGGTCCCAATGTCAGAAGTAGTGGTTGTTATTCCTGCTACTGATACCCAAAAAGAACAAGGGTCTTTGCCCTATTTTGGATTTACGAGACATCAATCTCTTTCTCAAACAGGAGAAATTCAGAATGCTTACTCTAGCTCAGGTCTTGTCTGCCGTAGACCAAGGAGACTGGATGGTGGTGTTGGACTTGCAGATTGCATATTTCATATCCCCATCTTGCTCCCCCCTCCAAAAACCCCTCTCGAAGACTGCTGTTGAAGGTGGGTTTGTCCTCGGGTGTAGTTTCCCACCATCAGACTATGGTGAACCTCCTGCATTCGCAGGGGTTCACTATACACTTGCCGAAGTCGCACTTGACTCCCTCTCAGACGCTCCCTTTCAACGGAGCTGTTCTGGACACAGTGCAGTTTCGGACATATCTTCCCAAGCAGCAAGTCCAGGATATTCAGGTTATGATTCCAGTGTTTTGTTATCTATCCTGGATTTTGGTGAGACACTGAAGCTGCTGGGCCTCACGCTTCCTGCATCCTGTTAGTAAATCATCCCAGATGGCTCTCTGAATTCTGACTCAGCTGTCAATGCCTAGTGGATCACACGTGGTGTGTCCAATCGGGTGTGGCACAAGGACTCTTTCAGGAATGGGGAGAGGCTTGGTTAGATCTGTTTGTCTCCGAAGATAACCTGCAATGTCGGCAGTATTGCACATTGGAGTTTCCAAGGTGGCACTCACTTGGTGGCGCTTTTCATCACAAGTTGAGCTCAGGCCTACTATACACCTTTCTGCACATACACGTCTGCCCAGATTCCTCAAGAAGGTCAGGAAATCCATGTGACTCCAGACTGGGCACGGAGAGTCTGGTATCCCGAGCAGGGCTCTGCATTGGTCACACTCGAGTGATATCTTTCTGCCTTATCTGCTTTTCTCCAACTGTCCGATCAGCCTTCTTTATTCAAATCACCTATTTTAAATAGATTCATTAAAGGGCTTGTACATATGTTTCCTCCTATACCCTTTATGATGGCTCAGTGAGACTTAAATCTGGTATTCACTTTTCTCATGTTTGTTCCCTCTGAGCCTTTGCACGATTGTCCCCTCTGGCTGCTCACCATCAAGGCAGCCTTTTTAGTGCCAATAATATCTGCCAGGAGGGTGAGTGAGATGCAGGCTCTCTCATCCAAACCTCCGTATCGCACCATGTTTTCGGGCAAAGTAGTGCTTCACACTTGTGCCTCTTTTCTCCCTAAGTTGATGACCCCATTTCACCCGGGTCAGAAAATCACCCTGCCCACCTTCTTTTCTTCCCCTGCATCACTCTAAGAAAGTCCATCGAGTGGACCCAAAAAGTGTTGTCGTTCTGCCTTGACTGCACAAAACAGTTCCGGGTGGATGACCGACTCTTTGTTGGGTATGTGGGAGCAAAGAAAGGTTGGGCAGTGCACAAATCAACCATTTCAAGCTGGGTCATTCTCTACATAAAACTCTGCCACGCTCTGGCCAAAAAGCAGCCTCCTGAGGGCTTGAGAGCTCATTCCACCAGGAGCAAAGCTGCTACCACTTCGCTAGCAAGAGGTGTACCACTCCTGTGCATCTGTCAGGCTGCAACATGGAGTGTCTGCACACGTTTGCCAAACACTACTGCCTGGACAAATGGGCCCGTTCAGTCCTGCAGGACTCTAGTTTGAGGTGAATTTGTTCACAGCCCACCACCAGTAGGTTATGGCTTGGGTAAATATTCTAAAGGTAAGGCATCTGGAGCTAGAAGTCTCCAATCAGATGAACAAGTTAGTTACCTTTTTGGTAAGGCATTATCTGGTAGAGACTGTCTAGCTGCAGATTCCTTACAACCACCCATGCCTCCCTGTTCTGTGGACTCATTTACTGGGGTTAAGGATTGTCCCTTTCAGGGCCCTAGTTTTTGTCACGGACAAAACTGTTGGTTCTTTCCATGGCTCTGGGCTTCGGGCGTGGATGTTTGTGGAAAAATACTGACGTACGTGCACCTGGGTGGCGCCTTTATAGGCGACCTTGACATCGAAGACTGCTCCATTGACACTGACATGCTAGTCTGAACAATGCCAGCTGGGGTCGGGGTGGGAGGTCGAGGTATCTGGGACCCCACCGGTGGGTGCCTAAAATGAAGGACACACCATGTTTTTACACTAACGTCACAGTCTATTTCAATAACTGCACTAAATGTGGCTGGTATAATTCATAGTCATTATACAGTGACTGTTTCCCTTAGCTATAGGTTGATGCTGTGTCACTGTGGGCTTACTTAATATCTAATATCCCCAATTCCCCTGTATTTTTGGACGCACCACAACACAATATAAAATATAAACCGTTCCAAGTCATTATGCCCCCAATGTCATGTGACAAGACAACCCTTTTGTGGGAATCCGAGAGAGGCAAGCCCTTAGAAAGAAGGGGGTCGAGGAGGGGAGTGGGGTTCACAACCACTCCACATAAAACCAGTTGTAATGGAAGAGTAGGAGAATTCCTCCAGGAGTGGTAGTTGACTATCTGAGACAGTTGGTAAAATATGGTAAACTACGCTACAGCATAGAGCTCATCAAGGGAACAAGAGTTCCTCCAGCTGTGGTAGGAAGTCAAAAAGCTTATCAAAACACACAGGAATAGTCAAGCCAAGTGTAACAGGAAGAATCATTTACTCAGTGTACTTCCTAGTTCGAAAACTGGGCCAAATGCTATGACCAATAATAGGTCTCATATTTTTAAACAAATTTGTATGAACTTTTGAAAACATTTTCAGAACATATAAAGTGCATTTTAACACACTGACTATCCATGTCATCACCATTACAATGACTTATTTCCAGTTATGTTACAACATGTAAAGGTATTACAGTAGATAAACTAGAGTCTGTTCCATGTCCGTATGGTAAGGTTTCCCCCTCGCTCATGTTAGTCCTCGAACTATCTTCTGAGGTAAAAAGCAAGTATGTAGTTAAGGGGCCCCAGATACCTTTCAGGTGGGGTATTCTGGGTAGTTAATCTGCATACAATTCTAGTTCCTTACACTAGACGAGGTCCAAGAGCCACATCTTCTTAGTGGGCGAGCTTGTTTGCCCCAGTACAAGGCTAACCTCTGTTTTTGTTAATAGCGTCACTGCTATAAGGTGTCCTTTTACAAGTTGTAGATCCTTTACAAATCTCAGCAAACCTATTCGGAGGTGACAGGCCATTGTTTCTAATACACCATTTTGGATAGGGCCTCTAACTTAAGTCCAGACTTGTCTAACAGTTTTACATAGCCGTGCCAAATGTAGTCTGCTTCTGGCGATCCGCATCTTATCCACCCTGTATCGTCCCTCAGTCCATATCTATGGAGTCTGACAGATGTGTAATACATTTAGTGTAGGCATTTGAAATGAATGATACGAAAATTACAATTTGGCGTAAGTAGATTTAGTTGCGCACAACAGAAGGCCCGGTCTGCTCATTCTGTAAGGTGATCCAGCACTGCGATCCATCGTTGGATCATGGGAAGCTGGTCTATACGCCAGTGCTGCAGTGTACAACTTAGTGACTAGGTTCTTACGTGGGTCACTCCCCAGCAGTGCCTGTAGGGCACCAAGCGCAGTGGGGGTCATGGAAAATTACTGATCATACTCTTGTGAAGCACCTTTGAGTCTGTAGCCATTAGTGGAGTGTGACATTGTGTCTGTGCGATGTCTAGTGTCAGGAGTTCTGCAGGCAAGACAACGCATGCAAAACCATAAGAGTGGCTCTGCAATAAATGGCCACAAGCCACAGTGAGTTTGGAGGGTCTAGTTGTGGTTGCAAGGGTCGAGAAAGAAGTGAAATGGTGGAACGCAAGGTGGTGACCATAAGGACAGAAAGCGTCCCATAAGGGTTGGGGAGTACACATTGTCCACCTAAAGGCCAGGGGCCTCTGGAGCCCCACAGACACATCGAAGCACATAAACCGGAAACTCAGGACAGTCTTCCTAGAATTGAAAGCCTTCAGACCTTCTAGGTGTACACGTACATGGACAGACAGTGCTTATTAAGACTACAACGTTGTTCCAGCTCGACAAACCAAGAGGGATCAAAGTTGTTCCAACTCTCCAAATTGTAACAGGAGATATGGAAGTGGGCACTCAAACAGAAAACAACTCTGGTGACGATGCACCTCCCAGGAGAACAGAACACAGAAGCAGACAGACTAAGCAGGCAGGCAAACACCTAAGTGATCAAATCCCACCAATAAGGAAAACCCCCATCAGAATGAACATATAACCACAAACCAAAATGTCATTTTTATTTCTTACTGAAAGGGCCAACACAGCGCCACTCTGTTTTAAAAAGTAGCAGTAAGAAATATTGGCATAAAATTATTGTACTTGAGATTTGTTGATCAAGGTGGCTGCTATTGTAAAAAGTGCTATTTGGGAGATCATAGTGGTAAAATGAGGTTTGGGATATTTTAACCATAAGTTTAGCAGACCTATAAGAAGATCTTTATATTTTTAAACCATAAGGAATAGAAATATTTGTACAAAGAAATGCACGTATCTGAAGATAGTCTTTTTTCTTCCTTTAATTTTCTCCAGTCGTGTGTTGTTGTATTAAAGGTGCAGGGTATAGAAGCATGTTTTAGGTAGAATCCAATTATTGTATACACTGTAGAGAATCTGGAAATATTGAAATCATATTTGATCTTTTGAAAGTTGAGGAAATGGCTAGCTCACATGTACTATTACATTCATCTCCTGTCTACATACACAGAACGAGTAAAACCCTTGTAAACAGCAGTCCCCTTTTCTAACAAGTTAGTATTGACAGCAAGTCAACTGCCATAACCCCAGGCTTTAAACCTTGAATGCAGGGTGTAGTCAGAGGTACCTTTGAAAAGAGTGCAGCCACCATACACATGTGATGTTTGCGAATACATGATACTTTAATTTCTACATAATGGCAAAATTCATAAATGTGAAGCATTCCATTGTTATGTGAGATACCTTCAGCTAATCCAGGTTTTTACCCAACTGCACTTTACTGCTAGAGATTTTGAACCGAAGTTTACCAGCAAAAGTTCAAGTCCCAGAATATAATCTGATATCTGCTAAAAGGTGAAGACTGGCTTAATACCCATGGAGTTATTTGGCTGCTGTGAATGGCCACACAACAGCACCACCTTAATGTAGTCCAGCAAAGAGTGCAGCAAAGCAGTCGCAGGCATTCTCTTAGAAACAAGTTTCTGGTGCTTTAGAATGCAGGTCTACAAATATGGTGTAATTCAAACTTGTAAAGGTTTCACAAGCTACTATGCTGTTGGCAGGGTTGACTACATTATCATAATATTCAGTAAGGAGTAAGTTAATGACACTCAAACTTGTGCAAAAATGTTGTTAAAATATTTAAATCAAACAATTT
Organism: Pleurodeles waltl; assembly: GCF_031143425.1. Classification (NCBI taxonomy): domain Eukaryota; kingdom Metazoa; phylum Chordata; class Amphibia; order Caudata; family Salamandridae; genus Pleurodeles; species Pleurodeles waltl. Next base: position 1,999,512,845 of record NC_090440.1, read on the forward strand.
CTTATTTCATTTATACTCATATAAAGCACAGTCCTGGCAGACAGAGGTATTGAGATGTGAGTGAGACTGCAATACACGGACTTCTTATGCTTTAAACAGTTTAGCATACGTCCATCAGACTCACTGCCAATGGGAACACACTACATACCTTGTATTATGTCTCCTTTAAGTTAAATATGTGCTTTATAACAATCACTGCAAAATGTATTGTAAACACCATGAAAAACTGTTTTTGCCTACTTTGTGGGTTAGGCAGCTGAATAAACATTGATAAGCACTGATTTGAAAAGGTTGGGAAAACCCTGAGATAACACCACTGAAAGCCACAAAAAATCAACACTGAAAACAGGACAGACTAGAAATAAAACAAGGTACTCAACATGTTCAGGAGAGCATGCCAAGCATAGTCCTGTTCCGATGCCCAGAAAATGTGAAATGCCATGACTTTGCATGCTGATATCTGCACCACCAATCCAATGGAAATGACCAGTCAATAAACCTGGTCACGGAGATTTGCTTACTCCTTTCCACCGATCCTAAGAGTGCCTGAAAAATTCAGGCAGTCGGATGCCACTCGCACTTATCCACCCCACAGTTGACCAGAAAGACATGGTACTCGGACCTACTAGAGAGGTCCGATCCGATATGGGCATAGCAGAACTTGCATGCTGTGCTTTATTCTGCCATATTGTGATTTGGTCCAAACTCTCTTCATATATTTGTCCTTCTCCTCCTTTTTTTTTGTTTATTTTTTTTTTGGGAGTCAACTGTCCTCACCATTTGGTGCTTAGAGCAACCTGACATCAGACGCCCCTCCTTGGAAGCCATCACATGTGGTTGCCATCTTCAGATTCTTCTTTTTGCTATTGGGTCTGGAAGCATGGCTGAAAGTTCTACAATTGCCAAAGGAAGAGGTTTATACCAAAAGTTCGTCTAAGACACAGGCAAAGTTACAGAGAGAGAAAGAGTCAATATTATGATACAATTTGTGGAAAATCCAGTGAGGTTTTTCTACCCTGTGGAGAAGTAAGTGTAGTAAGAGACTAGTCATTTAAGGAAGACCAAAGAATTCACAGACTGGGTAGGATGGGGGCTGCTCAGAGTGATACAGAGAACACACCCTTTAGCTCAAATTAAAACAAAGGCCTTCCTTTCGTATCTGAGGAGAAGAATACTGCCGAGTGGTCCATTTGAAAATCTCCTGGCAGAGATGGTCACAAGTAGAAATGTGTCCTGGGCAGCAGGCATGAACCATCTCCTGAGAAATTTGACCTTGTGCTATTACATTTATATAGTGCTTACCACAGGGCATTGAAGGGCATTACTCAGAGCCAGTTCTTTGTTAAACAGCAGAAAGGGAGATTTGATAACATTGTCCGGTAGAGGTGGTGATCAAGAACAGGTTACATGGAAATTTGAAGGAGCAGCAGCGCAGTATTGTGCGAATAAATTAGGACTTGGGATATAGGTGAAGCAGAGTACACATTCCTTCGATTTGACAGTACTTTGAAGTACTAAAACCAGTAGGCTGCTTGATTTAAATGAAATGATGAAAGTTGCGAGTGGATTCTTGTGGAAAATGTAGACCTAGCTAGAACTTTCTTGTTTTATAGGGTACTTTATACAGCAGAACATGCCTTCATGTTTTGCATTGTCTTGTCTGGACGGATCCTTACTACCTACACTGGAACAGACAGCACATCCTGACTGCCCACTCAGTGGGAGAAGTAACCTGTGTAACTTAAGAGGGCACCCAGATTTTATATAACACACAGCAGTGCTCTGGCCCACGTTTTGACTTGATGGTTCACTAGCTTTGCCAAAACTAGTTTACAATATTCAGTGAAATAGGATATAGTCAGTCATACCCAACAAAGAAAGGCTCCAACGTAATGAAGCACCTAGACCAATACTGTTAATGGATGTAGATGCCGATATGTATACAATAATTCTAGTAGCTAGGTTTAGCACCCTTTGGACTGGCCTAACAGACCCAGGTTTTTGCGGTTAGAAGTAGAACCTGGAGCTATCGCTGACAAATAGCACTAAAATGACTGTATGCAGAACCTGCCAGCAGTCCCTCCTACTTTTGTTTGATGCTGAGGAAGCGTTCAAACATTTGAGCTGTCAGTTCCTGGGTTGCATCCTCCAGAATCTGCCTTGATTATAGAAATTGGGTTCTTTCTGGCTATCTGGATCTGAAAGCCTTTCAGTGTGCATTCTTATAGCATTTCCTTGAAGTAGTAGACAAAGGTGTCTCCTTCCCCTATACTGTCTACACTGGTTGTTTAAGGTACTTCTTTGGCTATGGTTGATAATTTCTAGCTCAGGTTGGGGAGGTTAAACCTTTCAAATTTATTTTGGACATGCTTCTTCATATGGAGAAATTGCTTTGACAAGACTTGAAGTTTGAAGGTTACATCGTTGGCCTTCTATCTGCGATGCCCAAGCCCTTCTACATCATCTAGCTGAATGAAGTAACATTACCTGCTCTGCGAGTGTCCAGTTATAGTAGGTGGAACGTTTTTGTGCTTTAGACCAAGCACTGAAAGCCTTATTTTCAGAAGATAACTCATCAGACCGTGGCTAGTTTTTTGCAGGGCAGCAGAAGCTGCTTTAGTAGCCTTAAATCAAGTTACAGCACTAGGTGGTGAAGTGGGAGAGGAGTTAGCAGAGGTAGGATTTTTTGCCAAGTAAGAAGTTTGCCACCTTTTGAGTCCTGTTGGTTATAAAAATTAAGTATAGACTTCAAGTAACAAATGTTTGATCTCACTTCTTTCAACTACAACCCCTAAGATTGAGGGACACAAACTGGTGGAAGAGGCCTCATGCATTCCAGACATCTAGGCCATAGAACACATGCTGGTAGTTTCAGATCCCTAAAAGAGAAACTTGGACTATTGACATAAGGTTAAGACATTAAGATCCAGATGCTTAGATACACAAAAAGTAAAAAGGTTTAGCAGTCCTATTAGACAGATATATTGGATGCCAATTTCATTTTATGGTGGGTGGCAGTAGTTTTCAATTCTCTCCAACAAGGTATAAGACAATGGCACAAACATATTGCACTAAATAAATTGCACTTTTTAACCAGCCTTTTAAATAAGTTTGACAAATCATTTCTGTTTACTAGGTCTTCAGCCTCCAAAAATATTTCAAGGAATTCCTTTTCTTATCAATACTCCTGCTCAAAAACACATTTTATATCTGCTCCTGCTAGAGCCAACTCAAGATCCATTCAGATTCGTCTCTAACACGTAAAGGGCAATTCATTTTCCATATTACCCCCTAGCTATTGAACTGCTCCTATACCTTCTATTGTTCCTGGATTTGTCAACCCCTTTGCCACTTAATGCCTCCATGAACATTTTTCTAGACCATCTTCTCTCTGCATGACTAACGTTTTTTCGATGGCATTTCCTGTGCCTAATTCACTGTTAAATCCAGCCATTTGCTCCTTTCACTCCATCACATCCCTAACCGAAAGGGATCAACTATCTACTTATTTGTATTCTTTAATAACTTAAGCAGACATCTGCCAGAAATATTATACATTATCCCCAACAGGTTCTTATTACTGACACAAATACACATCTCCCCCTTCTTGAATGCTTGTAATGATAGCTTTACATGGCAGACACCCCCAGGGTCCACTATGAAGGCCATGTATATTTTTTCATCTTCAAGTCAACAGTAGTTACTACATCCAGGGCTCTATGCTGTGTGAGTCTGGAAAAACATCTCTGTATAAGTTAGTTCAAATCAGTCTGCACAGCACATACCAAAGATCATGTTCCTTCACATCCTTTTCCAACTGCCTTCAAGGAAGCCCTCAAGACCCACCTGCCGCTTTGTGGAAATCCCTCACTGTCAGTCTGTCATGGTCAGAGCTACCATGGTTGGTAGTGCTTTAAATCTTGTCCTGGTTTAAAGATATTATTTGTCAAACGTGATTCAGCTTCCATCTTCCTGGATTTTAAAACTTTATTGTGCCACTTTTCTGCAGCCGCTTGTACAAACATCTGTTTAGGTTCTGTGTACATTCTGTTCAAAATAATTTAAGCTAATATGTTTGGACATTGGTAAGTATTGTAATGCATCCTGTAGCTTATAGTATTTCAAAATATGCTTTGTGAAGAAATTGTTTAGTCTGCCACAGCGCTACACATTTATTTTTTTATGCTTGGAGCCTAAACAGCAGAAAATGTGAATTTAATCCCTAATCAAAAGTCAAATTATTGACTGAAGGTAATCTTCTTAAAAAGCTTATTTGTGCCCTAAGAATGCTTTAATTTAAACATATTTATACATACAATTGGTATTCAAAAAATGAACTGGCTCAATATAATGCTTATTCTTTTTCCTAGCTGGTGTGCGAATGGTCTATCCAGCATGCTTTGTTCTAGTTCCTCAGACAGACATCCCTCCTCAAAGTTCTATGGGATCATCTCATTGCGCAACTACCTGTTTGGGTGCCCACCAAGTGCCTGCTTCCACTAGAGATCCTGCCATGTCTTCAGTAACACTGACTCCACCTACGTCACCTGAAGAAGTTGTGCCAGGTGCAGTACATATTTTGGCTTTCTTAATGTGAATTGTGTTGTGGTTGCCTTTGGATAAGGAATAAGAATAAGGATGCAGTCCACAATCCTCTAGCAAGTCCCATTTATGGCCTTTGTTTCTTAATTTTGCATCTGAGTAATTGTTAAATTCAAAATCTTTAAGACAGTAATTGTTCGATTTCTGCTGTATTTGGTGATTGCAGTAGCCCTCCGGTGGAGTGGCATGGAGGCAAATGTGTTTTCGCTTTCTTCTTGTGAGGTATGTCCTAAAAGATGGAGAATATGTTGGTAAAGTCAGTGGCAAACATTTCTGATCGCAGGTCAACAGTACTTGGATTACTGATTTTATGCATGTGGACCATTCTTACTGTGATATTACTTTGTGATAATACCGTAAAAGCAAACCCTGGCAAGGTGTGGTGTGAAGGGAATTTTTTTCCTGGCATGTTTATGCTCCACATCCTTGGCTGCTTGTGTAACCTTGTTCCCTACATCCTACTACTTTTCATGGTTAGATGTTCATTGCAGAATGGCTTTATTCCTTGAAGCCCCACAATGACTTTCCTAAATTTAGTGTATTTAACTTTTATCCATCCACATCTGACTTGCTCCTGGCACTTCAGTGTAGCACCTCTTCCTCTGTCTTGCCGCATGTTAGTGCACGGAGGTATTGTAGACCTCTGATTAACTTCTGCTTAAAAACGCCCATAATGCTTTTCTGGCTACAGTATTAAATGATTTTCAGGCTATACTTGGCAGAGTAAGTCACTCAAACTGTGTACCTTTACCGTGGTTTTGAAGACCTGAAATGCGATGATCTATGAGATAATGTACTTTAGGAGTTGTAACAAGTTTAAAGGCCATTTTAGTTTTTGTCTTGCCCTGCTAAGGCTGCTGTTGATATTCAAAGGCCCTGATCCCAACAGGTTAAGCGTACTGTGGCAAAACATCACCTCTGACAAATGGATAATCATCCAACTCGGATATTGCATAGAGCTGATAAAAACACACTGAACGATAAAACAAAGTGTGAGATACCAAAGCAACAAGCACACTGCACCTAAAGAAAGAATTAGCAGATCTGCTACAAAAGCCACCTATAGAAAGAGTACACATTTTAGGAATTGGATAGTAAGTGTACTTGGTTTGCTTCCCAGTACCTATGACAGTTTTGTCATTAAGGCCTATCTTGAGTCTCAGAACCCTAAACAGGTACATCGAAACCTAAAAATTCCAAATGATTACACTGCAAAAGAGCATGCTGCTCCTCAACAAAAGAGACTTCATGACAGTCAATCTCAAGGATGAGTACCTAGATCTGACAATGAACCTACACGTGCCAGTGAACAAAAGGGATAAGTTTCTAATATTTATAGTAGACAGTCAATTACCTGTTCTCACCCTGGACCCCCAGTAGAGAACACCGAGTGCAGACAATGATAAAACAAAATTGCCTGTACCAGAAAGGGTGAGCTGACAGTGGGTATTCTCTAGGTTCCACCTCAAACCAAAATCGCTTGGTGGCATGGCTCCTGGAGACATAAAATTTGGACACCTCAAGCTGCCAATAAAATTTTGGAGGAAAAGAAAGAAGCAAGAAAAGTAAGAAGACTAACAACTCTGAAGTGTTACTCCAAAAAATGGAAAAGGTTTTGAAAATGATGCGGGCTATCATGGTCTATATGAGAATATATATGCTTCTTTCTGCCAGCCAAGACAGCAACTGTGGTTGGCTGTTCTGATTTAAGCCATTTCCACCTTTATAGGATTGAACTCTTATCAAGTGGAAAATTCCCCTGAACATTTTTAGCTTTAGAGCTTTGCATCAAGTTCCACCCCGACAGTCACTGTCCGGAGAAGATGCAGTTTCGCAGTGAAGGTGTTCTTTATTTTTTTTTAAACTGTCTTTCGTCGTTTTATATTTTCTGGCCTTTGGACAGCACAGTGCTAAAACTGCTAGTAGATTATCAAGATTGTGCTCCGTGAGGGGTGCACACATCTCCCTAGACGAGTAAGCATCCACCCAACAAAAGAGCACCAAAATGATGGTGTTTGATTTGCACCGTGGTTGGACATTAGTAAGGTGGCCCATCTTCCAGTTGTCCCAAGGCTTCTTTGACAATTATTGCTTGAATGCGTGGAGCAGATACTGCAATGGGAGAAGCAGTTCTGAAGATCCGTTTCAGTGATGCTACAACCTTCCATTCCGTCTCCCAGCTTCTCGCGGTTTGGTATTATGTTCAGATAGCATCTTAAATGATTTGATCCAATCCGTGTCAGAAGTTACTTGCGTGTTACTGTGGTTCTGCGTGCTTTTTTTTTTTTTTTTTTTTTTAAGTAGATTCAGATGCATTCATCCTAGTTACCCAGTGTCTTTGCTGATGTTGCATGCTGGGTTAAACATGTGTTCGATGGCATCTGTCGCTGTAGATACACATGTTCTGCAATAGCTCGCCATCTGGTGTTGGGTCGGAGTGTTACAAGTTGTTTTTCTTCGAAGAAGTGTTTTCGAGTCACGGGACCGAGTGACTTCTCCTTCTGTGCTCATTGCGCATGGGCGTCGACTCCATCTTCGATTGTTTTCTTTCCGCCATCGGGTTCGGACGTGTTCCTGTCGCTCCGAGTTTCGGAACGGAAAGATAGCTGAAAACGGAAGATTTTCGACGGTATCGTTGCGATCCGGTTCGAGATAAACACACACGACAACGCATTGAACATCGAAGCGCTTCGGTGCCCTTCGGGGTAGATTTCGGCACACCGTCGGGGCCTAGTCGGCCCGACCGCGTGGAGAACAACGCCGATGGAACGGACCCCGTTTCGATTCTGCCCTGAATGCCACAACAAATATCCTTATACGGACCAACACTCGGTCTGTAACCTGTGCCTGTCACCCGAGCACAGCGAAGAATCCTGTGAGGCCTGTCGGGCGTTCCGGTCCCGAAAAACTCTGCGCGACCGTCGAGCGAGAAGACTGCAGATGGCGTCCACGCCAAAGGAGCATCGACAGTTCGAGACAGAAGAGGAACAGGAGGAATCCTTTTCCATCCAGGATTCAGACTCCGACGAACTCGACAATACAAAAACTGTGAGTAAGACGTCGAGATCAGAACTTAAAAAAGGCAAAAAGGCCCAGGGGACGCCACTGCCAACCGGCCATGGCTCAACCCAAATTACCGGTGACCAACAATCGGCACCGAAAAAGGCCCATTCAGTGTCGAGATCGTCCGACTCCGGTCGAGACACCGGCACGCAGCCTCCTCGGGACCGAGAGAGTGCTAAAGAGAAGCATCGACACCGAGAGTTCGGTGTCGACACGGATCGACGCCGAGACAGTGGCGCCGAAGACCATAGGGGCCAAGATTTTTCGGCACAAAAGAAGAGGAAGGTTACCTCTGAGCCGAAAAGACAAACAACAGGGTTTTCGGAGCCGAAAAAAGCACCAACAGACCCAGTTTCAGGCTCCTATACTGAAGAGCATTCTATGTCTTCACACATTAAAAAACACAGATTCGAACAGGAACTGCAATCCACTGAAGTGGATCACACGCAAAAGCGTATCTTTATTCAGCAGGGGACAGGGAAGATCAGTACCCTTCCACCTGTCAAAAGAAAGAGAACACTTCAGTTTATAGCACTAGAGGCTCCTCAGCAACAAACAGCAAAGAAGGTAACACCTCCTCCCTCGCCTCCACCTGTAACTCCGGCTTCGCCGACTTACACCCCGTCACATTCGCCAGCTCACACCGCCATGAGCCACCATGACCAAGATCAAGACGCGTGGGACTTGTACGATGCACCAGTGTCTGATAACAGCCCGGACACATACCCAACTAGGCCATCACCACCTGAGGACAGCACAGCCTATTCACAAGTGGTGGCTAGAGCAGCACAGTTCCATAATGTGGAACTACACTCTGAACAAGTAGAGGATGACTTTTTATTTAACACCCTCTCCTCCACCCACAGCTCCTACCAAAGCCTGCCTATGCTCCCAGGCATGCTACGCCATGCAAAGGAGATCTTCAAGGAACCAGTTAAAAGTAGGGCAGTAACGCCTAGAGTGGACAAAAAGTATAAGGCGCCTCCTACGGACCCTCTCAGCTGCCACCAGACTCTGTGGTGGTAGGGGCTGCCAGAAAACGGGCAAATTCACACACTTCTGGGGATGCACCTCCCCCAGATAAAGAAAGCAGAAAGTTCGATGCAGCCGGGAAGAGGGTCGCTGTCCAAGCAGCAAACCAGTGGCGCATCGCAAACTCACAAGCGCTGCTAGCGCGATACGACAGAGCCCACTGGGATGAGATGCAGCATCTCATTGAACATCTCCCAAAAGATCTACAAAAAAGAGCAAAACAGGTTGTTGAGGAGGGTCAAAACATTTCCAACAATCAAATACGCTCCTCTATGGATGCAGCAGACACAGCCGCAAGGACCATTAATACGTCGGTTACCATCCGTAGGCACGCATGGCTCAGAACGTCTGGATTCAAGCCAGAAATTCAGCAGGCAGTACTTAACATGCCAGTAAACGAAAAACTTCTGTTCGGTCCGGAGGTCGACACAGCCATAGAAAAGCTCAAAAAGGACACTGACACTGCCAAGGCCATGGGCGCACTCTACTCCCCGCAGAGCAGAGGATCTTATACCACCTTCCGCAAAACACCTTTTAGAGGAGGGTTTCGGGGTCAGGCCACACAAGCTAGTACCTCACAGTCCGCACCGTCCACCTACCAGGGACAGTACAGGGGAGGCTTTCGGGGCCAGTATAGAGGAGGGCAATTCCCTAGGAATAGAGGAAGATTTCAAAGCCCCAAAACCACTACCAACTAGCAGTGACTCACACGTCACTCACCCCCCCCCACACAACACCAGTGTGGGGAAGGATAAGTCAATATTACGAAGCATGGGAGGAAATTACTACAGACACATGGGTCCTAGCAATTATCCAACATGGTTATTGCATAGAATTCCTGCAATTCCCTCCAGACATACCACCAAAATCACAAAATTTATCAAAACACCATTCACAGCTTCTAGAGATAGAAGTTCAAGCACTACTGCAAAAAAATGCAATAGAATTAGTACCAAGCACACAAATAAACACAGGAGTTTATTCACTGTACTTTTTGATACCAAAAAAGGACAAAACACTGAGACCAATTCTAGACCTCAGAGTAGTAAACACATTCATCAAATCAGACCACTTTCACATGGTCACACTACAAGAAGTGTTACCATTGCTCAAAAAACACAACTACATGACAACCCTAGACCTCAAAGACGCATATTTCCATATACCAATACATCAATCACACAGAAAATATCTAAGGTTTGTATTCAAAGGAATACATTACCAATTCAAAGTATTGCCTTTTGGTTTAACAACCGCTCCAAGAGTATTCACAAAATGCCTAGCAGTAGTCGCTGCACACATCAGAAGGCAGCAAATACATGTATTCCCGTATCTAGACGACTGGCTAATCAAAACCACTTCGCTCACACAATGCTCAAACCACACAAATCAAGTCATACAAACCCTCTACAAACTAGGGTTCACCGTCAACTTTGCAAAATCCAACATTCAGCCAAGCAAAGTACAGCAATATCTAGGAGCCATAATAGACCCGACAAAAGGAGTAGCAACGCCAACTCCACAAAGAATTCACAATTTCAACAGAGTCATTCAACACATGTCTCCAAATCAGACAATACAAGCAAGAACAATACTACAGCTCCTAGGCATGATGTCCTCATGCATAGCCATTGTCCCAAACGCAAGACTGCACATGAGGCCCTTACAACAGTGCCTAGCCTCACAGTGGTCTCAAGCACAGGGTCACCTTCTAGATCTGGTGTTAATAGACCGCCAAACTTACCTCTCGCTTCTATGGTGGAACAGTATAAATTTAAACAAAGGGCGGCCTTTCCAAGACCCAGTGCCACAGTACGTAATAACAGATGCTTCCATGACAGGGTGGGGAGCACATCTCAATCAACACAACATAAGAGGACAATTGAACATACATCAAACAAAACTGCATATAAATCATCTAGAATTATTAGCAGTTTTTCAAGCACTAAAGCTTTCCAACCAATCATAATCCACAAATACATCCTTGTCAAAACAGACAACATAACAACGATGTATTATCTAAACAAACAAGGAGGAACCCATTCAACGCAGTTAAGCTTATTAGCTCAAAACATATGGAAGTGGGCAATCCACCATCAAATTCGTCTAATAGCACAGTTTATTCCAGGGATCTAGAATCAACTGGCAGACAATCTCTCTCTCGAGATCACCAGCAAGTCCACGAATGGGAAATCCACCCACAAATTCTAAACACCTACTTCACACTCTGGGGAACACCTCAAATAGACTTATTTGCAACAAAAGAGAACGCAAAATGCCAAAACTTTGCGTCCAGATACCCACACAAGCAATCCCAAGGCAATGCCCTATGGATGAACTGGTCAGGAATATTTGCTTACGCTTTTCCTCCTCTCCCTCTCCTTCCTTATCTAGTAAACAAATTGAGTCAAAACAAACTCAAACTCATTTTAATAGCACCAACGTGGGCAAGACAACCCTGGTACACAACACTGCTAGATCTCTCTGTAGTACCCCACATCAAACTGCCCAACAAACCAGATCTGTTAACGCAACACAACCAACAGATCAGACACCCAGATCCAGCATCGCTGAATCTAGCAATCTGGCTCCTGAAATCCTAGAATTCGGACACTTACAACTTAGCCAAGAGTGTATGGAAGTCATAAAGCAGGCCAGAAGGCCATCCACTAGACACTGCTACGCAAGTAAGTGGAAAAGATTTGTTTGTTACTGCCATCATAATCAGATACAACCACTACACGCAACTCCAAAACATATAGTAAATTACTTGCTCCATTTACAAAAAGCAAAGCTAGCCTTCTCTTCTATTAAAATACACCTTGCAGCAATATCTGCATACCTGCAGACTACCTATTCAACTTCCTTGTATAGGATACCAGTCATCAAAGCATTCATAGAAGGTCTTAAAAGAATTATACCACCAAGAACACCACCTGTTCCTTCATGGAACCTAAACGTGGTCCTAACAAGACTCATGGGCCCACCTTTCGAACCCATGCACTCTTGCGGAATACAATTCCTAACCTGGAAAGTTGCCGTTCGATGGCATCTGTCGCTGTAGATACGCATGTTCTGCAATAGCTCGCCATCTGGTGTTGGGCCGGAGTGTTACAAGTTGTTTTTCTTCGAAGAAGTCTTTCGAGTCACGGGACCGAGTGACTCCTCCTTTTGTCTCCATTGCGCATGGGCGTCGACTCCATCCTCGATTGTTTTTTTTCCGCCATCGGGTTCGGACGTGTTCCTGTCGCTCCGAGTTTCGGAACGGAAAAAATAGTTAATTTCGGAAGATTTTCGTCGGTATTGTTGCGTTCGGGATCGGCGTACTTAGATTCAACACCGCATCGAAGATCGAAGAGCTCCGGTGCCCTTCGGGGTAGTTTTTCGATCCTCCGTCGGGGCCTGGTCGGCCCGACCGCGTGCTGAGGAACGCCGATGGAACGGACCCCGTTCCGTTTCTGCCCCAAATGCCACAATAAATACCCCTACACAGACCAACACTTGGTCTGCAACCTGTGCCTGTCACCTGAGCACAGCGAAGACACCTGCGAGGCCTGTCGTGCGTTCCGGTCCCGAAAAACACTCCGAGACCGTCGAGCCAGAAGACTTCAAATGGCGTCCGCACCGACAGCCCAACGGGAGTTCGAGGAACAGGAAGAGGAAGGTACCTTCTCGATCCAAGACTCAGACTCCGAAGGATTCGACGATACACAAACCGTGAGTAAGACGTCGAAAACCACACAAAGAAACATTTACAAGGCCCAGGGGACGCCACTGCCACCAGGCCATGGCTCAACCCATAAAATCGGTGACCGACCGTCGGCACCGAAAAAGGCCCAAACAGTGCCGAGATCGTCCGACTCCGGTCGAGACACCGGCACGCAGCCTTCTCGGGACCGAGAAAGTGCTGGAGACAAGCCTCGACACCGAGATGCCGGTGTGGACACGGCTCGACGCCGAGACAGCGGCACCGAAACAGATCGACGCCGAGAGGTTTCGGCACCGAAAAGGAAAAAAGTCACCTCGGAGCCGAAAAAACACGCAGACACAGTTTCGACGCCGAAACAAACTGCAAGCGACCCAGCTTCAGGCTCTTATACAGAAGAGCACTCGCTAACCTCCCAAATGCAGAAGCATAGGTTTGAGGAAGAGCTACAAGCAACTGATGCGGACCATACGCAAAAGCGTATCTTCATTCAGCAGGGGACAGGAAAAATAAGCACCCTTCCCCCCATTAGGAGAAAGAGAAGGTTGGAGTTCCAGGCGGAACAAGCACCACAACCAAAAGTGGTGAAAAGAGTTACACCACCACCCTCTCCTCCGCCCGTGATTAACGTTTCACCAGCACAAACGCCATCACACTCCCCAGCTCACACCACCATGAGCCAGGGTGACCAAGACCAGGACGCATGGGACCTATACGACGCCCCAGTGTCAGATAACAGCCCAGAGGCATACCCTACAAAACCATCTCCACCAGAAGACAGCACCGCGTACTCTCAGGTGGTGGCTAGAGCAGCACAATTTCACAACGTAAGCCTCCACTCAGAACAGGTCGAGGATGATTTCCTGTTCAACACACTCTCCTCCACCCACAGCTCCTACCAAAGCCTGCCTATGCTCCCTGGTATGCTCCGGCACGCAAAAGACATATTTAAGGACCCGGTCAAAAGTAGGGCAATCACACCAAGGGTGGAAAAAAAGTATAAGCCGCCTCCTACAGACCCGGCTTTCATCACAACACAGCTGCCACCAGACTCTGTTGTTGTAGGAGCAGCTAGGAAAAGGGCCAACTCTCACACATCTGGAGATGCACCACCCCCAGATAAAGAAAGCCGCAAGTTTGATGCAGCTGGTAAAAGAGTCGCAGCACAAGCTGCAAACCAGTGGCGCATCGCGAACTCCCAGGCACTACTTGCGCGCTATGACAGAGCCCACTGGGACGAGATGCAACATCTCATTGAACATCTGCCCAAAGACTTCCAAAATAGGGCAAAACAAGTGGTTGAGGAGGGACAGGCCATCTCCAACAACCAGATCCGCTCCTCCATGGACGCTGCAGATACAGCTGCACGGACAATTAATACATCTGTAACTATCAGAAGGCATGCATGGCTCCGAACGTCTGGATTTAAACCAGAGATTCAACAAGCAGTTCTCAATATGCCTTTTAATGAAAAAGAACTGTTCGGTCCAGAAGTGGACACAGCGATTGAGAAACTCAAAAAAGATACGGACACTGCCAAAGCCATGGGCGCACTCTACTCCCCGCAGAGCAGAGGGAATTACAGCTCATTCCGTAAAACGCCCTTTCGAGGGGGGTTTCGGGGTCAAAGCACACAAGCCAGCACCTCACAAGCCACACCGTCCAGTTACCAAGGACAGTATAGAGGAGGTTTTCGGGGACAATATAGAGGAGGGCAATTCCCTAGAAATAGAGGAAGATTCCAAAGCCCCAAAACCCCTACTACTAAACAGTGACTCACATGTCACTCACCCCCTCCACACAACACCAGTGGGGGGACGAATAGGTCATTATTACAGAGCATGGGAGAAAATCACTACAGACACTTGGGTTCTAGCAATTATCCAACATGGTTACTGCATAGAATTTCTACAGTTCCCTCCAAACATACCACCAAAAGCACAAAATTTAACAACACACCATTCCAATCTCCTAGAGATAGAAGTGCAGGCACTATTGCAAAAGAATGCAATCGAATTAGTGCCAAACACACAAATAAACACAGGAGTTTACTCACTGTACTTTCTGATACCAAAGAAGGACAAAACACTGAGACCAATCCTAGACCTCAGAGTAGTCAACACTTTCATCAAATCAGACCACTTCCACATGGTCACACTACAAGAAGTATTGCCATTGCTAAAGCTGCACGACTACATGGCAACTTTAGACCTCAAGGATGCTTATTTCCATATACCAATTCACCCATCGCACAGGAAATACCTAAGGTTTGTATTCAAAGGAATACATTACCAATTCAAGGTACTGCCTTTCGGATTAACAACCGCACCAAGAGTCTTTACCAAATGTCTAGCGGTAGTCGCTGCACACATCAGAAGGCAGCAAATACATGTGTTCCCATATCTAGACGACTGGCTAATCAAGGCCCATTGGTTAATAGAGTGCTCAAATCACACAAATCATATCATACAAACCCTCTTCAAACTAGGGTTCACCGTCAATTTCACAAAATCCAAGATTCGGCCACGCAAGGTACAACAATACCTGGGAGCCATAATAGACACATCAAAAGGAGTAGCCACTCCAAGTCCACAAAGAATTCAAAATTTCAACACCATCATACAACGCATGTATCCAACACAAAAGATACAAGCAAAGATGGTATTACAACTCCTAGGCATGATGTCATCATGCATAGCCATTGTCCCAAACGCAAGACTGCACATGAGGCCCTTACAACAATGCCTAGCATCACAGTGGTCTCAAGCACAGGGTCACCTTCTAGATCTGGTGTTAATAGACCGCCAAACTTACCTCTCGCTTCTGTGGTGGAACAACATAAATTTAAACAAGGGGCGGCCTTTCCAAGACCCAGTGCCACAATACGTAATAACAGATGCTTCCATGACAGGGTGGGGAGCACACCTCGATCAACACAGCATACAAGGACAATGGAACGTACATCAAACAAAACTGCATATCAATCACCTAGAACTTCTTGCAGTTTTTCAAGCACTAAAAGCTTTCCAACCAATAATAGTTCACAAATACATTCTCGTCAAAACAGACAACATGACAACAATGTATTATCTAAACAAGCAGGGAGGGACGCACTCCACGCAGTTAAGCATGTTAGCACAAAAAATTTGGCATTGGGCAATTCACAACCAAATTCGCCTAATTGCACAGTTTATACCAGGGATACAAAATCAACTCGCAGACAATCTCTCTCGAGATCACCAACAGGTCCACGAATGGGAAATTCACCCCCAAATACTGAACACTTATTTCAAACTCTGGGGAACACCTCAGATAGACTTGTTTGCGACAAGGGAGAACGCAAAATGCCAAAACTTCGCATCCAGATACCCACACAAACAATCCCAAGGCAATGCCCTATGGATGAACTGGTCAGGGATATTTGCTTACGCTTTTCCTCCTCTCCCTCTCCTTCCTTACCTGGTAAACAAACTCAGTCAAAGCAAACTCAAACTCATATTGATAGCACCAACTTGGGCAAGGCAACCCTGGTACACAACGCTGCTAGACCTATCAGTGGTACCCTGCATCAAATTGCCCAACAGGCCAGATCTGTTGACACAGCACAACCAAAAGATCAGACACCCAGATCCAGCATCGCTGAATCTAGCAATCTGGCTCCTGAAATCCTAGAATTCGGGCACTTACAACTTACCCAAGAATGTATGGAAGTCATAAAACAAGCAAGAAGGCCATCCACCAGGCACTGCTATGCAAGTAAATGGAAGAGGTTTGTTTGCTACTGCCATATTAATCAAATACAACCATTACACACAACTCCAGAACATGTAGTGGGTTACTTGCTTCACTTACAAAAATCTAACCTAGCTTTCTCTTCCATTAAGATTCACCTTGCAGCAATATCTGCATACCTGCAGACTACCTATTCAACTTCCCTATATAAAATACCAGTCATTAAAGCATTCATGGAGGGCCTTAGGAGAATTATACCACCAAGAACACTACCTGTTCCTTCATGGAACCTAAATGTTGTCCTAACTAGACTTATGGGTCCACCTTTTGAACCCATGCACTCCTGCGACATACAGTTCCTAACCTGGAAGGTGGCATTTCTCATCGCCATTACTTCCCTGAGAAGAGTAAGCGAGATTCAGGCGTTTACTATACAGGAACCTTTTATACAACTACACAAAAATAAAGTCGTCCTAAGGACCAATCCTAAATTTTTGCCAAAGGTTATTTCACCGTTCCATCTAAATCAAACAGTGGAACTTCCGGTGTTCTTTCCACAGCCAGATACCGTAGCTGAAAGGGCACTACATACATTAGATGTCAAAAGAGCATTAATGTATTACATTGACAGAACAAAGAACATCAGAAAGACTAAACAACTCTTTATTGCATTTCAAAAACCTCATGCAGGAAACCCAATTTCAAAACAAGGTATAGCCAGATGGATAGTTAAATGCATCCAAATCTGCTACCTTAAAGCTAAACGACAGCTGCCCATTACACCAAGGGCACACTCAACCAGAAAGAAAGGTGCTACCATGGCCTTTCTAGGAAACATCCCAATGCAAGAAATATGTAAGGCAGCCACATGGTCTACGCCTCACACATTCACCAAGCACTACTGTGTAGACGTGTTATCCGCACAACAAGCCACAGTAGGTCAAGCTGTATTAAGGACATTATTTCAGACTACTTCCACTCCTACAGGCTGATCCACCGCTTTTGGGGAAATAACTGCTTACTAGTCTATTGCAGAACATGCGTATCTACAGCGACAGATGCCATCGAACTGAAAATGTCACTTACCCAGTGTACATCTGTTCGTGGCATCAGTCGCAGTAGATTCGCATGTGCCCACCCGCCTCCCCGGGAGCCTGTAGCAGTTTGGAAGTTACCTTCAATTATTTATATATGTATCATCTCAACCTTAAATAAGTGCATACTTAGTCACTCCATTGCATGGGCACTATTACTACAATTCAACTCCTACCTCACCCTCTGCGGGGAAAAACAATCGAGGATGGAGTCGACGCCCATGCGCAATGGAGACAAAAGGAGGAGTCACTCGGTCCCGTGACTCGAAAGACTTCTTCGAAGAAAAACAACTTGTAACACTCCGGCCCAACACCAGATGGCGAGCTATTGCAGAACATGCGAATCTACTGCGACTGATGCCACGAACAGATGTACACTGGGTAAGTGACATTTTCATTTCTCATCGCCATTACATCTCTAAGAAGAGTAAGTGAAATTCAAGCGTTCACAACACAAGAACCTTTTATACAAATACATAAAAATAAGGTTGTCCTACGACCTAATCCTAAATTTTTACCAAAAGTTATTTCACCGTTCCATCTATATCAAACGGTAGAACTACCAGTTTTTTTCCCACAGCCAGATTCTGTGGCTGAAAGAGCACTACATACATTAGATGTCAAAAGAGCATTAATGTACTACATTGACAGAACAAAGAACATCAGAAAGACTAAACAGCTATTTATTGCATTCCAAAAACCTCATGCAGGTAACCCAATATCAAAACAAGGTATAGCCAGATGGATAGTTAAATGCATCCAAATCTGCTACCTTAAAGCAAAAAGACAACTGCCCATTACTCCCAGGGCACATTCAACAAGGAAAAAAGGTGCTTCAATGGCCTTTTTAGGAAACATCCCAATGCATGAAATATGTAAGGCAGCCACATGGTCTACGCCTCACACATTTACCAAACACTACTGTATAGATGTGCTATCCGCACAACAAGCTACAGTAGGTCAAGCTGTATTAACAACTCTATTTCAGACAACTTCTACTCCTACAGGCTAAACCACCGCTTATGGGGAAATAACTGCTTACTAGTCTATGCAGAACATGTGTATCTACAGCGACAGATGCCATCGAACTGAAAATGTCACTTACCCAGTGTACATCTGTTCGTGGCATCAGTCGCTGAGATTCACATGTGCCCACCCACCTCCCCGGAAGCCTGTAGCAGTTCAGAAGTTACCTTCAATTTTGTACATTTGTATATATATTATTTAAACCTTTAATAGGTACATACTTACACATTTCATTGCGCGGGCACTATTACTATAGTACAACTCCTACCTCACCCTCTGTGGGGAAAACAATCGAAGATGGAGTCGACGCCCATGCGCAATGAGCACAGAAGGAGGAGTCACTCGGTCCCGTGACTCGAAAACACTTCTTCGAAGAAAAACAACTTGTAACACTCCGACCCAACACCAGATGGCGAGCTATTGCAGAACATGTGAATCTCAGCGACTGATGCCATGAACAGATGTACACTGGGTAAGTGACATTTTCATTATGAATCTGAGAAAGAAATGTAGCACTGCATGGCCGCAAGGTATACTTAAGTGAGCTGGTATGACTTCAGGAAAGGACCTCTATTTATAACAGAAAAATATAGTAATTCTAGGTTTCTATGTGAAGACAAGATACCAATGCATGGGAACCACTTACATGAAAGTGGCTTGATCTTTATTAACGTTTTAATCTGTTTGCCAGTTCTTGAACCCATTGATAATTTACAAACTCAGTCGCGCTTTGCGTTAAAGTATCCTTTTTGCATACATATGGTTGTTTCTGTGGCTACCAGCACAATTTGTTCATGAGACTGGGATTTTGTTAATAAATTATATCATTTTGTGAAATAATGCTATAACTGGTAAACAAACCATTATTGCAGAATAAAACACAAGATGCTTGTAATTACCCCAGGGTTACCCTCAATCTTTAATCCCAGCCTATCAAACTTGACACTCCATAAGAATATCTCCTTTGGTATCATCACTCTGGAATAGCATTTATGGATGTTTTTTCCATCCATTTAGTGCCTGACCTTGTCAGCCTTCTAGTGCCTAGCAATGCACATTTTAGCCAAAGTGTGAGATCTATAAATGTTCCTCTCTCAGCACTTTTTTTTTTTTTTAGGTGCTATCCCCAACAGGCAAACCTCAGGAATGCAATGAATTTCCTGGTTGAGTGTTTAATAGTGCATCGACCACCTTCTCCTAAAAATGTTAGTGCCCTTCAGAACAAACCATGTGTAGGAAATCAACATCCCCAATGCTGTAACAGACTTTTGTGTCCACTCCAAGGTCTGTGTGAGTTGGTGTTAGGTATGTCATGTAAATTAAATTAAATTGATTATTTAAGCCTATGTTTTAGGAGACCCTCTGAGTGTATTTTTTAGGTCTCTTAATCTTAATGTTTATGCTCTGTCAATACATGTTTCCCATTTGCGCTTGGCTGTCTGCATGCCATGACTGAAAATGTGTATTAGTGACTTATAAAAACAGGAGACCAGTTTAGTACCATTTCCCATTGTGAACAAGAGCTGTAAGGCTTTGTGTGCGTGTAGTGTATCTGTAGCACTTACCCAGACTTCTTCATTATACTATTGCTTTTGCCATCACTAAGAAACTGTTGTTTATTCCATAGTAACAAATTTACCCTCTCTATAACAATTTCCTATCGCTAGGGAGTCTGCCCCTTTTCATTTACAGAAGAGACTCAAGCCTGTCTGGGTCCAAACCCCAATCGGCTCTCATAGCGGGATGGTGGAGGCAAATGTGGGGTGATTGTAGCCTTAAAACTAGATTTTTCCTAACACCTGAAAGGCACTTGGAAGATGAGTATTTCATTGTAAGCTTGTGCAGGAAGAGGAACAGTACTCTAGAGTAGTTACTACACACTATTCTGGCTATATCAAAGGCTCCCACCCCTCCAACCATCTATCCTACTATTTTAGTTGAGAAGCTTGAGCTCCCAGCCCTCCCTTAGTGGTGGACCCCTTTTAAGATTACCAGCTTCGCTCTGTTCCAACCAGATCCCCAAATATAATCACGTAGTATTGTTTCCAAACTCTGGGGCAATCCAGACTGGTAAATAATCAGAAGTTATCATAATCATCTTACTGAAGGCTATACACTCATGACTGGTATCTGTAATGTACCTCAAAAAAGCAGTACCTCTTTACAGGGCACAATGCTGCTCCCAGATTGCCATCCATCGAGTCTTGGTTTGAATGATACACCTGTACAGCCAGATATGACTGTGCACGTTCGGCCCTATTTTTCATTCTTTCCGAGCATCTGGTTCAAGCATGATTTTGTGATGTATAGATTTTTTTTTCTCCAGTATTGGATCTTTCATAGATTCACATGCTTTAATCATCCCCGTCGTCGAGGTGGGAGCCTCACGGTAAACTTAAATATATAAAAAGCAGTAAGTCAGTAAAAGTAAAACCAGTAGGCCCTAGTAGGCCTCATAGGGTATTTTACAGTCTATCCACTTTGTTTTGTGAAAAGACCCAAACTTGAGTATCAACCAATCAGGATTCAGCCCCTCCCAAACACTCCCAACAGAGGCTGAATTCCCTCAGATTTTCTACCGCACGTCGTGTGAAGGGAGTCTCCCTGAGCTCTGCTCAGTTTTTTTCCTATTTTCTGACTGAAGATTGTTTTTTCTCTCAGGAAACTAGTTACAACTTTACTATGTCTGAAAAGGCAAAGAAGGGTCTGTTCAGAGACTGTGACAACTGTGGGAAGAAGAGACTACATATTGATGACCCCCACAAGAAGTGTATTTACTGCCTTTATCCAGACCATAAGGTGAGAGACTGCAAAATCTGTCGCACCTTTAGTCAAAAAACCCTCAAAGACCGAGAGGGTAGACTTCTCTTATGGCTACAAAAACAGAAAGCCTTAGAGCATCCTTCATCAGACAGAGAAGAGTCACCACAAACTTCTCGCCCTCAGAAAAGAACAGGTGAGAGAGATAGAGGTGCGGATGAACCACCAAGAAAAATGCACAAAAAGACAAAACAAGTCTTAACTGAAGAGGCAGTTAAACATGGACCAAAAAAGGTTCATTCAGAACCTACTACGCCGTTACACCGGAAAAGCACCTCAAAGAAACCATCCCTGTCTCTGTCACCACAAAAAGAGCCAGAAAAACTCTTGTCGGTGAAAAAACAACCGTCGACGACCGCCCCGTCGACGACAGTGTCGACGGTAACCGCGACCACGGTATCGTCGACGTTCACAACACCATCATCACCGATGATTATGACGTCGTCGCCGTTGTCATCGACGATTATTACTGCAAAAATCTTCAAAAGAGCTTCGTCGGCAACCACAGCGTCGACAGCGGAGGCCTCCTGGGTTCACAAATCATCCAGGGCACTAAAAAACCCATCTACACAAGATACGTCGGCGAAGCGACCGTCGTCGGTAAAATACCCGTCGACGAAGGGACCGTCGACTAAGGACCCATTGACAAAGACGCAGTCATGGACGGAAGTGTCGACGAGGGACCCGTCGACGAGGGACCCTTCTATCACCACAGCATTAACAGTTTACAAACCTTGGGACATTTCACCAGATCATTCCTCATACCATCATGAGGACTCCACCAGATTCTTACCCCTTTCCCTCATTAATATAGGGGACAAGCCATCTGACATTTTGCCGATACATACATCACCAAGTAAAGTGCTGCCATACCCACCGCAACATCTTTTGGACGATGATGATGATGAGGATCAAGGAATGTTTGGGGCAGCTAGTAGCCCGTCCCAACTAAATGTCAAATGTCAAGAGTTTGATGAAGAAGAGGATCAACATTACCAGCATAGTTATGCTTCAACATCTTATCCACAGGCAAACCAACCATCGCCACTGGCTATGCCTAGCACATTAGTGACAGATTTACAACATATGTTGAAGGACTACTATAAAAGGTTCCCACCGTCAACTCAGTCCACGCCACCTAGACCTCAGAGTTACCAGCAAGCTCAAACTACTAATGTTTCCGAAAAGCCACAGGCTAGTAGACCTGTAACTAGCCAAGCTCCGGAACATTACCTCTCGTCGGACGACGAAAGGGAAGAGGGCGAGCTAGCAGATTCAGCGGCTAGTGAATGGGACGATTATCTCGTTCCCACACCATCTCCACCTCCAGCAGCTCCAGTGGATTCTCCTCCAGAAGACATGGGAGGTTTCCATAATATCATAGAGAGAGCGGCGAAACGTTTTGGCCTGGCAATTGTTTCCCATGAAACTGAGTGTTTTTTGTATGACTTTAAAGAGCCATCAAAGAGATCTGTAAGAGCCATACCGATTGTGGATTTCTTATGGCAGGAGGGTTTGAAGGCAATGAAAAACCCGGCAACAGTGCCTTCACAAATGCCAAGGCTAGAGAAAAAATACAAGGCCCCAGATGATTCTCCGGCCTGTTTAGTCTCACAGCCGAAACCTGACTCGGTTATATCACAGGCGGCTCAACGACGATCCAAAAAACCCTCTACGCCTATTGCGTCTCCCCCAGACAAAGAGGGAAGGAGACTAGACAATATCGGTAAGAAATTCTCCTCGGTTGCTGCAGTAATGGTCAAGGCGGCCAATTCCCTCGCCATCCTGGGAAGGTACGATCGCCAGATGTGGGCAGACATGTCCGGTTTTGTAGATTCACTGCCAGAAGATCTCAAGGTGGAAGCCAAAAAGGTCTTGCAGGAGGGAGAAAGGGTCTCCGCAGAGATAATAGACACTGCAATAGATATTTCCCTCACTGGCTTTCGACAATTAGCTGGAGCAGCAGTCCTGCGCAGACAAGGGTGGCTTAAAGCTACTTCATTCAGACCAGAAGTCCAAACTCGTGTTCTCGACATGCCCTTCGATGGAGAGAGTTTGTTTGGCAAACATGTCGACGGCATGCTGCAGGCTATCAAGACGGATACCGATACAGCAAAATCCCTAGGTACCCTGCAGTATAAAAAACTACCTTTTCGTGGAGCAAGGGGTAGAGGTAATTACTCCTTTCGAGGTGGATACCAACAATACAGGTCACAATATCCATCTTCCTCCACAGGACCAGGACATCAGCACCATCAACAACAGCAGCATTATCGATTACCACCATGCGCCGCTTACAAACATCCGGCTAGAGGAAGAGGAGCTGCCCGAGGAAGAGATACAGGCAGAAAGCAATGACCAGCGGATAATCTCAACACCTCCCCAATCAATATTGAAGGTCGGAGGTCGCATCAATTCTTATTTCCCCAAGTGGAAGGCTATAACATCGGACAGATGGGTACTAGATGTAGTGACCAGAGGTCATACTCTGGAATTCATGCAAACACCACCGAGTGTCCCTCCATCGGGTACACCGCCTCCGAGGTTGGGCCAACTTCTCAGGGAAGTAAGAATAATGCTAACAAAAGGAGCAATAGAACCAGTCCCTTTATCTCAAAAGAACAAAGGATTCTACTCCCGGTTTTTCCTTCTAAAGAAACCATTAGGAGACTGGCGCCCCATCCTGGACTTGAGAGCACTAAACAAGTTTCTAAAGAAACAATCGTTCAGGATGGTAACGTTGCAGGATTTCCTGCGTCTCTTAAACACGGGAGATTGGATGGCATCCCTAGACCTCCAGGATGCTTATTTTCATATCCCCATATATCGCAAACATCGCAAATTTTTAAGGTTCAGGGTAGGACGTATGCACCTCCAATTCCGGGTTCTACCATTCGGTCTCAAATCAGCCCCCAGAATCTTCACAAAAATGTTAGCTCCAGTAGCAGCACATCTTCGCCAGTCAGGTATCCAGGTCTTCCCTTACCTGGACGACTGGCTTATAAAGGCACCCTCAAAATTCCAAGTAACAAATCATATTTCCTATTGCCTTCAATTGTTACACAGCCTGGGGTTTGTAGTCAACTACCAGAAATCTCAGATATACCCCAAACAAGAATTGAGTTTCTTGGGAGCAATTTTGGACACAGTACGCAGCAAAGCGTACCCATCACACGAGAGGAAACAAAAGTTAACCTCTTTGGCAGACAACCTATCCAGAAAAAAGTTCGTTTCAGTCCGCATCTACAAATCATTGCTCGGAATGATGATATCGTGCATTCCGCTAGTCCCAGATTGCAGGCTCCATATGCGACCCCTGCAAGAGCAATTGGACATACAATGGACACAGGTCCACGGCTCCTTCGAAGACAAGATTCGCATAACGCCTCTAATGAAGAACACTATGAGGTGGTGGGCGACTCCAACCAATTTCTCAAAAGGGCTGTCTTTTCTTCTTCAAACACCAAGTTACATAGTAACAACGGATGCCTCTCTAGAAGGATGGGGTGCACACTGCCAGGACCTGCAAATCAGCGGACTCTGGAATCCGCAAGAGAGCCAGCTCCACATCAATTATCTAGAACTCAAAGCAATACACTTGGCTCTAAAAGCTTTCTTGCCAAAGATACAATGTTCAAGCGTCTTAATCCGGACGGACAACATGACCAGCATGTTTTATCTAAACAAGCAAGGAGGCACAAGATCCCTACAACTCTCGCAGCTAGCCCAACAAATTTGGACATGGGCCATCAAACACAATATTTCACTAAAAGCGGAGCATGTGCCAGGACAGATCAATGTTCTAGCAGACACCCTGAGCAGGACAGTGATTCCTTATCACGAGTGGGAGCTAGACCAGAAAATTCTCAATGGCCTGTTTCTATTATGGGGCAAACCAAACTTAGACCTATTTGCCACTCTCGAGAACAAGAAATGCCAGTTCTACGCAAGTTTGCTTCCCCAAAAAGATTTGTGGGGGAATGCGTTTTCGATGAGATGGTCAGGAGTTTATGCCTACGCTTTTCCTCCGATCCCGCTCATTCCGAGAGTCATCAGAAAAATGAAGACGGAGTGGTGTCGACTTCTACTCATAGCTCCCAGATGGCCCAGACAAATATGGTATACGGAGCTCCTCATGCTCTCCGAACGACCACATCTACCACTCAGACAGAGTCCGACTCTTTTAACGATGCACCAGGGACAAGTCACACACCCACATCCGTCGTCTCTTCATTTGTCGGCTTGGCTCCTGAACACAATGAATACTTAAATCTCAAAATTTCCCCAGAGTGTAGAGACATCTTAGCAAAAGCTAGAGCTGACACTACCAACAAAACCTATAGACTTAAATGGAAACGGTTTTGTATTTGGTGTGCAGCGGAAAATATACATCCTTTATCTTCTACTCCGGAACAAATACTTCCATATCTCCTGCTCCTGGCAAAATCAGGACTTGCATATTCTTCCATACGGGTACATCTGGCAGCAATTTCCAGATACCGCAGATCACCAGACAGACTCTCTTTGTGTTCCACAAGAATTGTCAAACAATTTATGAAGGGCCTTTTTCGGGTCTTCCCGCCAATTAGGAAACCTCCGCCTCTATGGTCATTGAATGTTGTGTTGATGCAGCTCATGAAAGCTCCTTTTGAGCCGATCCACAAAGCTGACCTAAAATTCCTCGCATGGAAAACAGCGTTACTGTTAGCTCTTACTTCGGCAAAAAGAGTCAGTGACATTCAGGCGTTCACTATCAAACAGCCGTTCCTCCAGTTTACAAACTCAGGTGTCATCCTGTGGACAAATCCTAAATTCATTCTGAAAGTTCCCTCAACATTTCATTTAAATGAACCAGTCATCTTAAAAACCTTTTTTCCAAATCCGCAAACAGTGGCGGAAAAAACATTACATTCTCTCGATATTAAAAGATGTTTAAAGTTTTATCTACAGAAAACTCAGGCCATCCGCCAGTCGGATCAATTATTTGTAGCATTCGGCGGAACAAAGAAGGGACACGCGGTGTCCAAACAGACTTTAGCAAGATGGATTGGCCTGGCGATTCAATTCTGCCATTCAAAAGCAGGAAAGCCGCTCCACACCAGGGTGAGAGCCCACTCTACAAGATCGGTAGCCACTTCAGCTGCACTCTTTGCAGGTGTACCACTACATAGCATCTGTAGAGCAGCGACATGGTCCAGCCAACACACATTTACAAGACATTACTGTCTAGAGGAGACTAACCAGGTCGATACAGCAGTGGGACAAGCAGTGCTGAGGCATCTATTTCGTTAAGGTGAGCCTCTTACACATCCCACCACCACACTCGAGGTATGGTCATTAATGGTTCATTTTCTTATACTGTTTAACGTGTCGTATTCTCCATAATAATAGCATAAATTGGGTCAGGATTTCTTGCCACACACCTTTTATTGCTCTTATATTCGGATGTCTATGAATATAAATATAATTATATGTAAGTGCATATTTAAACTGAACTAATGTGAATCACATCACGTATAGAATTACGATGGAATTACAGTCAATGTAATTCAGTAAGTAAGAAAACATTACTGCTCGTTACTCTGATTCAAGCATGTGAATCTATGAAAGATCCAATACTGGAGAAGAAAATTAGTTACTTACCTGTAACTGCAGTTCTCCAGTATTGGTATCTTTCATAGATTCACATGCGACCCACCCTCCTCCCCTCAGAGGCTCCCCTATTATACAGATATTAAACTTCACACTCCTACTAGAAAATCTGAGGGAATTCAGCCTCTGTTGGGAGTGTTTGGGAGGGGCTGAATCCTGATTGGTTGATACTCAAGTTTGGGTCTTTTCACAAAACAAAGTGGATAGACTGTAAAATACCCTATGAGGCCTACTAGGGCCTACTGGTTTTACTTTTACTGACTTACTGCTTTTTATATATTTAAGTTTACCGTGAGGCTCCCACCTCGACGGGGATGATTCAAGCATGTGAATCTATGAAAGATACCAATACTGGAGAACTGCAGTTACAGGTAAGTAACTAATTTTCTTTTTTATTAACCTTTATCTAGCTAAATGGTAATAGTTGAAAAATTTTAAACCGAGGTTTCTTAGTCTTGACTGAATGCGAACATGTACCTAGGTCCAACAGCCAATGCCCACTTGTCAGTTCATCCTTGCTTCTTTTCAAAACCAGTACCTCTGTTTCAGAAATATTTATGACAAATGCTTACCATCTATGCAGTTGCATTGTAAAGGCCATTATAAACCTTCTGCAGTGACGGAAAGGTCTAATTGCCTATCCTCTTTCCACATATAATGGTTAAGTCCATGCTTCTTGATCAGAGAAGCAAGTGTCTGAAGATTGGAAAAAAGGAAAACTGAGGCCCCAAACGTAGAGTAATGATATTGCACTTTGGCCTATTGAGTAAGAGGGGTTCTGTGATACTACAGTAACCATGTACTCTTTAGTCTGTCCAATCAGAGTAGCAAATAAGAAAATGACTCCCCAGTAAAAGTCAGTTGATAGTGTGGCCCCCCTGGAATTTGAGTATAAAATACAAAGTACTGATTAGTCTGCTCACCATTGTTAGTGTGTGAAATGTTATGAGACAAATGCTTATTGTATTGATGATGTTACTACTCGCAATCTTCACTATTGCTGTACTCTGTATTATGTTTGTTTGGAACTTGCAAAATGAGTCTGTTTCTCTGTTGGATGGCTTACATGTGTGGGTTCCTTTTCAACTATTCCTTACTACCTGTGTGACTAGATTTGTACCCCCAAAGAAAGATGGCTGGTTTCCCAATTCCATTGCTGCCAGATTTCTCAATACAGCACAGGGTGGTGAAGGATGGGTGTAATTTCACGTTTTTTTTCCCACTTGCTACAACTCCATTTACTGTTCTGTCACTGTTTAAGGAATCCCAGTTTGGAGCACTTTGCATCAGACACACTGATATTTTTGTGGTCCATTTTGAAATGCCTTTTATATAGCTTTTTCTTCAAATCTGTGCCCCATCTTCTAGTAATCAAAGCTTAGCAGAAAGACTAGATAATTATAAATACTTCTAATAGCAGTTTCCTCACTTTTTGAACCAAGAAAATATTTAGCAGTACCCCCGCACACCAGTGGGTGGCGGCATTCATCTTCTACTCTGTAAATGATATGCAGGGTTATGGATGGGCTAAAGTCACTGTCTGCTTCAACGATCCTGGGACTAAGCAAACTATGCCTTAATTGTCTGTTTGTTGAGCCCTCGCTGTGACTTCAGTTTGTAAGATGCACTATATTCAGAACCACTAAAATTATGCAATTGTATGGCTGCAGCATTTTTGTATAATTATAGATTTGCCACATAACCAAAAATCTTCAACCAAAATACATTGTTTATAGCTCAAACGGTTCAAATATTACTAAAACCCACGCAACATGAAGACGCACAGTGGAAGGCACTTCTTGTCACCTTTCTGTTGCTTGCTGTGAGAACATGTGCTAGTGCCTGCGTCTTGCTTGGGGGAGACTGTTGTGTACAGGAAAGGGCTTGGTACCTGCCTGTCACTATTTGTTAGCTTGTGTGGCACTCTTCTCTGCAGTCTTGTTATTCGTCACTGGAAGCCAAGCATCATTTCCGTTCCTCTGTGTGGAGCAGATACCGAGCACGGATTGATTCAAATTAATCTGTGCCCCTCCGCTGCTCCTGACGTGAATGAGATACTATTTTCTTCTGTTTAACTTCTAATGCTCTGCCTTTTTTGCTTTAGTGGTAAAACAAAGCTATGGAGAGTCAAATGCCAATGATCTTGGTAGTTATGTGCTGCGTTTGTGTGAATGGTCAATTTCTTGGCGCACGGATCCTTGGCTGCAGTGCAGAGAATTACACTGCCGCACACAGTGGAAAAAGATTAGAGGGAACATTGCTCATAAGTGCCACCCATGTGCACTGATATCAGTTCCTTTCATGTTGGGCCACCACACATATAGAGCTGGAGCTACCCCATGTCTCTGAGATACTTGTTGAAAACGTTTTCTTAAAAAATCTAGTGTGCTTGAGAAAGTAACACCCAGGACTTGTTGCAAGCAAATGTCTGACACACCCTCATCAAATTTACCTGTGGAGCCTGCAGTGAACTGTGCCTTGATGAACCCCAAGGCCCTCTGGGAACCCTAAGCCGCTAAGCACCAAAACACTCTGCTTCTTGACCAGTGGAGATCAAAAGGAAGGTCCAGGACCCAGTGCCTATTTGGAAGTAGTAACTGTGGCTGATCTTCATGACACTCGGTCCAAGTGGGACTCTGTCCCTTACTTCCACTCTTAACTACAGGGAAGTTGCAAGTTCCTCACCCAAAGCTGATCGCAATCCTTGTTTCAAGGTGACCTGAATTTCCAGGCTCATCAGCAGCGCTGCAGCAGTTTGAGGAGTTTTGTGAAGCCATTAGACTGTTTGGCTTATTGGTTCTTGCTGCTGTGTTTTTGATCTGGGTGCCCCAACCCACTCTGACTCCTGGAGCATTGACTGTCGTTCTGAATCCGCATCAGAGTTCAGCCCATGGTGCTCTCTGACTCTGTGCCTCTCTGACCTCTACAGGGGCTGCACCCTGATCTAACTAGGCTGCAGCCTTTTGGTATCCCATCAAATTTGAATACCGTGTATTTGCCTCCTGGAAGGGCACAAACTAGAGGTAATGGCATATTTTCTCACTGAGTTGTGTCAGCAAATCAATATGGAGCCAATACATTCATACAATGGTCACCTTATAGACTCCCTACTTGGGGGCATAGGTGAAACCCTTTTTCTGGAACTCTAGTGAAACTCCATGGCACCATACCTTGGCGATTTAGAAGTTTTGACTGCACCCAACGCTAAAGAGTCTTGTAATGCAGGCCTCAGCAAGTAAGGTCAACATGAAAGCTTTCCCTACCACTCCTCTGCCCAGCTTGGCCCTTTGGTGAATGCCAGCTGTCTTCTGGGGCATTATACCCACACCCCTTTGGGGAGTCTATTGACCAAATCTTTCACAGGCCGTTCGTGGTGGCTGTGATGTGCCTAAAGGTATTACTTTATGTGGATTAGACACCATGGATTGCTACATTAGAACAATTGGCACCAGGGCAGAGAATGTCCATGGGCTTCTCTGGCAACATCCTGTTGACTTTCATCGATATGCCCTTTGGATCTCATCTGTTTAGAGAGAAAGTGGACTCCGCTCTTGTGCTTTTTGGGTCTGTCTGCTCCACCATACCAGCCACAACACCAGTTTTGTCCCCGGACGAAAGAGGCTTTCTGTACTGTCAGCAGATCCCAGCAAATCTAGCAAGCACCTCAGCCATTTCATGGCCAAAGCTGCTGTATTCACTGACCACATGAACACCAGGGCAGCAAGATCCAGCACTTTCTACCAGGATATTAGGCAATGACTTCTGACAAATGTGTCATATGAATTGTTTGGGGCTGCACCCTGCCATTTGTTGTGGTCTGCCCCATCATCCTCTATCCCCAAAACGACTTGCATAAACCATCTTTTTGCAGTAGGAAGTGCAGGCCCTTCTGGCCAAGGTAGTCTTGGAGAGAGTTCCTGCATCAGCGGTAGATTGAGGTAGGCCTTCCTCCTATTTTAGGCCTTCACACTCTCTATGCCTTCCTGCAGCATTACAAATTTAAGATGCTCACTCTGGCCTAGGTCTTGCCTGCTTTCAACCCTGAGCAGTAGCTTTAGAGCTATTAGACACTTATTTCCACATTCAGGCCCTGTATGCCCTCCGGTGCCACCTGCAGTTTACAGCTGTGCAGGAGCATTTCTAGTATATTCTGCTCCCCTTTAGCCTCACCATTGCCTCTTAGTTACTTGGGTACTCACAAAAGTGATGGCAGTGGTTGCAGCTCATCTTTGGAGGTCAGAGGTTCCAGTCTTCCCCTACCTCGATGACTAGCTGCTGAAAGCATGTTCTCTTTGGGCAGCCATCACCCACCTCCAGACTATGGCGAACCACCTGACATAAACTATCAACGGGTCAAAGTCACACCTGAATTCTTAGATGCTCCCTTTAATTGGAGACATTCTGGACACTGCATTTTTGCCGTTCCTCACAAACCCCCCAAAAGTACACCGATAGCTGGTGAAGATCGGCTCCGCATTGGAGATGTTGTGCGTCCTATTTACAGTTTAGAACATCCGTTCTTTGGTTTCCACACCCAACCTTTACTCAAATGTTTGTCTTTTTCAAGTTTTACTCCTGGCGCGTCGAGGAGGTCTTCTAGGAAGACAGGATTCAAGCCCTGCATATACTGTCATTGGGCAATGTCTGTGACGGTTCCGCACCTCATGTGTCTTTGGTATTTAGAGCACTACCCAAAGTTGTGCTCAGAGTGTAGGGCCGTGCATCCGAACGGTTTGATGGGGCAGTCCCTGTAGATGATGGCGGCCTGGCACTTGACTCTGCAAGATAAGATCACAGTCGAGAGGAAGGTCTTCTATTGGTTGCATAGTCTGAAGTTGTCATCATCCCACTCAAAGTCCTTGTGGCAATTGGGCAAGTCGAGTCAAGAAAAAAATCAAGGATGTTGAAGCGCTCTTAGACTTCTTCTCGTCTGTTGATGCTCTAGGCCTTGTTCTGCAGAGCCTGGGCCGACTCCGCGCCTCCAAGAGTTCTGAGGCCATGTACCTCATTTGTGCACAGATCGACCCCACTCGAGCGCCTTCAGGCCCCATGGAGTCCGAGGGGACCCCTTTGGGTTCTGCGCTGGCAGCTTTGGTGTTGAGGGCTCCCCGGGAACTATTGGTCTGGTCAGTGTACCCTCTACCCCCTCTTCTCCTGTAGCATCCTCTAAGCTTTCCTTGCCTGAATCTCCCCCACCATGAGCCATTTGGCTGCAGGATTTGCCATCAGCTGCTCCACTGGCAATTCATGAAATAAGACAGGTGCGTTTTGCAGATAGTCCGAAGGGGATACTCCCTCCCCTTCATGACTTACCCCACCAACCTATGATCGGGTGACAGAGGATAATTTGTTCCTTCTCCACAAGGAAGTTTCAGCTCTATTATTCAAGGGAGCCATTGTGAGAGTTCCCATGCCGGAAGTAGGCTGTGGTTCGGCCCCTTAGTCTGTCCCTCAAGAAGTTCAAGATGGTCACGTTGACTCAGGTTCTATCTGCCCTGGACCCAGGAACCTGAATGGTAGCGTTGGAGTTGCCGGACGCTTATTTTCACATCCCTGTCCTGCCTGCCCACAGATGATGCTTGTGGTTTATGGTAAGGTGATGGCAGTGGTTGTAGCTCATCTGCAGAGTTTCATTCTTCCCCTATCTTGTCGATTGGCTGTTGAAGGCGTGCTCACCCGAGGCTGTTGTCTCCCGACCACAACGGAACTCCTGCATTTGCTGTAGTTCACTATAAACGTGACTAAGCCACACCGGACTCGCTCTCAGATGCTCTTTCATTGGAGCAGTGCTGGACACAGGGCATTTTTGGGCCTATCCTCTTAAGAAGAGTCCAGGATGTTGCACCTGTCCCATAACCAGATCTGATAGGTGTGACAGACGCGTCACTCCTGGGATTGGGCGGCCATCGGGGACAGGTGGAGATCAAAGGCATCTGGTCTCTGGTGGAAACAAGACTGTAGATCCGTGCGATCTGGCTGACATTTTGAAAGCCTTTTTTTCCCCTCAAGGAAAATATGGTGCATGTGTGGTACTGTAACAAGCAGGGTGGGACCCTTTGTCAAGAGGCTCTGTGCCTTTGTACGTGCTGGGCTCCATCCGGAGGTCTTTCAGCAGTAGGGAGAGCCTTCTCTGATAATGTGCCATCTCAGTCGTTTTGCGCACTGTAGGTTCCAAGGCAGCTATTGCTCAGACACTTTTTGTCTCGAGTGAAGTTCAGGCCTCCTGTACGACTTTCTGCTCGTACCACTTCTGCCCAGAGTTCTCAAGAAGATCAGGGACGAACGGGCCCAAGTGGTTTCAGACTGGGAATGGAGAGTCTGGGATCCAGAGCTATTGAGTATGGCCATCGATCCTCTGATCACTGCCCCTTTGGGAAGATCTTCTGTCGCAGCAGCAGGGAAGAGATTTGCACCCAAACCTGTCCCCTCTACCTTTTTCCGTAGAGATTGAGCAGCAGCAGTCGATAGCCTTTGACCTTTCTCCTGAAGTCTGTATCATAATCTTGACAGCTGGCGCCCCTCTGCCAAAATGGCATACATCTCTAGTTAGAAGAAATTTGAGGCATGGTGCACTGACAAGTCTGACTCCCTTTCTGCCCCTCTGTCTGGCCTGTTCATCCTTTTCCTTGGACACCCCTAAGGGTAATTTGTCTGCTATTTCCGCTTTTTTTTTTTAGGTCACCTGATCAACCTTTTTTTTTCCTCTTCATTTCAGAGGAATTTCATTTAAGTTTTACAAAAAATAAGCAGGGAAGTCCATCATAGGAAAATACAGTCCACAGTAAGATATAAAGCATCCAAGAGAAATTGGGATAATAAATCAAAAATCCAAACTTAGGTAAACAAATAATTTACATAAAGTGGTGTAGACCATGAATTAAGTCCCTAACAATGGATTGTTCTACAACAGACACAGTATTGTATGGTCTGAGTCAACTAGGAGCTAAGGCAATGCTGTAAACACAAGTATAACCTCCTACAATTATTTTAATAGTGATGTGTATAATATGAGAATAGCTTGTACTAGTAGTCGTACACAATAGCTAGGATTATAGGATTGCATTGCACACATAGTAGAAGTACAAGAATATATTGGGGCAAGCGTTTTATTAATGGGAGGTCAATCCAGTATTAGTACAAGAGGCTATACCACATGAGTGGAAAAAGGTGTAAGAAATGTGGTGATTTGAAGATTTAAGGGGGTTTACTATTGGAAAAGTATAGGTCTAGAGTTCCTCATTGAGATCTTTGTTGGGTCTTCCAGGGGTAGTGTTGTAGAGCAATATTGTCTGCGCCTTAGTTGTGTGGTCCCGTTAAACCATTATTGGAAGGATGTAGCGCTCTTGTTTTTTCAGTTACTAACCCTGGACTTACTGGCGGCAGTGAACAAATGTATAGTAAAAGTGCGTCATCGTAGGACTTCAGAGTTCCAGGTGGATGACCTACTTTTTGTAGGACATGTGAGCGAATAAGGCCAGGCAGTGTAGGAGCAAACCATCTCCAGGTGGGCATAACTTCTGCATTAAGATCTGCTACATTGTCCAAAAAGCAAGCCCCAAGAGTTGCTTGCTCATTCCACCCAAGCTAAAGCTACAACCACTGCGTTCACTTGCGGATTTCCGGTCTTGGACATCTGTCAGGCAGCCACATGGGCATCTCTGCATCCATTTACCAAACACTGCTGCTTGGACAGTCAGGTCCGTAGGGATGGACACTTTGCCCGTACTTTCTTGAAGGGCCTTCTAGTCTGAACTTGGTTTACAGACCCATCTCTGTAGATGGTATTGGTTCGGTATCCCTTCAAAGGTAAGGCATGTACAGCTAGAAGTCTCTATCAGATGGACAAGTTAGTTACCTTTGGTAACTTTTTATTAGGTACAGACTAGCTGCAGATTCTTTAGTGAACCACCCATCTGCTCCGCGATCTGATCTCTAGGGGCCGGGACGTCTTTCAGGGCCTTAGTTTTGATGCATCAGTGGTCAGTGTTCTTCATGGGTCTTCACTGCTGGCGTGGAAAGTTGTGAAAAGAAACAGATGTCATTGTGCGTGGGTGGTGCCTATATAGGACCCGAAATGATGTATCTCACGTGAACTACGCTGAGGACTGATGCATAGCCAATCAACGCCATCTATCGCGTGCAGGGGTGCTGCTCATGAAAACGGATCCAGTCTGACACCTGGGGAGAATTCAAAGGTAAGGAATCTGCAGCTAGATATAGTCTCTACCAGATAAGGAGTTAACAGAGGTAATTAAACTGTCCTTCAGGCTGCAATGTTGATGTTTCAGCCTCTGTCCTGGATCTCATTGAGGTACTGATACTGATGGCCTCCTACTTCCTGCTGGACAAACATGCAAGGTGGCATATGCGGACTGCAGTGGGATTTACAATCCCAGTGTGCTCCCTACCAGGAGAGTTTCCAGTTGCATCCAAAATTCGGAGGAGACTGCAAGAGACTTGCAGTGATGGTTTCTGGACTGCATTTGAGTCAGCAGCAGACACCTTCTTACCCCACAGAGCTTACAGTGGTGAACGATGCATCGCTACTGGTTTGGGACAGCCACTTGGAGGAAGTGGAGATACGAGAAATCTACTTTCGCAGAGGCCTGGCTGCACCACCACCACCACCACCACCACCACCACCACCACCATCATCATCATACTCATCATCATCATGATCATTGTTGTGGTGCTGCAACCTATCCTTTTGGCATTGAAAGGCTTCATACCCTTTGTCAGATGGAGACTGGTACAGGTGCTCCCGGACAACACCTCCGCTATGTGATACTGCAACAAGCTGGGCAGGGTGGGATTGTAGACCCTGTGGTGGAGGCATTACACCTCTGGAAGTGGCTACAAAATTACGTTTTTTTCTGGTGGTACATCACCATACCCTGTGGTGGATGAACTCATCCAGCGTTGCCTACTGGATCACGAATGACTTATAAACCCAGAGGTAGCGCAAGGTGTCTTCTGCGAATGGGCGTACCTTGACTCTTTTCTCCATGCTTGAGATGTGCAATATGAGCATTTTGGAGTTTCGAGGGTTTCTCTTGCTCGGAGATGTACTTGTGTCTAGATTGGTACCTTAAAGTTTTGTACTCCTTCCTGTAATACAGTTCCTGCCCAACGTACTAAAGAAAATTGGGAAGGACAGGGGCCAGGTCTCCTACTGGCACCAGATAGGACAAAAAGCTTAGTATCCCAAACTCCTGGGCATGAGGATCTTCTGTCTTGCATGCTGGCCTGCACATCATCAATCACCATTCTTCTTCAGTTTTACCAGTTGCCTTGGGTTGTTGGCATTCTAGTGTTGAAAGGCCACAAGATATAAGGGTGGCCGACGTCCGGACATGCTAGAGAAGGGGTGAGTGACAGCTGCTAAATGACTTAAAACTTTTTTTTTACAATTATTTTACATGTTTTTACTTGGTGAGACTGCTTTGTGCACTTTACGTTGTCGGTGACCAGAGTGGAGGGAATTACTTGAGCAGACTATTTGGCCTTGTGCAGTGCCACTAGTCTGTCATTCAGTTGTACTAGTCACCTCGGGTTGTTGGCGTTCTAGTGTTGAAAGGCAACAATATTATAACGGTGGCCGGTGCAGGGAAGCCCACAGGAGGTACTGAAGGTGCCCAAAGGCAAGCCTATCTGTGCCTGTCCTTGGCCTCCAGGAGCCAGGAAACCTGCCCGTTCGGATGTAGGCAATTTGTGATTTTTGAGAGAATCAGCAGTGGAGCTGAAAAGTGTGAATATACAGGTGGAAGATACCTGTCTGTACAGAAAAAAGGGGCCAAACCCGGGGACTTGGCACGTAAATATTGAATAAAGTGTGGCCCCTATGGGGGAAGTATAGCCCTTGACTTCCTCAGCAGTAGTTTAACAAAGCCTCCCCAAAGATGAGGCTTGTAATGCAATTCATACATTTTGTCTAATAAGCCAAAAATTGCAAAATCTCCTAAGATCTTTCCCAATATAACTATTCAGGTGCTCCTAATTTGTGACTGTGCAGTGTAAGTGAATAAAGTGAACATAAAAATGCACCAGTGACATTTACAAGATGTATACAAATTGAAATTAGAACGAACCTGTGATCTTTTGTTCTACACCCATAATAGGAGTGTCAGATATATTAACAACTAAAAAACAAGTTTTGTGGCCAGTTTGACCCTAGTTCAGTAATCAAACGAGGGTCCAAAGGCTGTGATAAAGCTTCAAATCATCCACAATGCTGCAGCCTGTGTACTATTAGGCATTCTGAGAACTCAGTCAACAGGAACAGCGCTCAAAACACTTCACTCGCTTCCCATATGTGGCAAAGTAAAATGTAAAGCATTATGCATTTTACATAAGGTAAAGCACAACGCTGGTCCATCCATTTTGTAGCATTTGGCAATTCCCTATTGTGCCAGTAGGCACCGGAGATCAAACAATCTTTCATTGCTTGTGAGGAATTAAGACCTAGAAGTGAATGCCAGGCTCATACCCCTCACCCCTAAGCTTTGGAATACGCTGCCTTTAAGTCTCAGAAGGGAGGCCAATTTCATGAGCTTTAGGGAAAAATTAAATACATTCATTTTTCT
This sequence comes from Pleurodeles waltl, assembly GCF_031143425.1. Taxonomy (NCBI): domain Eukaryota; kingdom Metazoa; phylum Chordata; class Amphibia; order Caudata; family Salamandridae; genus Pleurodeles; species Pleurodeles waltl. Next base: position 1,999,550,155 of record NC_090440.1, read on the forward strand.
CAGACTTTCCGTGTAAGGATTTGCAGTTCTCTGAACTTGTCGGGTAGTGCTGGGAATCCTGAATCTCGTGTAGCTATGCGCTTTATAAAATTGGTGAATAGAATTATATAAAACTGGTGATCGTGTGGCAGCCTTTGATTGCAGTTTACCTTCCTTCAGAGTTTGTACTCTGGGTAACCAGGCACCCCTTGACCAAATCATTATAATACCTGCTTTTGGGATGAATTTGTGAGTTGGTCTACTGACTGCCAGAATGACCCACTTGCTGCCCAAAGAGGTGTTTGTGTTATATTTAGCCCAGCAAGTCTTTACATTGGGCACAGTGAAACGGTTCTTGTTGGCTGGATCAGCTTTTTTTTTTTTTTTTTGCAGTTCCAAAATTAGCCTTCTTTAATTTAATCATTGTGATGAGATGTTTGAATGGTTTACAGTATGTTTCCCCCTTCTCCAATCATTATACCCCAGCTGGACTTCAATTTGCCCCTTACTTTCCTTGTGCACTCTTTGAACTGCTACATAGCTGTCTCCCGACCCGCACACCACTCTTATCTCCATAACATGGGCGTAGCTGGTGAGTAAGCTACAAGCCTTCTGTCATCCTGTCGTGCTCAGTGTTTTATCCAGACAATCTGAACCTGAGAATGCAGGTCTCTTTTCTTCCAAAAATGGTGAAGCTGTTTCAGGCCAGGCAAAGTACCACTCTTACATTCCTGTTGACTTAAAGTATTTACCAGAAATGACTAGTGTCACGTGCAGAGTGGTACCTCTTTCGCCTTAAGAGATTTTTGTTTTTGCTGTACCTGGTTTCTCTGGTTTATTCTAATTCAACACCAGCTTGTCCAGAATGAAAAACTGTAAAGAGTCCTTCGATTCATGCCAGCTCTCCTTTTTAATTCGAAGAGATACCTCACAACCTTCAGCCTCCCTGTTGACTAAATATCTTTAAAAAGAAATCACCAGATCCTTTCAAAGCCGGGCCTCTTGTTAATCAAAGCAGTTATATTCCCTAGTGCATAAATGTGCTGTTATTAACCATCAAATTCCTATTGGAGAAAGGTGCTCCTGCTTTCGCCATTGTGCTACTGTCTGTCGACCAGATAATAAGATACAGGGAATAAGAATCCCCATATTGTTATGGAAGGGATAGATGCTGCCCTCACCTGAGCATCCCAGCACCACTGTAAGCAGTTTGTGAGGCAAAGTAACTCCTGTTAAATACCTGAGACAAGCAGCAAGGACTCATGGGCTTGAGCAAGTGCACAAACCCACTATGGATGTGGTAATATCTGTCGAGACTGACTGCAGAGATCATAACGCCCAAACATAGCTTTTTAATCTCACTGGTGATTTGTAACAGCTAATTTCAATTTTGTAGATGTTTTAGGTACAATAACTTTTTCCTCTTTCAAAGCTCATTCGCCTCAATTTGAGAATGGTGTGTGGGTAGCAACTGAAAGTGCAATTCAGAGTTTAACAGGACCCCAAGTGGAGGACTCAGAACTAACTTACTCTTTCATCATGTCTCCTCGCAGCCAGGCAGACTCTGGACACACTCTTGACCTCTTTAGTACCACATGACAAGCTGCCCACCTGACTAGATCTTCCCTGCAACAATCGGACCATTATTCGGCATCGCAACTATAGGAATTTTGGCTCTGTATATACTATTTCAAAGTAAGAAATAGTGTGCACAGAGTCCAAGGGTTCCCCTTAGAGGTAAGATAGTGGCAAAAAGAGATAATACTAATGCTCTATTTTGTGGTAGTGTGGTCGAGCAGAAGGCTTATCAGAGGGTAGTGTTAAGCATTTGTTGTACACACACAGGCAATAAATGAGGAACACACACCCAAAGACTTACTCCAGGCCAATAGGTTTTTATATAGAAAAATATATTTTCTTAGTTTATTTTAAGAACCACCGGTTCAAGATTTACATCAAACACTTTAAATGTAAGGTACTTCACTTAGATACTTTAGGAACTTTGAATGAAAACAATATCATGTACAGTCTTTGTAAAAATGGCAATAAGCTAAAGTGGACACAGTGCAAAAATCAACAGTTTGGTGGGGGGGGGAGGAAGAAGGTAAGTAGGGGTTAGATTAGGAGGTTAGTAAAACACTTACAAGTCTCAGTCCTGGGGCATAGGCAACCCACCGTTGGGTGTTCAAGGCAACCCCAAAGTTACCACACCAGCAGCTCAGGGCCGGTCAGGTGCAGAGGTCAAAGAGGTGCCCAGAACACATAAGGGCCTATAGAGAACAGGGGTGCTCCAGTTCCAGTCTGCCAGCAGGTAAGTACCTGCGTCATCTGGGGCAGAACTGGGGCTGGGCCCAAGTAGGCACACAAAACACACCCTCAGTGGCACAGGGGCGGCCGGGAGCAGTGTGCAAAGCAGGCGTCTGGTTTTGCATAGGTTTCAATGGAGGGGGGGGGGCTTCTCGGGACAGCCACCACCTGGGCGAGGGGGGGCTTCTCGGGACAGCCACCACCTGGGCAAGGCAGAGGGTCGCCTGGGGGGTCACTCCTGCGTCTAAGTTTGGTTCCTTCAGGTCCTGGGGGCTGCAGCTGCAGTGTTGGTTCCAGGCATCGGGTCCCTTGTTACAGGCAGTCACGGTCAGGGGGAGCCTCTGGATTCTCTCTGCAGGTGTCGCTGTGCGGGCTCAAGGGGGGGGGGGGTGGGGGTATGGGGGGGGGGGAAGAAGAGTCGTCTCGAGTTACTCACGGGCTTGCAGTCACCGGGGAGTCCTCCCTGAGATGTTGGTTTTCTGCAGGTCGAGCCCCTAAATACTGAATTTAGTGGGTCCAGAGTGACAACGGCACTCCCCCCATGTGTCCAGCAACATGTCTGGTGTGTGGCAGGCTGGCAGAAACTGGCCAGCCTACACTAGAAGTGGGGTAGGTATTCAGGGGGCATCTCTAAGATACCCTCTGGGTGTATGTTATAATAAATTGCACACTGGCATCAGTTTTCACTGTAGCCATTATGGAACTGTGGAGTTCGTGTTTGAGAAACTCCCAGACCATATACTCTTACGGCTACCCTGCACTTACAATGTCTAAGGTTTGGCTTAGACACTGTAGGGGCATAGTGCTCATGCAGATATGCCCTCACCTGTGGTATAGTGCACCCTGCCTTAGGGCTGTAAGGCCTGCTAGAGGGGTGACTTACCTATGCCACAGGCAGTGTGAGGTTGGCATGGCACTCTGAGGGGAGTGCCATGTCAACTTAGTCATTTTCTCCCCACCAGCACACACAAGCTGTAAGGCAGTGTGCATGTGCTGGGTGAGGGGTCCCTAGGGTGTCATAAGACATGCTGCAGCCCTTAGAGACCTTCCCTGGCATCAGGGCCCTTGGTAGCAGGTGTACCAGTTACAAGGGACTTAGCTGAGTGCCAGGGTTGTGCCAATTGTGGAGACAAAGGTACAGTTTAGGGAAACAACACTGGTGCTGGGGCCTGGTTAGCAGGGTCCCAGCACACTTACAAATCATAACTTAGCATCAGCAAAGGCAAACAATTAGGGGGTAACCATGCCAGTGAGGCATTTCCTTACACCAGCCACCACCGCCACCAGCTTAATCTTTCACTTTGGCTTCTTAGGTTTTAGAATTAGATCACCCCTGTCCCTACACAGATTGTATGACCATTCTTAAAGAAGCACCCATGTCTATAGCTCGAGCCGGCTAAGTGGAAACTGTTTGTGCACTGCAGTTTAATCATAACGACCCACTCACAACCTCAGTGCTTTCTGTTACTTTCTCAACCTCCAGAAGCCTGTTCTTACCTATACATCGGTTACGCATATATATGTATGTATATATATGTATGTATATGTATGTATGTATGTATATATGTATGTATATGTATGTATATATATATGTATATGTATGTGTATATATATGTATATGTATGTGTATATATATGTATATGTATGTGTATATATATGTATATGTATGTGTATATATATGTATATGTATGTGTATATATATGTGTATATATATGTATATATGTATGTATGTGTATATATGTATGTATGTATGTATGTATATGTATATATATATATATATATATATATATATATATGTTTGATGGCATGTGTAGCTCCAGATACACATGCTGTGCATTATCCTGCCATCTAGTGTTGGGCTCGGAGTGTTACAAGTTGTTTTTCTTCGAAGAAGTCTTTTCGAGTCACGAGACCGAGGGACTCCTCCCCTTTCGGCTCCATTGTGCATGGGCGTCGACTCCATCTTAGATTATTTTTTTTCCGCCATCGGGTTCGGACGTGTTCCTCTTCTCTCCGTATTTCGGTTCGGAAAAGTTAGTTAACAAACGGAAAATTCAACGGTATTGTTTGCGATCGGTATCGGGTTAGACATAGCACATAGACACCGAAGAAAAGAAGAGCTCCGGCAGCCCTTTGGGGCTTCCACTCCTTGATGGGGCCTGGTTGGCCCGACCGCGTGCATCTTCAAGGCTCATGGAACGGACCCCATTCAGCTTCTGCCCCAAATGCCACGCTAAGGATCCTTATACAGACCAACATTTGGTCTGTAATCTGTTTTTGTCCCCCGAACACAAAGAGGATATGTGCGAGGCCTGTCAGGCATTTCGGTCCAAGAAGACGCTGCGCGACCGGAGAGCTCGAAGGCTTCAAATGGTGTCGACACCGGCCGGACACCCCGACGTCGAAGAGGAGGAGACATTCTCCATCCCAGATTCGGACTCAGACGAGCCCGAGAGTGAGCAGCCGACGAGGCAACAAACCGGGAGGAAACCAGCCCCGGCCAAAACTCACTCAAATCGTGAAGGCCCAGGGGACGTCACCGCCGACAGGCAATGGCTTTACCCGAAAGCACAGTGACCAAGCATCGGCACCGAAAAAGGGCACTCAGCAGGCGAAGACATCCGACTCCGGTCGAGATACCGGCTCAGAATATACTCGGCACCGAGATACCGGCTCCGACCAAACTCGGCACCGAGAGATCGGCACCCCGAAATCAAAAAAGGTTTCTTCGGAGCCTACAAAAACTTCTGAGAAGGTTTTGGTGCCGAAACACCCAGCCTCGGAGCCGAAACAAAGCTCCTATACGGACGAACAGGGCCTTTCCTCACAACTACAGGGCCACAAGTTTGGACAAGAACTGGAGATGGGAGAGCCAGACCATACACAGAGGAGGCTCCACATACAAAAAGACACGGGGAAAATAAGAACTCTTCCCCCAATTAAAATGAAGGCGAAGCTCGCATTCCATGAAACGGAAATGCAGCCAAAAGCAAAGGTGGCTAACGAAAAAACACCACCACATTTTTCTCCACAGCCATCGCCACCACCCTCACCACATCTGTCCCCAATAGCAACACCCCCAATGATGCAGTCACCAACGCACACAGGGATGAGCCAAGATGACACTGATGCATGGGATCTATACGATGCACCAGTCTCTGACAATAGTCCGGACTGTTACCTGGCAAGGCCATCACCACCAGAGGACAGTACTGCTTATATGCAGGTGGTTTCCAGGGCAGCTACTTTCCATAACGTAGTATTACATTCGGAACCTATAGAAGATGATTTTTTTTATTCAATACCCTGTCATCAACACATAGCCAATACCAAAGCTTGCCAACATTACCAGGCATGTTAAAACACGCCAAACAGGTGTTTCAAGACCCGGTGAAGAGCAGAGCCATCACACCTAGGGTGGAGAAGAAATATAAACCTCCCCCTATGGACCCTGTTTACATTACGCAACAACTAACTCCTGATTCAGTAGTAGTAGGAGCAGCCCGGAAAAGGGCAAACTCTCAAACTTCTGGGGACGCACCACCACCCAACAAATAAAGTCGGAAATTCGATGCAGCAGGCAAAAGGGTGGCAGCACAGGCAGCCAATCAATGGCGAATTGCCAATTCGCAAGCTCTACTGGCAAGATACGACAGGGCACATTGGGACGAAATGCAACATTTCATTGAACACCTTCCCAAAGAGTTTCAGAAGCGTGCCCAACAGGTTGTAGAGGAGGGCCAAAGTATCTCCAACAACCAAATAAGATCGGCTATGGACTCAGCAGACACAGCCGCCAGAACAGTAAAGACGGCGGTCACCATTCGGAGACATGCATGGCTGCGCACCTCTGGATTTAAGCCAGAGATCCAGCAGGCTGTGCTGAAGCTGCCTTTCAACAGACAATTGTTTGGGCCGGAGGTGGATACAGCTTTAGACAAACTAAAGAAAGACACTGACACGGCCAAAGCCATGGGCGCGCTCTACTCCCCACAGAGCAGAGGCACATTTAGGAAGCCACACTTTAGAGGGGGGTTTCGCCCCCAAGCCGTAGAACCTTCCACCTCACAGGCCAGACCCACTTACCAGAGCCAATACCAAAGAGGAGGTTTTCGGGGACAATATGGTGTGGACAGTTCCCTAAACCAAGAGGGAATTTCCAAAGCTAAAAAACCCCACAAACTAAACAGTGACTCCAACGATCACTTTCACATGGTGACACTTCAAGACGTGATTCCCTTGCTAAAACAACAGGACTACATGTCAACATTAGATCTCAAGGATGCTTACTTTCACATACCCATACATCCTTCCCACAGGAAATACTTAATGTTTGTAATCCAAGGCGTGCATTACCAATTCAAAGTGTTACAGTTCGGGATAACAACAGCACCAAAAGTATTCACAAAATGCCTTGCGGTAGTAGCTGCTCATATCAGGAGGCAGCACATGCACGTATTCCCTTACTTAGACGATTGGCTAATAAAAAACAGCACTCAACAGTGTCTTCTACACACAAAATATGTCATAGAAACCCTTCACAAGCTAGGGTTCTCTATAAATTACCAAAAATCACATCTACAACCGTGTCAAATACAATACTTAAGAGCAACAATCAACACACAAAAAGGGATTGCCACTCCAAGTCCACAAAGGGTACAAGCATTCCAAAATGTAATACTAAACATGCACCCAAACCAACACTATCAAGTGAGGTTTGTGATGAAACTTCTAGGCATGATGTCTTCATGCATAGCCATTGTCCCAAACGCAAGACTACACATGCGGCCCTTACAACAGTGCCTAGCAACACAATGGACACAAGCACAGGGTCAACTTCAAGATCTAGTGTTGATAGACCGTCGAACACACTCCTCGCTTCAATGGTGGAATCCTATAAATTTAAACCAAGGGCCGCCATTCCAAGACCCTGTGCCTCAATCCGTGATCACAACAGATGCTTCAATGGTAGGGTGGGGAGCACACCTCAACCAGCACAGCATACAAGGACAAAGGGACGCTCAACAAAGCCAACTTCATATAAATCATCTAGAACTGCTAGCAGTGTTTCTAGCATTGAAAGCATTTCAACCGTTAATAGCCCACAAACACATTCTTGTCAAAACAGACCACATGACGACAATGTATTACCTAAACAAGCAAGGAGGGACACACTCATCACAACTGTGTCTCTTAGCACAAAAGATTTGGCATTGGGCGATTCACAATCACATTCGCCTAATAGCACAGTACATCCCAGGAATTCAAAAACAGTTAACCGACAATCTCAGTCGAGATCATCAACAAACCCACAAATGGGAAATTCATCCCCAGATACTACAAACTTACTTTCGAAGCTGGGGAACACCACAAATAGACCTATTCACAACAAAATGCCAAAACTTTGCGTCCAGGTATCCACACCCTCACTCCAAGGGCAATGCGTTATGGATGAGTTGGTCAGGGATATTTGCTTACGCTTTTTCCCCTTCTCCCACTCCTTCCGTATCTAGTAAACAAATTGAGTCAAAGCAAACTAATAGCACCAACTTAGGCTCGCCAACCATGGTACACAACACTACTAGATCTGTCAGTAGTACCTCATATCAAACTACCAAACAGAACAGATCTGTGAACTCAGCATAAACAATAGATCAGACACCCGAATCCAGCATCGCTCAAACTAGCAATCTGGCTCCTGAAGTCTTAGAATTTGGACATTTAGACCTTACACTAGAATGTATGGAGGTCATTAAACAAGCTAGGAAACCTACTACAAGACATTGTTACGCAAATAAATGGAAAAGATTTGTTTATTACTGCCATAATAATCAAATTCAACCACTACATGCGTCCGCAAAAAACATTGTAAGCTACTTATTACACTTACAAAAATCTAAGCTATCTTTTTCCTCCATTAAAATACATCTCACAGCAATATATGCCTATCTGCAGATTACACATTCAACATCACTCTTTAGAATCCCGGTCATCAAAGCATTTATGGAGGGTCTAAAGAGAATCATACCCCCGAGAACACCACCATTTCCCTCATGGAACCTCAATATTGTATTAACACAACTCATGGGTCCACTATTTGAACCCATGCACTCTTGTGAGATGCAATACTTAACCTGGAAAGTAGCCTTCCTAATAGCTATCCCATCTCATAGAAGAGTAAGTGAAATACAAGCATTTACTATACAAGAACCCTTTATACAAATACACAAAGTGGTTCTACGCACAAATCCCAAATTTTTACCAAAAGTTATATCACCGTTCCACCTAAACCAAACAGTGGAACTCCCAGTCTTTTTTCCACAACCAGACTCGGTAGCCGAAAGAGCCTTACATACATTAGACATCAAAAGGGCACTAATGTATTACATTAATAGGACAAAACAATTTCGCAAGACAAAACAATTGTTTGTAGCCTTTCAAAAACCTTATGCAGGAAATCCAATATCCAAACAAGGCATTGCCAGATGGATAGTGAAATGTATTCAAACTTGCTATGTTAAAGCAAAGAGAAACCTGCCTATTACGCCAAAGGCACACTCCACTAGAAAGAAAGGCGCCACAATGGCCTTTCTAGGAAATATACCTATGACAGAAATCTGTAAGGCAGCCACATGGTCTACGCCTCATACATTCACAAAACATTACTGTGTAGATGTGTTAACACAACAAACCACAGTAGGACAGACCGTTTTACGAACATTATTTCAAACAACTTCAACTCCTACAGGCTAAACCACCGCTTTTGGGGAGATAACTGCTTACTAGTCAATGCACAGCATGTGTATCTGCAGCTACACATGCCATTGAACGGAAAATGTCACTTACCCAGTGTACATCTGTTCGTGGCATGAGACGCTGCAGATTCACATGCGCCCTCCCCGGGAGCCTGTAGCCGTTATAAGTTGATGAAAATTGTACATTATATGTTGATAAAACTTGTAAATTTGTAAATATATATCACTTTTAGACACATTATGTACATACATACTTACTCCAATGCATGGACACCGTTACTAAATACACAACTCCTACCTCACCCTCTGCGGGAAAAACAATCTAAGATGGAGTCGACGCCCATGCGCAATGGAGCCGAAAGGGGAGGAGTCCCTCGGTCTCGTGACTCGAAAGACTTCTTCGAAGAAAAACAACTTGTAACACTCCGAGCCCAACACTAGATGGCAGGATAATGCACAGTATGTGAATCTGCAGCGTCTCATGCCACGAACAGATGTACACTGGGTAAGTGACATTATTATTATTTATATATCATACATATATAGAACATACAGCAGCATCCTTAAAGAAAAAGATTATGTAGGAAATGTAGGAAATATACCATTTTAGATGAGCAATAAATATGACAAAAGAACGTTACCCTGAGTAGGTAAAACAAGAAATATCACAGATGTAAAGAAAGAAACGAACCTATACAATGTGCGCAAATTAAACTGGGCTGGTGGGGGAAAAAAAGGAATAAAGCGATACAAGAGCTCACCATTACTGGAAAAGATGCCTTAACACCGCTTGTCCTACGGCCATATCACCTTCCTGAGTTTCCTCGAAACAGTAATGCCTTGCGAAAGTCTGTACAAACTTCCACGTGGATGCCCTGCCCTGCAGATGTCCTGAATGGGCACTCCTGCAAAAAGTGCCATGGATGCAGCCATTTTTCTTGTAGAATGTGCGCGCGCTGGATTCTGCAAGGGTTTTCCTGCCGCTGTATGACAATAGTTAATAGCAGAGGCTATGCACCTCATAATTCCCTGTTTAGATAATGCTGTATCTGCTGCGGTGATGAAGAAAACGGATGCACTTGAACCTGTGCACACCCTGAGCAAAATCTCCTCCACTTTAGACGATAACATGTCTTGGTACTCTCATCTGCAGCTCTGGCGAGGATGTCTCTGCAATCCGAAGGTATATCTAGATGCGCAAACTCATGGTGTTCAGGAGCCAGGCTGTCAAGTGAAGTGAAGCCGGATCCGGGTGGAGAACTTGGTCCTCGTTCATCGTAAGCAGGGAGGGCATAACTGGTAGAGGGATGCTGCGGCTCTGCGAGAGGTGAAGGAGTTCCGTATACCAAAACTGATAAGGCCATGCCGGAGCAATCGGAAGGAGCTTGCAGCGTTCGATCTTGATCTTCGCCAGAACTCTTGGAATCAGGGGAATGGAAGGAAAAGCGTAAGCATAAATTCCTGACCATGCCATGGAAAACGCATTTGCCCAAGAGCCCGATGTTGATCCCGACTTGCGAAGAAACGGCATTTCGCATTCTGCGGGGTGGCGAAGAGATCCAGGTTCTGCTTCCCCCATAGGGTGAAGACTTGATTCAAGACTCCTTGGTCCAATTCCCATTCGTGGTTGGACGACCGTGATCTGCTCAGGGAATCCACAATTATGTTCTGCACGCCTGGGACATGTTCCGCTCGAAGGCTTACCTTGTGGCTGACAGATCATTCCCAAATGCGCTGAGATTCTCTCGATAAGAGGAGAGACCTGGTTCCTCCCTGCTTGTTGATATAATGCATTGTCGTTGTGTTGTCCGTCCAGATGTGAACCGAGGAACCTCTTATTTTTGGGAGCAAAGCGCCAGTCGAACAGCTTTCAATTCGAGGTAATTGATGTGAAAGACCTTCTGATGTGGCTTCCATTTGCCCCTGACTCGTAGGTGCTGGAGGAAGGCACCCCATCCCTCGAGAGAAGCGTCTGTAGTTATCACCCAAGGTGCTTCTTGGGGAAGAAAAGAAAGCTCCTTCGCTAAGTGAGACTCCTGAGTCCACCAAGCTAGAGATGTTATCATGGGCTTTGTTATCCTGATGTCGTTGAAAGACCCCATGGATTGCGTCCACTGAAGATCTAACTGCTCCTGCAGGAGCCTCATTTTTAGATGACAGAAGGGCACCAGAGGAATGCAGGAGGACCTCATCCCTAACAGGGACTTGAAGAGGCGAACGGAAACGTACTTTCTTTTTTTGCAAACGCCTCATGAGGGATATAAGCTTTCTCCTTCTGTCCTCTTTAGGGGCTGCATTGTTGGTGGAAGTGTCCGGTATTGCCCCTAAAAAAGGTATCCTCTTTAGGGGTTGGAATTCTGACTTTTCTTGATTGACCGTTGGGCACAGGCTTGTGAACCGCTCGATACAAGCGCTCGTGAACTTTCGCGCCTGAGACCTGGATCTGGCTTTGACCAGCCAATCGTCCATATACGGGAAGACTTGATTCTGCCTTCTGAGGAAAGCTGCCACCGGAGCCAAGCTTTTAGTGAAGATCCTGGGGGCCCATTTTAGGCCGAAGGGCAAGACTTTGAACTGGAAACTGTCTCCGGCTACTGCAAATCTGAGGAACTTTCTGTGGGAAGGGTGAATAGGGATATGGAAGTATGCCTCCTGCAAATCGAGAGTGGCCATGTAATCCCCCGGATTTATAAGGGACAGAATGTCTGATGGGGTGATCATACGGAATGATTGTTTTTTTAGATAAGTTTTGAGATCCTTGAGGTCTAAAATTGAACGCCAATTCCTCTGTCCTGATGTGGAACACTTTCTATAGCTCCCTTGAGAAACATGGACTTGACCTCCTACTTGAGCAGATGCAAGTGCTTCACCTTTCGAGGGAGGTTTTGTAGGAGGGTAGTGCAGGAACTTCAGAGTATGGCCAAATTGAATGAGATTTAGGACCCATTGGTCTGATATCTTCTGCCAATTGTGAAATAGAGGGACATCCTTCCCCCTAGTCTTGTGTCCAAGGGAAGGTTCGTAGCCGGAGACGAAAGCAAGCCATTGTCTACGGCCTGTATCTTTTGGTTGTCTTCCGGCCTTTCATCTCTGGGAAGCTCTCGAATAAACCAACTGTGGAGGCATTCTCTGTTGAAACTGAGGGTGAAAGAAATGGGATGCCGCAGAGACAGTGGGGTAATCTATACTGCTGGAAACCTGGTATGTATGATGAGTACCCTCGGCCTCTAGCTCCTCAAAGGCTGTCTTTTAAACTGCAGGGTGCCAAGGGATCTGGCTGTGTCAGTGTCCGTCTTTATTGACGGAAGTGCATCATCAATGTGCTTCCCGAATAGGGCTTCACCATCAAAAGGGAGGGTCTAGAATTTTGTTTTGGATTTCGGGTCTAAACGAAGTCGCCTGGAGCCAACTATGCCGTCTGAGAACCGGGGCACTTGCCATCTGACGGAAAGCCATGGTGGCAATATCCATAGCACAGTCTATGATTTCGGCAGAAGACCTCTCCCCTTCTTGCAAGACTTTTCTGACTTCTAATTTAGAATCCCCTAGCAGTTGATCCTAATAGGGCGCAATGTCAGCCCATAGCTGTCTATCATATCTGCCTAGGATAGCCAAAGAATTAGAAGCCCTTATAATAAGCGAAAAGAAAGAACAGTTGATGGATGGAATGTAGAACAAATCAAACATTCACCCCCAATCACAGATCTGGGTTTAATCCATCAGTTTCTTTGCTCACCATGTCATTCCAGTTTGGACCCAGTCATATGCAAATCAGTCTTGACCCTTATAATAAGCGAAGCCATTAAAGGGAAGCGTTTTCCTATATTATCTAGCATCCTACCTTCCTTGTCCTGTGGGGCAGAGATTGGTGCTGAAGGGTTCCTAGATCTGCGCTGTGCCGCCTGGGCAATAACTGAGTCGGGTCTGGGATGGCCCGTGAGCCAGGCCGGGGAGTCTTCAGGTGCCTTCTACTTTGTCAAGGCGAGGTAGAACCGGGGTGACCATGGCCGGGTTCTTCATTACTTTTATGCCCTCATTCCAGATATAGTCCACAATCGACATGGATTTTACACTCTTTTGAAATGGTTCCTTGAAATCCTACAAGAAGCAGTCCATCTGCTTCATGGGCATGGGCAACTCAAACCTCTACGCAGCTCTTTCAAGCAAGTTGTGAAAACCACTGATGTCACCAGGAGGGGAATCCACAGGAACCGGAGAGGGCGAGGACGGAGTAGGAATTTGATAGTCGTCCCACTCTGTTATGGCATCCAGCAATTCTCCCTCCTCTGTCATCATCAGAAGAGGACAAATCCTGTGAAGGGATGTAAATTGGTGTCTGTGGTGGCACATGTAATGGCTGGACCCCTGGATGAACCGGAGTAGAAGGCACAGAGGGTGCGACAGAAGGCTGCTGAACTTCCAAGCCAGCTGGTGGAAACCGCTTTCTGTAGTCATCCAACATGAGTTGCAGATCAGCTATGAGCGATCCTGGCAAAGATACCGTCTGCTCCTGATAGGAATACTGGTGTGATTGCAGATAATGATTGCGGATCATGCTGGGTGTCTTCCTCTAGATCCTGGCACTTGACATGCAGTTCTGATTGGCTATGAGCAACCCCAAAAGGCCCTTCATCATCTGAATCCTCTAGTTCTAGTAAATGTGTAGGTACCAATGCTTAATCCCTACTTGGAGATGTCACCAATGGCGAAAGGAAATCGGACTTCTTCTGTGCTTTAACCCTCGTCGACAGCAACGTAGCTGGCAGCGCCATCGTCGACGAGGAAGCAGACGACGGTAGAATCAATGTAGATGGTCTCACCGGCGGCAGCATCGATGGCGAGGCGATGGGCGAAGCGACTATAAACGCTGTAGACGAGGACGTCTTTGAGATGATCGGCGATGAGGAAGACACTGCTGTAGAGACTGTAGATGTTGTAGCAGTCAACGGCGAGGCTGTAAAGACACCGCCGTCGACAGTGTTGTTGTTGCAGATTTTTCGAATGGCCTCTTAAACACGTTTCACTACAGGAGGTGGTGTTGGAGGCTCAGAAAAGGCTCTTTTGCTGCGCTCTGAGGACACAGATCTTTCTTTAAAGTGTCTTTTAGAAGAAACAGAACTCCTGGAAGGACATCCAGCTTAAGAGGACACCCGTTTGGTCTTTTTATGAGCCTTTTTAGGGAGATCCTCTGAGTGGTGGGGGTTGAGGAGATCTGCCTCTTTTCTGTGGTTTTCTGGAGGAAGTTGTAGATTCCTCACTGTCAGAACCAGACACCGGATTAGATCTGGACTTCAATTTCTGGAGCCAAATTAGTAGCCTACCCTCTCAGTCTTTTAGGGTTTTGTTGGAAAAGGTCATGCACACCTTGCAGTCTTTGGCCACATGGTCAGGGTAGAGGCAATAAATACAGTCCTTGTGTGGGTCCCCAAAGTGAAGTCTTTTTCCCACAGGTCTTACAGACTCTGAAAAGGCTTTTCTTTTCTTTATCAGGTATGATGAATTCTCCCCAAAATAGAGTTCGATTAAGTAAAGAAGATGACACCTTAAGTGCTGTAGGAAATCCTTTTTTCTGAAGACAAAATAGTAGAAATGAACTTCTCTGAAGAGTTGACTAAGCAGAGCTCAATGAAGACTCCGTAGCACGAGGTGTGGTAGAAAATCTGAGGGAAGGGGAGCTCCTCTCATGAGGGTTCTAGAGGGAGGGGAAGCCTGCTTGGCTGGGCCTTGCTTTGGTCCTTTTGCTCATAATGATAAGGATAGGCTACTAAAGTGAAAGCCTTTAGGCCTTTTTTCATTGCAGTAGCTTATGTGTATCGCTGTTTTGATTTACCGGGGGCTCCCATCTCGACGACTGGGAAGGATTCAACCATGTAAATCTATGAAAGATTCCAATACTGGAGAACTACAATTACAGGTAAGTAACTTATTTTCATTAGCCTGACACTTTTTCGAGGAATTACTTAGCCTGTGCTCAGCATGTGTATCTACAGCTACACATGCCACAAGCAGAAAGTGTTACTTATCTTGTAAGCATCTGTTTGGGACATTTAGTGCTTTAGATTCACATGCACCTACCCTCCTCCCTGTTCACCTTTTGGTTGTTGCAGAGGTTAACTTATCTTTAATCATTACTTAGCATCGTCATCTTATGTATCCTTAAGCTCCATCTAAACCCTCACCCTTAGTGCAGAAAAAAACAATCTAACAAGGAACCAGATGCCCATGCTCATTACCAGAAACAGGCAGAGTCACTATACCTTGTGACTCAGACTTCATTGGAGAAAAACAAATTGCACACCTCTGAGCCCAACACTGGATGGCAGGAGTATATACAGCATGTTATTCTACAGCACTACATGCTGCAAACAGATGCTTATACAGGGGTGTGGAATTGAAAACAATATCTACCTGTCCAGGGGACAGGTTGCTTCATAAATATTGTCCTGTAAAAAAAAAAAAAAAAACTCTTGTCTCTTTGGGGCCACATAATGCAGACAAATTATGGCAGCAATTTCAGTATATAAAAGCAGATTTTAGCCTTTCTGATTATGCCAGGGCTCATATCACTAATGTTTGAATACTAACTATTTTATTATCGTGGCATCTTACAGTCCTGTAGGTAGCGTTGGTCAATAGTTCCTGGGTTGGCATGCCCTTTTGACTCTGTGGAAACCTACTAATTGCAGGTTTTATCTTTTTTTGCCAGCTCTGGTCTAGTCTTTCCCCATACTGAGAGAGGTTGGAAACTTTCTCCTGACAATGGCTGCAGTAAAACATCTTCCAGGGTTCAGGGGGGAAGGGGAACCTGTAAACACTCAACAGATTTTTGCATGAACAAATCTACACATGCAGATTTGCTCGTGCAGTTCATAAATACTTTCTAGGAGTTCGATCTTCTGGTCCACTTTTGTAAATTCTTTCAAATTCATGAAAGCTGTAAATCTGTACTGATAAAAGGACATGTAATGTGGTGCAATTTCGTGACTTTAAGAATTGGGCCCCTAATTAAGTCTGAAGCTATCCAAGAACTTTTGTTTTAATTAAATTCTCTATATCTGACTGTCTTACACTCTTTCGAAAGGAGCGTATTTTCACAAGTTTATTCAGTGCCAGGAACTAGTGTGGCAATGTATGCTTTTTGAAACCAAAAATAGTAGTGTTTTGTGCCAATGTTTGTTATGATGGCGAGGGCCTGGCAGGGCGCACTAAGTTTTACAAAACCTTAGCAAAACCAGACAGAGTGACTGTTAAAAGTGGGATTTCTGGTTGGCTAGGGTATGCACCTAAGCCAGGCAGAACCCACCACTCTAATTAGGGCAACTTACACACCAAAGACAACCTGAGCTCACACCCTGGTAGCTTGGCACAGAGCAGTCAGGCTTATCCCCAGAGGTGATTACTATAGCATTTGCGCAACACACCCACACCAGACACAAAGGAACCATAAAAGAGACTCCAAACAGGATTATATATATAAAAAAAGTATATCCTAGAGCAGAAATGTCAAGTCAAAAATGTTTTTTTTTTTTTTTCGGTCAAATAGGCAGTGGTCAAACATTACGAGTGCAATAGGTGAAAGGCCTCTATGTTGCAAACATCATGAAACAGTACTGTGCATAATATGCAGTCACATTATACAATATTTGTTATCCTGAACAAGGCATGGTTAAAACAATATACATCCATATATTAGTGCTGGGAATGCAACTGATAGTGAACGAACCTTATAAACCACCAAATATCACCCTAGCACACAGGGTGCCATGTACCTGCACTCCTATTAAGCTTTATGTGGTAATCGGGCTCTGAACCTCAGGCCTAGCAGCACCTGTGGGTCTAGAGAATATGGTATTTTCAGTAACTGGGGAAAGTAAGATTGAGACCTCAGTCAAGGATTCAGCCGTCTTGCCAGTAAGATCCAGTGCCCCCAAGAGTGGGTGGGGGCATTCTGCAAACCCCCCCCCCCCCCCCCCCCCCCCCCCCTTACAGGCAAGATTCCCAAGGGAAGCTACCTGTGGACATGCTGGACAGCTGCCAGCTTCATAACTTTTGCAGGGTAATTACCGGCAAGTTCTGTGGTGGCTGCCGGGACCACGCTCTGTCTCTGTGCTCCGTCATGGTCGTACCCAGCCAGTGAGGGCACTGCTGATGGCAGGGGCCCTAACGGACCTGGCAGGACCCAACACAACTCCATAGCCCCAGCTCCCAGCGGGTTTCGCCTGCTGCACTTGGGGATGAGGTTGTCCGCATGAGTCTTGTGTGCCCAGCCCAGTCTGTTGCCGGGCAGCGCGTCTCTGGCTGATCCCACACGGAGATAGGTTGCGACCGTGAAGAACGCGGTGGTGCCGACAGTCTTTGAAAATTCGTGACTCCCATGCTCAGTCGGGTCAGCACAAGTCACAGGTGGGGCCTGGGAGGCTCATCTTTATTCTACTGCAGGTCCTCTAGGGAAAGGAAGACTCCAGTGGGGGGAGGTCACTCTTCGGGCCGGGAAATGTGCAGGTACAAAAAGTTTAGTGAGCACTTATCATACGCAGGATAATAGAAAATGCGCTCCCTATGCTCTATGGGCTCAAATCAAGTAGAAGTAAAGTGTTCCCCATGCACTAATTGTGGGGGCTACAAGGACCGGACTCAGGGTTCCTCTACCAGGAGAACACTAGGGACATAACACAGGGTGGCAGGGCAGCTCAGCCAGGATGGGAGTTTCTTTTCACAATATCACAGCACCTGGGTAGTCCAAGGTCAGGGAGCAGCTGGCAGCAGGGCAACAAGCAGAAAAGCAATCTGAGTCACTTCTGCCACCCAACAAGTAGTAGGCAGCAGAGCAAGAGTAGAAGAGCAGTCCAGATGAGTCTTTTGGGCAGCGCAGCAGTCCTTCCGACAGACGTTCAGTACCAGATCCAAAAGTGCTCTGAAAACATGGTTTTAGAGCCCCTGTCCTTATACTCCAAAATGCCTTTGTTCAAGGGCTGACTTCAAAGGAACCCTTTCAAGTGTAACACAACCCCATTCAACCCAGCCCTGGCTCCAGAAATCAGTAGGGGTGGTAAATCAGCTCTTTGTGTGAGGGCGGGATACAACTTATTCACATGTAACATGAGAACAACCTCTCCCAGCCAGGATGACTCCATATGCAGTTGAATGCAGATGCCTCTCCTGTCTCAGCCAGCCCCTCCTGTGATGTCGCTGTCTGGAAAGTATGCACAAAGTGTAGCTGTAACTCTGCCCTAGACGTGAATTGTAGTCAGGCTGCAAAGTACACAGTTATAAGCACAACGAAATGCCCACTTTCTAAAAGTGGCATTTCTAAAATAGTAATGCAAAATGCAACTACACCAGTAAGCAGGATTTTTCACTACCATTCCAAACATGCCCACCCTACTCATTTCAGTTCAGACATTACCACTTAAAAATATAAGGGAATTCCCAATGCTAATCTGAGAGGAACAGCTCTTACAACTGTAAAAAGCAAAATAGGCTGTCTATTAATACTAGGATATGTAAAGATATGTAGGAAGTTGGCTCTGTATGTGCTATTTCAAAGTAAGGAATAGCATGCACAGAGTCCAAGGGTTCCCCTTAGAGGTAAGATAGTGGCAAAAAGAGATAATACTAATGCTCTATTTTGTGGTAGTGTGGTCGAGCAGTAGGCTTATCAAAGGAGTAGTGTTAAGCATTTGTTGTACATACACCCAGGCAATAAATGAGGAAAACACACTCCGAGACAATTCCAAGCCAATAGGCTTTTGTTATAGAAAAATAGCTTTTCTTAGTTTATTTTAAGAACCACAGGTTCAAATTCTTCATGTAATATCTCATTTGAAAGGTATTGCAGGTAAGTACTCTAGGAACTTTGAATAATCACAATAGCATATATACTTTTTACATAAAACACATTTAGCTGTTTTAAAAGTGGACACAGTGCAATTTTCACAGTTCCTGGGGGAGGTAAAGTAATGTTAGTTCTTGCAGGTAAGTAAACCACCTACGGGGTTCAAATTGGGGTCCAAGGTAGCCCACTGTTGGGGGTTCAGAGCAACCCCAAAGTCACCACCCCAGCAGCTCAGGGCCGGTCAGGTGCAGAGTTCAAAGTGGTGCCCAAAATGCATAGGCTTCAATGCAGAGAAGGGGGTGCCCCGGTTCCGGTCTGCCAGCAGGTAAGTACCCGCGTCTTCGGAGGGCAGACCAGGGTTTTTTTTTTAGGGCACCGGGGGGGGGGGGGGGGACACACAAGTCCTCACAAAGTACACCCTCAGCAGCGCGGGGCGGCCTGGTGCAGTGTGCAAACTAGCGTTGGGTTTCCAATGGGAGTCAATGGGAGACCAAGGGGTCTCTTCAGCGGTGCAGGCAGGCAAGGGGGGGGGGGGGGCTCCTCGGGGTAGCCACCACCTGGGCAAGGGAGAGGGCCTCCTGGGGGTCACTCCTGCACAGAAGTTCCGATCCTTCAGGTGCTGGGGGCTGCAGGTGCAGGGTCTTTTCCAGCCGTCGGGATTTTAGAGTCAGGCAGTCGCAGTCAGGGGGAGCCTCGGGATTCCCTCTGCAGGCGTCGCTGTGGTGGCTCAGGGGGGACAACTTTGGTTACACAGTCTTGGGGTCGCCGGAGGGTCCTCCCTGTAGCGTTGTTTCTCCACCAGTCGAGTCGGGGTCGCCGGGTGCAGTGTTGCAAGTCTCACGCTTCTTGTGGGGATTGCAGGGGTCTTTAAATCTGCTCCTCTGAAACAAAGTTGCAGTCTTTTTGGAACAGGGCCGCTGTCCTCGGGAGTTTCTTGTTCCTCTTGAAGCAGAGCAGTCCTCTGAGGATTCAGAGGTCGCTGGTCCTGGGGAAAGCGTCGCTGGAGCAGGTGTCTTTAGAAGGCAGGAGACAGGCCGGTAGGACTGGGGCCAAAGCAGTTGGTGTCTTCTTTTCTTCTTCTGCAGGGGTCTTTCAGCTCAGCAGTCCTCTTCTTGTAGTTGCAGGAATCTAATTTCCTAGGTTCTGGGGAGCCCTTAAATACTAAATTTAAGGGCGTGTTTAGGTCTGGGGGGTTAGTAGCCAATGGCTACTAGCCCTGAGGGTGGGTACACCCTCTTTGTGCCTCCTCCCTGAGGGGAGGGGGGCACATCCCTAATCCTATTGGGGGAATCCTCCATCTGCAAGTTGGAGGATTTCTAAAAGTCAGTCACCTCAGCTCAGGACTCCTTAGGGGCTGTCCTGACTGGCCAATGACTCCTCCTTGTTTTTCTCATTATCTCTCCTGGACTTGCCGCCAAAAGTGGGGGCTGTGTCCAGGGGGCGGGCATCTCCACTAGCTGGAGTGCCCTGGGGCATTGTAACACAAAGCTTGAGCCTTTGAAGCTCACTGCTAGGTGTTACAGTTCCTGCAGGGAGGAGGTGTGAAGCACCTCCACCCAGAACAGGCTTTGTTTCTGTCCCCAGAGAGCACAAAGGCTCTCACCGCATGGGGTCAAACTCGTCTCTCAGCAGCAGGCTGGCAGAGACCAGTCAGTCCTGCACTGAACAATTGGGTAAAATACAGGGGGTATCTCTAAGATGCCCTCTGTGTGCATTTTTTAATAAATCCAACACTGGCATCAGTGTGGGTTTATTATTCTGAGAAGTTTGATACTAAACTTCCCAGTATTCAGTGTAGCCATTATGGAGCTGTGGAGTTCGTTTTTGACAGACTCCCAGACCATATACTCTTATTACTACCCTGCACTTACAATGTCTAAGGTTTTGCTTAGACACTGTAGGGGCATAGTGCTCATGCACCTATGCCCTCACCTGTGGTATAGTGCACCCTGCCTTAGGGCTGTAAGGCCTGCTAGAGGGGTGACTTACCTATGCCACAGGCAGTGTGAGGTTGGCATGGCACCCTGAGGGGAGTGCCATGTCGACTTAGTCATTTTCTCCCCACCAGCACACACAAGCTGGCAAGCAGTGTGTCTGTGCTGTGTGAGGGGTCCCTAGGGTGGCATAAGACATGCTGCAGCCCTTAGAGACCTTCCCTGGCATTGGGGCCCTTGGTACCAGGGGTACCAGTTACAAGGGACTTACCTGGATGCCAGGGTGTGCCAATTGTGGAATCAAAAGTACATTTTAGGTGAAAGAACACTGGTGCTGGGGCCTGGTTAGCAGGGTCCCAGCACACTTCTCATTCAAGTCAGTATCAGGCAAAAAGTGGGGGGTAACTGCAACAGGGAGCCATTTCTTTACAACATATGTCCTACCTTTTACATACACTGCACCCTGCCAAGAGGGCAACGTAGGGCATACCTTAGGGGTGAGTTAGATGTAGTAAAAAGGGAATTTAAGCCTTAGCAAGTAGTTTGAAATGCCAAGTTAATGTGGCAGTAAACTCCGCAGGCAGGCACTACAGTGGCGGGCCTGAGACCGGTTTGAAAGGCTACTTCTGTGGGTGACAGTCTGCGCTGCAGGCCCCCTATTGACATTTAATTTCGAAGCCATGGCTATATCGTAGACCTCTTTACAAGGGACTTACAGGTAAATTAAATATGCCAAAAAGGTGTAAGTCAATCATACCAAGGTTTAGGGAAGAGTGCACATGCTCTTTAGCACTGATTAGCAGTGGTAAAGTGCCCAGAGTCCTAAAACCAGCCAAAAAGATTTTTTTTAAAAAAAGACGAAGACAAAAGGTTTGGGGATAACCCTGCAGAAAGGACCATTTCCAACACTGACAAAACCAAAAAGCTGACCACCAATATTGGACCTATTGGCTTTGCCAATGCTAGTTTATTTACATATTTCCCATTATCTTGGCGAATATGGATGCCCTGATTTTTTTTATTTATTTTTTCCTCTCCATTTTGAATAGTTTTTTTAAATTCTAGCGCGTATAAACATATTTTACTAAATGATGCTTCAAAGAAGTTACCTACAGTTTTTTCAAAGTATTTTAGCAAAATATTTTTTCCTTGCATTTTTTGTGACCATTTTGTTTTAAAAGCAAAGGATCATCAATCTTGCAATCAAGCTTCTGCATATTTTTACATCTAATTAGAGAGCATTTTAGGAGCATTGTTTCTACCCTTGTATTGTTAAACTTTGCAAACGTGTGTACATGCTTTTACACTGAAAACACTGTTATTCTGAGCTTACATCTCCTTGGAGCACTCACCATAAATAGACTTTTGTATTAATGAACCATAAATACACTTTCTAGTAACATTAACAGACACAAATATCACTTTGCTGCCAAACAATGCTTTTCCATGATCCGTTGTGTACTGTAAACTGGCAGCCAAAGGGTTTGTTCTGCAGGGGGTTTGTTGTCTGTCCCCCAAACAATATGCCCGGAGAGTCGGGCTATCGGAAATTCCATCCCCCCTGCTTACTGGGTAAGTAACATTTTTCTTCTGATTCCTGCATATTTATGGTAGGCCTTTGTTCATGCCCTTCCTCTTCATTTGGGTTGGACCTATTAATCAGCGCAGCAGCCTTCTGCAGCTTGCTGTACCATCAGTCTTCAAATGATCTATTAATATTTTCTGTTTCCATATGTAAACGTGATAAAACCTCTATTCCGGAAACCAATACTGGACACTGTCTGAGGTTCATGTAATATGTATGGTCCTCAATTCCCCTGTGATAGGCATCCAGTTGGTATTAGATGATGCTGTTAACTAATTCTGTGACTTACATGAATGCTGATTTCAGTCGTCAGTTATTTTGTGCTTTCATCTTATTTTGTAAACAGTGGTTGTTCTTGGTCACTTATACTTTGCTAGAAGCGATGTCCTTGCAATAAAGTATTTTAAGTTTTCTTACGCTATCCTCCTGGTTGTTTTTCTGGATTACTTTTTTTGTTTTCTTTTTAATTTGTAGTTGATGCCCAGTCATCCCAGAAATGGGCGCGGTTCTCTTCTATAACGGATGGTTTTAAGGCTGACACCACTACCCATCATGGTGGGAAGATCCCAAGAAAATTAGCCAGTCAGGTGGTGGATAAGGTTTGGCAAGAGTGCAATATGAACAGAGTTCAAAATAAGTGAGTATTGGTCTTTAGACTAGTAAAAAAAAAAAAAGTTGGTAATCCTCTGGTAATCTTGATTACTGCAGAAATGTTCATGTTTTGGTTTCAAAAGATGGTACATTAGATGTGGATTGAAACAAAATTATACATTAATAATAATATACTGTCAAACATCTGCATTTGTCAAACAAGATTTCCATGCTTTCAGAAACAAACGTTTTTAGCTATGATATTATACTGGTTAATTAGGACACGAGAAGCAAACTAAACTTGGTCCTGTAATTTCTTATGTTTAGGCGCAAGTACTCCACTACTTCAAATGGCCTTTGTGATGAGGAGACCACAGAAAAAGTGGCTACTTGGGATTTTGTTGAAGCCACACAAAGGACTAATTGCAGTTGTTCAAGGTGCAGTGCCTAATATCTGTTTTAACATTTTCTTTTTGACAAACTTTCTGAATGTGGGAATACTGCTGTGGGGTAGTCAGAAGGGTGTTACATCCCATAGTCCTGAACATGGGCTTTTTGATGTAGATGGTTTGTTTGAGATTCAATTTCTTGTGGCTTATTTCTTCTGGCATTTACAACTAAGCCATTATGGCTTGTGAGTTTCTGTTCATGTCTTTCTTTACTGTTCACATACATATATGTTTGAAATGTGGTTGATGTTTTGCCAGTTTCTCCTTTTTTTTTTTTTTGGGTTAAAATTTTATTCCAGTTTCTAACAATACAAACAATACCTGTCTGGGTCAAGTGCTGTTGCAGAATGCAAGTCAATATGTGCCAGGTAACAGTCACCCTATATTCACAGTGATACAATCCAAGGATAACTAGGCATGCTACATTGCGTGACGTTGAAAGCAACCCTTTCCAGCACAAACAGTAATTCCTCCCCACCCCTATTGCCTGCCAACATATGTACCTGCCTTTAAATGTCAGAAAACATTATAAGCCCCTCATACCCTAATAGAACATCAAATATCCATACATGAGAAGCTGCTCAAAGTCCATGATAGGAAGACTGTATCTAAGATTGCTCTAGTTTACTCTTGGGTAATGGGGAAAGATGAAGGGTTATCTAGGTTCCGGGTCTGTGGGGCAGTCCACTAGGTGATCCCATGCCCTGGCCACATCCATTGAACCATGACCTCTTCTTGCCTCTCAGAATAATAGCGCACTATTTGATCGAGACCTCTAGTTGCAGATTACTTACCTTAAAATTTCCCCAGGAGTCAGTCTGGATCTGGAGATTTTTCTCGAGCAGTACCCCTGCATGCTGTTAGGTGGCATGGATTGGTTCTGCGTCCGTCATCCGCATCATGCATCCTGGATATGACAAGGCCAGAAATGTGAGCTAGTGTGGATCGACTAGGCCCCAGTGGTGTCAGCTGCAACAGGACATGCCACGGGGCAGAGGGCTTGCCCCTGAGCCTAGCTAGCTACCACAGCCAATTTAGGTCTGTAATCTGGACCCGCCAACACTTTCTGCCATGCTGGAACAGCAACTAGTGAATCTGCCAATCAGCCACACCAAACTGGGTCCCCTCGGAAATTCCAGCAGCTGCAGTTCCAATGTGGTGCGGTGCGGCCCGGGTATTACCTGGTCACTGCGTCCCTGTCTCACCTGAACACGGGTTGCATTCCGACGGGCCTTTGCTGCCTTCTTTGCTGCTCAGCACTGCCTTTTTACAGGTCTCAGCCCAGTACGCTCTTCACAGAAGTAGCATGTTGTGTGGTACGTGAACCAGTGTCTGCCTGGGACTGCTTGCACACCAAGGATCAAGAGCAGCCCCTAGATGTGAAGGCCGAGGCTCCTATATTGAACTGATTGCCATCTTGAGTTTTGGCTGTGCAGGCCCGCGCTTAAATTCAGGCAGATCAATCAGCAAATACTCCCTCAGGATCCCAGTGTTAAGCTTCAGGTGAGGAGGGAGATATATTCCCTAGTGTCACTAGGCCAGTTTGGGCAAATAGTGTGGTGGAAGCCCCCGGATGGTGGAGTTCGGCTGGAAGTGCCTCAGTCCACGTCTTAAGCGATCAGCACCAAACCATGCCACCTGATATAGGAATGTTTTGTGGTAGTCAGATATTTATCATGCAGGCTTTGAGAAATCTAGTCCTGTTTACTTTTGCCTCTGTAAAACCATTTTGGAATCCACTGGTGCACTTCATATCTGATAGAGACTTTTAGTTGTAGAGTCCTTACCTTAGAATTTCCCCCAGGCGTCAGACGGGATCCGGAAATTTTTCTTCGAGCAATACCCTTGCGCGTCGGTAGGTGGCGTCGGTCGACTCCGCGGGCATCATTGACATCGTAGTCACCGTGATGACGTCGGGAGTAGTACATAGACGCCTCCTCAACGCGGACACGTCAGTTATTTTCTTTCCACGCCACGTGCTGATCCGGAGAGAGCTACCCTGGTCTCTTTTTGACCAAATTAGACCAATTTTAGTCCCTCATGGACATGCTCTTTGATGGCTCCCGTCTCTTTGGAGACAAAGCGGACTCTGCCTTGGGGAGATTCAAGGATTCCTAGGCTACAGTTCGGTCCCTTGGTCTTTTCTCGGCCCCTCATCCCCCGCAGTCTGAATTTCACCCCTTTTGTGTCCAAGGAGGGGCTCCCTGTCGCGTCTCCCGCCCAGCCACTGTGCCACCCATGCTTTTCAGCTGCTGCGTGGCCAGGGATGCGGAATCCCACATGTGACAGGGAATCAGAGGTTTGCCCAGTCCACCTCTTCCTCCACTGCAGCCTCCAAACCCTCCTAGTCCGTCCCCTCACTCCCTTCCTATTGGCGGCAGGATTCACCATCACCTGCCCCACTGGGAATCCATCACTACGGACAGGTGGGTTTTGCAGATCGTTCGAAAGGGCTACTCCCTCCCTTTAGAATCTGCTCCACCAGTCATGCCTTCTTCACTCAGCCAACTCCTGGAGAATCATTTGTCACTTTGCCGCCAGGAAATCGCGACTCTCTTGGCCAAGGGAGCTATAGAGAAGGTCCCTGTGCCTGAAGTAAGTCTTAGTTATTCCCGCTACTTTCTGGTGCTGAAAAAGGACAAGGGCTTACGTCCAACCCTAGACCTTCGGGACCTAAACAACTTCCTCAAGAAGGAGAAATTCAAAATGCTCACCCTGGCTCAGGTTACGTCTGCCTTAGACCCAGGAGACTTGATTGTAGCGTTGGACTTGCAGGATGCTTATTTCCACATCCCATCCTGCCTGCCCACAGACTTTACCTACGATTCGTGGTAGGTCACGAGCACTTTCGGTTTACTATGCCCCCCTTTGGCCTTACCACTGCCCCTCCGGTGTTCAAGAAAGTGATGGCAGTGGTTGCAGCTCATCTGCGCAGGTTAGCGGTCTCAGTCTTCCCCTACCTCAACGACTGGCTGTTGAAGACAAACTCACCCTAGAAAGTAGTCTTTCACCTTCAGACTACGGCGAACCTCCTGCACATGCTGGTGTTCACTATAAACGTGCCGAAGTCACAGCTGACTCCCTTTCAGATGCTCCTTTTCATCGGAGCTGTTCTGGACACAGTGCAGTTTCGTGCTTATCCTCCTGAAAAGCGAGTCCAAGATATTCAAGCAAGGATTCTGATCTTTTAGCCTCTGTCTTGGGTTTCGGTGAGACTGACTGTGAGGCTGCTGGGCCTCATGGCCTCATGGTCTCCTGCTGGTGACACATGCCAGATGGCATATACGGGCTCTGCAGTGGGACTTGAAGTTCCAGTGGGTGCAGCATCAGGGGAATCTCTCGGACATGGTCCAGATCTTGGAGGGGACTGCAAAAGACCTGCAGTGGTGGATTTCGAATCTGCATTGCGTCGAAGACAGATCAGTCTTCCTTCCCCAACCAGATCTATAGTGACAGATACGTCACTTCTGGTTTGGGGCGGTCACATGGGAGAGGCAGAGATCAGAGGCCTCTGGTCTCCTGTGGAGTCTGGGCTCCATATCAATCTTCTGGAGCTGCAGGCGATCAGGTTTGCGTTGAAAGCATTTCTTCCCTCTCTCAAAGGGAAATTAGTGCAGGTGTTCACGGACAATACTACCGCCATGTGGTACTGCAACAAACGAGGTGGAGTTGGGTCCTGGACCCTTTGTCAAGAGGCCCTACGTCTCTGGACATGGCTGGAACATCAGGGCATTACCCTGGTGGTTCAACACCTGGCAGGTTGTCAATGCCAGAGCAGGTGAACTCTGATCGCGTGGCATCTCCTTCCGGAGGTGGTGCAAGGTCTCTTTCAGCAGTGGGGAGAGCCTTGGTTAGATTTGTTCACCTCTGCAGAGTACTCTGATTGGTAGCTGTTTTGCGCGTTGGAGTTTCCAAGGCGGAACTCGCTCTGAGAAGCTTTTAATCTCTAGTAGAACTCCGGCCTCTCTTCCGCCTATACCACTTCTGCCCAGAGTTCTCAAGTAGATCAGGAACAACAGCCCCCAAGTCATCTTGATGGCGGTGGATTGGGCACGGAGAGTTTGGTTTCCAGAGCTATTGAGTATAGCCATCGAGCCTCCACTCAGACTGCCTCTTCGGTCGGATCTTCTGTCACAGCAACAGGGGACGGTTCTCCACCCAAACCTGTCCAATCTCCGTCTTAATGCGTGGAGATTGAGCAGCGACAGTTGATGATGACTTTTGATCTACCCCCAAAGTCTGTAATGTTATCTTGGCAGCCAGGTGTCCTTTTGCACCAAAACAGTATATGCCTGTTGGCATAAATTTGTGGTATGGTGCACCAACAAATCTGTCGATCCCCTCTATCCGAGGTTCTTTTGTTCATTCTTTCTTTGGCCCAGCAGGGCTCTGCTTTGGGCATCCTTAAAGGGTGTTTATCTGCCATTTCGGACTTTCTTACATTACCTGGTCAGCCCTCTCTTCAAATCTCCTATTGATTAGACTCTTAAAAGGTTTCACCCATTTATTTCCTCCCACTCCACTTATCATGCCTGAGTGGGACCTCAATCTTGTCCTTACTTATTTAACATGTTCTCCCTTTGAGCCGATGCACAATTGTCCCCTACGGCTCCTCACCTTCAAAACTTTCTTGTTGCATCACCTCTGCTCGCAGGGTGAGTGAGCTTCAGGCCCTTTCGTCCAGACCTCCATACTTGTCTGTGCACCCTGACAAAGTTGTATTGCGCACTGAGGCTTCTGTCCTTCCAAAGGTAGTTATGCCTTTTCATGTAGGCCAGTCCATCACCCTGTCTTCATTCTATGCACCCCCACATCCTTCCCATGAGGAGGAGAGACTCCACCATCAGGACCCAAAAAAGAGCGTTTGTGTTCTGTCTTAAGCGTTCTAAAGATTTCCAGGTGGATGGTAAACTGTCGGGTATGTGGGTGTGAAATAAGGGAAGGCTGTGCAAAAAAAAGTACCATCTCTCGGGGGGTACTTTGCATCAAGATGTGCTACGCTTTGGCCAAGAAGCAACCCCCTGAAGGGTTGCATGCTCATTCCACCAGAGAAACTGCTGCTTCCACTGCATTGGCACACGGAGTTCCTGTCCTGGATATCTGCCAGGCAGCTACGTGGGAGTACCTGCACACGTTTGCTAAACACTACTGCCTTGACCAGTCAGGTCTGTCAGGACGGCAACTTTGGTCATTCGATCCTGTAGGACTTCCTAGTATGATCTTGGTTCACAGCCCACCACAGAGGATTGCTTCGGTATCTATTCTAAGGTAAGGAAGCTTCAACTAGAAGTCTCTATCAGATGTTCAAGTTACTTACCTTCGGTAACGAACTATCTGGTAGAGACACATTGTAGTTTGATTCCTTACCGACGCACCCATCCTCCCCGCTTGCGTACTGATTCCTAGAAACAGGAGTTCCCCCTTCAGGTCCTTAGCTCTGGCGCACCAATTGCAGTATTCTTAGCGGCTTTGCGCTTTGGTGTGGAGTCGTTAAACTGACGTCACTACACTGAGGCGGTGTCTATATACTACTCCTGACGTCATCATGGCCGACTAAGATGCCAACTATGCCCGTGGAGTCGACCAACTCCACCTACCGACACGCAAGTATATTGCTCAAAGCAAAATCTCCAGATCCAGTCTGACGCCTGGAGGAAATTCTAAGGTAAGGAATCTGAAATTAGAATGTCTCTACCTGATATTTCGTTACAGAAGGTAGGTAACTTGTACTTTAGTGCACTATATAGAAAAATAACTTCATACACCAACTTTTTACAAAGTCTGTGTTCATAATGTTCTCCATTATTGGGGTATCTTTCATAGATTCACATGCTTGAATCCTTCCCCGTCGTCGAAGTGGGAGTACCACGGTACATAGAAAGCAATAAATAGATAAAAAAAACTTTTTCTCTTTTTTTTTTTTTTTCGTAGTCAATAGGAAAAAACACATTCAGTTTTGTAACTATCAGCCTCATTAGAAAAGGCCCAAACTTCAGCCAATCAGGCGAGACCACCCCTTTAGAATCCTCAGCACAGAGGCTCAGTCTCAGATTTTCTACCACACGTCGTGTGTAAGGGAGTCTCCCTGAGCTCTGCTCAGTTTACTTTCTCTTCAAGAGATATTCTTCAGTTTTCACTTTTGCTGTAGTACTTCTTCCATCATGTCTACAGCAAGAAAAGGTTTGTTTAGACCTTGTGGTACCTGTGGAAAGTTAAGGCTTCATTGTGAGGACCCTCACAAGGAATGCATATACTGTCTCCATCCAGAGCATAAGGTCAAGGACTGTAAAATCTGCAGGACTTTTCCTAACAAGACTCTCAGAGACAGAGAAGCCAGGCTCCTACTTTGGCTTCAGAAACGAAAAGCCAGAGACGCTTTTTCTGAGGTGGAGGACAGCGACACATCAGTGGCCTCAAAGAAGAAGAAAAAATCTGTGGAGAGCTTCTCCCCCAAAAGCAGTAAGTCAGCCAAGAAGCTGCATGCATTTAAGGACAGACCTGAGGAACAGGCTTCAACATCCAGGGAACTTGGTGGTAAGGTCCGTTCAGAGCCATCTACGCCTGCTACCACCTCAAAGAAGCTCAAAAAATCTTCAAGTTCCCTACCACCGTCGACATCCAGGATGTCCACACCGTCGACGGCATCGTCGACGAGCGCATCGTCGACGGCAGGTCTTCCTTCATCGACGACAACAGCTACGGCCACGTTTACGGCTCCGTCGTCACCAATGATTGTTACCTCATCTCAGCTGTCATCTACGACTAACGTCAGTGAGCTTAAAATACAGTCCCTCACCTGCTCACACCTTGAAGATTGCAAAGAAACCATCGACTAGTAAGAAGATGAAGTCTCTATCGTCGACGCATTCACCGACTGGTAAGCTCTGAGTTTTTCGTTGACGATCCCACCGATGGAGGCAGCGACGGCGTGGCAATCGAGTTTGCCCTCAGAGACTGCACCTCCGTCGACGGCAACTTCATCGACATTGGCACCATCGACGGCAACTCAGTCGACGCTCGCATCGCCGATGACGGCTCCGTCGACACCTACACCGTCTACGTGAACACCATTGATGAACGTACCGTCGATGACGACTCCGTCGACGGCTCAATTTCCTGATCCTATACCCAAGCATTTTGGAGCATCTCCTTACCTACCTCAGAGGATTCTGCCAATAAAAAGCAAGTCTTCTCTCCTACTACCATCCCATACATCACCTAGTAAAGTCACACCAGTACCTCCGCAGCATCTCTTTGCTGACGAGGAGGAGGAAGATGATGTATATTTGGATGATGGGTTTTTCCCGGTGGCACGTAGCCCCTCAGAACTCCGTATTAAATGTCAGGAGGAGGATGAAGAGGAAAGTGACCAGCTTTATTTAGATCAGCAGAGGCAGAGTCACCTGCAACCTCAAGAGCAGCAGGAGCAGACAGTTCAGATGCCTGTTTCTTTGATAGCTAATCTACAGCAAACAATGCAGGACTATTATTCTAGATTTCCTCCACCTGGCTCCTCTACCCCGGTACAACCACCTATCCCAGGTCCTTCATCTGGACAGGATGTTGATTCACCTTCGTCAGAGGATGAGCAGGAAGAAGGTGAAATTCAGGACACTGACTCAATCATTCCAGAATGGGATGAATATCAGATTCAAACACCATCTCCTTCTACGCCTCCACCAGTGGACTCTCCACCGCGGGACATTGGTGGTTTTCATAGTGTGATGGAAAGAGCTGCAAAAAGATTTCAACTGCCAATAATATCAAAGCAGTCAGACTGTTTCCTATATGACTTCAAAGAGGATACTAGGAAGTCAGTAAGAGCTATACCCATTGTTGACTTCATTTGGGAAGCGGGGCTTAAGGTCATGCAGACTCCATCTTCTATACCAGCAGTATTACTGAGACTTGAAAAGAAATATAAGGCACCGGACAATTCTCCAGCATGTTTGGTTAGTCACGAAATCCATCTTCATCTTTGACTGCCCCCCCCGCCCCCCTCTCCACCCCAGATTAGGAGGGATGACGGTTGGATTCGATTGGGGAAAAAGTTCTCAACGATGGCGGCCACCACAGTCAGAGCAGCAAATTCCCTAGCAATCCTGGGAAGGTACGACCGTCAGATGTGGTCCGATATGTCGCAGTTTATAGATCTATTACCGGAAGATAGTAGAGCAGAAGCGCGCAAGATTTTACAGGCGGGTGAAAAGATCTCGGCTGAGATTATAGACTGCGCCATAGACTTCTCGTCTACAGGTTTCCGCCAGTTAGCCGGAGCAGCCGTACTCGGGCGTCAGGGGTGGCTGAAAGCTACATCGTTTAGACCAGAGGTACAATTGAAGATACTAGACATGCCCTATGATGGTGATCTCTTGTTCGGAAAGCATATAGATGATGCTTTGCAATCTATTAAAACAGACACCGAGACAAACAGATCTCTGGGAGCATTACAATACAGAAGACAGTCCTTTCGGGGAGCGAGAGGGAGAGGAAGCTTTTCTTATAGAGGTGGCGCACATCAATACTGTCAATACTCTTCTTACCAGGGACAGTTTCGTTCCACCTGTGGCTAGCAACAGCCACATACCTTTCGACAGCAGTCATCCACACATTTGAGACAGCAGGCAAGAGGAAAGTCGACTTATGAAGCCAAAGAGGCAGCAAGGAAACACTGACCTTCATCAGTTGCCTGCATCCAACCCCTATACCAACACTCTAATAGGGGGCAGAATTTCCAAGTTCCTCCACCAGTGGTCCCAGATTACTTCAGACAAATGGGTGCTCGATATTGTCAACCGAGGACATACACTAGAATTCAGTCAGCCTCCCCCTCATGTACCACCAAGAGGTCCTCCGCCGGCCCATCTCAACGAACTTCTAGCGCAGATTGCTATCTTAATGGAGAAGGGCGCAATAGAGATCGTACCGAAGTACCAGAGGGGAACAGGTTTTTACTCCCGCTTCTTCCTTATACGGAAAAAGACAGGAGACTGGAGACCTAGTTTAGATCTTCGTTCTCTCAACAAATACCTCAAGAAGCAATCATTTTGCATGATCTCGTGGGGATTTTATGACATCCTTAGATCTCCAGGACGCATATTTCCACATTCCCATTCACCCCAGTCATCGGAAATTCTTACGATTCAGGGTTGCAGGCACTCATTATCAGTTCAGAGTGTTGCCCTTTGGTCTCAGATCGGCCCCAAGAGTGTTCACCAAGGTTTTGGCACCAGTTGCAGCCTACCTCAGGCAACTAGGGATTCAGGTGTTCCCGTACTTGGA
This sequence comes from Pleurodeles waltl, assembly GCF_031143425.1. Lineage (NCBI taxonomy): Eukaryota > Metazoa > Chordata > Amphibia > Caudata > Salamandridae > Pleurodeles > Pleurodeles waltl. The sequence continues at coordinate 1,999,582,872 of NC_090440.1, forward strand.
CGACTGGCTAATAAAAACACGAACAACGGCAAAAGCTGCCAGGGACACAGACATGTTTATCTCTCTTCGGGACACTAGGCTTAACAGTCAATTACCCCAAGTCTCATCTAGATCCTTCCCAGAACATTACCTTTTTTGGAGCCGTCTTGGACACAGTCCAAGCAAGAGCCTTTGCTTCGCACGACAGACGGAAGAGACTTCAAGATCTAGCAACACGTCTCAGCAGAAGAAGGTCCGCTTCTGTTCGGACTTACAAGTCTTTTCTGGGGATGCTTTCGTCTTGCATTCCATTGATAGAAAACTGTCGTCTGCACATGAGAACACTTCAACAGCAATTAGACAATCAATGGAAACAAATAGAAGGATCTTTTGACGTTGTAGTTCGAATAACCCCATCAGCAAAACAAGCTCTCAAATGGTGGAGGGATACCCCCCTCATCTCGGAAGGTCTCTCATTCCTGAAAGACAAGCCAGTGCATATTATAACAACAGATGTATCCTTAGAGGGATGGGGAGCACATTTACAAGATCTATCAGTGAGAGGGAAATGGTCCACTCAGGAGTCGACTCTTCACATAAACGTATTGGAGTTAAGAGCAGTTTCCTTTGCGCTCAAGTCTTTCCTCACCAACATCAGGGGTTCCTCAGTCTTGATAAGAACAGACAACACCACAGTCATGCATTACCTCAACAAACAGGGGGGTACAAGATCGCAGGCATTGTCGCTAGAAGCACAGAAACTGTGGCATTGGGTGATTCAGCGTCAGATATCCATCAGAGCAGAACATCTCCCGGGGATCTCCAACACCTGGGCAGATGCCTTAAGCAGGACTCGAACCAGCTGCCACGAATGGGAACTCAAACAGACAGTTCTCGACCACCTCTTTCGTCGTTGGGGCAAGCCCAGTCTGGATATGTTTGCGACCAGAGACAACAAAAAATGCCAACACTTCGCAAGCTGGCGACCGCACAAAGGATCAAAGGGGAATGCGTTTTTGATCAAATGGTCAGGGATTTATGCATACGCTTTTCCCCTGCTTCCACTCATCCCGAGACTTCTGCAGAAAATGAAGAGGGAGCCATGCCGGCTTCTATTGATTGCTCCCAAATGGCCACGCCAGTTTTGGTTCACAGAACTTCTATTACTCACTCTCGGAGCAGCCTCACATACGGCTGAGGACAATACCGGACTTGTTAACAACGAATCAGGGGCAGGTCCGTCATCCCAACCCGACATCTCTTTGATTATCAGCCTGGCTCCTGAATTCTATGAATTTGACGGCCTAGATATCCCTTCAGACTGCAGGCAGGTACTTGCCTGTGCCAGAGCTCAATCTACAAACAGGACGTATAAGTTCAAGTGGAAGAGGTTCTGCATATGGTGTTCAACTTCCAACGTTCATCCTCTGAAGTCCTCTCCTGAACAGATCCTCCCATATCTGTTGCATTTAGCGAAATCGTGCCTTTCCCATTCGTCTATCAAGGTCCACCTTGCTGCTATATCCTGTTTCCGATGAACATCACACTCACCATCTTTATGGTCATCCAGGATAATAAAACAATTTCTAAAAGGCTTGTTCAGGATGTTCCCGCCGATTCACCGTCCTCCACCTCCATGGCATTTAAATATTGTGCTCTCCCAATTAATGAAGCATCCGTTTGAGCCCATTCATAAGGCAGACCTGAAATATATTTCTTTGAAAACAGCCCTCCTTCTGGCCCTCACTTCCACGAAGAGGGTTAGTGATATCCAGGCTTTCACAGTCTCGCCACCTTTTCTTTAATTCAAATCAGAGGTGGTCATTCTAAGAACTAATCCAAAATGTATCCCCAAGGTTCCATCGACTTTATTTAAACGAGCCGGTGGTTTTGAGATTTTTTTTTCCAAATCCGCGAACTCCAGCTGAGCGGGCATTATATTCTCTAGACATTAAACGATGTTTAAAATTCTATACACAAAGGACTAGCAGTTTCCGTAAATCTGAGCAACTGTTTATTAGTTATGGGCGGGTCAATAAAGGCAAGGCCGTTACCAAGCAGACCATAGCACGCTGGATCTCTTCTACCATACAACTCTGCCACCAGTTAGCAGGGAAGCCGTTATCGTCCAATGTCAGAGCGCACTCCACTAGAGCGGTATTCACTTCAGCAGCTCTATGCGCAGGAGTCCCTCTGAACCAGATCTGCAGAGCGGCAACGTGGACACGTGCCCACACCTTCACCGAGCACTACTGCCTGGAAGCTACTGACAGGATGGATGCCGTGGTAGGACAAGCAGTGTTACGTAATTTATTTGCATAAGGTGAGCCAATCTCTTTACCCTCCATCCTCTATGTATTACCAGACTAATATTTTTCATGTAGATATATCTATTTGTATATGTATATATTCATGTGTATAATCTTTTAGAAGGTTGATTAGCATATTTTAACTACCTATGAGTCCATATAGGAGGAATTGTGAGCAGGCATGCTTCTGGTGTTTCAGAACTCAACCATCTTTCTTACTGCTGACTACTCTGATTCAAGCATGTGAATCTATGAAAGATACCCCAATACTGGAGAAGAAAATAAGTTGCTTACCTGTAACTGTGGTTCTCCAGTACTGGTATCTTTCATAGATTCACATGTGACCCACCCTCCTCCCCATAGGGGCTCACCTCTTTTATTTTCTTGTAATCACTAGTGCAGAGAAATCTGAGAGACTGAGCCTCTGTGCTGAGGATTCTAAAGGGGTGGTCTCGCCTGATTGGCTGAAGTTTGGGCCTTTTCTAATGAGGCTGATAGTTACAAAACTGAATGTGTTTTTTCCTATTGACTACGAAAAAAGAGAAAAAGGTTTTTTATCTATTTATTGCTTTCTATGTACCGTGGGACTCCCACTTCGACAACGGGGAATGATTCAAGCATGTGAATCTATGAAAGATACAATACTGGAGAACCACAGTTACAGGTAAGTAACTTATTTTCTTTTTTACTGTTGCCATTTTCCACCATCTCCATTCATTGCGCCACAATGTGGTGGGACATGAATCTACCTCCATACTTTAAACATATAGCTTGTGCAGTTTGTGCAGGCATTTCCTTCCCTTGACTCCTCTGTGTGCAGCCTTGCTGGTGCCTCACTTCCACTTTTCAACAGCACTTGAAACAGAACTTTGTCCTGTTTTCTATTTGAGGGTGCACTGTTACGACACTTTCTTCTAGTGTTAGCTGCGATAGGTTTAAGCAGTGATCATCACCAACTGTTTGCAGCAGCTAATCCACTCATCCTTTATTTTTACAGCACGTGCTGCTGTAGAGCATATGCTGTGCGCACTCTTGCCATCTAGTGTTCCAAGTTGTTTTTCTCCCAAGCAGGAGTGTTAAAAGGTAAGTTTTGATGCCCTCCTACACCCCCCCCCCCCCCCCCCCCCTCCAAAGTCGGCAATGCTTCAAGATATAGTTGCCCCCTCAGATTGTTGTTTCCTCCTCCTCCACCAGGCAGAAGAGGGGGGAGTGAGAAGTGGGCTGTCGTAGTCCAGAACTCTTGAGTGGAGCCCAATTTGTGTCCTCTGAAGACCCAGGTTCATTCCCCCAACTAGCCTCGCAGGGCATTAGGAGTCATCACCACTGGCCCTGGAGAAACCCATCCTAGTTAAGGTCCTTCACCTTTCAGTCCATCCTTGATGCGGCATCAAGTAGCTTTGCTTGCCAACTGGGAGTTCTTTCAGTCTCTTCCTGGTCCAGTGTTGTCTTATCTGTATCTCCCTTGTACAGGAATTTTTAGGTGGGGTTGGAGAGTTTGAAAAAGAAGGCATCTCTGACCAATCACAGGGTACTGCATTTCTCCACCCCAGTCCTAATCATTCCGTACAGCATTCTTGCACTTTATATTATGGCAACTTTAAGTAGTCTGTGGAAAGAGCTTTTATGAAAACCTTAGCTCCACCCCTAACTGCCACTGCTGCCTCATCCCTTCACTCAAAAATGTCAGAGGCAACCCCTCCTATGTTTGCTCTAGAGGTCTACCCACCCACGTTATTTCTGTGGGCCTCGATTCTCGCATTCCAGGTGCAGGGGGACTAGCTAATTAATAGATGTAGATTTCTTCCACACCCGTTCCTTTCTCAAGAACTGGGTCAGGTGCTGATAATGGTTAATGGTGTGGAATGACCTTTGATGTTATTGCCGGGCAGCAGGTTTATCAACGTGGCCAGTAGTGAGGGAAGAAAAGCCTGGAATTATATTATTAGCTGAGGCAGGGTAATACATTTATTGAAGAATCATAAGGAATGTAGATATGTCTCTGTACTCGTAGTGCATGTTTATCCCTCGATTGATATCTCGCTGGACCTTGTAGCGGGGTAAAATTTAACCTTAGTGCAGATTTCACCTGTGTAATAGTTTAAGTACCACATACCTTAACATACCTTCATTACGCTTTGCAGGTTTCATTAATTTTAAAAGTTTATCTTCTATACATTGTGCTGATTAAGTGTGGGTCAGTACTTGAACTCTTGTGATGGGCAAGGTACAACCTGTCTGAGCCTGCAAGAGAGGGTGCAGTTTCCATGAGTCGTAAGGCTCCTCCAACCCATGGGCATGTTTTCTCTGCTGTTAGGGGTCAGATTCATAAGTGAGGTCCTGACATTCTGACCAGTTAAGCATGGATCAAGTGGAATCCATTTTCTACTTTGGGAGCACTTCTGGGCTCATGGGGGGGGGGCTGGCATCGGGGGGGGGGGGGGTTTACTACTCCTTTCTGGGAAAACATACGCTGCAGCTTTTAGTGTTCGCTTCCCTAGGGTTGTGAAGCCCACCAGCCCACTTTCCCTCAGTCTGACTGGAACTGGTCTGTCTAAATCTTAAAACCCCCACGACCCAACAAGTACTCTAGATTTAGAAGGGGGGAGGGGGAGACTCGTCATTGTTTGTGCAGGCTGTTATGTCCTAAATGGACATCAGCTGCCAGACACATAGACCATCTTAAAGCACACAAAAAACGGATCCACACATTTCCTGATTGATATAGGTCCCTTTTATACCCTCAAGCTGCAGAAGGAGATATTAATAAATAGAACTGACAACTCCCTTTGACTCGCCAGGTGAATGTGTCTAGTGCCTGCCTCGAAGGGAAGAGCTCATGCTGAGGATAGCGAAGGAGCCAGTGTGTGCCTATCTTGGTGAGAGAAGGAGCACAGGTGTGCCTGCTCTAGTAAAAAAAATGCCTCCTATTTGGGTTGAGGCAGTCATGTGGGTAATAAAGCACATGGCGTTTATAGCCCTTGATGGAGCAATGGCCACATATAAATATAGGAGCTGAAGATGGTCCATCTTCCTTTCAGCTAATGTATTGCGATTCTGTTTCTGCTAGACAACATCACCACAATCCATTACATCAACAGCCCAAGTGTATCACAGACTTTGTTGGTAGGCAATTTGTTTGTTTAGTTGAGCCAAGCAACTGGGCACATTTCCAATAATCACACCATGCAGGTACCATCCACAAGAGGCCGGGTGCTTCGAGTCACCCCCCCTTAGAACACTACAAGTGGGAACTTATTTCCAAAGTGATAGAGATGATCTTTCATTCTGATCCCACAACAGGAAGGTTGCTCAGTTTTGGTCCATATTGCTATCACTGGATGGTTTTCTAGTGGTTGACCTTTGGCTTTACTGGTTGAGGCCTGCTTTATGCATTGCAGTTGATCCCACAAGGATCAAGCACAACCAATCCTGATTGCCGCAGATTGGGTGGTGATTTGGCATGCTAATTCATTAGCATTCTGCACTCACTCCCTCTTCATTCACATAGTGAAGTTGTTCTCCCAGCATGAGTGTCAAGGTATTTCATCTTAAATCCCAACTACTGTAGCTAAATGTGGCAATTGAGTAGCACCTTCTCAAAACTAGTTTACAGACTGAAGTTGCAGGAGTCATCTTGGCTGCATGAAACCTGCTAAAATTCCTTTAAAACTGGTCACTGGAATGTTTACTGGTGCAAAGTTTTTCCAATGTTCTTTAATTCGCACTGTCTCCTGCCCAGCGGGAGTTATTTGGCTGCCATGTCTGCTTTCATATATCAGTCTTCAAGTCGACACCAGTGGCATATTTTTCTAAAGGTTTGCTTTATTAATTTCCTTTCACTGTGTAATTCAGTGGGATTTTAATCTTGTTCTAGCATTACTTATTGCATCCCCATTTTAACTGATGCGTAGTTGCCCAGTTCTGTTTCCAACTTTGCCAGTAAGAAGCAAGTTTTCATTGATTTCTGCACGTATGAAAGTGATCTTCTGGCCTTCACCATGCTTCTCTCTCCACTGCTGCCAATGCCCTTTCACAACCATGGAAAACTCGCATAGACTGGACAATAGGCATTGCATGTCATACAATAGTGACTGCGCATAGCAGTACAGAATCCATGGTAATGTGTGTGTGTGTGTGTGTGACAGAGTGAATGCAAGAAAGTGTGTTTTGGGTATGTGGGGCCCTGTAAGTGAGCCCACATCTGAATTTCTTAGTCCAATTGTGTGCTTTTTTTCTAGTGTCAGCACAAAAGAAAATCGTGCATGAGCCCGGAGGGCTGCTGTAGCTAGTGATTGCACAGTAGTGTTCTCCAGAGGGGTTTCTGTAATAAATAGTGCACCATGCCTGCCTTCCATAAAGTGGGACTTTGTCAGGAATGTGCAAGGAGTATATCTACACAAGCAAACTACAAAGAGGGTATGTGCCATGTTAACTTTTGGTTGCACAGTTTGATAGGTCACCTTCCGCATGAGCTAATTCAAATATTAACCCTGACTTGGGTCTAACCTTTTGGTAGTTATTGAAATGACTTTGTCTTGTAGGAGAGGAAGTTGCAGTGTCTTTCAAGCACAAGGGAATTCTCTGGACATTTCTTTTTGTTCCTCTAGAGGACACTTGCTTACACTTGCACACACTCACTCCCCTGCCTTGTTTGCCAATGTTTTGAGTAGACTTAAGCGAGTCATCCAAACCCTGACTGACTTGGCTGGAGCCAGTGCATCATATGGTGATATTCTTTATAAATCTTTTGTGAGCAGATGCACATGATCGACACAGGATTTCTGGTAGAACTTTAAAGAATGCCTGGGCGTGCCAACCCCTCAGCCCAGTGCCAAAAACCACCTGTGCAGCACCTCTGCTGGATCTGCATGCCTCCCTTACCTGAGACCTTTGCATTGAATTGACTGTTCAAGTATTTGCTTTCGCAAATGTTCAAGGTAAGAGAATCGTGGTCCAGAAGCACTTTTGGAGATGGAGAATGAACTGCAGTTGCAGCCCATACAAAGCTGGACGTGCTCTGCTGGTGGCACCAACTGAACAAGGAAAAGATGAGGAGCAAACTTTTTTTGTTTTGGCATTGAAACCAGAGTATGACCGCTGGTCATTGAATTTCGGGGTAGAGGGCTGGAGTGGATTGCGTAAGCATCTGCAAGTTCGTGTGAAGCTTGAGCTAGTTATTCCCATTCGTGTTCTAGGGACCCTAGGAACATTATACTGCTCTAGTGTACTTATACCCCTAAAGGGTATCCCTTTGTACATTTTGTTGTGCCAGTAATACACTAAGGTACTGTATAGTATTGTTATTAAAAGAATAAAGTGGTATTACCTGGACATAGTAATTATTGGTGGGTTATTGTGAAAGGAATTTGAAATCTCCAACTCCACACCACCTCCCTGAGTAAGTCTTTGACTTGACCTCGCCCAACACTACCAATAAGAAAGGGGAGAACTTGGTGATGGGTTTGAATGGCTGTGGTAGATAAGGACCTGGAGAGTAGTGGTATTCTCCTGTGACCAGAGCCACTGGAATTGTGATGCCCCTGAATTTTTTGTATAATTATGGACTTGCTGCATTTGCCACTCATCCATAATCTGCAGATTTTAAGAAAAATGTTTCTAGCCCAAACTGTTTAAAAGTTAAATATAAAAAAACTATATGTTGCTGCATAGTTGAAGGCCCTTTGCAAAACTTGACTGATCACCTTTCTGTTATTGCTCTATGTGGTTGTTAAACTGGCACTAATAAGGTGCACCTATGCAGTGTTAACATGTGGGGAAAAAAAGGCAAACTAATGAAGTAATACTATCCCAAAATGTGCTGTGTAATTCCTATTCTTGCTGCGTAATTTAGTCACCCATGATGCATAATTGGGGCCTTTCCTGCTGCATAATTCCAGTGGCCCTGGACACAGGAGATTACCAGTTCTCACCTGACAGCTTCGGGAAGGTATTTTGAAGTCTAGAAAGTGAAGCTGTACAATGCGTATCGGACAGTAATAACCTATTTTTTTCTCTTTCAGGCACAAAAGTCTGAAACTGAGAAATCCTGGTATGCTTGGGCAGTCACAGCCTGTAAACCAGCCACAGCAGACTGCTCCAAAGCACAAGACAAATGAGAAGCTAGAAAAAAGTGACAAGCCTCAGAAACGCCCTCCAACTCCTTTTCATCATCGCGCACCTGTGAGCGAAGACCATGCACTTGAAGCAGAATCAGCCTCTCAGCGACTCGGAATTAGATCACAGGACAGCCGGGGACAATATTCAGCTATTCGACCTAATGAATTAGTGAAGACTCCTCAAATGCATGGCACAGAGATGTTAAACTCTCCCCAGCCCCCGCCTCTTAGTCCGCACCCTTGTGATGGCAGCGAAGAAGGTGCAGAAGCCATTAAAAACCCATCAACGCCCCAGAGCCAACATTTCTATCAAATGCCAACACCAGATCCTTTGATGCCTCCAAAGGCAATGGAGGACAGACTGGATGGTTTGCCGCAATCTTTCCCCCCCCCTTTCTCAGAAGTTCTTGAGCCAACAATTTATGTTGGTACCGCAGTGCATTTGGAGGATGAACTAGATGCCACTTGGAAGTATTACAAGGTTCCGAAAAGGAAAGATGTGGAATTTCTCCCACCATCACTTCCGAATGATAAATTAAGAGATGATCCAGTAGGGCCGGAGAATGTGACTTCTGTTACAGAGTAAGTCCTTTTCTTTAATGCAGTAATGTCTCCTATCCAAAACTAAATTGTTTAAAAATGTGCAATGTAATTATTTTCTAATTGATTGCGTTATGTCTTTTCCTAGACTAAAACAATCTGTTTGAAAAGTTTTTTTTTTTTTTTTTTTGTGTGTGTGCTGCATCGGTCTCTTGTAAATATAGATGTCTCGTCAATGCTTTACTGTGGCTCTGTATGTCGAATCAAAACCCATAAAGCCCAACAGCAGACTGGGTCTTTTTTTTTTGTTTTTTTTTTTTTTTTAAATGCTTTTTGAGGTACTACTGTTGTTTTTGCTACTCTTATGCTTCACTGGATGGTAGGGAAGCTTGCACGTGAACTCTTGATAAAGTAAAGCGCAAGGTTATTAAACGCGTGGAAGTTTCTTGTTTGGGAACATGGTCCCCCACCATTGGACTTTGATGCTGTTGACCCATGTGTACGTTTTATAGGAACGTTTTCATTTTTGAAAAGAAAAAAACGTTGAACACCTTTTGGCACTTGGGTTTAAAATGCAACCTCAAGAAACATAACCATTGAAAAGCCACACATACTCCAAAGCAGGTAAAGCTCCAGGTGTTCTGCAGCATTAGATCTTTCATAGGTTCAGACTTTAATTATTTGTAAGGGTGGGAATCCCCTGTAGTTTAACTTTCACTGCTGGGTGATTTTCCACCTCTGTGCCAGAGGATTTAAAAGAAAAAAAAACATTAGCTTTTTTTTTAAACACATGTATATCTTGGGTGCCATTGTGCACCTATGCTAACATTTTTTGGCACATTCAGGGATATGTATTGGTGCAAATCCCGAATCGGTAACTTATTGCAGATTAAGATATAGTGAAAAATGTGAAGATATTTTGAGGTGTTTTTTTTTTTTTTTTTTTCAAAATATTTGTTCAGTTTTGTTTTATAAAATGATTACACAGATCCTGAAACTCAAACCAAGGATATTTCGCTGTGAATGTAGAGTACACCAATGCTAAATTTGTGTTTTTTCTTAAAGATTGTTGTTTGTACATTCAGTTATGTATTAGTACAGAGTTAAAGAACCTGTTTGTATTGGCAAAAACCCTTGCAATTGTTGCTGTTAGGTCCATAAATGTGATTTGTTTAGTGCGCAGGTACACGTAAGCTCTGTGAGGTATGGTTCGAGAGCTTGCGGGTGGGACAGAGGGCTTAAACTTCTCTGGCAACACATGATGGTCCCAGTGTATCAAAGTATGTAATCCTTGTGGGGCCTGGATACTACTACCTGCCTTGCCAGGGCTGTGTACAAGTTTGTCTAGTCTACTCCAGTCTTGTAGGAGTTACCTCTATTTGCTGCCATTCAGGGAGTTTGCTCGGGTCTGGCGGCAGCTCCTTTTTGAGTGCACTAAATTTGTGCTCATGGCTATTTAGGCTGCCCTCCAAATGCTTCTTAACCCCTTCCGTGGTTTTCAGGCATTCCCCCCTGGAGTACCACTTCCATTGCTTCCCAGTCCATTGCTCTACTCCCCACACTACCCCAGTTTTCTGCTAAGTAGTGTCAGCGTCTCACTAACCATGGGCAAATAAACTGGGTCCGTCAGATCCTCTGCCCTGAGTCTCCATGGCATTATGGTCGAGCACCCAAAGTCCATTCCACCAGTAAGGGATATACCTCGTAGGATATGTAGCTTCCATTACACTCTACCATTTTCCCTGAGACAAAGCAATAGTCTATCCTGCTATAGGTCCTGACAGTTGGCGTGTAACAGCAGTATCCCCTTTCCAAGGGGTGCCTCTGCCACAAGACGTCCACCAAACCCAAGATTGTCATGAGGAGTACTTTATGCCGGTGGGAGATGTGCAAGACTCATCTAGTCAGCAATGTTCCCAGGCCACGCCCCCTAATTATTCTTGGTCTAGGACTCCTGTACACCCCACCGAGACCTGCCTCTGGTTCTGAAGTTCAGGGAAGACTATGCCCAAGTCATCTCTATTGTTTGGGACTTCATCAATAGTGTATGGTACCCATAGTTTCCTCTTCGAGAGTATCTTCTTTTTGTGCAGCCTTGCAGTGTCATGTAGATGAATTTCAACTTACACTTCTGTGTGGAGATAGAAAAGTGGCATTAGAATTGCTGATGACTGTTGTGGATTTTATTCTTGCTTCTATATGCCCTTTGTCAAGTCAGTCTATGCTAGGACAAATTTGTTACCGGTGTAGTGCCAGCAACCCCTTTCAAGCCGAACTTTCTGATAGTCCTTTGTTTTCTTTTCACCCCAGCAGGGCCTTTCAGTGGGAACAATGAAAGGTTATCTGTCTGACTTTCCGACTTTGTTTCCTAAACCAACCATCCTTTTTAAAGTTGTTAATTATGAATAAACATATATTCTCCAAGATCATTTGTGATGCTCTAGTAGGACCTTGACCATAACCCGATCTTAACCTTTCTTGTGTGCTCTTCAAGCCTGTGCACAGTTGCTCCTTAAGGCTGTTGATGTTAAAGAGCATGGTCCTTATCGCATCCCCTTGCTGAGTGAGCAGTAGGTGCTCTCTGTACTACTGCCTTACACTACCTTCTTTACTGACAGTTTGGTATTGAGGGTCTGGGGCGCTTACCTCTGTTAGGTTGGGACTAACTTGTATGTTCAGTCAGTCACTTTGACCACATCCTTCACTTTTTGAAGGAGGAATGACCTTTGCCCAAAGAGCATTGAGCTTTTACACTGACTGGACGAAAGATAGGATAAACTATGGTGTCTTAATCTGGTTCTGAGATGTAAAGCAGGGCACTGCAAAGAGGGCCCTGTTAATGTGGATGGTCCTCTGCCTTAAGATGTTCTACGACCCTGTGAACCCTTTCCAATAAGCCTGCTACAATTGTGTTGGCATGGAGTGTCTTCTAGATTTCTGCCAAGCTGACACTTGGGTGTTGGTGAATACATTCACGAAGCAGCAATGCCTTGACAGCAATGTCTGACTAGGTCAGTTCCCACGCTTGGTTCAGTAGGACACATTGGTTTAACTGCACTCTCCAGACTATTACCCTTTTGGGAGGTACTGCTTTGGCAAATGTTTTTGAAGGTGAGGAATCTTCCTTTAGAAGTTTCTGTCCAAAGGTCTGGATTCACATGCTGTGCATTATACCGCTCTCTAGTGGCTGGGTCCGGAATTGTCAGTTTTTTTTTTTAAATTTCCCCTGGGTGGCGTTGACCACCATTTGGTGTTTGGTTCATTCCAGAAGTTCCTGTGCGTGGAAGCAGTCTAAAGATTTGTTTTTTTTTCTCACCATAGGGTCTGGAAGCAAAAGGAGGCACTCCGAACTTTTTTTTAGTAAGTAGTCAAAGAATCCTGAAAAAAAGGTGAAGTTTTTGAAAAATTGCTGAGCAAGAGACAGGAGACTGGTAGAAAGAAGTGAATAGTTGCAGAGGAACTCTGGCGGGGAACCCCTCTAGAATTTGCATGTGGCTGCAGAATAAACAAGGTAGGGGGTCATGAAAAGCACCCCCTTTTAAATTCTGCCCGGACTGCCACCACAAATTGGCACAACGCGACCCACACAGTTTGTAACTTGTCTGCCAAGATACCACAGGGTCAAGGACTGCGAGGCCTGCGCCTCATTTATGAGGAAGAGACTCAGGGGCGTTGAAAGTAGAGAGATGAAAACAACGCATGAATGTACAGCAAGAAACCACATGTGTCTCTAAAGGACCTGGGCCTTTCTATAGATGAGATAGCAGGTCGGGGTCCTCGAGGGGGATGCCGAGAAGAAACGTGCAGCGAAGAAAGCGACATCGAAAAGAGTCAAGACCGCTGAAAATCTTGAAGGCAAAGATCCCCACGACAGTTGCACAAGGCATCCCAGACATCCAAGAAAATGACAGTCAGCCCTGAACAAAGGAGGCCCACGGATCCCAGACCAGGGATACCGATGAAGGCAAAAATCGCTGCGGCAAAAGAAACCCCAAAACTATCAGAGGAAAAACCACCTACTCTGGAAAAGAAACCATCTTTGCGGGACGCCGAAAAGGCCTTTATGGTGGAGAAGAAAAGACTGAGATTAGAAGCTGAAATGGTGGCGCTTCTCCAGTGCAAGAAGGTCAATGACACACTAAGGGAATTCAGGATTCCAAGTAAGCCCTACATGACCACATACGTCTAAAAGGCAAAGGCTGTGTTACAGGCCCTGGCAACACCTGAGCCCCATGAGGAGAAGGCAGAGGGGGAAATTCTATGATCCTGAAGGGGAAGAGGCAGACAGGGGACTTTGATAACGAATGAAACGACCTTAAAGAGTCCAGAAGAGGAGCTCGACAGCTACCCCTCAAGACCTTCTCCTGATGACATTACACTCTATAATGGCCTGATAAAGAGGACATCTGCAACTTATAGAGTGCCTCTAAAGTAGGAGAAGGGAGTCTTATTTTCTCCTAGAATCTCTCATGCCATCAAGCAAGGGAAATCTATCTCCCAATGCTACCCAGCATACTGGACCAGGGGAAGGAGGCCTTCTACCCTTGGTGTCATACCGTTTGTTGAAGCAGGTGTGATACTGAGGGTAGAAAGGAAGCATAAACATTCGTCAAAGGACTCCAGATACATCCAGGGGAGCACAGTGGCAGATTCTATCATTGTCACTACTGCCGGAAGGAGGAGTGATGCATACACCTCTACACGCCCCCCTCCTGAGAAAGAATGCAAAAGGCTGGACATGGTAGGGAGGATGATGGAAAGAGAGGTTGCAATGCAATGGCGTATAGCGAACACCAAAGTTCTTCTCAACAGATATGGCCACCAACAGTGGGACAAGATCAAGGAGCCTATGAAGCTCCCAGAGGACAAGAGCGAAAGCAATCATCGAAGAAGGGAAGAGTATCACCAACACTTGTCTGAAATCAGCACTGGATGCTGCCAATCCAGCGAGCAGACAAATGTGTACAGGCACAACTCAAGGCATGCTTGGCTCAGCATCTCAGGGTTCAAGCCAGAAGTTCAGGCTTCCATTGTAAACAAATCTTTCACTAAAGATGCTCTGTTTGGTCAAGAGGTAGACAAGTCCTTCCAACAAATTAAAGCTGACAATGGGACAGCAAAGGCAGTGAGTGCTCTCCAATACAGAGGCACCTTTAGAAGGGAATCCTTTGCAACAGGGCTACAGTAGCAACAACAAGCCCATGGTGGTAAACACCAGACAAAAAGCCGGATACCAACTGTAGCGACATCCCTCAACCCCTTTTGTGGTAACGGGAGAGCTAATGAGCAACCCTCCGGAGGAGAAGGAAACTCAAGGTGACATAGAAGTAGCCTCAATCGCACACACCAGTTGGTGGCAGAATAGCACAGTGCTCACAAGAATGGGCAAATATCACTACAGGCAATTGAGTTTTAAATGTGTTACGCCATGGTTACTGTATAGAACTCACAAACCCTCCACCATCAAAGAAGGAAAGGTATCAGGAAATGGAATTGGTACAACTATGGAAGAAAGTAAAAAGATCTCCTTACATGCAGTAGAAAGGGTGCCAACAACGGAGTTGGTCAGTGGAAACTACTCTCCCTACTTTCTAGCGCTCCCCCCTTGGGCTGCCCCATCTTGGATTCCCCTAGGTCTCTAGTTTTCACAAATGCACAGGTTTGGTAGGTTTCCCTAGGTGCCAGCTGAGCTAGAGGCCAAAATCTACATGTAGGCACTTTGCAAAAAACACCTCTGTTTTCTGTCAAAAAATGTTGTGTCCACGTTGTGTTTTGGGGCATTTCCTGTCGCGGGCGCTAGGCCTACCCACACAAGTGAGGTATCATTTTTATTGGGAGACTTGGGGCAACATGGAATAGCAGAACAAGTGTTATTGCCCCTTGTCTTTCTCTACATTTTTTCCTTCCAAATATAAGAGTGTGTAAAAAAGATGTCTATTTGAGAAATGCCCTGTAATTCACATGCTAGTATGGGCACCCCGGAATTCAGAGATGTGCAAATAACCACTGCTCCTCAACACCTTATCTTGTGCCCATTTTGGAAATACAAAGGTTTTCTTGATAGCTATTTTTCACTCTTTATATTTCAGCAAATGAATTGCTGTATACCCGGTATAGAATGAAAACCCACTGCAGGGTGCATCTCATTTATTGGCTCTGGGTACCTAGGGTTCTTGATTAACCTATATATCCCTGCAAGCAGAAGAGTCCAGCAGACGTAACGGTATATTGCTTTAAAAAACGTAGAGAAAAATTGCTGTTTTTTTTCACCTCAATTTCAATATTTCTTTTTTTTCAATTGTTTTCTGTAGGAAACCCTTGTACGATCTACACAAATTACCCATTGCTGAATTCAGAATTTTGTCTACTTTTCAGAAATGTTTAGGTTTCTGGGATGCCGCATTGGTTTTACGCCCATTTCTGTCAATGACTGGAAGGAGGGTGAAAGCACAAAAAATCGTAAAAATGGGGTATGTCCCAGTAAAATGCCAAATTTGTGTTGAAAAATTGGGTTTTCTGATTCAAGTCTGCCTGTTTCTGAAAGATGGTAAGCTGGTGATTTTAGCACCGCAAACCCTTTGATGCCATTTTCAGGGAAAAAAACACAAGCCGCCTTCTGCAGCCACCTTTTCCCATTTAAAAAAAATAAATAATAATTTCACTGTATTTTGGCTAATTTCTTGGCCTCCTTCAGGGGAACCCACAAAGTCTGGGTACCTCTAGAATCCCTAGGATGTTGGGGAAAAAAAGGATGCAAATTTGGCTTGGCTAGCTAATGTGGACAAAAAGTTATGAGGGCCTAAGTGCGAACTGCCCCAAATAGCCCAAAAAAGCGTGGCACAGGAGCGGGAAAGGGCCTGGCAGCGAAGGGGTTAAAAGACACCTGTTTACAGGAACCCATGACTCAGGCACACAACGTACCTTGGGTTCATGTTCGAGAAGGTAGACTATCAATTAAAGGTCTTACCCTTTGGTATAAAGTCTGCACCAAGGGTTTTACAAAATGACAGGCAACAGTCACAGCATTCCTAAGAAAGGTGATTCATGTCTACCCTTACCTGGATGATTGGCTTGTAAAAGCTATTACAAATGAGAAATTTCAAAGGGACATTCAAACAGTGATCACAACCCTACAAAGGCTGGGGTTTCCCATAAACCACAAATCATCCCCACAACCACAGCTGGAAAAGATCTTCTTAGGGGTAAAACTGGATGAGGAGAAAGCATGAGCGTACCCTATCCAAAAGAGAGAACAGGCGATCAGAGTAGACTTGCCTTTAGCAGAGGGGTCAATCTCTGACAGTGAGGACAGTCACAAAACGAATAGGCATTGTGGCATCATGCATTCCCCCTCATAACCCATGCGGGGCTCCACGAATGGCTGTGCAATTGCTGGTCACAAGCCACCAGGAGTTGGGAGGATCTAGTGGTTGTAACAGTAAAGGTACAGAAAGAAGTACAATGGTGTGCCTCCAAAGTCATAGCAAGGGGAAGACCTTTCAAAACAACTCCATCGGTGACCTTTACAACCGACATGTCTGGGAGCACACACAGGGAGCTCGAAAATTTTGGGCCAGTGGACCAACAGATATAATAATACACATCAACTTCCTGGAGATGAAGACCGTTCTACTAGCCTTGAAAGCCTTCAAAACACTAACCAAGAAAACCATACTGATCCAGACAGACAATACAACAATGTTTTACCTGAACAAATAGGGGCACAAGGTCATTCACCTCAAGCACACTAGCCCAAAAGAGATGGAAATGGGCGATAACCCAAGGGATCAACTTAGTCCACCTGCCAGGGAAGGACAGCATAGAAGCAGACAGATTGAGCAGACAGGAAAACAGCTCACACAAATGAGAAATAAAGCAAGAAAGCTGAGAAAAGATCTTCAGACTATGAGGCACACCAACAATCAACCTGTTTGCATCAGCAGAAAACAGGAAATGCCAGCTCTCCGCCTCCTGGTTTTGACACCACCTATCAGAAGGGAAAGCCCTGCCACTAAACTGGTCAAGGTGATTTGCCTACGACTTTCCACTGATTCCCCTAATACCAAGGGTACTGGAGAAGGTCAAACAACCAGGGACAATATCATTCTAGTAGCTCGACAGTGTGCCACACAGACCTGGTACTCAAACTGTCCAGAAGATAAATTATTAAAATCAAGTTGGAGCGGGACCAGTTGACTATACAGGAAGAGCAAGTGTTCCACCCAGAACCAGCAACACTTAGTCTGGCAGCCTGGTGCCTGAATAAATAGAATTCAGACACCTAAACATACCACCTAGAATCATGAAAATACTGAAGGAGGCTAGAAAGGCAAGACAATGCAACGCAACAAAATGGAAGAGGTACCTTCTATGGTGCACAAAGAACAATACCTTTGAGATAGCTAAACCGGAAACAGTACTGATCTATCTCGCACATCCACTGGACAGTGGGATTAACTGCTCGTCTCGGAACGTCCACGTGGCAGCAATTGTGGCCTACACCAGGGGAGCATCCTGTCTAAGCTTTTTTCATGTCACCGGAGATTAAAATTCCTAGAGGGTTCCAAAAGAATTGCTTCCCGGAGGAAGGCACCAGTCCCGACGTGGAACTTAGACTGTATTAAAACAGTTAATGACAAAACCGTTTAAGCCTATGCACAAAGCAGAGCATCATTGTATCACACTAAAAACTACCTTCCTGATGTCTCAGATCGCCACAGAGAGTAAGCGAGCTTCAAACAGTAACAATACAGGAACCACACATAACCAGTCACAAGGACAAGGTAGTAAGTACTCAGACCAAACCCTCAATTCCTACCTAAGGTGGTGAGCAAATTCCACGTCAACCAAAGCATCCAAGTTGCCAGCAAGGGGTCACCCATCACAAGAAGGAACTATTGCACGATGGTATATGGAAACAATATAAACGTGCTGCACGTCAGCAAGAAAATCTCTACCCTATTGCTCTAAAGCACACAAGAAAAAGGGCGCAACCCTAGTATTCATGGGAAATGTGCCCATTGACACTATCGGCGCAGCAGCAACATGGGCATCCCCACACACATTCGACAAGCATTGTGTAGACTTACAAATGCATAAGGAAGCTCAAGTGGGACAGAAGCTGTTATAGCACCTGTTGCATGCTCATTTCATTTACTTACCAGTAGTTTTGCAGCTGGAAGAATTTTCTGGATTCACATGTGACCCACCCACCTCCCCGGAAATGAGAACAAGACAAACAGGTGGGAAAGAGGTCATATATAAGGATAAATCATTCTTGAAAAAAAGAATAAAAAAAAGAGAGGGAAACAAAACAAAAAAACAGAGATAAAAGAATTTGAAGATGGCTACCATGTACCTAACTTTCCGGGGTGCAGTCTGACCACACACAGGGGGACAAACCAAGCACCAAATGGTGGTCGACGCCCAGGGAAGACAAATGTAAGACAATTTCAGATCCAACCACTAGGTGGCGGAATAATGCACAGCATGTGAATCCAGAATACTGTTCAGGCTGCAAAACTACTGCTACTGATAACCATTTTATTAATTACATCCTGTAATGTTGTTTGATGGCATGTGTGGCTGTAGACACAAGTGTTTAGCATAAGTCTGCCATCTAGTATTGGGCTTGGAAGTGTGCAGTGTGTTTTCTTCATAGAAGTCATGAGGTGTGCTTGCAAATGGCCGTGGATTCCATTGTTAGATTGCTTTTCCGGCCGTCGGGTTGGGGCGTGTGCTTTTCTGCTCAGTCTCTGTATCAACAATTCCTACTAGTTAGGCCTTTAACGTCCTTATTGTCATTAATCGCGGTTACTTAGGTATGTAGATTGATGGCTTGTCTAAGTCGATGCATTTCCAGTCGACCAAAGTCTCGAGGGCCTTTGCCCTTGGGACAAACCTTCATTTTTTCGAACATTTTGTTCATGCCATGTCAATTTGGTGATGGAACGGGCGCCCATGCCAAGTTCCCACACACCTATCAACATCTGGTGTGTAACTTGTGCCTCTCTCTGGATTTCCAAAAATCTGCTTGGAAGGCTTGCCAGTTGCTCTGATCATACAAGACGCTGCAGGATTGGCATGCAAGAAGGCTCGATGTCCCAATGCACAATCTAAGACACTCCAGATATTTCTGAGTCTGAAGACTACCACCGTGAGGCCCAGGCGCAGGTGTTTTACCGGGTGTTGGTATCTTTTCGGAAGACAGCAGTTCAGGATTTGAGACACAAGACCTTCCACCAGGACAGGCTGATTACTGTGCCCCCTCCATCCAGGCCGCAACTTCAACAATCTATTCTGAAGGGCTGACCGTCCACTTTGGATAGACTGAATATGTACACAGGCTACCACTACCCTTGGGACATGGTGGGCAATGAACAGCTTCATTCAAAATGCCCAGCCCCGTGCTGAAAGAGCAGCACAAAGGCCACAACCATCAGTCGTCTTATCTATACCCCGACACCGAAACCTAGACATATTGTGGGTCAAAAATAACTGCCTTGAAACCAAGCACCTCTGCTTTGAAATCTTCGGTGCTGAAAGACTCTTCAGAGCCGAAATCTGACCCCAATTCCAAACAGACTGTAGAGCCTTTGCTTCACCAGCTCCTTGAACAAATTGTTATGAGGCAAAAACATGCACATATTCACCCAGATACTAGTATAATAATGGCTACCCCTCCTCAGCAAAGGAAAAGCCACCTAAGAGACGATTGAACTTTGAAGAAGCTTTGGAGGTCCCCCACCAACCAAAACAAAGGAAAAGAGTGGACAAGGCCACCAGCCCACCACCTGTGGTATCACGGGCACACTCTCCACTTCACTATTTGCCACAAGAATCCATTCATTCTTTGGGGACCAAGGGAATGATGGGGTACACAGGAATGATGGGGTACACTACTACATTCCACTGCAAGATGACTTGTGGGACAAATACCACTCAGACCCATGTATGTACACAGACCCAGACTTGTATCCACAAAGCCTTCCCCTCCAGATGATACAGCTACATACCTTGATACTATAGGTGGGGCAGCCAGTTATCAGATGGTTCAACTCCATACTGAACCACTGGAGGACAAGTCGAGACACTTGCATCCTCTCAATGCTTGGCCCAAAACCTGCCACTGCTCAAAGGTATATAAGCTCCCCTACCTACCTGCCCAACTTAGATAAAGGGTCAATTACCACCTGACTTTTTAGTAGTAGCAACAACAAGGGGAAACTAGCAAACATCTGACGTGCGCCCCCCCCCCCCCCACCCCCCCCCCCCCCCACCCCCCCCCCCCCCACCAGACGAGGAAGCTAGAAAAATAGATGCTGCAGGGAAGAGAGTAGCAGCCCAGGTGGCTAACCTCTGGAGAATTAACTCATTTGGTGTCCTACCGTTATGATACAGCACACTGAGATGAAATGAAAGGGGCTCCTCCAGCATCTCCCTGAAAAGTAAAAAAAAAAAAAAAAAACAGGGTTTTGAGTTTCAATCTGAGGGCAAATTACTTGCGAACAATGTCTTTTCACTGTGCCCTGGATGCTGCTGATAAAGCCGCAAGAGGCATTAATACCAGTCCTCATTCGCTGGCATGCCTGGCTTAGGCTCAGGCTTCGAGCCTGAAGTGCAGCAAATTATTCTTGCACTACCCTTTGATGGGTAACACCTCTCTGGCCCTCAAGAAGATTCTACTTGAAAAAATTAAAAAAAGACAATGAGACTGTTAAAGCTATGGGGGTTTTACAGACACCTGCACAAAGAGGTACTTTTCGTTGCTCTTCATATCATGGAGCAGCCAAACCTACATCTTCTGACGCACCTCCTAACCGCATCCCCATGTTGCAAATTACATTGTCTAGGGTGTACTGTAAACACTCATACAGGAGCAATATCTCTAGAGACAGAGGCAAGGGTGGTTTCCCAAAACAATCCTCCACCGCACCAAAACCTTGACTTTCCCACTATTACCCCCCCAAAAAAACCCTGATCACATAACACCTGTCTGGGAACACTAACAGTTCTTTCCCTCATGGAAAAATATCACCATGACTAGTGGATTTTGGATATTATCCAGCATGGTTATTGCCTGGGGCTCACCTCAGAACCTCCAAGCATTCTCAGACTGTCAACAGACCATTAGCAGCTGCAAAAAAACAGTTAGTCCAAGCTCTTTTTACAAAAAGAAGCAATGCAACTTGTGCCATTACACCAGCAAGGCAAGGGAGTCTATTCAGTTTACTTCCTAATACCCTCAAAGGATGGGTATCTATAGCCAAATCTGGACCTCCAACACCCCTCCAATACATTCTCTCAGAGCACTCTACTGCAGCAAGGCTACTGAAGGATGCATACTCGCATTTCAATTCACCAGGCGCCCTGTTAGTACCTCAGGTTTGTGTTCAACGGACCACACTTTCTGTTAAGTGATTCCATTCAGGGTCACCACAGTCCCAAGGGTGTTCACCAAATGCCTAGCAGTGGTAGCAGCTCACGTAAAGCAAAACATACACATTTTCCCATAGCTGGACCCTTGGCTTATCAAAAGCACATCACAAATGTTCTCAACACACACAAATTACGATACACCTACTTCACCGACTAGGTTTTACAATCAATGGAGTCAAATTTCACCTGCAACCCATTCAATTAAAACCTTACCTGATAGCCATCCTCAACTCACACATGGGGATAGCTTACCCGAATGCAGCAAGGATTCAGCCCTTTCAAACGCTTCTCCCACAGTTTTAGCCTCACCAGTGTATACCAGTGAGAACAGTTGTGTTTCCTAAGGACCATAGCATCATGGCCATGGTACCTCATTCCAGGCTACATGTGTGCCCATTGAAGGAATGCTTAGCACATCAGTGGTCCCAAGCGGAAGGTCAGCTGGAAGATTTAGTGTTGATAGCTGTCAAGCTTGCCACTCTGCAGTGTTGGAATTCCAAGAATCTTCTAAAAGAACAGCCTTTCCTAGACCCAGTTCTGCGCAGGACCATAACAAACACATCAATCACAGGTTGGAGAGCTCACTCACAGAAGCTAACTGTTCAAGGCCACTGGACACCCATTCAGACTACTCACCATATCAATCACCTTAGAGCTGCCTTCTATTCATCTAGCGCTGAAAGCATTCTTTCCACACCTCCCCGGGAAAGTGGTTCTCATCAAAACAGACATGACTGTCCTGTATTATCTGCAAAAACTAGGGTGGGGGGTTGGCTACTGGGGCAGGGGGGACAAGGAGGGGAAGCTCAACCCACAAGTCAACGAGTGGGAGCTCAACCCGCAATTTTCCCTTTCCCCCCCCCCCACCCCCCCCACCCCACACACACACACACACACACACACCTTCCAAAAATGGGGTCACCCAGACATATCGATTTGCCATAGAAGAAAGCGCCAAATGCCCTAATTTCACTTCCGGGTTCCAACATCCACAGTCAAAGGGCAGCGCACTATGGAACAATCGGTCGGGGATATTTGTTGTGCTTTTTTACCTCTCCTGCTGCTTCTGATTGTTAGCCGCAAACTGTGGCAGACATTTAACACTCCTCCTATTGGCCCCCACATGGGCCAGACAGCCATGGTTCACCACACTACTGGAACCCTCAGTAGTGTCCCACACAAGGTACTTCCCAACTGGCCAGACCTTGTAACCCAAAACCAGGTAGCGTTAAGACCTCCAAACCCTCCAGATCTCTCAAGCTTGCAGTCTGGCTCCTGAGGTCTTAGAATTTGGATATTTAAATTTACCTCCCAGGCTAAGGATATTCTTAAAGGCAATAAGACCCACTACCAGAGCCTACTGTGCATCAAAATGAAACGCTTTGTACACCATTGCCATTCAATAAATGTTAACCGATTAACAGCAAAAGCACAAGACATTGTTACTTTCAACAGTTACAAATGAGGTTAGCTTTCACTTCCATAAGGCTAGCAGTATATCTCCAAACAAGAGAAGAAACCTCTGTAGTCAGAATTCCTGTAACTAAAGTTTTTCCAGAGCACTTTTCCCAACTAAGGTCCCTCCAAATCCTGCTTGGAATCTCAACATTGTGTTAGCAATGTTAATGGGTCCCCTATTTGAACCTCTTCGCCCATGCATGCTCCAGTTTTGCTCATGGAAAGTCACACTTCTCACTGTAGTCACTTCGCTCAGAAGTGTAAGTGAGCTTCAGGCATTAACTCTAGAAGAGCCATTTTTTCAACTTTATAGAGACAAGGTAGTACCACGTACCAACCATAATTTCCTTTCAGAAGTGGTCTCCTAATTCAATTAAAATCAATCCATTGAGTTACCAGTCTTCTTTCCACAACCAGATACATTTGCGGAAAGAACTTTACACACATTTAGATGTTAAAAGAGCTCTCATGTCTTATATTGATAGACTTCAACTATTTTGGAAAACTCAACTTGTTTGCGTTCTCCAAGCCACATAAGGGAAGAGTGTTTTCTAAATCTGGCATTTAATATTGGATTGTCAAATGTGTACAAACCTGTTGTGCCAAAGGTAAGACCACTCCCTATACCCTCCCAAAGCTCCCTCTACTTGTAAAAAGGGAGCTTCCAAGGACTTCCTGGGTAAATATACCCATAGCTGCCTTATATATATGGCAGCTACAGGGTTATACTGCGCACATTAATCAAGCATTACTGTGTAGATTGGTGAAGCGGTTTTACGCACATTATTTCAAACAAATGCAACCCTCAAAGGTTAGTCAGAGCTTATAGAGGAAAACTGCTTTTACAGTTTATGCTAAGCATGTGTCTCTACCAAATGAATAAATGGAAAATGTTACTTACCCAATAAGCATCTGTGTGGCATTTAGTACTGTAGATTTGCATGCACTCACCCTCCACCCCGGGCTGCTGTTAGCTGCACTTATCTACATTCAACATTAAAACATTGTTGGTTTTGCATGGTCATCTTACTAGGATGCTCCATCCTCTACACTCCTTTCTCACCTGCCAAGGGGAAAATAATCAAACAATCGAGTCAATGACCATGCGCATTGCAAGCAAGAGGAGTCCGTATACTGCTTGACTCAAGACTACGCAGCCTTATAAGGTTTCAAGTTAGATTTTTTTTTTTTTAAAACACTTTCTACTGTAGTTTTTTTCAAGGCTCTGTTAGGGTATGCAAAAGTATGAAGATTAAGGAACTGATACCCATGTTCAGGGGTCCCCGCTCCATCACCTTTCAGGGTTGTATGAAGACATGCAGAGCCATTAATCGCCATCTACCCGCAGATGAGGGACATTGCTAAAACCTTTCCAGATTTACTCTTGTGTCTAGGAATATTCTAAAGGTGAAGAATCTGTAGTTAAGTATCCACCAGACAAGAAGAGATGAGAGTTGGAGACCAGGTTAGTTTTTGTATGCCTTCAATCACTTAGGAGCATGTTTGATGGGGATGTGTATCCTAAATCTCAACACCATTTTGTAGTGCAGTGCCCCTATTGGACATGGTCACCCCCACATTTTGCCGCCTGGTACTGAATTTTTTCGGCTCAGGTGCACTGGGTCCGTACTGAACAGGTCCCCAGGGCCAGTGCTTTCCCTAAAAACAGGTAACAATGTATACAGTTGGCCCACTCCTCTACCCTTTTAAGTCCCTAGTAGAATATATCTCTGGTACCACCGGCCTGGGTAGTAAAGGTGGTCTCTAAGTGCTGCAGGATATATTGTGCCACCCTCCGAAAAGGAAAATTAGTCAGTAGACATGTACCACCTTTGGGCTGGCCACACCACTATGGTGGGCTACCTGAAGTAGACACTTGATGAAGGTCTCAACCATCTTTTTTTTTTTTTTTTTTTTTTTTTTTTTTTAAATGGAACTAGGCCGTCTGAGATACAAATAGGCCACCTTACCACAGGAAGTGGTGATATAACGGTGTAGTCACCCAAAGAGCAAGTAGACAATTGGCCTCAAAGCCTCTAAACTGAGTATTTAGGTGGCCCCCTAACACCAGAAGAGCCGATTCTCCAGACACAAAGAAGAGGACACAAGAGCCAGAAGAGCGAGAACTGTGGACGACTGGTGGACTTTTGGCGTGAAAACCTGCCTACCTGCTTCTGTCCCAACATTCGTAACATCACAACTCTTCCTGCAACTGTGGGGTTTCCAAAAATCTCCGAGGTTCTGCTGCACTCCACCATCTCATAAGCATCTCAATTGGAGTGGAGGAGCCACTTTCCTGCTTGCACAGCTCTGCTGACCACTGGGTCCAAGAACGCAGCAGCCACTTAGGAGACGGTCACCATGCTCTGAGGCCAGTCCCGTCACCTCTCCAAGTGAGAAGACATCAGGACCAATCGGAGCTGAGCTGCTCCAATCCCAGGGGGTACCAGACCACTTGCAACTACCAAGGCTTATTTTAGGCAAATCTGGACTCCAAAGTCGCATCCAAAGACCAGCCATCGAGGGACCATCAGCACTGCAGAGGACATCCTTCAGTAGTCCAGCTGGCTTTTTTTGTTTCTCCTTCTGCAGGTCACCCAAAGAACAGGTGTGCGCCATGATGCAGGAGCACTGCTGCCAAAGATCCTCTGCACAAGAGCTCCGCCCCACCTTTGGGCTAGCTACACCCCTAGGGTGGGTTACCCGAAATGGACACTTGAGGAAAGGTGATTTTGGTGGAATTAAAAATTCTGGGACAGGGTTATGCCCACTCCCCACATGAAGTGGTCATAGAGGGGTGTACTCACCCCAAGGGTAAGTAGCCCATTTGCTACTACCTTACATTCACCTAAACACCTCCAAATTGAGTGTTTATGTAACACCCGGTAACACCAGAAGAACAGATTCATTTGACCCAAAGAAGTAAAAAAAAAAGAGCCAAAGAAGAGAGATCTCAGGTTCTCCAGCACTTTGCGAAGCCATCAGCATCTCCCTTGGAGTGGAGGAACCACGTGCCTGCTTCCTGCAGGCACCAACTGTGACGTCTTGTTCAGTGTTGTACTGACCACTAGGTCCACTGATGCAACAGCTGCCCAGAAGGAGGGCAACACGATCTAAGAGGTCAGTCCAGTCTCCCCTCCAAGTGAGAACACAGCTACAAAGGCTTGCTGAAGTCCAATCCGGACTCCAAATTTGCAACTGAAAAGCAGCCATTGAGGGATGTCCGCATTGCAGAGAACATCTTCCAGAGCTGTCCTCTCTCACTTCTTGCAGGTCCCCCAAAGAACAGTGGGTGCCTTGATGCAGGAGCTCTGACAAATACCCGCTGCACCCCGGATGCCCCAGGGCAGGTAAAACTAAATTGCTCATCTTGTTTGTGATTTTACACCTCTTTCACCCTACTGCCCACAGGGGACCCCCCAAAAACTTTTTTGCAAGGACCCCTATGCAGTAAAAGTGCTTGGAACCCTTTAATGCACACCGTAGTGCATTTGAGTAAAAGTGTTACTGACTTGCAAATCTTCTTAAAATTGAAGCACTACTTGTTCTCCTGAAAGTATTCTGGTATTGTAACATCAGTGAATTAACTGTTTTTCTAAAACAATTGATCTCAAGTTCTTTCTTGAGTGTGTCTCATTTATTGACTCTGTATGTTCAACAAATACTTAGCGCTACCCACTGATGATCCTATCTGCTTGCCTCCACTACCACAAAAGTCAGCTTTTGGGATTGTCACTATTAACCCTGTAAACCAATACGGGTCCCCTGTACCATCCACAAAGTATACCCCAACGTTTGGTACACTACATAGATAGCCAGCGTCCTACATATTTTGGAATGGATGTTGCAAAATATGCTTTTAAAACTTTATTGAAAATGACACAAAGTTGCTTTCAGTGACTTGCATCAGGTGAAAATAATATGCAGTTTAACGGGCCTTAAATCACTGTGCTGAACAAACAGCATGCATAGGAAAGGCTTTGGAAAATGGAGGCCATGTACTCCTCGCATATTGGGGTAAAATGGTGGTCTGACCATGGAGAAATGCAAAACAAATGGAGACATTGATAAAAAAAGTACTGTTTGTAGCATGTGCTGTAGATGTTTACGTTCCGTGTACTTTTGCCATGTAGTGTTGAGCACCAGCGTCTGCAATGTTTTTCTTTGCAGTTTTCAAATTACAAGGTCTGTCCCTTCACCCTTAGCCCATAATGCACCAAGAAAAAGATTCCTCAGATTGTTTTTTTTTCCCTGTCATCTGATTTTGACAGTTGAGTGCCAACTCCAGGACCACCTAAGGTTCTTCACAAGGGCCTTTGGTTCTAGCCTTCTGGATTTCGATTTCAGGACTTAAAAACTTCTTTCTAACCTGCAAGAAGTTATGCAGTATTGAAGAGGAGCTAAATCGAAGCCCTCGACCTCAAGTAATCATACTTCACATTCATTCAGCGGACCTCAGTAAATCTGCTTTATAGTAAGTGGACAACACCAATTCCTAGTTCTACACTTTTGGTGTCACTGCTGTCCCAAGGGTTGGGGGTGATCTGTAGGGACACTCACTCCAGCTATCTGCACCAGCCCGGGACATCTGGCATTGAGCCATTTGGCACCACACCCAACCCATAGCAGATTGTTTACCCGGGATGGCTAGTGACTTTGCAGACTTGCTAAGCAGATTGCATTAACAAGTCTGCCAGTAGTAAAGGAATCGAGCCCTCAAAGTATTTCTGCGAATGTTGCACTCCCACTTTTAGTCTGTTTAGGAAGCTGGCCTGGTGTGTGGCAGGTACCCAAGGTACTTACACCTTGTACCAGGTATCCCCTCTTAGTGAAGTGTAGGCAGTGTCTAGAAGCCAGTCTATATGGAGGTAGCTGTGGATAAGCAGCCAGAGCTTATCCAGGAGACATGCAAAGCTCTTGCAGTACCCCTATAGTCACACAGCACTTACGCTCGTGAAAGAAAACACTCAATTGTAGAAAAATAAAGGTACTTTATTTTTGGAACACAATACCACAAAATACTATGCGTAGAGGGGAGTTGGGAGCCAAACTGAGGACCCCTCTGAGGAAGAGAGAACCTAAATAGCCCTGAAGGGGGATTGGTCACCTAACCAGCTAAGCACCTATGAGTAGGGGGCTCTGACGTCACCTGCCTGGCCTGGCCACTCAAATGCTTCCGGAGTTTCCCGCCAAACTTGGCAACAAGATGGCAGAACCCAGAAACCCTCTGGAGAAGCTCTGAGCACCTTCCCTGGAGTGGTGATGGACAGGGGAGTGGTCACTCCGCTTCCCATTGTCCAGTTTCGCGCCAGAGCAGGGACGGGGGGGGTCCCTGAACCAGTGTGCACTGGTTTATGCACAGAGGGCACCAAATGTGCACTTCAAAGCATACTAGTGGCTTGGGGAGGCTACTCCTTTCAAGCCAGTCACCTATTTTCAAATAGACAGGGTGTTACCTTCCTCTTCCAAAGGAAATCCTTTGTTCTGCCTTTCTGGGCTTGATCGGATCAAGCAGCAGGAGGGCAGAAACCTGTCTGAGGAGTGGTATGAGCTTGGACTGCCCGGAAAACCGCGTAAGACTGGTGTTAGCAAAGCTGGGGGTCCTCTAATGAGCCCCCAGAGTGCATAAAATCATACTTTCACATCTTGCAACAGTATTGGGGTATGATTCTGACATGTTTGATACCAAACATGCCCAGGTTCGGAGTTACCATTATGTAGCTAGACATAGGGAGTGACCTATGTCCAGTACAAGCATAAAATGGCGTCCCCGCACTCATGAAGTCCAGGAAATTGAACTGGACTTCGTGGGAGCACCTCTGCTAGTGCAGGGGTACCCTCACAACACCGGTACTTGCACCCTGTCCACTGGGTTGAGGGCCTACCATAGGGGTGCCTTAAAGTGACCTGTAGTCAAAACGGGTGCATGCACCTGTTTGACGCAGACTACAATGTCAGGCCTGCATACTCATTGCCTGGGCTCCCTATGGGTGGCAGAATAACTGCTGCAGTCCATAGGGATCCCCTGGTACCCCCAGTGCCCTGGGTACCTAGGTACCATATACTAGGGTCTTTCATGTGGGGACCAACATGGTAATTGTGTGAAGAAAAATGTACAGTTGCCAAGTAAGAAGGGAGAGAGCATAAACACTGGGTTCCTGGTTAGCAGGATCCTAGTGAACACTGCTAAACACACTGACAATCAGGCAGAAAATGGGGATAGCCATGGCAAGATAGAGGGCACTTCCCTACAGTTCGCAATCACACAAAGCCAAAACGTCACCTCCCGGTACCTACTGTCAAACCTTGGGCATTGCACCGTGGATGAACACTTTGCCTCCACACCACGATAACACAGATGGTGAGAAAGAGGCAAGTGTCACTGTCATTCTATTAGCACCATGTGCCAGTCCACCTTGATACTCCCAGGCTTCTGGACATGTCTGTACGTTCACATGAAAATCTACCACTGAGGCCAGACAATCTGGATCAGCTCACACACACCCAGTTGTTGGGCAACTGAATCTAGCTGTCTTGCACCTGAGGTTTTCGAGTTAATTTATCTGAAATGTTTGGAGGCACATATGCTCCTACATCTTCCACATGTCTGTTATGCTGCTATGTTGAAAATATTTGACTACTATTGCATTGGTAAGCACATATACCCCTATGAAGTCTCAATTAAAGATTTTCTGGATTCACATGCTGTGCATTATTCTGCCATCTATTGGTTGGGTCCGGAAATCTTTGTATAGTTGTTCTCCTTCCTCTTTTTTGTTTTGTTTATTGTGTTGTCAACGGTGCCACCATTTGGTGTCTCATACAGCCCTTCCTGATGTCATATCCCCTCCCCGGAAGCTTCCACAAGTGGTCGCCATCTTCAAATTTTATCCCTTGTTGGGTCTGGAAACCTCGCTTAAGGCTCATCAACCATAAAAAAAACAGAAGTTTTGTTGAAAGTTGGAGAGACCAGAGAAGAAGACATTGGGTTTGGTGTCGAGGATCCACACACCAGGTAACACCGGAGAATGCCCGGACCTGGGGCTCCCTGTTCCGTGTGCCATTTAAAATAAACAGTTTTGGGTCTGCCCCAGGCGCCACCACAAGTATACACAGAAGGATAGCCTTTAGGTGTGTAGCCTGTATTCAGTTAGATCACTGAAGCGACAACTGTGCAGTGTTTAAAATAAAGACTCTAAAGGTAAGAGAAACTGAGGCAGGCACATCAGGCGATTCAGTGCCAGAAAGAGACTCCATCACTGAGAGACCTGAGGTTGTCAAGCAAGGAAGAGGATATCAGAGGTGGCTGAAGGAGAGTGCTCGAACTTTGAGCATCGAAAGAAAAAGGAAAAAATCTCGGGTAACACCGAAGAAGCATTGCAGGGGGGCAAATCCTGTTAGACACTAAATCAGTAAAAGCTGCCTCTGTGTTGAAGATTTGGCCTACCGAGAGTAAGCAATAGTCAAAAGAAACCCTCGGGTCCCATTTGAAGGTTAATGTAGGTGGCTTGACTTCGGGGAATGCTACAGTGTCGAAAAATGACTGAAGCTGGGAGAAGACAAAAAAGCAATAGAACAGTGTTTCGGTAACAGAAGGCTCGACATAGAAAAAAAAAAGTCAGCACCTCTGCTCTAAGCCAAAGATCATTGGCCGAAATCGAGTGCTAAAAAAAGCATCTCAAAACACATGGCTGCAATTCTTCAGAAGAAAGTTTGGCGCTTCTCTGAAGATATATAGAATTCTGCCAAAGCCTGGACTGAAAAGAGGATAAAGGATGTCTAAGAACTTAAACCCCTGACAACACCAGGAAATCCGGGGGAGGAGAAGGCAGGACAGGACACAGAACGGCCAGAGTACCTTGAGACACAGTGGAAAGTTCTTGAAACAGACTCCAGAAAAGGGAATAGACACTTACTCTTCACTGCCTTCACCCCCAGATGGCATCAGGATGTACAAATTACTCATCAGAAGGGCTGCAGGTACATTCAATGTACAGTTGGAGGAAGAAAAAAGCACAATCATGCTTTTTACTCACTTTACCATCTCAAAGTAAAACCTGATACCTGCTTATGTTGCCAAGCATACTCGACCAGGGTAGAGAAACTTTCAAAGATCCAGCGACATGCAGGTGTATAACACCAAGGGTCTGAAAAGAAATATAGCATTCCTCAAAGGACCCGCCTTATATCAGAGGTGCAGTACCAGCAGACTCTAGTATTACAACAAGAAAGAGCAAATATTCCCACATCTGGCCTGATTTCGGACAAGGAGAGAAAAAACAAATGGATATGTTGGGAAGGAAATTTGAAAGGGGAGCTGCTACGCAGTGGTGCGTTGCCAACCTTAATGCAATGCTAAACAGATATGCCTATCAACATTGGGAGGAGATGGCAGAGCTCATGAAGCATCTCCCTGAGCAATTGTGGAAAAGAGCAGCATGCCTCATACTGGAGGAAAAAAATATTGCAAATACCAATCAGAAATAGGCTCTAGACAGTGCATATCAGCAAGCAGACAGATATGGCGGGGACCATCCTAAGAAGACATGCTTGGCTAAGAGTTTCTGGTTTCAAGAGGAGGGTGGATGGCACATTGCAACAACTAAATAAAATAAAAAAAGGATACTGAAACAGCAAAATCTATAGGGGGGTTGCAATTCAGGGAAAACAGAAGAAGAGGATCCATCACTACTAGAAGACCTATAGGGAGAGAGAGTTTCCAAGGTACAGCCTCGTATCGGGGGATGCAAAGCTGAAGTCAAACACAGGCGCAGCAAAAGCAGGAGGGAGACCGCAGCCACAAAGAGGAGGAGAACGGGCACATGTGGGAGGAATAATAAAGGATTTCTTACAAGGGTGGGAGGAAATAGCAAACAAATGGATACTAAACATTAAACTATTGGCTATTACATAGAACTAATCAGATCACCTAGGAGGGGCCCAGAGATGGTGGTCTGTACAAAAGAGGAAAACATCACATTGTGACAGGAAGAACAAGAATTACTTCAAAAGGAAGCAATACAAAGAGTGCCCGAGGACAAGATCAACCAGGGGAACTACTCATACTTTCCAATACCAAAACCAGACTGATCTCTTTATGGAACTCTATCTTGGATTCATAAACAATTTCATTAAAACAGAAAAATTGTAAATGACAACTCTTCAGGAAGTCATATCACAACTGCAAACGATTTTATGAGGACAGGTGAAAAAGATAAATACCTCCATATTCCAATGAACCACAGGCAGAAGACATACTTGTGTTTTGTGGTAAACTGAAAAAAATTGCAGTTCAGGGTGCTTGCATTCGGACTAAAGTTTGCACCAAGAGTTTTTTTTTTTTTTTAAATAGTTTGGCAGCAGTAGCTGCACATTTCAGAAAACGGAATGCACGGATACCCTTATTTAGGGCCGGCAAAAGGAAGTTCACAGCGCAAATGCAAAACACATCTCTGAACTGAAAAATCGTCACCCCCTCTGGAACAAGAAGAGCAGTTCCTTTGAGCAAGAATCAGTTCAATAAAGGAAAAAGTATACCCTTGCAAGAAAAGAATGTCTCTTTCAAGAAACCCACTGGTACCAGAAGGGTCATTCTCGGAGAGTGGGGACTGTGGGGAAAAATGGCATTTTGCATACCACTCATACCACATGCAAAGCTACATAGGAGACCAATCCAGGAATAGATTCAAAATCAATGTTCACAAGTGTCAGGGAGTTGGTAAGATCTGGTGGCTGTCATGCACAAAGTACAGGAAGAAACAAAATTGTGAAATAAGTCAAATAACAGCAATTGGAAGATCATTCTTGGACTCAGCTCCCACAGTAACCATTAGCACAGATGCCTCGCATATGGATTGGGTAGCTCATATGGGGCCGATCCAAAATCAGAGGACTTTAGGGAGAACAGGACGAAGTCCAGCATATCAATGTGTTGGAACTAAAGACAGTGTTCCTAGCCTTAAAAGCCTTTCAGAAATAGCTGTGGGAAAAATCAGTGTTTGTTCAAACAGACAATACAACAGTGATGTTCCATCTCAACAAACATGGTGAAACAAAATCCTTTGTACAATCAAGACTTGCATGAAATCTGGAGATGGGCTGTCCAGAGACAGATAAGCATAACAGCAATACACCTGCTGGAGAAGGACACTGTACAAGCAGACAGGCATCCAAATCTCACATATGAACTCATAGAGCACTCAGATTTTCAGACAGTAGGGAACACCAAATATAGATCTGTTTGCAGCATCAGAGAACAGGAAATGCTAATTCTTTGCATCCAGGCACCCACACTCCCAATCACTGGGGAATTCTCTGTCGATAGATTGGTCAGGGAAATTTACTTATGCTTTTTTCCCCAAACCCACTATTACACAAGGCGATAAAAAAATGCAAATGACCAATGACACTAATTCTCATCCCGCCACAGGGGGTGAGACAGACCTGTTTGCAGATGTGATAGAAATTTCTCAAGACAGTGTACATAAACTACAAGCCCATCAGGATCTACTCTCCATGCAAGGGGAGGGAAGAGTGTTTTATCCAGAACCCAAAACGCTAAGTCTAGCAGCCTGGCTCCTGAGGACACTCAAACCTACCAGAGAACACAATTGTGGTTCTCAGGGAAGACCAACAAGAAAATGCTGCTTAGCCAGATGGAAAAGATACTTAAAATGGTGACAAAGACATGCCTTCCTTCAAGACAATATAAAAGACACCACAGTCTTGTAATACCTTATTCATCTGTTGGTCAGCGAACTGAA
Organism: Pleurodeles waltl; assembly: GCF_031143425.1. Lineage (NCBI taxonomy): Eukaryota > Metazoa > Chordata > Amphibia > Caudata > Salamandridae > Pleurodeles > Pleurodeles waltl. Next base: position 1,999,616,475 of record NC_090440.1, read on the forward strand.
TTATGCTTCATTAAAAGTGCACTTGGCAGCTATAGTGGCCTAAACAAGAGGCTGTATAGGAAGGAGTTTTGTCAACCCCAGTAATCAAAAGATTCCTGGAGGAAGCGAAAAGATTAGTATGTCTAAGAAAAGTAACAACACAGACATGGCACTTAAATTTAGTGTTTGCAACTTTCGAACCTCTTCACATAGTATCCTTGAAACTGTTCACTTTGGTCTCGGTCCTGATCAAGGAAAATACTGCATGCCCGCTTCAGGAGCCCCATGTCCTTGGTGCACTGGGGTAAGAGGCACAAGAAGTCATCTTAACTGACCTTCGCCTTGTATGTCAGCTGACATGATTAGTGGGGAGCATTGGCATTCCAGGCCTGGCCTTGCGGAGCTGGTGCCAGGTCCGCCTCTGCATCCCTGCCTGGAGCCAGAGCAACCCCTACTCAAATTAGAGTTGTACGAAACCATGCGCTGTGTATTCGAGAAAGGCATACTCGCCTAGGGCACATTCAGGCCCCTCTGGGTCAGAAGAGGCCCCATCAGGTTCTGTCGGTGGCTTCAGCTTGGCTCAGATTGCGTCTTGTGGGTCCGATCATGGATCCAAATCGGCACTGGCCGTGCCAACTCAACCTTTTCTGGTGCTGATCCAGACACAGATACTTCCGGTGCCATCTGCACACACCTGCGGAGCCAGCCCCATTCTGATCTCTGACTTAGTTGGAACGGTCTCACTCAATGCAGATTCCGGTGCTGCCATGGTCAATTGGTCCTAGGCTGTTCCCTGAGCATTTTTCAGAGCAGCCAGACTTGAGGGTTGAATGGGAGGAGTCACTGGATGCTTTAGAATACCAGTTACATACCCCTAGTGAGATTGTGGACTTGTACGAGAATCTAGAAGATGCCAGTGGACTGGCTATCTCTTCAGATACTGGCATTCTTTCTCCACCCACTGTGGCTACGGAGGAGGGAGTATCTTATGCAGTGGTGCTGAAGAGTGCAGTGGAAGTTCTTGACCTCTAACTTCACTTGGTGACGGTCAGGACTAATCTCTTGACTGAAGTGTTTCAACCTAGGGCTTCCTCATCTGAACCTCTATTGCCCTTTAATGATGTAGTGATCGATGTACTACTGAGAACTTGGTCCAAGTCCAGCACTGTGTTTCCTGTGAACAAGACAATTGCCAGTTGCCATTGTCCTGCCCCGGTTGATCCTAGTTTCCTCAGTCAGCATCCCACCCCTGAGAGGTTGATAGTCCAAGCCTTAACTTCCCATGGTGTTCCATACCACTCCCCGGGCATGGAATCCAAGAGGCTGGACACACTTGTTGTGGGAAAGCACCCTTTTTGTCATGGTTAGTCCCCACTTTTTGCCTGGAATCTGATGTTGTTTTGACTGAAAGCGCACCAGGTACCCAGTGTCGGAGCTCGTCGTCCCCCCCCCCCCCCCCCACGTCCTCCACCCCACCAACCCAATGCATAGTTGTTTTTCCCAATTAGCAAATCCTTTAGCACTCACTGTGTCCCTAGTAAATGGTACACCTGGTACCTAGGGCCTGGGGTACTAAAGAAGGTCCCTAAGGGCTGCAGCACAAATTGTGCCACCCTAAGGGACCCCTCACCAGACACATACCAGGCTGCCATTGCAGGCTGTGTGTCTTGGTGCAGATCAAAGTGAGAACACGCCATGGCACACAGCCTTTGCGCCCTGTTCTCAACACTGTATGCAATTTATGTAAGTCACTCCTCTAGCAAGCCTTCCAACCCTATGTCAGGGTGCATTATATTTCATGTGAGGGCATATCTGCACGAGCAGACATGCCACTGCTACGTACGTTTCTCAGACATAGTGTCAAGGGAAACCATTTCAAATGAATGTGCTGGACACTGGTCACTAGGAGTTACCTAGCTGCATGATGGCTTCACTGAAGATAGGGATATTTGGTATCAAACATCTCATTGATGAACCCACACAATGATGGCCAGAGATGCATTTACCTATACATGCACCCAGAGGGCACCTTAGACGTGCTCCCTGAAAACCTACTAGCTGCTAGTGTTTCCTGACTGGTCCTGATCAGCTCGCCACCTTAGCCATGTTTCTGGCCCTTCCAAGGTGAGAGCCAGGGCTCTCAGGGTCCAGAGACAAAAGCTTGTGCTGGGGTATTGACACCTTCTCCAGGCACAATGGACTTTCCAAGGTGGGAAACCTGAAAGGCCTAGCTGCCTTTCTGATGCAACCCAGGTCTCTCCAAATAGTGAAGATGATCAACCTGCCCCCCCCCTTCCTCCTGACCCCACGTTTGGCGTCAAGAGAGGTGGGAATTAGGCAGGTTAGGTGTGCCCACTTCATGCCAGTCCCATTCCTAAGGTGGACTTGATGAAGTGAACACTTCTTAATGGAAGTGGTCATACAAAGGGTGTAGTCACCCTAAAGGTGTGCAACCCATTGACTACCACCTGGCACTCCCTGTAACACCCCTAAATTAAGTATTTAGGTGGCACCCCAGATCCTCCAATCCTGGCGACCTAAGACCACTAAGTGTAGGAGGCTGGCTCAGTTTATGGTGTGGCACCCTATAGAGTCCAGGCAACCCTTTGTGATAATGTTTGGGTGTCCAGATAGCATACTCTCTCTAGGGGTAGCTGAGGCAAGCAGCTAAAGTTCATCGAGGAGAAATGTAAAGCACTTGCAAAACCACAGTAGTCTGACAGTAACTCACAAACAAGAAAGAACCACATAAGTTAAAGGATTCTTTATTACAGTACTACTACTAAACTAGCATTGGTATATCTCCCTTTGGAGATATATACACACTATATCTAAAGAAAATAACTATCGGAAATAACATAAAAATACACAGGACCGTATGGGAGGGCCAAGCCGTATTAAAAAACAAAAATGGAGTGTTAAATAGTGACCCTAACCAAGGTAAGGGAAGAAGTTAGCTAGGGTCTGGGGGTAGATGGAAACACCAGAAGTACAGTAAGTGTCCGCAGCAACCAGGTGCAAGGCAGTTACCCACCCAGTTTTCTCTTAGACTAACACAGAGTAGTGGTTGGAGTTCATGGGATTCAGGACCCTTCCCAGTAGACTCTGAGGAACCCAACAGAAAATGTTGTGTAGCTATTTTAGTTATAGCTTCATGCATGTTATTTTAGCATACTATGCCTGCTGCTGTGTACTTCAACCTATATATATGTTATTCAGCTTCATTTTATTATTCTTACAATAGCCACTTTTGTGGTCTTGTTTTATTTCTCTGTTTTTGCCTAGGCCAGCACTCTGTTCTCAAATAAGACATTCTTGCTCACTCTGTGCTTCTTCCAAGGCTGCAGTAAGATAGGTTGCCGGTGGTCGTGGTACAAGTTTTGTCTCTGACATTCATAGAAAAACAACATCCTTACGTAGGGACATTTTCTCAGAACATCAGCTGTTTTATTATAAAAACATTTCCTTGTCCCTTGCACGTTAGAGGGAGATTCCAGCCAGAGAACCATAACTGTATGCTGATTGATGATTGCTGAACGCTTCGCTGCAGCTGACTATGTAGACTTCAGGCCTTTTCTCAGTTATGGGGGATGATGTCTTCCCAGGGGAACCTGAAGGGCAGAATTGGAGCTAAACACGCTGTGCTCTGTTATAGCCTAGGTAGGAATTCGTCCATTGACTCTAGTGACAATATGTTAGCGTTATTTGTATGCTTTACTCTCCTTGTCTTGTCATGCTGTATTGTCCTGGTTATTGCAGCCCATGCTTTGGTATCTAAGATGCAGTCGCTTCATTAAAGCATTATTGAAACACATACTGCCTCTGTCATTGTGTATGTGAGACTAATGTAATTGAGAAACGGATGAGACCTGAGTGATCACGGTTTCCCTGAGAAATCGATTGTCATGCGCTCGGCTGCCCAATCATCCCTCCCTTGGGTGGAGATGAGGCACTGCTAGTGAGCCGGAGCAAAACCCGGATTGGAGCGACAGGTGTCACCTGCATGGGTCAGACTCAGTCTCCCACACCGCGGGTGATTGTGCCGCTCGAAATCCAGTAGTCTCACTAGAATAATGAGAGCCTACGCAACATGATACTGCCATCGTTCGGTCAGGCTCTCATTTTCGGGTCCTCCTGAGTATCTGTCTCACTATATACAAAGACACTTTAGTACTGTATCCGGAGACGTCTGTGGTATTGAGGATTTCCTCCTCAGCAAAGTAGGGAGCACCTATCTGATGCTGGAGGCTGTTCAAGCTTGAACTCTAAAAGGAAAATCCCCATTTGGTGTGCTCATCTCTGAACAAATATATAATCTAATATGGCGAATCTGCAACAGGAAGCAATGGCAGTCAATCTGAGACCAACCCTGACTGCACATTTATTGGCAAATGGCATAACAGCCCAGGGAGGTCTAGTCACACTTGTTGTTGATGCAGATGCAGCTTATAGAACAGAACTATTTTATTCTTGGGTAACATTTCCTGCAGTTGATGGGACCACACAAATGCATTTCATCACTATACACTTGCAAACGTACGTAGACAATACAGAGCGTACGCATATTTAGAAATACCTTTATCTTATCAAGAACATAATTGGCTTGATGGCGCCCTACCCCACACAATTTTTTACCAGTTAGGTTAGGTCCTCTAAGTAATGATGGTCCTACCTGGCCTTTATTGGCCACTTATATACTTCACCCAGCAGTAGCAAACTTAGCAGTAGTTGAAGTCCGTTGCTTATATACTGAACTGACGGCAATATGCTGACGTTCATTACAGTTTGTAATGCAGACATTAAATACAAACCCAGCATGTGCTGCTCCAGCGCAACCACACGCAGTAACACCAGGCATAAATCATGCAACTGTACATTCGATCATGGGTAAAGTACCCGCCAAATGAAAAGAAATTCTGTTTTGGTTAGCTCAAAGAATAAATGCCCTGGAAGCAGTATTTCCCCATACGGGACCTCAGGATAAACATAGAATACTAACAATGTGCTTGCTAGTTGGGTGGTTCCCACAGTAGATAACTGTAATACATGTTGCATGGTATTGACACTTGCTAACTTACCAGAAGTGTTGAAACAAATTCAAGATGAATACGGGGCTGCCCCGGTCCTAGACTTGGGGATGCAATTAATAGGCAACTTTGCCACAGTATCCTCAATTAAAGCAGAAGCGGTCTGTAAAGAAATGGCTCCCTGTTGCAGTTACCCCCCACTTTTTGCCTGATACTGATGCTGACTTGACTGAGAAGTGTGCTAGGACCCTGCTAACCAGGCCCCAGCACCAGTGTTCTTTCACCTAAAATGTACCATTGTTTCCACAATTGGCACACCCTGGCATTCAGATAAGTCCCTTGTAACTGGTACCTCTGGTACCAAGGGCCCTGATGCCAGGGAAGGTCTCTAAGGGCTGTAGCATGTATTATGCCACCCTAGAGACCCCTCACTCAGCACAGACACACTGCTTGCCAGCTTGTGTGTGCTAGTGAGGACAAAACGAGTAAGTCGACATGGCACTCCCCTCAGGGTGCCATGCCAGCCTCTCACTGCCTATGCAGTATAGGTAAGACACCCCTCTAGCAGGCCTTACAGCCCTAAGGCAGGGTGCACTATACCATAGGTGAGGGTACCAGTGCATGAGCATGGTACCCCTACAGTGTCTAAACAAAACCTTAGACATTGTAAGTGCAGGGTAGCCATAAGAGTATATGGTCTGGGAGTCTGTCAAACACGAACTCCACAGCACCATAATGGCTACACTGAAAACTGGGAAGTTTGGTATCAAACTTCTCAGCACAATAAATGCACACTGATGCCAGTGTACATTTTATTGTAAAATACACCACAGAGGGCACCTTAGAGGTGCCCCCTGAAACTTAACCGACTATCTGTGTAGGCTGACTAGTTCTAGCAGCCTGCCACAAACCGAGACATGTTGCTGGCCCCATGGGGAGAGTGCCTTTGTCACTCTGAGGCCAGTAACAAAGCCTGCACTGGGTGGAGATGCTAACACCTCTCCCAGGCAGGAATTGTCACACCTGGCGGTGAGCCTCAAAGGCTCACCTCCTTTGTGCCAACCCAGCAGGACACTCCAGCTAGTGGAGTTGCCCGCCCCCTCCGGCCAGGCCCCACTTTTGGCGGCAAGGCCGGAGAAAATAATGAGAATAACAAGGAGGAGTCACTGGCCAGTCAGGACAGCCCCTAAGGTGTCCTGAGCTGAGGTGACTCTAACTTTTAGAAATCCTCCATCTTGCAGATGGAGGATTCCCCCAATAGGGTTAGGATTGTGACCCCCTCCCCTTGGGAGGAGGCACAAAGAGGGTGTACCCACCCTCAGGGCTAGTAGCCATTGGCTACTAACCCCCCAGACCTAAACACGCCCTTAAATTTAGTATTTAAGGGCTACCCTGAACCCTAGAAAACTAGATTCCTGCAACAAGAAGAAGGACTGCCCAGCTGAAAACCCCTGCAGCGGAAGACCAGAAGACGACAACTGCCTTGGCTCCAGAAACTCACCGGCCTGTCTCCTGCCTTCCAAAGATCCTGCTCCAGCGACGCCTTCCGAAGGGACCAGCGACCTCGACATCCTCTGAGGACTGCCCCTGCTTCGAAAAGACAAGAAACTCCCGAGGACAGCGGACCTGCTCCAAGAAAAGCTGCAACTTTGTTTCCAGCAGCTTTAAAGAACCCTGCAAGCTCCCCGCAAGAAGCGTGAGACTTGCAACACTGCACCCGGCGACCCCGACTCGGCTGGTGGCGATCCAACACCTCAGGAGGGACCCCAGGACTACTCTGATACTGTGAGTACCAAAACCTGTCCCCCCTGAGCCCCCACAGCGCCGCCTGCAGAGGGAATCCCGAGGCTTCCCCTGACCGCGACTCTTTGAACCTAAAGTCCCGACGCCTGGGAGAGACCCTGCACCCGCAGCCCCCAGGACCTGAAGGACCGGACTTTCACTGGAGAAGTGACCCCCAGGAGTCCCTCTCCCTTGCCCAAGTGGAGGTTTCCCCGAGGAACCCCCCCCTTGCCTGCCTGCAGCGCTGAAGAGATCCCGAGATCTCTCATAGACTAACATTGCGAACCCGACGCTTGTTTCTACACTGCACCCGGCCGCCCCCGCGCCGCTGAGGGTGAAATTTCTGTGTGGACTTGTGTCCCCCCCCGGTGCCCTACAAAACCCCCCTGGTCTGCCCTCCGAAGACGCGGGTACTTACCTGCAAGCAGACCGGAACCAGGGCACCCCCTTCTCTCCATTCTAGCCTATGTGTTTTGGGCACCACTTTGAACTCTGCACCTGACCGGCCCTGAGCTGCTGGTGTGGTGACTTTGGGGTTGCTCTGAACCCCCAACGGTGGGCTACCTTGGACCAAGAACTGAACCCTGTAAGTGTCTTACTTACCTGGTAAAACTAACAAATACTTACCTCCCCTAGGAACTGTGAAAATTGCACTAAGTGTCCACTTTTAAAACAGCTATTTGTCAATAACTTGAAAAGTATACATGCAATTTTGATGATTTGAAGTTCCTAAAGTACTTACCTGCAATACCTTTCGAATGAGATATTACATGTAGAATTTGAACCTGTGGTTCTTAAAATAAACTAAGAAAAGATATTTTTCTATATAAAAACCTATTGGCTGGATTTGTCTCTGAGTGTGTGTACCTCATTTATTGTCTATGTGTATGTACAACAAATGCTTAACACTACTCCTTGGATAAGCCTACTGCTCGACCACACTACCACAAAATAGAGCATTAGTATTATCTATTTTTACCACTATTTTACCTCTAAGGGGAACCCTTGGACTCTGTGCATGCTATTCCTTACTTTGAAATAGCACATACAGAGCCAACTTCCTACATTGGTGGATCAGCGGTGGGGTACAAGACTTTGCATTTGCTGGACTACTCAGCCAATACCTGATCACACGACAAATTCCAAAATTGTCATTAGAAATTGATTTTTGCAATTTGAAAAGTTTTCTAAATTCTTAAAAGACCTGCTAGGGCCTTGTGTTAGATCCTGTTTAGCATTTCTTTTAGAGTTTAAAAGTTTGTAAAAGTTTGAATTAGATTCTAGAACCAGTTTTAGTTTCTTAAAAAGTATTCCAACTTTTAGAAGCATAATGTCTAGCACAGATGTGAATGTGGTGGAACTCGACACCACACCTTACCTCCATCTACAGATGAGAGAGCTAAGGTCACTCTGTAAACTAAAGAAAATAGCAATGGGCCCCAAACCTACCAAAGTACAGCTCCAGGAGCTTTTGGCAGAGTTTGAAAAGGCCAACCCCTCTGAGGGTGGCAACTCAGAGGAAGAGGATAGTGACTTGGAGGAAAATTCCCCCCTACCAGTCCTATCTAGGGAGAACAGGGTCCCTCAAACCCTGACTCCTAAAATAATAGTCAGAGATGCTGGTTCCCTCACAGGAGAGACCAACACCTCTGAAATCACTGAGGATAGCCCCAGTGAAGAGGACATCCAGTTAGCCAGGATGGCCAAAAGATTGGCTTTGGAAAGACAGATCCTAGCCATAGAGAGGGAAAGAAAAGAGATGGGCCTAGGTCCCATCAATGGTGGCAGCAACTTAAATAGGGTCAGAGATTCTCCTGACATCCTAAAAATCCCCAAAGGGATTGTAACAAAATATGAAGATGGTGATGACATCACCAAATGGTTCACAGCTTTTGAGAGGGCTTGTGTAACCAGAAAAGTGAACAGATCTCACTGGGGTGCTCTCCTTTGGGAAATGTTCACTGGAAAGTGTAGGGATAGACTCCTCACACTCTCTGGAAAAGATGCAGAATCTTATGACCTCATGAAGGGTACCCTGATTGAGGGCTTTGGATTCTCCACTGAGGAGTATAGAATTAGGTTCAGGGGGGCTCAAAAATCCTCGAGCCAGACCTGGGTGGATTTTGTAGACTACTCAGTAAAAACACTAGATGGTTGGTTAACTGGAAATGAAGTGTGTGACTATGTTGGGCTTTATAATTTGTTTATGAAAGAACACATTTTAAGTAACTGCTTCAATGAAAAGTTGCATCAGTATCTGGTAGACCTAGGTCCAATTTCTCCCCAAGAATTGGGAAAGAAGGCAGACCACTGGGTCAAGACTAGGGTAACCAAAACTTCCACTGGGGGTGACCAAAAGAAAGGGGTTACAAAAACTCCCCAGGAGAAAGTGGGTAACACTAGAAACCAAGAAAAAGAGTCCTCTGTAGGCCCCCAAAAACCAGAACAGGTGGGTGGGCCCCAGGACACAACCCAAAACAAAGGTGGGTACCAGGGTAAGAACTGGGATGCCACTAAGGCATGGTGCCACAACTGTAAACAGTCTGGGCACCACACCAAGGACACTTCTTGTCCCAAAAACAAACCCCAGAACAAAATTCCTGGGGTAACCAGTGTAGCCATGGGAGATGACTCCTCAGATGAGGAGGTCTTCCTAGCCTTCAACTGGAAACAGGGCCCAACAGGTGAGTTGGAGATTCCAGAGGGAAGTAGACACTTCCACCACCTACTGGTGAATGGAATCCCAACCACTGCCCTGAGAGACACTTGTGCCAGTCACACTATTGTGCATGACAGGCTGGTGCTCTCAAACCAGTACATCCCAGGTGAGACTGCCAGGGTAAGAGTTAGCCTAGACAGGGTCACTAAGAGGCCTGTGGCTTTAGTGCCCATAGAAGTGGGTGGCACTCTTAGCTGGAGAAGGGTAGTAGTCAGTACAGACCTCCCCCTTGATTGTCTCCTTGGAAATGACTACCCAGAGATTAGTCAGAGCTCAAGAGAGGAACTGGTCCAGTGCCAGTCCTCTCCCAAGGATTCTGGAAGTCCTGCCTCTGCAGTAAATGCAAGCAGGCCCCAGAAGAAGAAGAAAAGAAAACAGAGTAGGAAAGGTGGACAACCTTTAGCCAAGGTTCCAGCAAGCCAAGGAGATTCTGCTCCAGTAGGGGAGAACTCCAAAAATGGCTCTGATAAAGTCCAACCTGACCCACAAGAAGTCCTGGCTAGTCAGGCAACTGTTAAGCCTGAGTGGGTGGCTCCTCAGCTAACAGAAGAAAGAGTGGAAGAAGGGTGTTTACTACAAGATGTGGTAACCCCCCACTCTAATACAGCAGACAGGCACCCTGAACCCAAAGAAGCCTGTAACTTAGCCCCTTCCCTTGTAGGTGAAGAGCTAAAGGTGTGGTTCTGGGCACTGACAGCTGTCAGTGGCCTCTGCTGGGTGTTAGCCTTTATGGCTGCACTATCCTTGGCATGGTGGTCTGACCCCATGCCAACTAACAAGTTAGGCCCCCTGACCCTGTTGGTCATGGTGGGGTTACTCCAGCTCTGGGTAACCTCTTTGGGTAAGCTAGGGGTGACCCTGGCTAAGATAAGATTAGCAGAGGTGGATACCTCGGACCTCAAAATAGAAAGAATGGGTGAAGACATAAAAAGCACAGACAAGAGGCAGTTCAGACTAGGTCCTATCACTGTGGAAGTGGGTCAGTTCTCCAGAGGGAATGACCTGAACAGGAGGATGTAAGGCAGAGTAGGCCCTGCAACAAACCAGCCATTTCCTCTACTCTTCCTCGCCTGACAGACTAGGAAGACTCTTCCAGCGTTGGCTGAGTCTCCTGGCCTGTGGGCTGGGGGGGGCTTGTGTAAAGAAATGGCTCCCTGTTGCAGTTACCCCCCACTTTTTGCCTGATACTGATGCTGACTTGACTGAGAAGTGTGCTAGGACCCTGCTAACCAGGCCCCAGCACCAGTGTTCTTTCACCTAAAATGTACCATTGTTTCCACAATTGGCACACCCTGGCATTCAGATAAGTCCCTTGTAACTGGTACCTCTGGTACCAAGGGCCCTGATGCCAGGGAAGGTCTCTAAGGGCTGTAGCATGTATTATGCCACCCTAGAGACCCCTCACTCAGCACAGACACACTGCTTGCCAGCTTGTGTGTGCTAGTGAGGACAAAACGAGTAAGTCGACATGGCACTCCCCTCAGGGTGCCATGCCAGCCTCTCACTGCCTATGCAGTATAGGTAAGACACCCCTCTAGCAGGCCTTACAGCCCTAAGGCAGGGTGCACTATACCATAGGTGAGGGTACCAGTGCATGAGCATGGTACCCCTACAGTGTCTAAACAAAACCTTAGACATTGTAAGTGCAGGGTAGCCATAAGAGTATATGGTCTGGGAGTCTGTCAAACACGAACTCCACAGCACCATAATGGCTACACTGAAAACTGGGAAGTTTGGTATCAAACTTCTCAGCACAATAAATGCACACTGATGCCAGTGTACATTTTATTGTAAAATACACCACAGAGGGCACCTTAGAGGTGCCCCCTGAAACTTAACCGACTATCTGTGTAGGCTGACTAGTTCTAGCAGCCTGCCACAAACCGAGACATGTTGCTGGCCCCATGGGGAGAGTGCCTTTGTCACTCTGAGGCCAGTAACAAAGCCTGCACTGGGTGGAGATGCTAACACCTCTCCCAGGCAGGAATTGTCACACCTGGCGGTGAGCCTCAAAGGCTCACCTCCTTTGTGCCAACCCAGCAGGACACTCCAGCTAGTGGAGTTGCCCGCCCCCTCCGGCCAGGCCCCACTTTTGGCGGCAAGGCCGGAGAAAATAATGAGAATAACAAGGAGGAGTCACTGGCCAGTCAGGACAGCCCCTAAGGTGTCCTGAGCTGAGGTGACTCTAACTTTTAGAAATCCTCCATCTTGCAGATGGAGGATTCCCCCAATAGGGTTAGGATTGTGACCCCCTCCCCTTGGGAGGAGGCACAAAGAGGGTGTACCCACCCTCAGGGCTAGTAGCCATTGGCTACTAACCCCCCAGACCTAAACACGCCCTTAAATTTAGTATTTAAGGGCTACACTGAACCCTAGAAAACTAGATTCCTGCAACAAGAAGAAGGACTGCCCAGCTGAAAACCCCTGCAGCGGAAGACCAGAAGACGACAACTGCCTTGGCTCCAGAAACTCACCGGCCTGTCTCCTGCCTTCCAAAGATCCTGCTCCAGCGACGCCTTCCGAAGGGACCAGCGACCTCGACATCCTCTGAGGACTGCCCCTGCTTCGAAAAGACAAGAAACTCCCGAGGACAGCGGACCTGCTCCAAGAAAAGCTGCAACTTTGTTTCCAGCAGCTTTAAAGAACCCTGCAAGCTCCCCGCAAGAAGCGTGAGACTTGCAACACTGCACCCGGCGACCCCGACTCGGCTGGTGGCGATCCAACACCTCAGGAGGGACCCCAGGACTACTCTGATACTGTGAGTACCAAAACCTGTCCCCCCTGAGCCCCCACAGCGCCGCCTGCAGAGGGAATCCCGAGGCTTCCCCTGACCGCGACTCTTTGAACCTAAAGTCCCGACGCCTGGGAGAGACCCTGCACCCGCAGCCCCCAGGACCTGAAGGACCGGACTTTCACTGGAGAAGTGACCCCCAGGAGTCCCTCTCCCTTGCCCAAGTGGAGGTTTCCCCGAGGAACCCCCCCCTTGCCTGCCTGCAGCGCTGAAGAGATCCCGAGATCTCTCATAGACTAACATTGCGAACCCGACGCTTGTTTCTACACTGCACCCGGCCGCCCCCGCGCCGCTGAGGGTGAAATTTCTGTGTGGACTTGTGTCCCCCCCCGGTGCCCTACAAAACCCCCCTGGTCTGCCCTCCGAAGACGCGGGTACTTACCTGCAAGCAGACCGGAACCAGGGCACCCCCTTCTCTCCATTCTAGCCTATGTGTTTTGGGCACCACTTTGAACTCTGCACCTGACCGGCCCTGAGCTGCTGGTGTGGTGACTTTGGGGTTGCTCTGAACCCCCAACGGTGGGCTACCTTGGACCAAGAACTGAACCCTGTAAGTGTCTTACTTACCTGGTAAAACTAACAAATACTTACCTCCCCTAGGAACTGTGAAAATTGCACTAAGTGTCCACTTTTAAAACAGCTATTTGTCAATAACTTGAAAAGTATACATGCAATTTTGATGATTTGAAGTTCCTAAAGTACTTACCTGCAATACCTTTCGAATGAGATATTACATGTAGAATTTGAACCTGTGGTTCTTAAAATAAACTAAGAAAAGATATTTTTCTATATAAAAACCTATTGGCTGGATTTGTCTCTGAGTGTGTGTACCTCATTTATTGTCTATGTGTATGTACAACAAATGCTTAACACTACTCCTTGGATAAGCCTACTGCTCGACCACACTACCACAAAATAGAGCATTAGTATTATCTATTTTTACCACTATTTTACCTCTAAGGGGAACCCTTGGACTCTGTGCATGCTATTCCTTACTTTGAAATAGCACATACAGAGCCAACTTCCTACACAGTCGCATTAGTGGTGCGCATGCGGCTCCGGGATGTTCCTCAACAGGATCAAGAACGTGAGCTGCCAAAGATTATCGCAGAGACCTATTCTAGTATTTGTCGAGATAGTCTGGGGGCCAGACAAACGAAACCACAGTTTCAGGGTAGATCTAATAAAGATCTTGCCAAGCAAGCTCCTGAGGGTAATAAACGCTGGGATAAAAAAAAAAAAAAGCCTAAAAAAGAAATGGGAGAATCTCCGCGCACGGAGACCCCGCAGGGTAGATATAATCTCCAAAATAGAGATAATATAAAAACACCTAACAAATATCAATATACTGATACACGCCAATCTTGTTCGTTTCAGGACTTATTGGGAAAATGCAGTGAGAGGTGGGCGGTCAGAGCGCAGAATAGAGTACGTGAAATCAAGACAGGAATCACAACGCTCAACAGAGGTTTCTGTTAAAAAGGAAGAGCAACCTCCCCAACAAAAGCCCCAATTCAAAAAGAAAAAGGTGGCAGCAGTTGCAGTTCGACATGCTACTCAAGAACAGGGTCCTCTTAAAGAACAGGAAGTGGGCACTAGTGCTGCTAGACAGCGTGGCAGAGGTCACAATAGTTCACCGGAATCTTCTAGAGCATCTGGAGGTGAAAGCAACTGATGACTTCTTACAAGTAGAAACTGCGGACATGCGTGTCTCCACGCCTGATAGGGTGTACAAAGTAACGTTACAGTTAGGAGACATTGAACGCACAATAGACGCAATCTTTTGGGATCGCGTAGTGAACATTATATTTTGTTGGCTCAACAAGACTGGCCACCTGAATTCGTCCGTACATGCCCATATGGGGAAGATGTTATTAAACCTTCTTTCTCGCCCCTTGTTCCGGAGGAACTCTCGGAATCCTACGCCATCAGCTGGGCATTGGCGCAGGCACCTGCGTTATATCGCAACCACGCAGGATGGGACAAAGATTCCCCCTACCATTTAATTCCTATTAAAAATCAACCCAGTCTCAACCCCAGTATCCAATAAAACATGGTGCTAAAGCTCCTGTGAGTGAGATTCTGTCACAACTGGATTACCAGGGCGTAATAGAACCCTGTCTCCTCCCAGTGAATAATCCTTTATTCCCAGTAGCTAAACCGGACTGTTCATACAGAATAGTCTTAGACCACAGACACTACATGCACATATGCTATATAAAACTCACATAGCACAGCCTTCATGAACAATATAGTGCGGAACAAATACAAAACGCTGGACATTTCCAATAGTTTCTTTTGTCAAAATATAGCGTCCGAGAGTGGAGACTTAAGAAGTGTCAGCACACTAGGCTCCCAGAAAAAATTGTTCTTTACCCCAGGGGTACAAAAACAGTCCAGGACTGTTCGCAGCTCTTGTGACTGCAATTTTGGACGACATTGACCCTGAAGCATTGTCCTATGTAGATGATATCTATCTTACGAATGATCAATTGCTACTACATTTAAGACGGGTAGCCTGCATTGTTGTCGGATTTTCTGAATTTGGCTATAAATTCAATTTAAAAAAAACAAAAATAGCCTTCCTCAGCGTCCTTTTTCTGGGATAGGAGCTATTGAGTGAAGGAAAGAGCCTAGCGCCACAATTCTTGGAAAAATGCACACAGTTAAAACCTCTAAATATCATTAAACTCAAATCTCTATTGGGTTTCCTAAATTTTGGCAGAACATACATTCCTGATTATGCAACATGTATGAAACCTTTGACTTAATACGTCCTGACTTTAAGTACATTTTGGACAGTCAAACATACACGCATTCTCAGAGACCTGCAGACAGACATGCTTGCGGCACTACATTTACACACAAGGGACAACAAAACTCACTTGGTCATCAGAGTAAATGCTGGTGCCATTGGTTTCACCTACGTAACTTTCAATGAGGGTGAGACTGTCCCAATTGCATACAAATCACACTTGTACTCAGCAGCAGAACAACACTTTCTCTCCCACTGAGAAAATACTCACTGCTGTACAGATGGCTGTCATTAAAGAAAGATCTCTGGCTCAGGGGAAACGCATTGTCGTCTCCCCAATTCCAGCCCTTGAGGCTGTCACCAAAGCCAGCGTTCCAAACGCTAAAGCATTAATACTCCGCTGCTTGCGCAGTCTTAAGTGGCTACATGAAAGATAATTAATTTTGTCCCCAACATATATACACGCAAACCCTAGGGGATTGCACAGCAAAGCTAGCAGAGCTGAAGGCTCTGGTAATGGTGCTGGAACATACGGATCCTGCACAGTTAACACTGATTGTTTGCGATTCGTACCATAGTGTCCAGTCCTTCAATGAATACCTGCAATACTGGCGCCAGAATGGATTCAGAGATTCTAAAGGCAACACCATTAAACACAGACTTCTGTGGAGGAAAGTAGCGTAACTTAAGGAAACGCTACCAAATGTCCATGTTGTACATAAACTTGGACACCAGCGCGTTGGAATACATGTTGCTGGGAATACACTGGCTGATGAATCCGCAAAGTCAGCAGTGGGTAATGCCACTGTTGCTGCAGTAACACGCTTAGGTGCGAAACCGGACAAAGACATATGGGCTGCTGTGAAAGCTACGGCTGATGGTAAACCCTATCCAAAAGAATTTCCTGCAAAATATTCCTACCAAATGGGAGGTTGCCTAAACGCTGAGGTTAAGATACCAGGCATAGGGTTTCAAGATATTCCCAACAAACATATAAGACCAGAGTTGATTTAAGCCGCGCACACGGGGGTAGCCGTCTGCCCATTCTGGTGTGGCGGCTACAATATCCTTGCAACAAGCCTGCTATTGGTGGCCATACCTATACAAAGAGGCCAAGTAGTATATCCTTTGTTGTGACATCTGCCAACAAATTAAAGTTTCCATTGCTAAACGCCGCCGCAGACACCCCTCCTAATTTCCAACAAAACTTTACAGTGTGTGTACTTGGACCATCGCGGTCCCCTAACACCGGACAGCGCATACAAATACATCTTAGTCGCTGTTGACTCCTGATCCAGATTTCTATGGGTGTGGTCACAACGCTCGACTGACGCTCAGACTGTTATTAAAGATTTGTAAGTCTTTATCAGTACATATGCAGTTGCGGCTTTCCACTCGGTCCAGGTCCCTCCTTTTTTCTCAAGGTCATTCAAGCCATGGCTTCGTTGGGGGTCCAACTCCAGTACTCGTCTCCATTTCATCCCAAGGGAAATATTGTTGTGGAGCAATTAAACCGTGATTTAAAGCAGTTCTTAACAGCTAGTGTCTTGGGTACGGTCCTAGTTTGCTTAACCACCTGTATGGAGTCCAGAGAGCACTTAACAATCTGCCTAGAAGGTCCAGGGGGGGTCGTATTTCATACGAGTGCCTGTTTGGAACTCAAATGTATGTTCCAGATCTTGATGGTCCTGGTGTGGAGGCGGCAGAAACACCCCTTGACATAAACGTGCCATGGTCTTACAGGATTTGCAACAGTTCCGTGACTACAACACTTCGGCCAGTGCTGCCTCTACAGGAATGAAGGATGTACCTGTAATGCCTACAGGCTGGATTCCTAGAGTCTGGGATCTAGTAAGTGAAAAGGTTGCTGTGAAAAAGGAATTTGGCCCTTCTTATCGTGCATCAGTCCCAGGCTTGGGAATACATGGTAACAGAACTGTCATTCTACCACTGTTGGCAGGCGCCAAAGAAAACCGCTTTGTATCTATCAATAATGTCAAGCTAGACCATGTGGCTGATCCTGCACAGCTGACCAAAAGGAACAGCCAGTAGTTCCCGAATCACTCTCACAACTTGTAGAGGAACTTCTTGACCAGTACTAAGCAGCAACACTGACACCTCTCCGAGCTTGGGGAGGTTGGAAAATTATCTTGGATTAGTTCTACTGACATCCAACAATACAGATATTACTGATAGATTTGACACAACTTCAACACAGACTGATGGTGCCACTTACTCTGAACTACTGCTGGAAATGCCCACCCCACCTACAGATAGGGCTCCAGTTTTTGCACAAACTGCTTCTGGCTACTTTGACGACATCAACTATAACGTTTTGGACTCATTCGCCTCTTCGACACCTGAACTGTCAAAAACACGTAAGCTGATAAACGGGCTTAAAGTAACTTACTTTATTCTTCCATGGAACTATCTGTGGCTTTCCTTGACTGTACTGGCTTTCCTGCTTTGGATTGGGTTTGTTATAACATTCTTTTTGTTAATACATGGTCATTTTCTTCCTAAAAGATCAACAGTTGAACTGGTGGATGAGGTCCTAAAACCCTTTTTCTTCTCACAAGGTCCACAGACTTGTCCTTCGTGAACATTTCTGCCATACCAATTCATGATGGGGTGTTTGGGATAAAGTAACATTTGATATATATGCCCCCACAGAGGTCATTCAAATACCTTATGTGTTTAAACTTTCAGTGAACGATATAATAATACCCAGAGTTGTTTCTGATGATTGGGATGTGAAAGCAGCTGATTCTATAATGACTGAATTGCAGTATTATACTGTATTTGAGAATGAAGATGTTTATCAATCTAAAGAGAATTATGGTGATCTGTTTTGCTATAATTGTTATGGGCACCATTTCATCCACAGAGCAAGTACCCCAAAGGCTGTTTCTAAGTACACACAATGGGAACATTGTCCGACTCTACCGCAAGGGAGTTCTAAAACATATTCCGAAAAGTGTAAAAAAAAAAATTCTGGACATGTTGTTAAATGCTGCGTCATACTATTTTAAATTGCCACTGACCGCAAATGTACGCATACTAGTCACAAATACAAAATGTATTTATTCGTATTCCTTTTTTTCCCAGTTGACTATAGGAGGCTATGAATACTGGCTGAAGTCGATTGGCTTAAAAAGTGTGTGGGGAACTAGAAATTGGCAAATACGGGGGAAGGAAGCTTTATTTTGAGCATGCCTGATACCTGTTCAAGTGATATTTTTAAATGAAACTGTACAACAAACAAGTTGTTTAGGCTTAGCAAAGATTAAGGACTTGAACACGCCCAGTATTCCTGCACCTGAAATTTTTTATAAATTGCAAAAATATATGAACGTTACTGAAGATCAGCTCAATGAATGGATCCAGAATGGCACGTTTAATATTTCACTCATGTCCTGGCAGGTGGTTATTGTGGCCAATAGATACCAATGGATGTCATAAACTTGTTTTAAACTCCACAGGGGGTTTTAGACCTAGCAGGCCGGACCCTCGCTATATATCGTCCGAACATGCGGGTATAGTAACATATAGTGTAGGGAAACTATGCCAGCAATGGCTAAAGACTTCCTCACTTGATGTGGTTAGAGAACACCTCAGTCTCCTGTCTAATAACACAGACTTACAGGACTTACTGTTAGGCCCCAGAAAACAACGCAGAAAGCGCTTCTTATATGAAATATATAATGACATTTGGAAGCTTTCCCAACAAGAAGCTGCTACCTGGTTAAGGCAAATAGACCAAGAAAACTTACAGAAGGCATTAGCTGTTGTAGATAATGGGATTAATACCCTGTCCGACCGGATATAGACCTTGAATAACATTGTTTCTTCTGCAGTAGACATTATACAAACAGATACGTCTTCCTTACACCATGGACAGAGTCAACTAAGGTCCATTCATTATGCAGTTGGGTTGGACACTTCAAACATTGAAGGCGGGTCACATTCCCTGGCAACATGTCAGCGCAAGGGAAATATTTTCTACATTTAATTTACCGGGACGACAACTACTAATGGCTAAGAAAGAAGCGACTTATGTCATGCTAAACATCAAAGTTAGAAAAGTTGCCTTTTACTGTGGCTGAAATACCATCCGCTGAGTGGTTAATACACAGGGTCATTAATCTGCCTATTTCCACACTTCAATTCACCTCCTGTTTAAAACACATTCCGGTAGGCAGATATGAAAGGCTGGGACATAGTTACACCCATGGGATATGGGAGCTACCCTTCTCGTACAAATGTCTCAGTGGCATGAAAGAAGTCTTTCTTAGCGGTAATGAATGCAGTACTTTTGTCAGCTATTCAATGGTTTGTACTCAGCTGTCCTTGCATGGGGCATGTAACATGTCTGCTGCAAACTTGGCTTATTATCTGAAGGGAGTTCCAGTCCCCTTGATTAGACCTACGTTTCAGGTGCTTTCAAACGGCAGCTATGTTCTCAATGGTGAAGACTGTAGTGGGATGCGAGACGGATTAGTTTGTTCTTTCAGTCTCTAAGATTGTTACATGCTGCGGGAACTAACTTTTTCCTCCCACTAGAATAAAAGAGGTAGCTGACATTTGGCCTCATATTGCTACTTCTAATGTGAATTTGGGCAAGTTGAGCAGACTCAAGACTTTACTGTTTCAAAGACATGTGGCTCGCACATCTGCACGCGAGACCTATGCTCTTCAGGTGGTAAGGTCGTCAGCAGAGATACAGTCCCTTTTAAGTACCAACTTTCTGAGACACTTTGGTGAATTCGTGGGACAAATACTTAATGCGCCCAGTACTACTGGAATCGCAAATTTCTTTAAGGCTGTAGGTTCTGGTTTCGTTCACACCTTCTCCTCCATATTCGGTTTAATACCATCAGCCATCCACTCAATATTCGCCAGTATTTTTGGGATACTTCCAATAACTTTGGCTATAATAGTTGGCGTTTTGCTGTTCCTATTTTTTAAGCGCAATGGCTGTCCCGCCGCAACAAGGAGGAATGAAAACGCTCCCATCAGCGCAGCTGTGTCATGAACGCATGGTGCAGTATTTTGGAGAAACACTCCTGGAGCAATTGGAGTTTGACTGGTCCCTGTCATTCAGACCGGTTTTGCAATGTGTGCAACCCGTGTTTCGGTGCCTCTGGTGCTCTTTCAAACATGCACTGGAAGTTTCTTTCTACGCAACGCTTGCGATCATTGGACACTGATCAGTTGATGTTCTCGATGAGGGTTCATTACTGGACATGCGCATTGAGGGTGCGTTTGCTACGGGAAGCTGCTTATGAGTTGCGCTTCCTGGAGGATGTGGCTCTTAACTCATCATTGAGCACATCACGGAATGCTGCTTCCTTTGGATGCAGCTCAGGCTATGGAACACGACTGCTCCTTAGTCCTTCTTGGTGATGCCTTTCCTACTTTAACAGCTGCCGAAGTGGAAGATTTTCTGTCCTCGATTGTCCCGGACTCGATTGGACATTCTAAAAATAACTGACTTGAAATTAGGTCCTTTTTTGCCACATGTTAACATTTTAAATTGTCCTTTTATATATGCTTATATGTCCCTTTACCTTGTCATTATTGACATTTTTTACATATTAGGTTGAGTTTTAGTAGCTTTTATATATACTTAGGCTTTGAACCACCTTCATCAGGCAAGGGGAGGGTGTTGTGTAGCTATTTTAGTTATAGCTCCATGCATGTTGTTTTAGCATACTAGGCCTTCCACTATGTACTTCAACCTAGATAGGTTATTCAGCTTCATTTTATTATTCTTACAATAGCTACTTTTGCGGTCTTGTTTTATTTCTCTCTATCTACTTGTTTTTGCCTAGGCCTGCACTCTGTTATCAAACAAGACATTCTTGCTTACTCTGTGCTCCTTCCAAGGCTGCAGTAAGATAGGTTGCAGGTGAACGTGGTACTTTCATGGAAAAACAACATCCTTACGTAGGGACATTTTCTCAGAACATCAGCTGTTTTATAATAAAAACACTTCCTTGTCCCTTACATGTTAGAGGGAGATTCCAGCCAGAGAACCACAACTGTATACTGATTGCTGAAAGCTTCGCTACAACTGCTTATACAGACTTCAAGCCTTTGCTCAGGTATGGGGAATGTCTTCCCAGGGGAACCTGAAGGGCAGAATTGGAGCTTAACACGCTGTGCTCTTATAGCCTAGGTAGGAATTAGTCCATTGACTCTAGTGACAATATGGTAGCGATAATTCTATTCTTTACTCTCCTTGTCACAATTTTTATCTTGTCATGCTGTATCGTCCTGGTTATTGCAGCCCATGCTTTGCTCTCTGAGATGGTCGCTTCATTAGCGCATTATTGAAACATATACTGCCTCTGTCATTGTGTATATGAGACTAATGTAACTGAGAGAAACAGATGAGACCTGAGTGACCACGGTTTCCCTGAGAAATTGATTGTCATGCGCTCAGCTGCCCAATCATGCCGTTGGAGATGAAGCACTGCTAGTTAGCCGGAGCACAACCCAAATTGGAGCGACAGGTGTCAACTGCAGTGGGTCAGACTCGGTCTCCCACACCGCAGGCGATTCTGCCGCTCAAAATCCAGTTCTCATTAAAATAATGAGAGCCTACGCGACAACAAGAGGATGGATAGTGTGTGTCCATACCTCAGGATGCCCAGAAGAAAGAAGTGCCTACACCAGGAACCGTAGAGTTCTGAAGTCAGTGGATGCCTTGCATTGCCCAGCTCCTGTCACGACCCATGGACCAAGCCCATGAAACCACAGGATGGATTCCAGACATGGAGGAGCTGAAAAGGAAGGGGACAGAGTCCAGCACCCTTTGGAGTTGCCTAGGTGGTGCAGGTGGCAATGCCCCCCATCCTGAAGGTGAAGTTCCTGCAAATTAGTGGAAGACGTCCCGCTGCGGGGTCCAGGAGCTGCAGAAGATCCCAGAAGTCACCTGTGAGCTGTCCCTCAATGGTCGCCAGCTTGCAGGAGGGTCTGTGACCACCCAGGTCTCCAACAAACATTTGCAAATGAAAACAGGAAGCGGTATAAGATTTTGCAAAGTTTTGAGTACCAGCAAGGTCCAGGAGACTAGACCGGTGGGGGAGTCGAGGCTGGCCCTCAGCATGCTGGAAGGCCAGCAGAAGTCGATAGAGCTCACAGGGGTGACCCATGGGTGGTGGACACAGGGTGTCCCAAGGAGGCCTCACGTTGCAGGCACACGGGCTGAGCTTCACGTTGCAGAGTGCTGGAGGCCAGGGTTTTGTGGTGCCTGAAGACCTCCCAGGAGGAAAAGTCAACAAGCCTTGGCAAGTGCAACAGTAAAGATGCACAGGGGTGTCTGTTGGCGGGAGCAAGGGCCTAAAGTCTTCCCAAGTTGGCTAGAAGACAAGCGGGACCCAAAGGAGGCCACAGACTCACCACCTGTGAAGCAGGATCTTCAGGTGTCCATGGAACAGCAGACCCCGCCAGCTGGTCGACGTTGTCTTGAGGTGCCAACCTCAGGAGCTGCAGCTTCTTAGCCCTTCAAGTCTGGTTCTGCAAGACCATGGGTGTCCAGTTGAAAGGCGAATTTAACATCATCTGCTCTACTGGCAGTCCATACCATTGAATAAATGGGATTTGCTGATCATTAGGAGGGGCTACTCCCTCCCTTTCCAATATTTCCATCCCCCCAATACTGCCAACCCAAAGAAAGGCTGGCAGAGGATCAGCTGTCCTAGCTCCGAGGCTGTTACAGCTCTTGGTGGAGCCTGCTATGTAAAAAGTTCCAATGTCAGAAGTAGGCAGTGGTTGCGATTCCTGCTACTTTCTGATTTCCAAAAAGAACAAGGGTCTTTGCCCTGTTCTAGACCTGTAAATCAAAAATATCTTCCTCAAAAATCTGAAATTACAGATGCTCGCAATGGCTCGGGAGTTGTCTGCCCTAGACCAAGGAGAGTGGCTGGTAGCATTAAAGTTACGGGATGTGTATTTTCACATCCCCATCCTTCCTGTGCCTTCTGCGGTTCAAGGTAGGCCATGAGCACTTTCAGTTCACCATGCTCCACTTTGGTGAGCACCTGAGGGGCGCTGGCAAGGCCAAAGTGGGGTTGTTTGTGGCTCATCTGCACAGGGGAGTGGTTTCCGTATTCTCCTTCCTCGAAGACTAGCTTTTGAATGTGGGCTCGCCTCATACTGTCCGCTCCCACCTACAGACTATGGAGCTCATTTTGCATTTGCTGGGGTACAGTAAAAATGTGCTGTAGTCACACCTGACTCCTTCTGATGCTGCTTCATTGGAGCTGTTCTCCACTCAGTGCAGTTTTCAGGCTTATTCTCACAAACAGCGAGCCCAGGGTATTGAGGTTATAATGTTTCAGCCCCTATCCTGAATTTTGGTGAGGATGACGGAGGCTGCTGGGCCTCATGGCCTACTACATCCTACTGGTGAATCATGCCAGTTGGTGTATGCGTGTTCTGCAGTCCGACCTGGAGTCCTAGTGGGCGCAGCATCAGGGGTATCTCTCCAACATGGTCCAGATCTCGGAGTGAACTGCAAAAGACCTGTGGTGGTGGATTACGAACCGTGATTGGGTCAAAGGCAGACTGCTCTCCCTTCCCCAACCAGATCTGGCAGTGCTGACAGATGCATCACTCCTGGGATGGAGCGGCCATCTGGGAGAGGTGGAGATCGGAGGACTCTGGCAAAATCCAGACTCCACATCAGCCTGCTGGGGCTCCAAGCGATTCAGCTAACATTGAAAGTATTTTTTCCCTCTGTCAAGGGAAAGTTAGTACAAGTTAGACAACACTACCGCCATGTGGTACTGCAACAAGCAGGGCGGATGGGCATGGCTGGAACAGCATGGCATAACCCTGGTGTTTAAACACCTGGCAACTCTCTGAACGCCAGGGCAGACAAAATCGGCTGTCAATGCCTAGCGGATTACGAGTGGTGTATCCATTTGGAGGGAGCACAAGGACTTTCTGCAGTGTGGAGAACCTTGGTTAGATCTGTTCGTCTCCAAAGAAAACATGCATTACCAGCAGTATTGCACGTTGGAGTTTCCAAGGAGTCTATTTCTCTGAGACACTTTTCGTCTCAAGTGGAATTCAGGCCTACTGTACGCATTTCCACCCATACCACTTCTGCCCAGAGTTCTCAAGAAGTGAACGACTGAGCCCAAGTCATTCTTGTGGCTCCGGACTTGGCACTGAGTGTTCAATATCCGGAGCTACTGAGAATATGTGTTGATCCTCTGACCAGGCTACCCCTTCAGGAGGATCTTCAGTCACAGCAGCAGGGGTAGGTCCTCGAGCCGAACCTGTCAACTCTGGCTCCTTGCGTGGAGATTGACAGGCAGCAGTTGATAGCTTATGACCTTTCTCAGAGGTCTGTAAAGTTACCTTGGCGGCCCTCCACCAAAACAGTCTACACCGGCCATTGGCAACAATTTGTAAAATATTGTAGAGAAAAGTCTATAGACCCTCTTTCTGATACTATTCTTTTCATTCTTAACCTTGCTCAGCAGGGCTCCTCTCTGAACACTCTTAAGAGTTCTCTCTCTGCTGTGTGTGCCTTCCTATGACTGCCTGACGAACCCTCTTTACATCTCCTATTGTAAATAGGTTTCTCAACGGGCTTGTGCATATGTTCCCCCTTTGCACTTAATTATTCCTCAGCGGGACCCGAAGCTGGTTCTCATGTTTGTGCCACTAGACAATTGTCGCCTTTGGCTGCTTACCATCAAGATAGCCTTAGTAGCAATTAATCTGTCCGTAGGGTGAGTGAGCTGCAGGCTATAATCATCCAAACCTCTCTATCTTACACTGTCCTAAAGTGCTATATAGTGCCTTACTGTATCACATGCACAGTTATGTGCACACAGTGAAAATACTTTCAGATTGTGTTACAAAATGTTCTTCACTACTGTTACAAAAGTGAACTTCTAATTGATTTGCTTAGCTTTCAGTAAGATAGAATATTCTAAACTGCATCCAGTTTCTCAATGCATTTAGAGTTACATGATTGTAACATCTTCAGGAGAATACATTTTATTTACCACAGTTATGTCAAACATTTGTGACAAAGTGCGCATAGTCACATGATGCCAGTCTGCCTGAAACTGAAGGCAGAAGGTTTCCCATGAAATACATTCACTTTTAAGCTGGTATACTACTTTCTGAACAAAATTAAATAGACTGGACAGTCAAACATGTAAACCTCTGAAAAGACTTGAGAGTATGACATTGTTGTTGTTTGAAGAATTCTCGGGAGGTAGCCCAGATTGTCATTAGTGAGAGCAGTACAATACAATAAGCTTTGTGCCCTTGTCTCTGCTAATTTTTAGTCAGTGATTTTATGACTGAACTGTTGAAAGACAGGCTTATTCTGTTCAGTGTATATACTGTCTTCCCTAGTGCATGTTGGATGACTGAAAGTGTTAATCTTTTGTTCATTTCTGATTGCTCAGTGTTTGTTCCTCAAGCCTCTCTATGGTTAGTGTATGCTAATGATGTGCTTTGCCTTTTTTCTTTGCTGTGCAGATCAATGGTGCAATATATGAAGCCTTTAAAAGTCTCAGATGACATAGTTCAACAATATCAAAGCAAAAACCAGTACCTACCAACAGTTCTGTCCGACACGGACAATGATCCTGAAATTGATCCTTACGCCTTTGTGGATGGTGATGATGAATTAATATTTTCCGATTCTAAAAAAGAAAGATCGGTTGGTGACCGGGAAATTGGTAAAAAACACAAGGTTTGTGAACAGTTTAATTTCAACTACACTATTTTAAATGTTTTTTAATGTTTGGAAAATCAATTGGTAATAACTCAGTTCCAAATGTAGTTAATGCAAGACTGTAGTCAATAAATATTTAGGAAAAATTTGAAAATGAAAATCAGATGACTTTCATATTCAAGAAGCATTAAAATAAAATGTGAGATCATTGCCATGCGACTTGCATAGTATTTGATATAACATGGTGGAACCATAGTAGAGCTGCAAGACCATTTTCAAAGCTGACTCACTAAGCCTAGACGCTTCTAAGTCTCAAAAAATTAATTACAAATACTCCCTAAATGCTACAGTCTAGTGAGTTAACGAACAGTTGATCTTCCCACAGGCTCTTAGTTTGCTAATGGTGGCCATAACCTCTTTTGTCCCCAAATGGTACGGATGTCGTTATTGTCTATGTGAAAGCAGTGAACGTATTGTCTAGACTCATTTTCATCTTCATTGAACAAACATGGCAAGTTCAAATGCCTGTACTTTGGAAAAGATGGCTAAATCATAGCACATTGACAATGCCAGTATGAGCACTTCTTTGTCCTAGTGGCTTTGCCAGTGTGTTTTTGTTGATGCTGCATGTGCCTCCATAGTCTATCGACCTCGGGGAAACAGCCCATATTTATTGAACACCAAGTTGGCTTCCTGCAGCAGGACAATGTCTGGGTAATTTCTTGTTAGAAATGTCACCTATTCCCCTGTTTGTCTGTTACCAAGGACGTTACCATTCCATGAGGATTGAGGGGGAGGATTCTGTTGTGTTTGTCAGGAGTGTTTCGTCTGGACATCTGCGTCCAGTGTACCCTTGTGTCCTGGCCTCAGTTGCCTTTGCTGGTTAACCTCAACCCCACCCTCCACCCTACAGGCTCCTGGAGTGAGCTTAAAACGTACTCCTCCAATGCCCAAAGGGACTGCCCAAACCCCTAAATATGAACACCTGTCACATGTTTAAATTCAGAAGAACTCCAGATTTGATAAGGGGGACAGAGAGGAAGCCTGTTCAATGGGATTGTTTCACTGAACTATTTGGAGAGATTGCCTTTGAGTACTGTTAATCCCAACCATTCATCAGTGAACAGTTCCATGCAAGTAACCTCTCCCATTCGCCAGACCCACACAATCCGGACATCACGGTTAAAGTGGCCTACCGTGGTATTTAGCTGTTAGCGTTGACTAAATTTTTCCCACCCTCTCTACCAGTTTCTTGTGGTCTGTCCTGAGAATGCCCACTTCTTGAGCTAGTGAGTCAACCTTGAACTCTAGTGCCAATTTATTGTCATTTAAGATTGCTGTTCTGTGAGACTCCAGTCTATGGCCTCCTGCATCTGGCGCTCCATGTTCTCTGTTGGGATAGCCTTTGGCTGCAGTGCTGTGCCACTTTGGTGTGGGCCATCCTCTCGGCCCAGATCTATAGGGCTGGTCTCATTTGTCCCACCTCACCCTGTTTTCACTGTGGCTACTTCAATGGCCTGGGAGACATCCCACGTAGCATGCCCCAAAGGGGTACGGTCCTTGCTCCTTCCTCAGTTTGTGTGCTGCTGTCTCAGTGGTCCGTTTGGGCCAAGGCTTTTTTGGATCTCTTGCTGTGGCAATGCCAGTCCAGCCATAGAAACCCACCCCAGCCAGAGTGGACTGCGGCTTTTTCAAGACACAAGCACCCCTGCCCGTCACCACGTACTGCTTGCAGAAGTCAGGGCAATCTGCTGGGCTGTACACTGCTGCTTAACTCCAGTGCCCTCACACACTCAATGTAAAAAGAGCAATAACGTATTCTAATGCAGAAATAAGATGCAGTAGGTATGCACAATTTTTAAAGGCACACTACACAAGTTTGCTACAGCAGTTTGAAACGAACACTGTAGTAAGGTGGATAGTACAAACTGTTGAGCACTGATATGCCTTGGCCAGTAAGAAAGTACAGGTTAAATCAAAGGCTCATTCTACTAGAAATGAAGGCTTAACAAGACTTGCTTTTTTGCCGATGTTTCATTCTGAGAAATATGCAAAGCTGCCACATTGTCATCTGAATACCACCTCACAAAGCATTACAGTTGCAAAGAAATTGTGATAGGCCATTCAATTTTTACTTGTCAGCAAACACTTCTGCACCCAACTAGATGACAGATATTTGCAGAGCATGTGAATGTAGAATATCTTCCAGCTGCTAAACCTTAATCAGTAGTCATATAATGAAAAGAGATCAATGGTTCTTTAGAATCACGCTTTATTTTCATCTCCACTTCTCCTCATCAGCTCTTCACATCTCCTCTTCTCTCAGCTCTCTCTCCCAACATTCTATTGTGAACTCCTCTCTGTAACAGAACATTCCATTCTAAAGGGAAGGTGAGGGGGGAACGTACCACTTATATTTAAATATGTCATAACCTCTAATCTAACAAAATCTGCCTATATGTAATTACATGTTGCTACCTTAAAATATTACAACTAAATTACAACACATCTTCCCTTCCACACACAATATATACATTCAATAATAATTTGACATACCTACATTGATGTCTTAAATATATACATTCAATAGATAATTTGACATACACTACATCGATGTTTTAAAAAAAAAGTTCTATTCGTACTCTCTGTACCGGCGTCACGTCTCTGCTGAATCTCCTCACTCTCGCCATTCTCCATGGAATTTCCTTCACTCCTCACGAGGGCTGATGGCTGTTGGACAATCCTGTCCATACTCCAACACTGACCATTTGTTAACGTAACCACATTGTTTTTCACTTTGGCAATATCAAAAGGACCAGAAAATTTAGTGCCTCGCATATTCGGACAAAAACCCCTTACAGGATTTTTAACATAAACCTTATCCCCCACTTTCCACTGTCGTTGTTTAGTATTGTATCTTTTTTTGTAATTGTTTTGATGATTTTCTAGTCTAAGTCTGAATTGTGGAGTTATGGCATCACTTTTTCCTCCTCCACCTAACCTTGAAGGGAAGAATTTGGTACTTGGTTTCCTGCCCTTTAGAGCAGAAAATGGAGAATTTTTTGTAACTGAATTTGGAGTAGAATGGTACGCCCATAACATGTCTCGAATAGCATTTTCAATGATTATTGGTTTACACTAGCTAACTGGATGCACTCTTTAATCATGCGGTTGGTCCTTTCGACTAAACCATTTGCCCTGGGACAATATAGCACTGTAGTGAGGTGGTGTATATTTAAAGAGTTAAGAAAATCTTTCATTTTTGATGAAGTTAATTGAACTCCATTGTCGGTGATCAAGGTGGCGGGTATTCCTTCCATAGCAAAAGCATCTTTAAGGAAATTTATAACTGATTCAGTGGTGATTTGGCTTACCATTTTTACATTAATCCAATGCGAGTAATAATCAATCAGTACTAAAGCAAAACGTTTCACAACACCTTTCATGTTGATAGGTCCTATGATGTCTAATGCCAATTTTGTCCAAGGCTTGTCTGGTACAGCCACAGGATATATAGGAGTTTTACGAATAATTTTAGTTTTGTCACTGCACGCACATTTAATGCAATTTTTTACTTCATTTTCTATCATAGAGTCCATATTAGGAAACCAATATCTTTCTCTAACACGAGCTTTTGTGAGGCTCCTGCCTAAATGACCTTCATGAGCCAGATTGATAATTTTGTGTATCAATCCTGCCGGTGGTATTATCTTATCATTTCTTAAAACAAAATTTCCGTTTTCATTTATTTCAGGTCTAACCTCCCAATAGTTTTTTTTGTTTCGTCCAGATCCCTCCTAAATTCCGGCCATCCCTCCTTCGCTAATGTTCTCAATAAGGATAGGGGTTCATCCTTATGATCAGCCAACTTCCATTCTTCTTCACTGATAGCCAGAGTGCAAACAACCATTACTGGGTATTCCGGGGTCTCATAGTCTTCATTTATAGTCAACGGTACTCTAGATAGAAAATCCGCAGCACAATTATTATTACCCGGTAGGTACTCAATCTTAAAACAAAAGCTTTCCAGGCCTAAAACCCATCTAGCAATTCTAGGTGTACAGTTGTAGAAACTTTTTGTAGAGAAAACATAAACTAGTGGTTTGTGGTCTGTACGTAAAGTAAATTGTGTACCCCAAAGGAAGAATTTAAAATGTTTTATAGCCCAGAAACAAGCCAGAGCTTCTCTTTCAATTACTGAGTAATTGGATTCTGCCTTATTTAAAGCCCTAGAAGCAAATGCTACAATTCTCTCTTTACCATCAACCACTTGGGATAAAGTGGCTCCCAAACCTTTTTTGCTCGCGTCAGTAGTAAGAATAGTCTTCCTTTCATGATTGAAAGTACCCAGGAATGGTGCTTTTACAGTGGCTTGTTTAATCCTTTGAAATGCAGATTCATGACATTCTATCCATTTGTAAGGTGTGTGGTTTTTTAGTAACTCTCTTAGGTCATATGATATCTCTGAGAATCCCTTGACATATTTTGTCATATACTCAGCAAGGCCTAGAAAAGATTTTAATTCTTGCTTGTTTTTTGGTGCCTCTGCCTTCTTAACAGCTTCCACTAGTGAAGTTTTAGGTTTGAACCCATCTTTAGAAATAGTGTGCCCTAAATAATCAACTGAATCTACTCTAATTTGACACTTATCCTTTCTCAATGTCAAACCCGCCATTTTTAGTTTACTAAGTACCTTTTTCAAGTTTGTATCATGTTCCTCTACATTTGCTCCATATATTAAAATGTCATCCTGAAAATATAGAGTCTTAGGGGTATCTTCCAAAACACGTTGCATGATTTTTTGAAATACGGCCGCAGCTGATGCAAGCCCGAACGGCATTCTATTGAACATATATACGATCCTAGGGGTGTAGTGAAAGCCGTGAGCCATTTAGAATCTGGGTGAAGTTCAACCTGGTGGTATGCGCTGGAGAGATCCAGCACGGAAAAACATGCTGCCTCCCCCATGGTGCTTAATATTTCATGAATAACAGGAAGTGGATGTCTTTCCACCCAAATGTTTCTGTTCAAATCTCTCAAATCAATGCACACCCTAATGTCGTCGCAATTATGTTTCTTGGCAATTACGATGGGAGATAACCATTCTGAACTCTCAATTGGTTGAATAATTCCTAGAGATTCTAGTCTCTTAAGTTCCTTTTTAAGAGGGTCTCGAAGTGTGGAATTTGTCTAGTTTTATGTACTATCGGTTTAGCCTTAGGTTGTAATTTAATTTTATGTTGGAAGCTTGCCAGTAGACCTAACTTTTCAGTAAAAAATCTCAGGAAATTCCTGGAAAATCAACTCATTAGTTATTTTTGTCCATGAGCAGTACTTGTTCCGGATTATTAGGGTCCAGTTTGATCCCCAACTCCTTCTGATGCTGCCAACCCAGTAAACTGGATCCTTCTTCAACTACATAAACTTTCCCTACAGTGGTACGACCCTTAAATGATATTAAAGCCTTGAACATCCCTTTAAGAGGGATGGGGTCTTTGTTATAACCCTTGGGATTAATGTCTGGTTTTGACAATCTGGCGGACATTTCTTTACCAATACCTTTAAAATCCAGTTCATTTATGATTGTAAAGGGTGAGCAAGAGTCAGCGAAAACTGTTACTGGACTGCCATCAAGGGAAATATTACACTGAGGATATTGAAAATAATTTTCCTGTTCCTTTTTAACCTGCAGTATTATCTTTTTAACTTCTTGAGAATCATCTACCTTTTTATGCTCATATTGTTTATCAAATTTAGACACCGCCCTACACACACTGGCAAAATGGCCTTTTTTATTACATTTTCTACATATGGCTGTCCTGGCTTGACAAAAGGTAGAGTTCGCCAAATGAGTGCTGCTCCCACAGCGGTAACATTTTAATCCTGTTGTAGGATTAGTGGTTTTTATAGGTTGTTTACCTCCAGTTTTAATTTTCATAACTTTTTCTTGTTCTGCATTTACCTTAATCTCTGCAACTTGATCAGGAGAAGCAGAAGGAGATCTGATTTCTTGTAAACATAGCTGTGTGTGCTCAATGGATTTTGCTATTTCCACTGCTTCCTGCAGATCAGGTTGTTTTTGTAGTAATTTTTCCTGAATTTTTACATTACTAGTACAACGGACTATTTGGTCTCGAATCAGTGAGTCATTAAGATTCCCAAAGTTACATAATGTACTCAATCCCCTTAGAGCAGCCACGTAATTAGTCACACTCTCTTGTTTGCCTTGGGAACGACAGAAAAATTTATGACGCTCTAAGACCACATTTACTCTGTCTCCAAACTGTTTTTCCAATTTCGTATATGTGGTGACATAATCATCCTGTACTAGTCCATCTGGAAAATCGGGTTCAGGTAATGTATCATAAATGTTTCTGCCATGCGTCCCTAAATTGTGTAACAATATGTGTTTCCTGAGTGGGTTGAATTTATCTCCACCAATGGCAATTAAATATGATTCAAAAATTTTGAACCATTCTTTCCATGGGATGTTAGGTTCTCCAGTTTCATTTAAAAATGGAATTGGCTGGGACATGCCCGCTGCAGCCATTTCTAAAGGATAGTGTGATTTAAATAGTTATGTATGTATAAAATATAGCAATTACTATGTACTATCAAGTGTATTATCAAAGTGCAACTATAAACATTAAAAAGTTAGAAAATAAATATAGCAATCATCACATGTTATTAAATCTAAATAGTTACAGTTGAATGCATATTTATGAAGACATTAAAGAAAATGCACAGTCTAGTGTTGCAGCCGATTTAGAGGAAAAGCCCTGAGAACAGTAAATTTCCCACAATGCCACAAGCAAGAAAGAGCTGTGCCTGTCAGCGTTACCACCAAAAGGCTAATATTATTACCAATGCTTCTTAAACGTTCATGCTGTGCCTGTCAGCGTCACAACAATATGCAGGTCCAATTGCTGGAGTAAGACAATTCAGTGAAACTGCGTTTGAAACCGAAGTACAGGTGATCCTCAACCGTTTCAAAAACTCCACTAAAGCTGAGGTAATTAGCAAAGTACAACCTCTTGTGGATTAAAAGTTAATGAGATATGCTCCTCATGTAATTGTGCGCGCTTCCATACAGTTAAATATAATACGAACGTTCCGTTTCAGAGCTGCCTTTCATAAAATATAATCAGAAAAAGACTCGTTTATTTTCTTGTGCATTCATTTTGCATTATTGTCAGTAGAGATTAACTTGTGTTATTTAAAAATAGATCCTCATAGATGAAATACTTGTGTGTGATAGATTGATTTTCTTGACCTTCCCTCTCAGAAAAGGTCGCTGTTCATAACCTGTGCTTGCCTCTCATGAAATAATGCTGGTAAAAGACACGTTTATTTTCCTTTCCTTCCAGGAATATCTGTCATGTGATTGATTGTGTCTTCTTGACCTTTTCTCTCAGAAAAGGTTCATAATGTGTGCCTTATTTTATTTTCCTTGTAAAATTATTGTTGAATTGAAAGGCTAACCTTATGAACTCTTCTTGCCGGTTTCATATTACTTCTTCCTGAATAAGTATGATAATTCCACATAGGTTTAAGCTCTTCTTTCTAAATTAACTTTGCCAATATCAGGTTTCGTTTTGTTTTGTCAACACTATGCTTAATATTTTAAGACTTGAAAAATCAGTAATAGTGCTATCTGCATAGCTGCATTTTGTAGTAAAGTACTTGTTGAATAAACGGGATGATCCTTATGACTCCTAGATTATCCAGTCATTTAATTAAGAATAACAGTACCTCAAGTAAATGGTGGTCACTTTGATGAGGATGCAGCACAAGGGGTAGAGATGAAAGTGCCCCCTTTCGCACTCCAATCGTCGCCAGTGTTATAATGAAAAGAGATCAATGGTTCTTTAGAATCACGCTTTATTTTCATCTCCACTTCTCCTCATCAGCTCTTCACATCTCCTCTTCTCTCAGCTCTCTCTCCCAACATTCTATTGTGAACTCCTCTCTGTAACAGTCAGAACATTCCATTCTAAAGGGAAGGTGAGGGGGGCAGGGGTGTGGAATTTATTAAAATATCTACTTGTCCACGGGACAGGCTGCTTCTCAAATCTACTTGTCCTGTAAAAAGATCTACTTGTCCCTTTGGTGCCATGTAGTGTGGCGCCAAATTATGGCAGCAATCTCATTATGTAAGAGCTCTGATAATAGCCTCTCTGATTATGCCAGGGCTACTACCATAGTAGGGCTTGAATACTTGCAGTTTCAATCCCTACTGTAGCAATTTCCTTATTTTTCCACCTTTCTGCAGATCTGCATACTGGGGCTGGAGGAAGCAGTAAGCAATAGTTCCAGGGCTGGAATGCCTTTGAGTCTGCAAACCTACTAACCTGCATGTTTTAAAGATTTTCACCAGCTTCTCTCTAATATTTTCCCATAATAAGAAAGGTTGGACATTTACTCCTGACAATGGCAGAATTAGAACTTCTTCCAGGGTTCGGAAGAAAGTGGCTGTAGGGAAAATGAACTTGCAAATGCTCAATAGATTTTCACATGAGAAAATCTAGACATGCGTATTTACCCATGCTAAAATACAGTTCACAAATATTTTATAAGGGTACGACATATACCATGGGTGCACTTTTGTGACTTTCTTTAAGAATTTGGAGCCACATGTAGGTAGGTTCAGATTTGCGACCCGCAAATTGCGAGTCGCAAATCCGAATGTAGGATGGTGTCCCTGACACCATCTGTGATTCGCAAGGGCTTCGCAAATGCACACCTCATGAATAATCATGAGGTGGGTCGCAATTTGCGACCCCCTTGCGAATGGTGGCCTGCTGGAGACAGCAGACCACCATGTCTGTGACTGCTTTTCAATAAAGCCGTTTTTTTTGTTTTTTTGTAATGCAGCCCGTTTTCCTTAAAGGAAAACGAGATGCATTACAAAAACGAAAACACAATGGGGAAGGGGTCCCAGGGGGACCCCTTCCCTTTTGTGAACGTGTTAGCACCCATTTGAAATGGGTGCAAACTGCGATTGGTTTGCGCCCGCGTTCGCAAAACAATCCTATATTGCACTGCGAGTCGCAATTAGGAAGGGAACACCCCTTCCTAATTGCGAGTCGCAAACCCGTTTTGCGATTCGGTAACCAGGTTACCGAATCGCAAAACTGGGTTTGTGCATCGCAATGTGCTTTTTGCACGTCGCAAACAGCGAAAGTCGCTGTTTGCGACATGCAAAAAGCTACCTACATGTGGGTCTTGGTCCCTAATTAGGTCTGGTGTTAACAAAGACATTTTGTTTTTATTAAACTTCTATTTCTCTCTCTTTCGGCTGGCTTTACTGTGAGTGATCGCATTCTTCTATTTTCTCTTCCACAAGGAGCATATTGGCACACAAAGTAGTTTTGTTCAGTGTCAGGAACAACAGTGGCAATCAGTGACGTAACGAAACTGGAGGGTGCCCCTTTGCAAAGAACATGGAGGAGCCCCCTCTCCAGACTCACTCAGGGCAGGTGCTGTGCTGAAGGGGCCCCCTGGAGGGTGGCCGGGGGGCCTTTGTTATGCCACTGGTGGCAACGTGTGCTTTTAAAGTTCAAAAACGTTTTTTGTTTTTTTTGCCAGGGTTTGTTACAATGTTGAGGGCCTGGTAGCTCCCACAACAATAAAGTGTTACAAAAGCCATGTCAAAACAAGACACGCATTGATGAAACTAAAAGACTTCTAAAAATATGTCAGATCAGTTGGCTTTGTCAGTGTTTGTTTATTTTCATGCTTCCCATAATCGTGTTGAAAATGGTTACACTGATTTTCCATTCGAAATATTTTTGGGAAATACTAGCATGCATCAAAACATTTTACTAATTGACACTTCATTTGCATCTAATCAGAGAGCATTCTGGGAGCATTATACTTAGCCTCATAGCCTAAACTTTTCAAACATGTGTATACACGTTTTTTTTTTTGTACTGGAACCAACGTCAGTAGTGAAGTGTGACCTTAAAACATTTATTTACAGCCCTCACCCTAATAATTAAGGTTTTCAAATAATGAACCATAAATACAAGTTCGAACAGCATTATCTTTTGGAAACACATTACCTCAACTGCAGAGAGTTCCACTCTCTGTAAACAGGCAGCCAAAGGGTTTGTGCTGCAGAGGGTTGGGCCTACTTGTCCCAAGGACAAAGTGAACATAAAAACTTGTTGCCCTTGACCCCAAACAAGATGTCCCGGGCGTCGGGCGATAGGAATTCCACATCCCTGGGGGGGGAACGTACCACTTATATTTAAATATGTCATAACCTCTAATCTAACAAAATCTGCCTATATGTAATTACATGTTGCTACCTTAAAATATTACAACTAAATTACAACAAGTAGTAACTGTTTTTTGTAACTGTGGCACACTGAGCTTCTTGCAATGCAGCCAAATAAAGATACTTTTATTCCATATTCTGGAGCATTAAAATTAAGTTTGACTTGTTTTCCTGCTTTTTCTTCTTTTTTTTTTTTTTTACAAGGCTGAAGATGGGATGTCTGGTGCAACAGGACTGCCAAATGAAGGGGAAGACGCAATGTCTTTATTTAGTCCTTCTGTCAAACAAGGTAAAGTTTAAGCAATATTGTCAGAATGTTTGGGATATATTACGTTTGTGAAAGGTGTTGAATGATTCTAGGATTTTGAAATTTGTCTTGCATTTGATATTATGACTTGTTAGTTAAGTCTATCAAAAAGATATATGGGGTAACCCCTTAATCACTGC
Source organism: Pleurodeles waltl (assembly GCF_031143425.1). NCBI lineage: Eukaryota > Metazoa > Chordata > Amphibia > Caudata > Salamandridae > Pleurodeles > Pleurodeles waltl. The sequence goes on from NC_090440.1 coordinate 1,999,652,971, forward strand.
TTTCTCTGGGGTAATAACCATTCAGACGGAAGAAAAAATGAAAAGGGTAAATTATTTCACAACTACACTTTCCCTCCACAAGCACAAATAAATGTGTTTGGAGCACAACAACTAAATTGACAAAAGTGCAATTAAAGAATAATTTTCTTCAAATATCAAATACAGCTCTCATAATCTTTGCATTCAGTTTTACATTTGTGCCTGATTTTGACAATGTGGGGCCCAATGCTTCTTTAAGGATAAAGTACAACAAACACATTCTACAGTTTACATCTGTATCAAAAACTGCTCCTTAAAATATTCAATTAGCCTATCAATCCATTTTTTTTTTTTTTTTTTTTTTTTTTTTTTAACCCAAAGGTGGTTCTACGTATCAGTCCAAAACCATAATCCACCGACCAGGTTGGCTTACACAGGGGACACTTCTATCAAATTCTTGTGTGCCTGCTCATTGGACATATGGAAAAAACATTCCTGGCATTCTCTTTTCACATTGGCTACTTGAAAACAATGTTTACACTTTTTGGCCTTACTAATTTATCAGCCTCATCAGAACGTATAGTGGATAGGTAATCCTATAAAATTAAAAGCAAATATATACAAATTATTTTTTTCTCCAATTTTCTCTAAATGTACCACGAATCCTCCACCATTAGTGATCACTCATTCACCCCGAAGCACTAAAAACCTAGATATGTCTTCAATGAAGGGTGTTACTTATCATTATTGGCATGCCAGCAAAATGCAAGCAACAAAAAGCAAATACAAGGGTGCCCCAATAAATGTATCTCACCAGCGGACACCCAGAAAGGTGAAGCTTAAAGTAGAAACCGTTTACTTCTACTATCTTTATGAAAATTATCTTATGTGTTCCGATGGAAAATATACACACAAATGGTGGAATGATGTCACCAACAATCATGCTTGTAGCAATCATGCTAGTCAGTTGCATTACGTGCCCGTACCCCGAAATTTGTCTATTTAATTGATCTCCAACTTAAATCGACATGTCATGTAACAAAGTAATTAATGCAATGTAAGTCTCCCCACATATACCGTTGACCACAACGTGCACCTAATTAATCCATCCTACTGAATCTTACCGATCAGTCACGTAACAAACTGAGCTTGAAAAACATCTAGAATGCCTGTTAAAAATAAAGTAACACCAAATAAACTATTTGTGTTGCCTCTTTATTATCCCTACTATCCATCAGTTTGCCATTACATGTTGTACAAACACCTTCTCGTGAGCAAGGATAAGGCATAGAAATCCTTTTCTTATTGAATTGAGAAACACCTTGTTGTGGTGGCGTTCCGCATCTCTTCCCAAGGTTTGCAATCCGCTGTGTGCATAACTCATTCATTATAACCAACTTGCTTGAGATTACTGGCTTGTCTTTCAGTGGGAATGGCTGGATTACTTAGCAGTCATCTTTAAATAGTGCAAGTAAAATGTTTCTCAATCTAAACTCTCACTCGCCTTACCAGTAAAATTACATACATGATGCACAGTTGTGATAAAACAACTTGCAGTTCCTGTTCATTCATAAACACTCACGTCTAAAAATGTCACTGTGTCCGTATCATACGTGATAGTAAATTTCAAATCTTCAGTTCTGTTATTTAACCAGTCGAAAAAAGCTTGCAGGGAGTCACCAGAGTCCTCACATATTATAGAAATACCATTGATAGACCTATACCAACAGGTAATTGATAGCTCATAAGGATTACCAGTATCTTCAAAAATCCATTTGGCCTAAAAAAAAGAAATGAGGTGCTTTTTTCAGGAACTGAAAGTTGATCTGTATACCAAACCTACTGATCGAAATACATTTACATTTCACAAGTGGGCATCCTAGATCTCAGAAGGATAATTTACCATATGGACAATTTGTACGTATGTAATGAAACCTTACCTTGAAACATGACTTAAAGATGACAAGAGGGAGGAAGCTCTAGCTCGGAAAGATAAACTGAAATCTGAGTCCACTCACTGAAGGTGCAATTTTGAACACTTGTTTACAAGTCTAAAACATTTCAAGCAGTGAAAGGTGTTAGCTTGTACAGGTAAACTGCCACAAACTCTTTTGCTAAAGTAATTGATGATACACTTTGCACCAAACACAGTTTTATCATCGCAGGTTGCGTGTCTTGGTGGAGTCAAAATTTAAAACATGACCCGTCGCATAGCACTGTGTGTCAGGTCCCCTACCATTTCATGCGATACCGGGGAACCAAGCACATGCCACTTCGGGACAAAGCAAAGAATCCTTAAAACTACTTGGAACAGTCAAAGTAGGGGATCGGATCTACCACCCCGGAGAATAAAGGCAGTTCAGGCAAGTCGGGGCCAGGGAAAATACCCCTTTTACGTTTTGGCGACAGTGCCACCACAAGTTCGTAAAAAAGGACTACCGTGAGGCCTGCAACCTCTGCCTACCCAAGGACCACAAAGACTGCGAGGCCTGCGCAGAATTCGTACCAAAGTCTCAAAAGGCATGATGCAGGCAAATACTGCAACACCACACCATGTCCCAAAAACAGAAATCACTCAGACACAGCAGGAAGGAGCGACTCGGATGTCAAAATAAACAAGACTCGGGCAGAGAAGATCCAACCACAGAAGAAGGGTTGAAGGATGCCAAAAGGAAGAAGGGCTGAGAAGCCCAGACCCTAAGCCCCCTGGAAAGACAACACATGCAGGCTCAGCGCCAAAATTAATGGTGACTGAAGATCAGCAAAGACGAAAGGAGGCAAGTGGGCCCTGACCAGGGTACCCAAGGCCAGAGGTGGTGTTGAAAGAGTCGACAAAAGACACCAAGCGCGAGGGAGCAAGGGATAATGCAGGGTGCCAAAGGTGCCGGAACCCTCGACTCCAGAACCCACCCACCCAGTGGAAAGCTTCGGTGTTAGATGAAGCAGACCTATGGGCACAGGACCTCGAAAAGAAAACTCAAGGCAGGGATGTCCACCCTCATGCAGAGGAAGAAAGAATTTGGTGATTCCTTAAAGAAGTTCCACATCCCGGCAAAATGGCCCTAGAGGCACCAGCAACCCCAGAACTGTACGATTAGCAGCAAGAGGAGTTCTTTGAGTAGGATGATTACGTTGAGCACATTCAAAGCTTTGACTAATGCAGCCAACTCGAAGACACATGGCAGGATCTTGACACTCACCGGAGGAGGGCATAGACAATTAACTAACAAGACCATCCTCGCCAGATGGCTTAGCTATGTACAACAGCTTGGTAAGAAGGGATGCTGCTAGAGGAGGAGGGAGGGAGGGGGAGAGAGGGGGAGGGGATCATGCTTGTATCTAGAAACACTACTACCACTCCAAAAAAGAAACCTCTACTTGGCTATGCTGCCCAGCATCCTAGATCAGGGCAAAGAGGCTTTTAGGGAACCAGCGAACGCCAGGGCCCTCACACCTACAGTGGAGAACAAAATACAAATGCTGCATTCAGAATCCCAAATCCCACTAAGAGGAAAAGAGACAATGCTCCCACCTCCAAGGGTCCAGCATGCAAGAAGGAGAGTAAGAGCCTAGACCTAGTGGGAAGAAAAACAGAGAGGGAAGCAGCCACGCAATGGAGGATAGCCAGTTCCAACGCCCAAATGAACTGCTACGGGCACCAGCATTACACAGGATTACAAAAAGAGGGCCAAGGCAATCATCCAGGAGGGAAAAGGCCTCGCAAATACATGCCTAAAGTCTGCACTGGATGCGTCGGATACAGCCAGCAGACAGATGTGCCCAGTCACCACCTTAAGAACGCACGCCTGGCTCAGGATATCATGGTTCAAGCCAGAGGTATAGGCAGCCATATTAAACATGCCTTTCACAGGGGAAACCCTATTTGAACGAGTTGTGAATGACAGCCTGCAGCAAATAAAAAAAGGACAATGAGACTGCAATAGCTATATGTGCCTTACAGTTCAGAGGCTCACATAAGAGGCACATCCGGGAGAAGACCCACAGGCAGAATGCCTTTCAATGCAGGGTAACAGGGGCCTTACTTTCAGGCCACACAACTGCAGCCTTGTCAACAGTTGCAGCATCCAGCAAGACAGTCCTTTCAGGAGGGCTGGGTGTAGCAGATTCAAAGGCTTCCTCTAGGCTTGGATGACATCACCACAGACAAATGAATCCTAATCATTATTCGCCACGGATACTGCATAGAATTGAATAACCCCAGCAGATACCACCACGGGCAAGGCCATACAAGGGGATAGAACTAAAACAGCTCAAAACATAGGTTCAAGAACTGCTTTTAAAAAAAAAATACCTATAGAACTTGTCCCAGTGTATGAGATGGGTGCAGGAAACTATTCACCTTTCTTCCTGGTGCCAAAAGAAAACCTTACCTTGGGGCTAATTCTAGACCTCAGGTTCATAAACAAATTCATACGATCACAGTGCTTCAAAATAACTAGTTTACAAGAGGTAATCCCACTCCTCAGAAGGGAGATTACCTGGCTACCCTAGACCTAAAGGTCGCCTACCTACACATCCCCATGAACAAGGGGGGCCACAAGAAATACCTACAGTTCATTTTAGGCAAGGAACACTACCAATTCACAGTGCTGCCCTTTGTTCGCCAATCTGGCTCGAGAGTTCCCCAAAGTTCTATCTGCAGTAGCAGCACTCTTAACACTTAGGCAAGAACTCCACATCTACCCATACCTGGATGACTGGCTAATAATGGCAGAATCAAAGAGAATGCAAGAAGTGTGTGTGTGATATCCTAATCCAGTCAAAGCTAGTCCAAGACGTCTGGCACTGGGCAGTACAGCACCAAATATCCCTACATGCAATTCACCTACCGGGAGAACTCAACATGGAGGCAGATAGACTAAGCAGAGAGGAGAACAACTCTCACATGTGGGAGCTGAAGCAGGAAGTCAACCAAGCAATCTTCAACACCTGGGGCACACCAAGCATAGACTTGTTCGCAACAGCAGCAAACGTGAAATGCCAACACTTCGCCTCCAGGTTTCCACACCCCGGTCAAAAGGGAATGCCCTGCCAATAAACTGATCAGGGAAATTTGCATACACCTTTCCTCCGACTCCCCTAATCCACAGGGTGGTGGAGAAAGCCAGAGAACTTCTGGAGGTGTCCAGGGGACAAATAATACCACTGAAACCAATGAAGGATTTACTAACTATATCACACAGGGAAGTCTACCACCCAGAATCAACTGTGCTAAACCTAGCAGCTTGGCTCCTGAATATTTAGAGTTCAGACACATACAACTTCCTCCACGAACAATAAAAATCCTAAGGGAGGCAAGGAAACAAAGCCCACAGAAATGCTACACTCTAAAATGGAAAAGATACATCCATTGATGTACAGCCAACGATAAGATGGACACATCAAAACACAGTATTAATATACCTCACCCACCTGCTAGACAGTTCCCTCACCTGTGCTTTATTAAAGGTAAATCTGGCAGCCTTGTTTGCATACACTAGGGGCACATCTGGAACCAGCCTTTTTACATTCACAGTAGTAAAGAGATTCCTAGAAGGATCATCACCAAGATCATTGCTAACACCGTTATGGAACCTAAACACAGTGCTAACACAACTGAAACAGCGACCTGTGGTCTAGAGGACCTGGAATCTCTGCCTCCACCTGTGCCATGCACCATCAATACCTGTGGTACCACAAATCTGATCTAAAGTCAATCTCTCTAAAAATGGCCTTAGCAATCACATCACTTCGCAGATTCAGTGAACTACAAGCGCTAGCGGTATAGGAACCGTACTTACAAATACACCAGGACAAAGTGGTTCTCAAAACTAACCCTTAATTTTTTACCAAAGGTAGTAATGCAGTTCCATGTTAATCAGAGCATAGTACTGCTGGCCTTTTTCCAGGAGCCAAAGACATAAGCAGAGAGAGAGAGCCCTCCACACTACATGTCTGGAGGTACCTAATGTTTTACTTACAGGAGACAAAAACTTTTCACCAAGGAAACCAGGTTTTCGTGTCATTTGCGAAAGCAAACAAGGGCTCGCCAGTATCCAAAGCAGCTATCTCCAGATGGATTGTCAACGCAATCCAAATCTGCTACGGAAAAGCGAGGAAGCAGCTAGCTATTCAGCCCAGACCTCACTCAACCAGAAAGAAAGGCACCAGTTTTGCAGCTTGAAGAGTTTTCTGGATTCACATGCGACCCTCCCACCTCCCCAAGAAATGGGATCAGAAGCAGACAAGTCGTTTGATGTCCCTGAGCAGGGAATAAAAAAGTAGAATAGAAGATAGCTTTCTGGACTCAACTTCTAGATGGTGGAGTAATGCACAGCATTCGACTCCAGAAAACACTTTTTAAAGATGCAAAACTACTTCTACAGGTAAGAAACCATTTGACATTGAGTATTTAGGTGGCACCCCTGAACCTAAGAACTCCGATTCAACGGTTCAAGAGGAGGACAAAGAAGAGCCACTGCCTGGCGCGAACAGCAGAAGAGCTATGGACATTGTTGCACGAAACCCTGCATGCAGCTCTCGACAGTCACAACAGAGTCGCTCGTCCTGCGAGCTGGAGAGCTACCAAAGCCTTGGGTAGCCGGTCAGCACTTCAAATAATACTGCTAGCCTCCCTTGGGGTAGAGCTACTTTTGTGCAGCGACAGGCACCAAAAAGCAGTGTCTGGTCCACCGCTTTGCAGCTCCCTGACCCCAACCAACACTGCAGATGACTAGGTGGAGGTACCTGTAGTCTAGAGGACCTGGAATGTCTGCCCTCACCGGAGCCATGCAGCACTAATCCCTTGGCTACTGGACACACTACATCAAGTGCCAACAGTGAGAGCCGAGTTGGGATTCTCACTGTAGCAGGAGCAAGCAGCTGGCAAGGGATGTCAGGAACATGGAGACCCACCTTGAGTGCCCCAGCTGACCTGATTTTGCCCCTGCCAGTTGGTTGACCCTGAACGCGTAGAGCCCGTTTGCGCACAGAGCCCAGCTGCCCTATCCACTGTGCAACTGAGCTGATTAGCCTGGGTGCTGAAGAGCCAGCTGTTCCCCATTGCTTTAAAGCCCTTTACGACCCCAGTCCCTGTTTGGGAACTGACTTGTCCCCCAAATCCTCCTAGCAGCCTGTTTTTAAGTGGCTCCCCTTCTTCATAATGCACCCAGCTACAAACACACCAGCGCCAGGCTCCCAGTGGAATTTGGAGAGCTCCAAGTGGAATTTGGAGAGCTCCAAGTGAACTAATGGCTTCACTTTAGACCTTGGGCCCCTACATTTCTAAACCCAAAAGGTGAACCCCCCCTTGAAACAGACTGTACTTACCTTTTATGCATTGACTTTTCCTGCCATAGAATTGAATTGTGGGCACACAGGCTTGAACACAAAAACAGTTCTTACTCCTTTGCAAAGTTCTTGGTTTTAAAATATATGTAAAAAGTGTGATTTTTCGAAATTAGCCTCAGATTTATTCTCTGAGTGTCTCATTTATTGCTTCTGAGTACAACAAATGCTTAACACCACCCTTTGATAACTGCTTGGCCGGAATACTACCACAAAAAAGAGCGTTCGTGTTTGCTACTTTGTCTCTGCCAACCAATTGGGGATCTAGGGATTGCAATATCTGCATGGTGTACTTATTTTTAGTGCACTGTATAGAGAGCCAGCTTCCTACACCCTTATAGATTCAATTGGTGACCTAAATGTCAAGAAGTGTGCTTCCTCCATATGCCATAGTTGTGCCGTAAAATTAGGGAATATTGGGATGATACTGCATAGTCTTAATCCTGTTATCGTAAATAGTTCATATTAGGCATAATCCTGAAGCCCATGAAAGGGAAAGTGTGATGCAGAATTTCTCAGCTGGAATAATACTTTCAAAAAGTCAGCTAGTGATCTTTGGCTGCATCAGACTAGGACAAACCTAAACAATTGCAGAATTAGTAGCGATGGGCAGTGGCAGAAGCAAAATTCACATGATTTACTAGAATAGATAAGCTAGCTGATGATCTGGCGACTGGAAGGTAACCATTGCTCCAAAAACTGTTGGTTCCTAATAGACTACTGAAAGAGAGGCAAGACTTTTAATTGGAGAGTGAAGTCCTTTTTAGGTCGAGCTATGCAAGCGCTCTGACATATTGTAATCTATCTGTGGGCTTTTAACCACGCCTACCACACCCCCATCACTTTCACTCGTTCATGGGCTTGGCTTTCAGAATTCTTCTGTTATCATTGGTAAAAGCTTTGCGTTTGTCCCTCCTTGGGGCGGTTTTGTTACTGCCTTGGTCAGTGACCCTGTTACATGGATAATTGCATGTTTGCCGATACGTTTGACTGTGAGCAAACTTCTTTTTCCTTTTGTGTCTATCCTTCGCACTCACAGCGGCCGTGGCGCTGTGAATTGGCTTACTTATGTCAATGGTTTTAGTTTTCACTTACAATTTATGTGGCAAGAAAAGTCCAGCTAGGAATTTACAATGCTAATATCTCTTACTCGAGACCCATTGCATTGCAATTCAAATACTTGTTTCTGGTGGGAGTGGGTGCAAGTGGCAATTGATAGTTGATTTTCTACGGTGTGGTTGTTCAGTTCTTAATGAACTGAAATTAAATCACAGGGAAACAAAGACAAAGGAAGGTGGATTGTCAAATCAGTAAGTACTTGGCACTCTGGTGTTTTAAGATATTGCTCTTCAGTTCGTGCATTGCAAGTTTATTTTTTTGTGTACATGTGATAAAATTTAAGGTCTGCATGTGTACAAGTTTGTTTGTTATCAAATGATTGCTATTGTAAAGTTAAAAAGAAGTTTGGTCACGTCTGGTTTAACTAGAATAGTTTGTAGTAGCTTAGCAATTGGTGAATAACCTGTTTGTTGCGTTTTTGTTTGGGCTTCTCAGTTTCTTGACTTATGTTTTTCTTTATTGCAGAAGCTCAGCCTGCAGCTTCTCATAGCAGAACAGCATCAACCAGCCTTATTCATGAGAATGATCTGGTTGTGTCTTATACTGATCTGGATAATCTCTTCAATTCTGATGAAGATGAGTTAACAGTGAGTAAACTACTAAGTGATAAAATAAAACGAGTTTTGTTTACTTATCTTTTTACATGTAGGCCGCAAGCTGATTTCCAAGTGCTCACTTTTCTTTTTTAATTGCTGCTCAGTTGATGCACAATGGGTTGTATCCTTAGATGCAAGGAAGGAATCTGATGTAAAGGTTAAACAGGCACTTAATGCCCCCAAATGTTACGTTTTGCTTGTCATCTGAACTTTATTAATGAACAGTAGCACCTAATATCTACGCCAGTGCCCACAACACATGATTAACAGTGAATGAAATATAATTAAACACTGCCTATGTACTGCCAAAGGAAACCTCAGTCTAGCAACATTTTACTATTGTGTGGACTTTAGCAAATGTGAGTATAGAGTGTAACTTATCCCATGGTTCTTCACTTTTGGAGTAGCAGGACTTCCAAAGTCTGGAAGCTGATCTAAGTGCAGTGAATAGGGCACACATTTTCCCATCACTAGTATGTAACATGAGTTCCATGCAGACTAAACATCTCCCTCCAGTAGAGCAGGTGGGGGTGTTATCTTAGCTTAAGTCAGTTTGTCATCGGTATGCATTTGGAAACTATGCTCATGAATCTGTATCTAGGGGTAGATAGGTTTTGAGCAGAGGATTGTAGAGGTTTAATCCTTGGGGTGCTCCACAAGACACTTAGCTCATTCCAAATGTTTGGCTGTAGTTGGAGAACAGTAATAGGATCCATTGCAGGGGTACTTAGATAGGTCCCACCTAGTATTATTTTTTTCAAGCTGCATTGTAGTCAATACCTTAGTTATTGAAGGAATCACTATTTTTTTTCTTTTTCAACAAAAGAAGCGGTCTTCTAATGTTAAAATGATTTTATTGCTCTCTGCAGCCCTGAATCAAGGCAGATGGCAGGCTGAATAGGTTCCCAGACTAGTGTCTATTTTTTTTATTTTTTCCGAGATATTTCTGATGGATTTATCTAATCGCACGTTCCTCAACTTAGCATATTTCTCATGGGCCAGACTGGATCTAGAGAATTTTGCAGTAGTGCTCCTGGGTCCTGATATGTGACAGTCCAGCTTCACACTGACTGGTAGTGTAAAGTGACAGAGCAGAACTGCGTACAACCGCCACCCCTGCAAGCTGATGTCAGTTCCTTTGCACCCTTTCCGATCCAGACCCCTGCTCTCAGTTGTCTGTCTTCTAATGCGAAAAAGGTGCTTCTATACTTTTTTTTCTCCTTTTCTCTTGTTTTAACTTTTCCCCTCTCCTTTTTCTGTTTTCTTTTTATCTTTTTCTTCCGGCCAGTTTTTGGGGAATTGCTGATAGGTTTAACTTATTAAAGTTAAGAAAATCAGATACATTTTTTATCCCATAAGGTTAAGGATGTTTCATATATCCTGATCAAAGGCACATCCACACAGTGTTGGTTAGAAATTGGTGTTTATAGAAAAGAAGTAACCTGAAGTATGTTTTCCCTAACCTCCTTATGCTGTGCATACGTCTGCCATCTAGTGTTGCGCTCTGAGTGTTACAAATTGTTTTTCTTCGCAGAAGTGTTCTCGAGTAACGGGATTGAGTGACTCCTCCTCTTTGGCTCTATTGCGCATGGGCATCGACTCCATGTTAGATTTTCTTTCTGCCATCGGGTTCGGATGAGTTTCCTTTCGCTCCGATAGTTTGAGTCAGAAAAGTTTCAGAATGCTCTATTTCTCATCGGTATTGTTTCGATCGTGTTCCATCTTCTATTGACACTTCGGTAACGTTGGATCAAACATCTTTACTCGCCCTTCGGGGCGCCCACGCTCAACTCGGGCCTAGTGGAGCCGACTGCGTGGAAGCCTCTTGGATCAGACTCCATTCTGCTTTTGTCCTCTGCCACGCTAAATTCCCTTACACGGACCAACATCTCGTCTGTAAACTATGCCTTTCCCCAGACCATCTGGAAGAAAATTGCGAGGCCTGCAGATCCTTTCCGATCCAAGAAAACGCTCCTAGACAGAAGAGCACGGAGACTCGAGATGGCATCCAAAAGCACCAAACTTCTCGACGTCGAAGAGGAGGAGATCCTGCAGACTGCTGTCTCCGGGGGATCCGACTCCGAGCAGGAGTCTGAGGAGGACAGACTGGTCACAGCAGGACAGCACATGAGTACGCCTGCCCGTTTCCCAGCCAACCCCAAACATAAGGCCTTGGATGCCACTGCCGGAAGGCCATGGCTCGACCTGAAAAATTACCTTCGGTGACTAACCCACAACTTCGGCAACGAAAAAGGCCACTCCTCCCAAGCCATCAGACTTGAGCCGAAGCTCTGTCTCCGAGCCCAGCAAAAATCGCTCTTTCGAGTCGAAATCTCGAAAATCGGTTTCAGAGCTGAGACCAAGCTCAACCCCTACTTTTTCGATACCGAAAAAAACAGGTTCAGAGCTGAAAAAGCCTATTTACACAAAGGAGCATTGACTTTAACAGGTGCTTGAAGAAAGCCATAAAGATACTGAGGGAGACTCACCAATGGAGGCAATAGATGAAAAGCAAGCCAGGATTCACATCCATAACAAGACTGGCAGAATTCTAACAGCACCTCCTCCAAAACCAAAGAGGAAATTAGCCTTTCAACAGGAATTGGACACTGCACAGCCTCCAGCTAAAGTGCCAAGAACAAAGGAGAAACCTCCATCTCCTCAATTTTCTCCTCCTCAGTAGTCTCCTCACTCTCCACATTTACATATTGCTCCACCTACTAGTCCTACACCTATGCAGTCACCAGAACACATTTGATTCGCAGCAGGACAATGTGGATCCATGGGATATTTATGATCCAGACCCCATTCCAGACAATAACCCAGATTGTTATCCATCTAAACCTTCACTACCAGAGGATAGTACAGGCTACACTCTAGTCCTAGCTAGGTCGGCATTGTATCACAATGTCGCCATGCAAACTGAGCCATTAGAGGATGGTTTCCTTTTTAATACACTCCTCTACACATGCAACTTATCAGTCGCTGCCTATGCTCCCCGGCATGTTAAAACATGCTGACCAGATATTCAAGGAGCCAGTAAAAGCAAGGATAATTACTTCTAGGGTGGAGAAAAAATATAAGCCGCCTCCTTCTGATCCTGTCTTTATCACCCAACAGTTACCTCCAGACTCTGTAGTCGTATGTGCAGCCAGAAAAAGAGCAAGTTCGCAGACATCAGGTGATGCACCCCCACCAGACAAAGAGAGTAGAAGTTTGATGCTGCGGGGGAAAGGGTGGCATCTCAGGCAGCCAACCAGTGGAGGATAGCCAACTCTCAGGCATTGTTGGCTAGATACGACAAGGCCCACTGTGATGAGATGAAAGACATAATTCATCATCTCCCAAAGGAACAGCAAAAAAGGGCACAACAAATAGAGGAAGGGCAAGCCATCACCAATAATCAGAACAGGTCAGCCCTAGACTCTGCAGGTACAGCAGCCAGAACCATCAACACTACTGTAACCATAAGAAGACATGCATGGCTTAGGTCTTCAGGATTCAAGCCTGAAATACATCAGGCAGTCCTCAAAATACGTTCAACCAAAAACAACTTTTTGGCCCAAACATGTACACGGCAATTGAAAAAATGAAAAAAGATTTGGACACCACAAAGGCCTTGGGTGCTCTGTATACCACGCAATACAGGGAATCCTTTCATAAGCCCGATTATAGAGGTGGATTTAGAGCCCAAGCTGCCGAGGCATCCACCTCACAACCAAAGACGGCCTACCAACCTCAATATCAACAAGGTGTTTTCAAAGGTACTTAGAGGCCAGTACCCCAGAGGCAGGGGAAAATATCAATCAGCAAAACAAGCCTCACAACAAACTAAGCAGTGACTTGTGCCATCCCTTCCCAATTCACACCTCACCCCTGGGGGGAAGACTGCAAAAGTTCCACAACAATTGGCTACCCATTACCACAGACAGCTGGGTATTATCAATTATCCGCAATGGCTACTGCATAGAATTGACACAAACTCCACCAAATATTCCACCAAGACCACACAAGCTGCCCACAGACCATATTGCTTTGTTGCAAGAAGAAGTAAAATCTCTATTACTCAAACAAGCAATAGAACCTGTGCCACACAATCAAATATGGACAGAAGTTTACTCACTGTATTTCCTCATTCCCAAAAAGAACGGGACCTTAAGGCCAATATCAGATCTCAGAACCCTCAATCTTTACATCCTATCAGAACACTTTCACATGGTAACACTACAGGATGTTATCCCACTACTTCAACAACACTATTTCATTGCAACATTAGACCTCAAGGATGCGTATTTCCACATACCCATCCATCCAGCACACCGAAAATATCTCAGATTTGTCATTCAAAGAAAGCATTATCAAGTCAGTGTTACCCTTCGGAATAACAGCAGCTCCCACGGTATTCACAAAATGCCTGGCGGTAGTCGCAGCCTACCTAAGAAGACAACACAGTCATGTCTTTCCGTATCTGGACGATTGGCTAATAAAATCAGTCATACACAATGTCAAAACCATGCGCATTGTGTAATACCCTGCACACCCCAGGGTTCTCCATAAAGTACCAAAGTCACAACTGCAACCTGCGCAAATTCAACAGTATTTAGGGGCGACACTAAATACTCAAAAAGCGCTAGCAAGTCCAAATCCGCAAAGAATACAAGCATTTCACTATATATTAGCACAAATACAGACAGGCCAACAGTACAATGTCAAATTAGTCATGAAAGTATTAGGCATGATGGCATCCTGTATTGCGATTGGTCCACATGCAAGACTAAACATGCAGCCCTTGCAACAGTGCCTTGCACAGCAATGGCCACAGGCACACGGTCAACTTCAAATCTAGTGTTGATAGACCGCCAAACATACATGTCCCTTCAGTGGTGGAATTCCACAAATCTAAACAAAGGGCGGCCGTTTCAAGACCCTGTGCCTCAGACCATAGTTACAACAGATGCATCAATGATTGGCTGGGGAGCTCACCTCAACAATCACAACATTCAAGGACAATGGGAGACCAAATGTAAGGAAATGCCTCCTTGGCATGGTTGCCCCCTGACTTTTTGCCTTTGCTGATGCTATGTTTACAATTGAAAGTGTGCTGAGGCCTGCTAACCAGGCCCCAGCACCAGTGTTCTTTCCCTAACCTGTACTTTTGTATCCACAATTGGCAGACCCTGGCATCCAGATAAGTCCCTTGTAACTGGTACTTCTAGTACCAAGGGCCCTGATGCCAAGGAAGGTCTCTAAGGGCTGCAGCATGTCTTATGCCACCCTGGAGACCTCTCACTCAGCACAGACACACTGCTTGCCAGCTTGTGTGTGCTAGTGAGGACAAAACGAGTAAGTCGACATGGCACTCCCCTCAGGGTGCCATGCCAGCCTCTCACTGCCTATGCAGTATAGGTAAGCTTGCAGGCCTTACAGCCCTAAGGCAGGGTGCACTATACCATAGGTGAGGGTACCAGTGCATGAGCATGGTACCCCTACAGTGTCTAAACAAAACCTTAGACATTGTAAGTGCAGGGTAGCCATAAGAGTATATGGCCTGGGAGTCTGTCAAACACGAACTCCACAGCACCATAATGGCTACACTGAAAACTGGGAAGTTTGGTATCAAACTTCTCAGCACAATAAATGCACACTGATGCCAGTGTACATTTTATTGTAAAATACACCACAGAGGGCACCTTAGAGGTGCCCCCTGAAACTTAACCGACTATCTGTGTAGGCTGACTAGTTCCAGCAGCCTGCCACACTAGAGACATGTTGCTGGCCCCATGGGGAGAGTGCCTTTGTCACTCTGAGGCCAGTAACAAAGCCTGCACTGGGTGGAGATGCTAACACCTCCCCCAGGCAGGAGCTGTAACACCTGGCGGTGAGCCTCAAAGGCTCACCCCTTTGTCACAGCCCAGCAGGGCACTCCAGCTTAGTGGAGTTGCCCGCCCCCTCCGGCCACGGCCCCCACTTTTGGCGGCAAGGCTGGAGGGAACAAAGAAAGCAACAAGGAGGAGTCACTGGCCAGTCAGGACAGCCCCTAAGGTGTCCTGAGCTGAGGTGACTCTAACTTTTAGAAATCCTCCATCTTGCAGATGGAGGATTCCCCCAATAGGGTTAGGATTGTGTCCCCCTCCCCTTGGGAGGAGGCACAAAGAGGGTGTACCCACCCTCAGGGCTAGTAGCCATTGGCTACTAACCCCCCAGACATAAACACGCCCTTAAATTTAGTATTTAAGGGCTACCCTGAACCCTAGAAAATTAGATTCCTGCAACTACAAGAAGGACTGCCCAGCTGAAAACCCCTGCAGCAGAAGACCAGAAGACGACAACTGCCTTGGCTCCAGAAACTCACCGGCCTGTCTCCTGCCTTCCAAAGATCCTGCTCCAGCGACGCCTTCCAAAGGGACCAGCGACCTCGACATCCTCTGAGGACTGCCCCTGCTTCGAAAAGACAAGAAACTCCTGAGGACAGCGGACCTGCTCCAAGAAAAGCTGCAACTTTGTTTCCAGCAGCTTTAAAGCACCCTGCAAGCTCCCCGCAAGAAGCGTGAGACTTGCAACACTGCACCCGGCGACCCCGACTCGGCTGGTGGAGATCCGACACCTCAGGAGGGACCCCAGGACTACTCTGATACTGTGAGTACCAAAACCTGTCCCCCCTGAGCCCCCACAGCGCCGCCTGCAGAGGGAATCCCGAGGCTTCCCCTGACCGCGACTCTTTGAACCTAAAGTCCCGACGCCTGGGAGAGACCCTGCACCCGCAGCCCCCAGGACCTGAAGGACCGGACTTTCACTGGAGAAGTGACCCCCAGGAGTCCCTCTCCCTTGTCCAAGTGGAGGTTTCCCCGAGGAATCCCCCCCCTTGCCTGCCTACAGCGCTGAAGAGATCCCGAGATCTCTCATAGACTAACATTGCGAACCCGACGCTTGTTTCTACACTGCACCCGGCCGCCCCCGCGCCGCTGAGGGTGAAATTTCTGTGTGGGCTTGTGTCCCCCCCGGTGCCCTACAAAACCCCCCTGGTCTGCCCTCCGAAGACGCGGGTACTTACCTGCAAGCAGACCGGAACCGGGGCACCCCCTTCTCTCCATTCTAGCCTATGCGTTTTGGGCACCACTTTGAACTCTGCACCTGACCGGCCCTGAGCTGCTGGTGTGGTGACTTTGGGGTTGCTCTGAACCCCCAACGGTGGGCTACCTTGGACCAAGAACTAAGCCCTGTAAGTGTCTTACTTACCTGGTTAACCTAACAAATACTTACCTCCCCTAGGAACTGTGAAAATTGCACTAAGTGTCCACTTTTAAAACAGCTATTTGTGAATAACTTGAAAAGTATACATGCAATTTTGATGATTTGAAGTTCCTAAAGTACTTACCTGCAATACCTTTCGAATGAGATATTACATGTAGAATTTGAACCTGTGGTTCTTAAAATAAACTAAGAAAAGATATTTTTTCTATACAAAAACCTATTGGCTGGATTTGTGTCTGAGTGTGTGTACCTCATTTATTGTCTATGTGTATGTACAACAAATGCTTAACACTACTCCTTGGATAAGCCTACTGCTCGACCACACTACCACAAAATAGAGCATTAGTATTATCTATTTTTACCACTATTTTACCTCTAAGGGGAACCCTTGGACTCTGTGCATGCTATTCCTTACTTTGAAATAGCACATACAGAGCCAACTTCCTACATGGGCCTAGGACCCATCAATGGTGGCAGCAATATAAATAGGGTCAGAGATTCTCCTGACATGTTAAAAATCCCCAAAGGGATTGTGACAAAATATGAAGATGGTGATGACATCACCAAATGGTTCACAGCTTTTGAGAGGGCTTGTGTAACCAGAAAAGTGAACAGGTCTCACTGGGGTGCTCTCCTTTGGGAAATGTTCACTGGAAAGTGTAGGGATAGACTCCTCACACTCTCTGGAAAAGATGCAGAATCTTATGACCTCATGAAGGGTACCCTGATTGAGGGCTTTGGATTCTCCACTGAGGAGTACAGGATTAGGTTCAGGGGGGGCTCAAAAATCCTCGAGCCAGACCTGGGTTGACTTTGTTGACTACTCAGTGAAAACACTAGATGGTTGGATTCAAGGCAGTGGTGTAAGTAATTATGATGGGCTGTACAATTTATTTGTGAAAGAACACCTGTTAAGTAATTGTTTCAATGATAAACTGCATCAGCATCTGGTAGACCTAGGACCAATTTCTCCCCAAGAATTGGGAAAGAAGGCGGACCATTGGGTCAAGACAAGGGTGTCCAAGACTTCAACAGGGGGTGACCAAAAGAAAGGGGTCACAAAGACTCCCCAGGGGAAGGGTGATGAGACAACCAAAACTAAAAATAGTAAAGAGTCTTCTACAGGCCCCCAAAAACCTGCACAGAAGGGTGGGCCCAGAGCCTCTTCACAAAACAATGGGTACAAGGGTAAAAACTTTGATCCCAAAAAGGCCTGGTGTCATAGCTGTAAACAGCATGGACACCAAACTGGAGACAAGGCCTGTCCCAAGAAAGGTTCCACTCCAAACTCCCATCCAGGTAACACTGGTATGGCTAGTCTCCAAGTGGGATCAACAGTGTGCCCAGAGCAAATCAGGGTCCACACTGAAGCTATTCTAGTTTCTGAGGTTGGGTGGATTTAGCCACACTAGCTGTCTGGCCGCCTAACATGCAAAAATACAGACAGCAACTCTTAATTAATGGGACTAGAATAGAGGGCCTGAGGGATACAGGTGCCAGTGTCACCATGGTGACAGAGAAACTGGTTTCCCCTGGCCAATACCTGACTGGAAAAACTTACACAGTCACCAACGCTGACAATCAAAGAAAAGTACATCCCATGGCAATGGTTACTTTAGAATGGGGAGGGGTCAATGGCCTGAAACAGGTGGTGGTCTCCTCAAATATCCCAGTGGACTGTCTGCTTGGAAATGACCTGGAGTCCTCAGCATGGGATGAGGTAGAACTAAAAACCCATGCAGCAATGCTGGGTATCCCTGAACTGGTGTGTGTGAAAACAAGAGCACAGTGCAAGGCACAGGGTGAACAAGTAGAGCTGGAGTCTGGAAGAATGGCCCAGCCTACCAAGAGAACAGGAAAGTCAGTTGGGAAACCAACTACAACACAGCAAAAGAAAGGGAACCTCTCTTCTCAGGAAGAAGTTCTGCCCTCTGAGGGAACTGAGCCTTTGGAGCTTGAACCTTATCAGGTTGAGCTCTTAGGCCCAGGGGGACCCTCAAGGGAGGAGCTGTGTAAGGGACAAGAAACCTGTCCCTCTCTTGAAGGCCTTAGGCAGCAAGCTGCTGAAGAGTCCAAAGGCAAGAAAAATGGAACGCATAGGGTCTATTGGGAAGATGGACTCCTGTACACTGAGGCCAGAGACCCCAAACCTGGTGCCACTAGGAGAGTGGTAGTGCCTCAGCTGTTCAGGAAGTTCATCCTAACATTGGCCCATGACATTCCCCTTGCTGGACATTTGGGACAAACCAAGACGTGGGAGAGGTTAGTCAACCACTTCTACTGGCCCAATATGTCCAACATGGTTAAGGAGTTTTGCCTCTCCTGCCCCACCTGTCAAGCCAGTGGTAAGACAGGTGGGCATCCAAAGGCCCCCCTCATTCCACTTCCAGTGGTGGGGGTTCCCTTTGAAAGAGTGGGTGTGGACATAGTTGGTCCACTAGAACCTCCCACAGCCTCAGGAAATATGTATATCCTGGTAGTAGTGGATCATGCTACCAGGTATCCTGAAGCTATTCCCCTTAGGTCGACTACTGCCCCTGCAGTAGCCAAGGCCCTCATTGGTATCTTTACCAGAGTGGGTTTCCCTAAGGAGGTGGTGTCTGACAGAGGTACCAACTTCATGTCAGCATACCTAAAGCACATGTGGAATGAGTGTGGAGTGACTTATAAATTCACTACACCATACCATCCACAAACTAATGGCTTGGTTGAGAGATTCAACAAGACATTAAAAGGCATGATCATGGGGCTCCCAGAAAAACTCAAAAGGAGATGGGATGTCCTCTTGCCATGTCTGCTTTTCGCTTACAGAGAGGTGCCACAGAAGGGAGTAGGATTCTCACCCTTTGAACTTCTGTTTGGTCATCCTGTAAGGGGACCACTTGCCCTTGTTAAAGAAGGCTGGGAGAGACCTCTCCATGAGCCTAAACAGGACATAGTGGACTATGTACTTGGCCTTCGCTCTAGAATGGCAGAGTACATGGAAAAGGCAACCAAAAACCTTGAGGCCAGCCAACAGCTCCAGAAGTTTTGGTATGACCAAAAGGCTGCACTGGTTGAGTTCCAACCAGGGCAGAAAGTCTGGGTTCTGGAGCCTGTGGCTCCCAGGGCACTCCAGGACAAATGGAGTGGCCCTTACCCAGTACTAGAAAGGAAGAGTCAGGTCACCTACCTGGTGGACCTGGGCACAAGCAGGAGCCCCAAGAGGGTGATCCATGTGAACCGCCTTAAGCTCTTCCATGACAGGGCTGATGTCAATCTGTTGATGGTAACAGATGAGGATCAGGAGGCAGAGAGTGAACCTCTCCCTGATCTTCTGTCATCAGACCCAAAAGATGGCACAGTAGATGGAGTGATCTACTCAGACACCCTCTCTGGCCAACAGCAAGATGATTGTAGGAGAGTCCTACAACAGTTTCCTGAACTCTTCTCCTTAACCCCTGGTCAGACACACCTGTGTACCCATGATGTGGACACAGGAGACAGCATGCCTGTCAAGAACAAAATCTTTAGACAGTCTGACCATGTTAAGGAAAGCATCAAGGTGGAAGTCCACAAGATGCTGGAATTGGGAGTAATTGAGCGCTCTGACAGCCCCTGGGCTAGCCCAGTGGTCTTAGTCCCCAAACCTCACACCAAAGATGGAAAGAAAGAGATGAGGTTTTGTGTGGACTACAGAGGGCTCAATTCTGTCACCAAGACAGATGCCCATCCAATTCCAAGAGCTGATGAGCTCATTGATAAATTAGGTGCTGCCAAATTTCTAAGTACCTTTGACTTGACAGCAGGGTACTGGCAAATAAAAATGGCACCTGGAGCAAAAGAAAAGACCGCATTCTCCACACCTGATGGGCATTATCAGTTTACTGTTATGCCCTTTGGTTTAAAGAATGCCCCTGCCACCTTCCAAAGGTTGGTGAATAAAGTCCTTGCTGGCTTGGAGTCCTTTAGCACAGCTTATCTTGATGATATTGCTGTCTTTAGCTCCACCTGGCAGGATCACCTGGTCCACCTGAAGAAGGTTTTGAAGGCTCTGCAATCTGCGGGCCTCTCTATCAAGGCATCCAAATGCCAGATAGGGCAGGGAACTGTGGTTTACTTGGGCCACCTTGTAGGTGGAGGCCAAGTTCAGCCACTCCAACCCAAGATCCAGACTATTCTGGACTGGGTAGCTCCAAAAACCCAGACTCAAGTCAGGGCATTCCTTGGCTTGACTGGGTATTACAGGAGGTTTGTGAAGGGATATGGATCCATTGTGACAGCCCTCACTGAACTCACCTCCAAGAAAATGCCCAAGAAAGTGAACTGGACTGTGGAATGCCAACAGGCCTTTGACACCCTGAAACAAGCAATGTGCTCAGCACCAGTTCTAAAAGCTCCAGATTATTCTAAGCAGTTCATTGTGCAGACTGATGCCTCTGAACATGGGATAGGGGCAGTTTTGTCCCAAACAAATGATGATGGCCTTGACCAGCCTGTTGCTTTCATTAGCAGGAGGTTACTCCCCAGGGAGCAGCGTTGGAGTGCCATTGAGAGGGAGGCCTTTGCTGTGGTTTGGTCCCTGAAGAAGCTGAGACCATACCTCTTTGGGACTCACTTCCTAGTTCAAACTGACCACAGACCTCTCAAATGGCTGATGCAAATGAAAGGTGAAAACCCTAAACTGTTGAGGTGGTCCATCTCCCTACAGGGAATGGACTTTATAGTGGAACACAGACCTGGGACTGCCCATGCCAATGCAGATGGCCTTTCCAGGTTCTTCCACTTAATAAATGAAGACTCTCTTGGGAAAGGTTAGTCTCATCCTCTTTCGTTTGGGGGGGGGGTTGTGTAAGGAAATGCCTCCTTGGCATGGTTGCCCCCTGACTTTTTGCCTTTGCTGATGCTATGTTTACAATTGAAAGTGTGCTGAGGCCTGCTAACCAGGCCCCAGCACCAGTGTTCTTTCCCTAACCTGTACTTTTGTATCCACAATTGGCAGACCCTGGCATCCAGATAAGTCCCTTGTAACTGGTACTTCTAGTACCAAGGGCCCTGATGCCAAGGAAGGTCTCTAAGGGCTGCAGCATGTCTTATGCCACCCTGGAGACCTCTCACTCAGCACAGACACACTGCTTGCCAGCTTGTGTGTGCTAGTGAGGACAAAACGAGTAAGTCGACATGGCACTCCCCTCAGGGTGCCATGCCAGCCTCTCACTGCCTATGCAGTATAGGTAAGACACCCCTCTAGCAGGCCTTACAGCCCTAAGGCAGGGTGCACTATACCATAGGTGAGGGTACCAGTGCATGAGCATGGTACCCCTACAGTGTCTAAACAAAACCTTAGACATTGTAAGTGCAGGGTAGCCATAAGAGTATATGGTCTGGGAGTCTGTCAAACACGAACTCCACAGCACCATAATGGCTACACTGAAAACTGGGAAGTTTGGTATCAAACTTCTCAGCACAATAAATGCACACTGATGCCAGTGTACATTTTATTGTAAAATACACCACAGAGGGCACCTTAGAGGTGCCCCCTGAAACTTAACCGACTATCTGTGTAGGCTGACTAGTTCCAGCAGCCTGCCACACTAGAGACATGTTGCTGGCCCCATGGGGAGAGTGCCTTTGTCACTCTGAGGCCAGTAACAAAGCCTGCACTGGGTGGAGATGCTAACACCTCCCCCAGGCAGGAGCTGTAACACCTGGCGGTGAGCCTCAAAGGCTCACCCCTTTGTCACAGCCCAGCAGGGCACTCCAGCTTAGTGGAGTTGCCCGCCCCCTCCGGCCACGGCCCCCACTTTTGGCGGCAAGGCTGGAGGGAACAAAGAAAGCAACAAGGAGGAGTCACTGGCCAGTCAGGACAGCCCCTAAGGTGTCCTGAGCTGAGGTGACTCTAACTTTTAGAAATCCTCCATCTTGCAGATGGAGGATTCCCCCAATAGGGTTAGGATTGTGTCCCCCTCCCCTTGGGAGGAGGCACAAAGAGGGTGTACCCACCCTCAGGGCTAGTAGCCATTGGCTACTAACCCCCCAGACCTAAACACGCCCTTAAATTTAGTATTTAAGGGCTACCCTGAACCCTAGAAAATTAGATTCCTGCAACTACAAGAAGGACTGCCCAGCTGAAAACCCCTGCAGCGGAAGACCAGAAGACGACAACTGCCTTGGCTCCAGAAACTCACCGGCCTGTCTCCTGCCTTCCAAAGATCCTGCTCCAGCGACGCCTTCCAAAGGGACCAGCGACCTCGACATCCTCTGAGGACTGCCCCTGCTTCGAAAAGACAAACTCCCGAGGACAGCGGACCTGCTCCAAGAAAAGCTGCAACTTTGTTTCCAGCAGCTTTAAAGCACCCTGCAAGCTCCCCGCAAGAAGCGTGAGACTTGCAACACTGCACCCGGCGACCCCGACTCGGCTGGTGGAGATCCGACACCTCAGGAGGGACCCCAGGACTACTCTGATACTGTGAGTACCAAAACCTGTCCCCCCTGAGCCCCCACAGCGCCGCCTGCAGAGGGAATCCCGAGGCTTCCCCTGACCGCGACTCTTTGAACCTAAAGTCCCGACGCCTGGGAGAGACCCTGCACCCGCAGCCCCCAGGACCTGAAGGACCGGACTTTCACTGGAGAAGTGACCCCCAGGAGTCCCTCTCCCTTGTCCAAGTGGAGGTTTCCCCGAGGAATCCCCCCCTTGCCTGCCTACAGCGCTGAAGAGATCCCGAGATCTCTCATAGACTAACATTGCGAACCCGACGCTTGTTTCTACACTGCACCCGGCCGCCCCCGCGCCGCTGAGGGTGAAATTTCTGTGTGGGCTTGTGTCCCCCCCGGTGCCCTACAAAACCCCCCTGGTCTGCCCTCCGAAGACGCGGGTACTTACCTGCAAGCAGACCGGAACCGGGGCACCCCCTTCTCTCCATTCTAGCCTATGCGTTTTGGGCACCACTTTGAACTCTGCACCTGACCGGCCCTGAGCTGCTGGTGTGGTGACTTTGGGGTTGCTCTGAACCCCCAACGGTGGGCTACCTTGGACCAAGAACTAAGCCCTGTAAGTGTCTTACTTACCTGGTTAACCTAACAAATGCTTACCTCCCCTAGGAACTGTGAAAATTGCACTAAGTGTCCACTTTTAAAACAGCTAGTTGTGAATAACTTGAAAAGTATACATGCAATTTTGATGATTTGAAGTTCCTAAAGTACTTACCTGCAATACCTTTCGAATGAGATATTACATGTAGAATTTGAACCTGTGGTTCTTAAAATAAACTAAGAAAATATATTTTTTCTATACAAAAACCTATTGGCTGGATTTGTCTCTGAGTGTGTGTACCTCATTTATTGTCTATGTGTATGTACAACAAATGCTTAACACTACTCCTTGGATAAGCCTACTGCTCGACCACACTACCACAAAATAGAGCATTAGTATTATCTATTTTTACCACTATTTTACCTCTAAGGGGAACCCTTGGACTCTGTGCATGCTATTCCTTACTTTGAAATAGCACATACAGAGCCAACTTCCTACACCAAACACAAACAGTTACACATAAATCACTTAGTTGTTAGCTGTATTCCTAGCGCTCAAAGCTTTTCAGCCTCTTCACACTCACAAGAATATCCTTATCAAAACAGACAACATGACAACAATGTATTACCTAAACAAACAAGGTGGGACACATTCATCTCAACTCTCCCTCCTAGCCCCAAAAATTTGGAAATGGGCAATCCACAACAAGGTTCACCTGGTAGCACAATACATTTCAGGGATACACAACCAATTGGCAGATGTTCTCAGCAGAAATCATCAACAAACACATGAGTGGGAGATTCACCCTCAAGTACTTCAACCATACTTTCAACAGTGGGGAACACCACACACAGATCTGTTCGCCACCAGCGAAAACGCAAAAATGCCAAACCTTCGCATCCAGATACCCACATCGCCTATCCAAGGCCAATGCTCTATGGATCAATTGGTCAGGGATATTTGCTTATGCTTTCCCCCCTCTCCCACTCATTCCATTTCTAGCCAACAAACTGCGTCAAAACACGCTCAAACTGATACTCCTCTTGCCAACGTGGGCACGTTGACCGTGGTACACAACATTATTAGACCGGTCAGTAGTACCACACATTAAACTCCCAAACAGACCAGATCTATTGACACACAAAGGGCAGGTCAGGCATCCAAATCCCAACACTCAATCTAGCGATTTGGCTCCTGAGGTCATAGAATTTGGGTATCCACAACTACCAACTGAATGTATGGAAGTAATTAAGCAAGCAAGAAAACACACTACCAGGCAGTGCTACGCCAACAAATGGAAAAGATTTGTGTATTACTGTCAATCTAAACAAATTACCCCTCATTCAGCATCAATACAAGATATTGTATGCTATTTGCTTCATTTGCAAAAATCAAATGTAGCTTTTTCTTCCATAAAAATACATCTCATTCCAATTTCCGCATATTTGCAAAAATATACAGCACAGCTCTTTATTTAGAGTTCCTCGTATCAAAACCTTCATGGAAGGGTTAAAACGCATCATCCCACCTAGAACGCCTCCAGTGCCTTCGTGGAATCTAAACATAGTGGTCACGCGACTTATGGGCCCACCATTTGAACCTATGCACTCATGTCAAATACAAAATACATGGAAAGTAGCCTTCCTAGTTGCAATTACTTCATTGCGAGGAGTTAGTGAAATTCAAGCTTTCACAATTCAAGAACCGTTCATACAAGTACATAAGCATAAAGTCGTACTACGAACTAACCATAAATTTCTTCCGAAAGTATTATCACATTAGATATTAAAAGAGCCCTAATGTATTACATAGATAGAACACAATCATTCAGAAAAACTACAGTTATTTGTGGCCTTCCAGAAACCTCATACTGGTAACCCCATTTCAAAACAAGGTCTAGCAAGATGGACAGTAAAATGCATCCAAACATGTTACCTTAAAGCTAAAAGACAACTTTTAGTTGCACCTATAGCACATTCCACAAGGAAAAAAGGGGCTACAATGGCCTTCTTAGGAAACATACCAATGGCTGAAATATGTATAGCAGCTACTTGATCAACACCACATACATTTACTAAACATTGTGTAGATGTGTTAGCAGCGCAGCAAGCCACAGTAGGTCAAGCTGTACTAAGAACAGTATTTCAAACAACTTCAATTCCTACAGGCTAACCACCGCTTTTATGGGAGGAGCAACTGCTTTTTAGTCGCTGCACAGCAACATCTCTTTTCTTTATACTCTATCACTCCTATCTTACCCTCTGCGGGAAAACAATCTAACATGGAGTCGATGCCCATGCGCAGTGGAGCTGAAGAGGAGTCACTCGATCCCGTGACTCAAACACTTCTTCGAAGAAAAACAAATTGGAACACTCCGAGCCCAACACTAGATGGAAGACGTATGCACAGCATGTGAATCTGCAGCAGAACATGCCACGAACAGTTGTACACTGGGTAAGTGACATTTTCCATATAGGGAGATGTCTGCATCTGCCTCTGCTGTCTGTCTCTCTGCTGTCTCGGTCTGTCTTTCTGTCTCTGCCGTCTCTCTGCCTCTCTCTCTGCCTCTCTCTGCTGTCTTTGTCTCTGTCTCTGTCTCTGTCTCTGTCTCTGTCTCTGTCTCTGTCTCTGTCTCTGTCTCTGTCTCTGTGTCTCTGTGTCTCTGTGTCTCTGTGTCTCTGTGTCTCTGTGTCTCTGTGTCTCTGTGTCTCTGTGTCTCTGTGTCTCTGTGTCTCTGTGTCTCTGTGTCTCTGTGTCTCTGTGTCTCTCTGTCTCTCTGTCTCTCTGTCTCTCTGTCTCTGTCTCTCTGTCTCTGTCTCTCTGTCTCTGTCTCTCTGTCTCTGTCTCTCTGTCTCTGTCTCTCTGTCTCTGTCTCTCTGTCTCTGTCTCTCTGTCTCTGTCTCTCTGTCTCTGTCTCTCTGTCTCTGTCTCTGTCTCTGTCTCTCTCTGTCTCTCTGTCTCTGTCTCTGTCTCTGTCTCTGTCTCTGTCTCTCTCTGTCTCTGTCTCTCTGTCTCTCTGTCTCTGTCTCTGTCTCTGTCTCTCTCTGTCTCTGTCTCTGTGTCTCTCTGTCTCTGTCTTTCTCTTTCTCTGTCTTTCTCTTTCTCTGTCTTTGTCTTTCTCTGTCTTTGTCTTTCTCTGTCTTTGTCTTTCTCTGTCTTTGTCTTTCTCTGTCTTTGTCTTTCTCTTTCTCTGTCTTTGTCTTTCTCTGTCTTTGTCTTTCTCTGTCTTTGTCTTTGTCTTTCTCTGTCTTTGTCTTTCTCTGTCTTTGTCTTTCTCTGTCTTTGTCTTTCTCTGTCTTTGTCTTTCTCTTTCTCTGTCTTTCTCTTTCTCTGTCTTTCTCTGTCTTTGTCTTTCTCTTTCTCTGTCTTTCTCTGTCTTTCTCTGTCTTTCTCTTTCTCTGTCTTTCTCTGTCTTTCTCTTTCTCTGTCTTTCTCTGTCTTTCTCTGTCTTTCTCTTTCTCTGTCTTTCTCTGTCTTTCTCTGTCTTTCTCTTTCTCTGTCTTTCTCTGTCTTTCTCTTTCTCTGTCTTTCTCTGTCTTTCTCTGTCTTTCTCTTTCTCTGTCTCTGTCTTTCTCTGTCTTTCTCTTTCTCTGTCTCTGTCTTTCTCTGTCTTTCTCTTTCTCTTTCTCTGTCTTTCTCTGTCTTTCTCTTTCTCTTTCTCTGTCTCTGTCTTTCTCTGTCTTTCTCTTTCTCTGTCTCTGTCTTTCTCTTTCTCTTTCTCTGTCTCTGTCTTTCTCTTTCTCTTTCTCTTTCTCTGTCTCTCTCGCCTATTGTTAACAATGCAGTAGATTAAAAATGGAGTGAGTTTTGCTCAGAGTATTCCCTAACCTCATGCTGTTGGCTATTTGGTCTTCTTCGTTTGGTGTACCTCAATTGCAGTTCATGAGGGACTAACATACATGTCAAAAGCACACTGAATAACGCACATTATTTTTCTCCCGCTTTGTATACAGCAAACAAATGATTTTTTTTGTTTATTGCAGCAAGTGGTTTAAAATGCAAGCCAGAGCTATTGGCTTTGCCAGTGCTTGTTTACATTGCCCTTCAGTCCTAATTTTATGCATTTAAATTATGAATTGTTACGTTATCTGGTGTTTGAGCTGCACTTTCAGGTGAACAAATATTCACAAAATTCTGGTTAGAATTCAGAGATATAAATGTGATGAAAGACAACTTGACTGTCTGTTCTTTGACTTCAGCCGGGAAACAGGAAAGCATTGAATGTTGAGGATCGAGCCAACTGCAAGGAATCAAAAACTGGCTCTCTGGACCCATTGTCCTGCATAAGTAAGATCACCATCCCTTTTATTATTTTTAAATTGTCACTTATTTGCCTCTTGATTCTTATCCTCTACTGCTTTATTTGATTTTTTTTTTGTTCTTTTTTTGTGTGTGAATAATTGATTTGCCTGAGTAACGCAATATTTGAGGCATACTGGTCATCGTGCCGAACAGGTGTGTGAGATAATGAATAATGTAAACATAATGTAGGAAGCTGGTCTGGGGTGTGGTGAGCACCTCTGGTGTTATCACCTTCTACCAGGTCCTGTGTCCCCGATTAGTGAGATGTAGGCAGTGTCTAGGAAGCCCTTGCTCTCGAGGTAGCTGTGGATGAGCAGCCAGGACTCATCTAGGAAACATGCAAAGCTTTTGCAATGCCACTATAGTCACACATCACTTAGACACATGAAAGAACCACACAGTGTTTTAAAAAAAAAAAAAAGGTACTTTATTATGGTAACACTAACAAACTGTATAGGAAGTACTCTACTAGCAGGTGAGTAAACACACTATTATATACACACAGCCATCAGAAATGGGCATAGAAAACAATGGAAAACAGTGAAATAACAGAAAATAATGGAGACCAAAACATATATTAAGTAAATAGAATGCGAAAGGCAGGCTCCCATCCAAGGAAGTAGAATCTGTAGAGGGGAGCTGGAGGAACTAGGAACCCCAAAAGGTAAGTACCAGGGTGCCTCCCAGCGACCAGGAGAGAAGCAGTAAGTGCCTGGTTTTTCCCCAAACCCACAGATAAACTTTGTAAAAGGACTGTGTAAGACCCAAGCACGCCTGGAAGACACAGAAGGTGGATACTGACAGAAGATGTGCAAATAAAGGGGACCGAATCTAGTTCCAGTTGGAGTGTCAGATTGGGACAGGAGCCATTACCCACCCTTCTGGAGATGCAGGACCAGGTCGATGGTGAATACCAGTAGTTGGCTGCGCAGTGCAGGAGAAAAGTTCCAGAAGTGATGGTCGATATCCCACGTCAGAAGTAGATCTTCTGGGGACCCAAGTAGGAGAGCCCCAGGTGACCCTCAGCAGTGAGGAGAGCCAGAAGTCTAGGATGCAGCCCCCACAGGCAACTCGCAGGCGGAAGGCACAGGAGTTGCAGTGAGGCCCACTTCTCACACCTAGTGAGGAGTCCCACGTTGCTGGAGCAGCAGGGATGACACTGTGCTTTGTAGGGAAGAGTGCTGGAGGCAGTGGCTACACGGAGCCCGAAGGTCCCTTGGAAGAAGAGCCAACAAGCCTTGGTAGCTGCAAGAATCGCGGTGCACAGAAGTACTGTCCTGCAAGGAGAAGTCCGGGCTCTCCATCTCCCAAGCTGGACAGCTGGTCAAGGGGACCACTCCAGACCACTACCTGTGATTCAGGATCCATGCAGCTGGTCATCGTTGCAGTTGGTGCCTGCGGATGCAGGGGAAAGACTCCTTCACTCCAAAGGAGATTCCTTTTTACTTCTTGTTCATTGGAAGGAGCCGGAGAAACCAATGTTGCAAAGCAGAATCGTTATTGGAGTTGAATATTGTTAGTTCCTGGAGGGTCCAGTTGCAGTCCCAGCGGCCAGAAGATGAAGTAAATGAGCAGAGCAGTTCTGCTGGAATCTTGCACTTCGAATCCGAGGACCCACCCAAGAAGGAGACCCTAAATAGCCCAGGAAGGGGGTTTGGTCACCTAGCAAGGGTGACCACCTATCAGGAGGGGGGCTGTGATGTCACCTGCCTGTCCAGGCCACTCAGATGCTCCCAGAGGCCTCTACCCATCTTGAATTCAAGATGGCAGAATCAAGTGGCCCACCTGGAGGAGTTCTGGGCACCATCCCTGGGGAGGTGATGGACAGGGGAGGGGTTATTCCCCTTTCCATTGTACAGTTTCATGCCAGAGCAGGGACCCGGTGTCCCTGTACTAGTGCAAACAGGTTTATACAAGGAGGGCACGAAATGTGCCCTTCAAAGCATACCAGTGG
Source organism: Pleurodeles waltl (assembly GCF_031143425.1). Taxonomy (NCBI): domain Eukaryota; kingdom Metazoa; phylum Chordata; class Amphibia; order Caudata; family Salamandridae; genus Pleurodeles; species Pleurodeles waltl. Next base: position 1,999,682,531 of record NC_090440.1, read on the forward strand.
CTTGGGAGGCTACCCCTTCCAAGCAATGTAACACCTATTTCCGAAGGGAGAGGGTGTTGCCTCACCCTCCTAAAGGAAATCCTTTGTTCTGCCTTTTTGGGCTTGAGCTGGTCAAGCATCAAGAGGGCAGAAACCTGTTTGTAAGATGGCAGCAGCGTGGACTGCCTGGGAAAACCCTGCAAACTGGTAGGAGCAAAGCTGGGGGTCCTCTAAGGAGCCCCCAGAGGGGATGGAATCATACAGCCAATACTGGCAACAGTATTGGGGTATGATTCCGACATTTTTGATACCAAACATGCCCAAGTTTGGCCATTATGTAGCTGGACACAGGTGTCAAGTACACGGGTAAAATAACTTCCCCGCACTTATGAAGTCCAGGAAAAGAAAGCTGGAGTTCGTAAGGGCACCTCATGCAGGGGTGCCCTCAAATACAGGTTCTTGCACCCTGCCCTCTGGGCTAGGCATGCCTACCATAGGGTGACTTAGTGACCTGTGGTGAAAGGGTGCATGCACCTTTAAACACAAGCTGCAATGGCAGGCCTGCAGACACATTTTGCATGGGCTTCCATGGATGGCATAATGCATTCTACAGCCCATGGGGAACCCCTGGTTCCCCAATGCTCTGGCTACCTAGGTATCATACTAGGGACTTACACGGGGGCACAAATATGTCAATTGTGGGGTGTAGAAGCCAGGAACAACCAAGTTTAGCGGGAGAGAGCACAGTCACTGGGGTCCTGGTTAGCAGGAACCCAGTGAACAGTCAAAACACACTGACGGCAGGCAAAAAGTGGAGGTAACCATGCTAAAAAGAGACTACTTTCCTAATAAGTCGTGTAAAGGCATTGGGTTCATGATAACGTGATGCTAGCAAGGCGAGTGTAAACAATAGACCATGAAAAACAAAGACCCGAAAAACATGAAGCTTAAATGTCCTTACTGAAGTGTTTCTTTTGCATTCTGTTAAAATTAGCTGTGTGAAGTGTCCTGCAATGGTTGGTCTGGGGGTTTTGCACTAGTTGATACAGTAGCAGTGCTTGGGGAGAGAGATGGGTTTAAATGGCATACATAAAGAATGGTTTCTTACATTCAAGTTCTAGGAGCAGTTGGGGATAAGAGACTTAAATTACATGTTCAATGGCATGTGTGGCTGTAGATACACATGCTGTGCATACTCTTGCCATCTAGTGTTGAGTCTAGATGTGCGCAAACTTTTGTTTCTACACGCAGCTTTGAAGCGTCGCCCACTCGGACCTTTTCTCATCTAATCAAACTCAATTGACCATGCACTGCTAATAGAAGGGACTACATTTTGCTGCAAAGAGCTGGAGGAGACACCCAACATCTTCATTCACCATTTTCTGAGGCTAGCTCAGTTGATGGTGTACACCTATGGTGTGGCACCCTGTACTGAGTCCAGGCGCCCCTTGGTGATAGTTTTTAGGTATCCAGATAGTAAAAACTCTCTAGGGATAGCTGTGGTGAGCAGCTAAAGCTTATCCAGGGGGGGAGTGTAAAACACTTGCAATACCACAATAGTCAGTCAGTAACTGTTCATAAGAAAGAACCACACCTGGTGTTGCAAAAATTAAGTATTTTTTTATTACAACACTGAGGCTATACTAACATTGGTATGTCTCCACTTGGAGATATATATACACACAAAATATAAACTTAGTAACAAGCAGAGAAACCAACTATCCATAGAGGACCTCCAGGCGACTCAGACGTGTCCACCCTGGGCTGACCTCTGCACCACCACGATGACGCCTACAGAGGGAATCCCGAGGACCCCCCCTTGACCGCGGGATGAAGATATCTCACGCCTGGAGAAGCACTGCACCCGCAGCCCCCAGGCCCGTTTGAAGCTGACCACTGGTGCAGCAACAACCAGCAGCTGGCCCACACCCTTGCCCAGTCGGTGGCTTGCCCGAGAGGCCCGCCCTGCCTAAGTGATCCCCGGGTCCCTCCTTAGAGTTCTATTGAGAATCCGATGCCATGTTTGCACACTGCACCTGGCTGCCCCAGTGCCACGGAGTGATTTTTTTTTTGTGCCTTCAAGTACTCCCCCAAAGCCCCCTGGTCTGCCATCTGACAACGTGGGTACTTACCTGCAAGCAGACTGGAACCGGAGTACCCCCTGTCTCCATAGGGGCCTACTTTATTCTGGCTCCTGTTTGACCTCTGCACCTGACAGGCCCTGTGTTGCTGGGTGTCTGGGGTTGCCTTGAGCCCCCAACGGTGGGCTACCTTTGCCCCAGAGACTGAACCCGTAAGTGTGGTACTTACCTCAGAAACTGCACTTTACTTACCTCCCCCAGGAACTGTTGAAAATTGCAATGTCCACTTTGAAAATAGCTTTTTGCCATTTTAAAGAAAACTGTGTACAATATTGATTCTATTCAAAGTCTTAAGTATTACTATGCAAAGTACCTTTCATTTGATGTACTTACCTGCTGAATACATCTTGTGGTTCTAGAAATTAACAAAATAATTTTTCTATATAAAAAAACCTATTGGCCTGGAGTTGTCATTAAGTGTGTGTTTTCACTTATTGCTTGTGTGTGTACCACTTAACACTACCCTCTGATAAGCCTAACTGCTCAACTACACTACCACAAATAGAGCATTAGTATTATCTATTATTGCCTCTGTCAAGCCTCTTGGGGAATCCCTGGACTCTGTGCACACTATCTCATTTTGATATAGTATATACAGAGCCAGCTTCCTACAGGCACCAAATGTGCCCTTCAGAGCAGTCTGGTGGCACTCGCAGGCCAGCCCAGAGATGCCTTTTTCAAAGGGAGAGGTAGTCACGCCTCTCCCTTGCAGGAAATCCTTTTATTTGGCCTTCCCCTGCTTGTGTTAGGCTCATGAGCAGGAGGGCAAACAGTGTCTGGGGTCGGCATGGGCTGGCAGCCAGGCCCCATAAGGCTGCACAGACTGAACTGGGGGATCTGCTAAGGATGGCATACCTGCACTTACAGAGCTCAGGGAATAGTCTGGGCTTGTAGGAGTACTTTACTCATGCAGGGATACCTCACACCTAGGGATATGCACCCTGCCCTTTGGCTGAAGGGCCTACCAGTAGGGTGACTGTGTCCAAGTGCGATGACCTTGATATAAAGCAAGCCTCATATCTGAGGTGAAAGGTGCGTGCACCATTTCACACAGGCTGCAATGACAGGCCTGCAGACAGTTTGCATGGGCTCCCATGGGTAGCATAATGCATGCTACACCCCTTGGGAGACCCCCTGGTATGCCAATTCCCTGGGTACCCAAGTACCATATACTAGGTACTTTCATTGGTGCACCAGTATGCCAATTGTGGATGTAAATATTTTACCAGCAAACCAATTTAGAGGAGAGTGCACAGACACAGGGGTCCTGATTGGCAGGATCCCAGTGTACTACAGTCTAACCACAGACACAAGGCAAAAGGTAGTGTTAACTGTCAGAAAGATGCTACTTTCCTCCAACCATAATATCGACTGTGAAGAACTGCACAAGACCTTGGCAGCAGAGGAAGTCTGATCCAGAAGTAGAGTTCGGGCAACATTTCTCACTTCAGGACAGTATGCAGTGAGTACCCATGCCCCTGCTCAGACCAATAAGACATTCAGCTTTGTCTGGAAAAAACGACGACTTGGCCACCACTGCCACCAGTCCATAGTAGGCTCCGATGTCTCACTAAGTATGCCCCACCTCGGGCCCAGCACAGATATCTAAGCTGAAACCACCTGCAAGCACATCGAGCAACCTCTGTGCTGAGCCAACTGCATCGGCTCCGACCACCTCGCCATTTCGGATCGGACCAGCTAGAGTTCTGCCTTTTTGGCTCTGGCCACCTCTTTGCCAAAACAAAACTGAGCCTGGCACTGAGCTTTTTTGCCACCGGAACGGGTACTAGAGACCATGACCAAGAGACCCGATCTGAAACAAAAGAAAATCCACATCCAACCCTCAACTGGTCGGATTTTGGTAAAGGCTATACAGGCAGCACCTTCTCCGTCCAAGCACCAGCTTTATTTTGGGGAGGCCATTAATATTCCTGTACCTCCAAAGAAGGAAAAGGACATTGCCACCAGTTTTATTCACCTACCTTTGCTACCTTCTCCTCCCCACCCCCCCAAACCTCCTTTACCTCCCTCACCACCACCTCATTCACCACATTTTAGTTATATAGGTCACTTCACAAGGCTCTCCCTAATCATACCCAGGGTATCGGGAGGGATGGATGAACGGCAGCCCACAGATCCGTGTGACACATGATATTGACCCTCCAGAGGATACTGGCCCAGACCTCTACCCAACTAAACCCTTACATGACACAATATCTTTCCAAGACCTAATTGCCAGGGCGGCTACGTATCAGGTCCCCTTACACGATGATCCCATTGAGGAAGACTTATTTTTGAGGCACTTATTGAATTCAACTTGGGCATGCCAATATCTGCCTATGTTAAAAGGCATACTCCGGTGCTCGTACGAGATTATTAAAGGTCTGGTGCAAGCAGGAGTTCGTACACTGAGGGTGGATAAAAAATAGAAAGCTGCACCCTCAGACCCACCTTTCATTAAGGGTCAACTACTCCCAGACTCACTGTTAGTTTCTAATGCTGGCAAAAATGAAAACTCACAGCAGGTGCCCCTCTGCCAGATAAGGAGTCAAAGCTTATCAGTGCATCCGGGTAAAGGATTGCAACACAAGCAGCTAGTTATTGGCACATTGCAAACAGCCAAACACTATTGGCAAGATACGACTGGGCACATTGGGTTGAAATGGAGGAATGGAGTATAAAAAGGGGTCCTCTGATAGTACAGGAGGGCAAGCTAATCTCATATAACGCTATCAATTGCAACTCACTCTTTGGACATAGCTGCCAGAGGAATTAACACCAACTTACTGATGCGTAGACATGCTTGGCTGCGCAGATCTAGTTTTAAGCCGGAAGTGAAACAAGCACTGCTTATTATACCATTTGATCAACATAATCTGTTTGTTCCACAACATTAGAAAAAATGGAAAAGGACACATAGGTTGGTAAGTCAGTGGAGGCATTACAAGCCCGCACTCCTTGCTGTCCTTTTCGTCAACCCACAAATAAGCATGGCAGTAAGACCACACCATCAAATGCCTCTACCTTCTCCTATAGACAGCATCACTCCTCCCTTTCAAGGGGATTCTACAGAAGCACACATAGATGGAATAATTCCAAGGGACATGGAAAGGGTGCTTCCACTCACACTACATCCTCCACTTCAAAACAGTGACTCTACTAATTTCTCCCAATCATTTAACACCTGTCGGGGGAAGACTACAGCAGTTCTTTCACAACTAGGAAAACAATGCAACAGATCAATGGGTGTTTGATATTATCCAACATGGTTATTGTCTGTAGCTCATCAAAAAAAAAAAAAAAAAAAACTTGCAGACACACTCTCCATAGAACATGTAACCTTCGTCAAACAGGAAGTACAGGCTCTTCTGTTCAAATGAGCCATAGAGCCTGTCCCTCTTCACCAACAAGGCTCGAGTATACTCCCTATACTTCCTAATTCCTAAAAAAGTTGGTTGACTTTGGCTAATATTAGACATCAGACAGTTAAACCATTACATCCTCTTAGAGCCTTTTCACATGGTAACTACAGGGTGTGATTCCTCTAATACAAACAGGCGACTTTATCTGCACTAGACTTAAAATGCATACTTCCACATTCCAGTACATCAGCGCACTGCTCGTACATCAGGTTTATGATAGCGGAAACACATTACCAGTCAAGGTGTGCTAATTCAGAATCACAACTGCTCCCCATGTATTCACCAAATGTCTAGCAGTAGTGCAGCACATCTACGCAGAGAATTCATGTCTGCCCATATCTGGACGACTGGCTCATCAAAGCCAGCATGAGTGAGTTGTGTCTACAATATATTCAGTCAACTCTGCAACTTCAACTTGGATTCACAATCAATATACAAAAGTCTCAACAACAACCTTCTCAGATTCAGCCTTATGAGGGACTATTCTCAACACACAAGTAGGACTAGCCTGTCCCAAAGCTACCAAGATTCACAACCTCTCAACGCCGATTCAACAATTTCAACTCCATCAACACAAGTCGGAACAATCCAGAAACCTTTGGGCATAATGGCTTTTTGTATTTCAGTAGTGCAACATGCCAGACTAGATATGCGACCACTGCAAGAATGTCTAGTGCAAGAGTGTCTAGTGAATCAATGGTCAGTCACATGGTTGGTTACAAGATCTAGTGTTGGTAGACAGCTGCACACATCACTCTCTGCAGTGATGAAACACACAACCTATGAAAAAGGTGGCCATTTCTAGACCCTGTTCCCCAGATCACTTACAGTGGATGCATCACTCACAGAATGGGGAGCACACCTACAGAAACTGACAGTACAGGGTCTCTGGGACCTTCAACATCAACTACCTGGAACTACAGGCAGTCTACCTTGCACTGAAAGCTTTTATACTTCATCTAAACGGCAATGTTGTCTTAATCTGCATGACAACACAAAAGCCATGTTCTGCCTACTAAAACAGGGTTGGAGGTGTGGGGGCACACTCTACAGCTATCATATTTATCTCAGATCTGGCGTTGGGCAATACGTTACAACATTTACCTGTTAGCAGAACACTCCCAGGAACAACTTAGCCGAACTTCTCAGCAGGATGCGGCAACAAGTCTGTGAGTGGGACTCCACCCCTGAGTCCTCTTTCCATACTTTGACAGGTGTAGGTTTCCACAAATAAACCTGTTCACAACCGCAGGCAATGCAGAATGCCCAAACTTCGCATCCAGGCTCCCACTATCCAAGGGCACTACTTTATGGATGAGTTGGTCAGGTATATTAACCTACGCTTTTCCACCTCTCCCACTTGACATCCATGGTTCACCACGCTACTAGAGCGTCTGTAGTGCCTCACTAGAAGCTTCCCCTCGACCCGGATCTTCTCTCTCAGGATCATGGAGAAGTCAGGCATCCAAATCTGAAGAAACTCAACCTTTGAACTATCTAAACTGACTTCAGGAGCCAATCTCCCAACCGAGTGTATGCCCACTCAGAGAAGCGCGTAAATCCACAAGAGTGTTACGCTGCTAAGTGGAAAAGATTTGTTTTTTTACTGCCAGAGTAAACCTATCGACCAGTTTCATGCAACTGTCCAAAATATTGTTTGCTGTCTACTTTATTTACAGACATCTGGCCTAGAGTACCCTTCAAAACGATGGCATCTGGCTGCTGTCACTGCCTACTTGCAAAACAGACTGCATTTATCACGATTTAAAGTTCCAGTCATTAAAGCATTCATGGGAGGACTTAAGAGTAATCCCACCTAAGATTACTCCTGCACCTACATAGAATATCAACATTGTGTTTACTAGACTTGTGGGTCCACCATTTGAACCGTTGCAAAGCAGCCCCCTCCAACTTCTATCTTGGAAGGTTGCTTTTTTTTTTTATAGTAGCCATCACTTCACTTAGACGTGCTAGTGAGTTCCAAACATTAACCTTGGAAGAACCTTTCTGTTAAATACAGAGACAAGGTAGTCCTTAGAACTAACCCAGAATTCCTACCAAAGGTAGTCTTTCCATTCAGTTGAACTACCAGTTTTGCAGTGTGAATCCTTTCTGGATTCACATGCTATGCATTCTGCCATCTAATGGTTGGGTCTGGAATTGTATCCAAAAACCTTTTTTTGTCCCTTTCCTCAACCGGATCCTGTTGCAGAAGGAGCCCTTCATAAATAAGATGTTAAGAGCTTTTGATTTACTATACTGATGGAACCAAGGAGTTTTGTAAAACCAAGCAGCTTTGTTGCTTTTTCACCCCCTCACACAGGGAAATCTATATCCAAATCGGGCATTTCAAGATGGATAATTAAATTAATTCAGACATGTTACGTCAAAGTTAAAAACGTTCCCCACACGTCCTAGAGAATACCACTCTTAAAACAGGGACATCTCTGGCTTTTATAGGCAACATACCAATAGCTGAGGTCAGTAAAGCAACTACATGGTCAACTCCACACACCTTCACTAAATCCTACTGTGTGGCCGTACTGACACCCCAATAAGCAAATGTAGGGCAGGCAGTGCTACATACTTGATCAGTCAGCTGCAACAACCACAGGTGAGCCACCACTTTCTTGAGGGCACTTTATAGTCTGTGCACAGCATGTGTATCTACAGCCACACATGCTATTGAACGGATTGTTGCCATATAAGCATCTGTTTGTGGTATGTGGTGCTGTAGATTCACATGCACCTTGTGGCCTTTGCTGTACCTTTTATTATATTCTAATATGCATGGACATATCTTCACTAACACTCACAATCCAGTCACACCCGACTGAGGGGAAAACAATCTAACAATGGAGTCGATGCCCATGCGCTCTATCACTGAAAGGAGTCACTTCACCTCATGACTCAACTTCAAAGCGAAAACCAACATGCACACATCCGCACCCAATACTAGATGTCAGGAGTATGCACAGCATGCGAGTCTACACCAGTACATGCCATGAGCAGAAGCTTACATGGTAAGTAACATAATCCTTAATTGGTGGTTACAGTGGAACTTTCTAAACTAAAATGGGAAATTGGGGTTTAAGCAGTCATTGTACAAAAGGATTCATAAACCGGCACAAAGTTTTGGCGAGGTGTAGCAATTTCCTATATTATATGTCTGTGTTCAGGCTCACTATATCAGATGGTGATTGTGGTTTTGTGGAGAGTGACGCTTTGGCGATGGGCTTCTTAAAAGTAAAAGGATGCATATACATTAAGGATCATATAGAGAGGAGGCAACTTTCTCATCAATGAATTTGCAGGTGCATTCAAAACTATTAAATGAAGTGCTGTTGAGGTTTGGTTTAAAATACTGTTTAAAGGGATACAAACATTTGAACTGAAAAGTTTACTAAAGCCACTTCTGATTTTAAAACAGGTAATGCAGATCTCCATAAGATGTATCCCACCCCTCCGTCATTGGAACCCCATATTATGGGATATTCTCCCATGAATATGAACAAGGAATATGGTAGTATAGATACTACACCAGGAGGAACGCTGTTAGATGGGAGTGGATCTTGCATCGGAGCACATTTTAAGATTGAGATCGATGAGGGCTTCTGTAGCCCAAAGCACTACGAAATAAAGGTAAAATATCCAAATCTAATTGTTTGTTTCACTGTGGATATTACTTTAAATTTCCATATAATGCCCTGGTTGATAATGTGATCAGAACCTCCTTGTCATAGGAACATCTTTAAAGTGTCCAAATTAATGAAATTTAATACAGAGAATTAGGCATTATTTTTCACTAGAATTTACTCCGAAGAAGAAAAAAGGCAAGCAAGAAAGAAACTGGTGGTGGGGAAGTGATTGTTTCTCTCTCTAAATGGAGGGATCAATATTAACTTGCACCAGAGTTTGAGAAAGAAAATGTAGTGTGATGTAGGAAAGGCATGAGTTATCAAGATTTGGCAACCTTACTATTCAACATCCCCTACATTTAACAATGACGTACTTATGAGCAAATGCCTTGGCCCATACACGGATATATTTTTACTGATAATGTGTGAAATGTTGTTATTTTGCTGACTTAGAAACTGAGCAGGCGACTCCAACACTGGCAAGAGCCTTGCGTCCTAGATCAGATCCTGAGCCCTGTTCTGTTGGGCTAGGTCTCCAAAGACTAGGAGTGGTCTCTCAACCCTCTGGAATACCAGCCTTTTGAGGTAATGGACTTGGGTGAAGCAAGTGGACTGGACACTTCTCCAGATACCGGTATGCTTTTTCCCCTCTACTGTGGCTTTGGAGGAGGGAGTGTTTTATGCAATGGTGGCGAGGAGGGTGGCTGAGGTTGTGGACTTTCAGCTGCCCTCGGCAGTCCAGACCAATCTTGTGACAGAGGGTGCTGCAACCGGGAGCTTTCACAGCCGAACTCCTGCTCCTGTTAAATGATGCCCTCACAGGTGTCCTTTAGGGTACCTGGTTCAGACCCAGCACAGGGGCTCCTGTAAATAGGACGATTGCCCTCAGCCATTGCCTGGCAGCTGGGGACCCAACGTTTCTGAAGCAACACCTCATCCCTAAGAGCTTGGTGGTCCAAGCCTCAAGATCTCACCGAGCGTTCCGACTGCTCCCCAGATAGGAATTCCAAGAGACTGGACTCATTTGGGAAGATGTTTTCTTCTGCCAGCCTGGCATTGTGGTCCACAAACACCACATGGCTTTTGCGTCTTTGTTCCCACGCTCTGTGGGACATGGTTGCACAACTGCTGATACAAGTCCTGGAGGAGGCCTTGGCTGTACTCTCTCAGGCTGTTGCAGACGGAAGAGATGCAGCAACGTTCACAGTCCATTGTGGACTGGACACAACGGACAAGCTAGGTAGATAAATTTCAACCTCAGTGGACCTGAGGTGCCATGCCTGGCTGAAGATGTCTGGCTTTTTGGTGGATGTCCTGGCTTCCCTTATGGACATGCCCTTTGGTGGCACCTTTCTCTTTGGAGACGAGGAAGATTCATCGCTCAGGCGCTTCAAGGATTCTCTGGCTACGGCCAGGTCCTTGGGCCTGAAGGTGGCCCCCTTTTCACCACAATCTGCCTTATGTTGCATTCGTGACTACAGAAGTGGCTTCCAACCAGCCCAGTTCCTGTCCAGACAATGTACTGTGCATGCTGCCTAGCCTCTCTGTGGACAAGGGACCCACTGACTTGGGTCAGATGGCCAGTGGTCCGGTCAGTCTGCCAATCCCCTCCCCTGCAGCTGTCTTGAAACCCTCCTGGTCTGCCTCTCTACCACCATTGGCCCCCAGTTGGTGAGAGGATTCACTATCACATGTCTCACTGACAGTCCATAGCATCTGAAAGGGTTTTTAATTTTTTTGCAGATAGTCCAAAGGAGCTTCTTGCTCCCCTTCAAGACTATCCCTTCCTTCGTGCCACCTTTTCCTTTTCCTGTTCGGATGATGGAAAATCTGTCCCTTCTCTGTGAGGAAATATGGCTCTCTTGGCCAAGGGAGTAATAGAAAGGGTTTCCAGTGCAAGAAGTAGGCTGTGGTTGTCAATCCTGCTACTTTTTTGGTTCTCATGAAGGACAAGGTTCATTTTCCTATTCTAGACCTACGAGTCCTCAATCTCTTCCTCGTGAAAGAGGAAATCAAAATGCTCACATTGATTCAGGTCTTGTCTGCCCCAGACCTAGGATACTTTCACATCCCAGTCCTGCCCGCCCAGGCGTTACTTGCAGTTCGCAGTAGGACACAAGCATTTGCAGTTCACTGTTTCCCTTTTACCTTACCAGTGCCCCTCTGGTGTTCACCAGGGTGCTGGTGATTGTTGCTGGTCATCTGCGGAGATCAGGGGTGTCACTGCGAACCTTGTGCATTCAATGGGGTTCATTATAAACATACAGAAGTCACACCTGTCAGCCTCTCTGATGCACTTTCATCAGCTTTTCTGGACATGGTGCAGTTTCGGGCTTATCGTCCTGAGCGGCTACTCTAGGCTATTCAGACTATGATACTGATGTTTCAGCCTCTATCCAAGATTTTGGTGAAAATTACTGAGGCCGTTGGGACTCATGGCCTCCATGGTCCAGATTTCAGGGGGAACTGCGAAAGATCAGCTGCGGCGATTAAGAAACCGCGATTGGGTCAGCAGCAGATCCCTCTCCCTTCCTTAACCAGATCTGATAGTGACAGATGCGTCACTCCTGGGTTGGGGGGTGGCCATTTTGGAGAGGTGAAGAACAGAGGAACCAGTCTCTGGTGGAAGCAGTACTCCACATTAACATGCTGCAGCTCAGAGCAATCCGTCTGGCATGGAAAGCCTTTCTACCCTCCAAAGGTAAGACTAGTGCAAGTCTTCACTGATACCACTGCCATATTGTAGTGCAACAAACAGGCCTGGTAGGGTTGTGGACCCTTTGTCAAGAGGCTTTACGCCTCTGGACATGGCTGGAACAGCAGGGCATATCCTTAGTGGTTCAACATGTGGTGAGCTCTCTGAACTCCAAACTAGGTGAACTCAGCAGAAAGTGCCTTGTGGATCACAAATGGCAACTTCACTCATAGGTGTCTCAAGGGCTCTTTCAGCAGTGGGGAGGGCCTTAGTTAGATCTGTTTGCCTCTGCTGAGAACATGCATGGTCATTAGTGTTGTGTACTAGAGTTTTCTCACTTGGAGACACTTTGTCCTGAGTGGAATTTGTCTCCTGTGCACCTTCCGCCCATACTACTGTCTGGGGTTATCAATATCATCTGGAAGGACTGGGCCCAAGTAATCATTGTGGCTGTGCACTGGACACGGACAGTCTGGTATTCTGAGCTGCTGAGCAGATCCATTGATCCTCTGATCAGACGGCCCCCTCGGGAGGATCTCGTCACAGCAGCAGGTGAGGGTTCTTCACCCAAACCTATCCACTCTCTGCCACCTTGCTTGGCGATTAAGCGGCAGCAGTTGATAGTTTTTGACCTTCCTCCCGAAGTCTGGAACGTCATCTTGGCAGCCAGGTCTCCCTCCACCAGAAAGGTATGTACCTGTTGGATGAAATGTGTGGCATGGTGCACATACAAGTTTGTTGATCCCCACGGTGTTCGACTGGGAGACAAAGGTTGCAGACTGGATGCTTATATTTTTGGCAAAACTGAAAAGATGTTTTCTCCAAGGCTCTTCTGGGAGCTCCATGAACAGGCAGTCTACGAAGTTCTCCCCAAATTTGATCTTTCTTCTCCTAATCTTCCTCTTACAGTTCTCTGTTGGTGAGAAACTAATGAACTTTTCGGCTATTTCAGTAACTTTTTTTTGTTGTGAACTTCTTCCCTGTGATGGAGAGCCTGCGATGTGCTCCCTAACCCAATGGTGGAAAAAAAGAATCTGAAGATGACGACCAAAGCTGGGAGCTTCTGGAAGAAGTAGGACTATGTCACAAAGGGCACCAAAATAGAGCTGGTGCAGACTCCTGACAAACAAAAAATTTAAGTGGACTACTAAAGTGTGGAGAATTCCACACCCAGACCCAACCACTAGAATGCAAAATAATGCAAAGCAATGTGGATCCAGAAAATTCTTCAAGCTGCCTTTGGTAACGCTTTATCTGGTAGAGGCTATATCTAGCTGTAGATTACTTATCGATCGATCCATCCATCCATCCTCTCCACTGTGCAAACGTTTTTCTAGGGACAGACACTTTCAGAACCCTATGTTCGATGGCATCTGTCGCTGTAGATACACATGTTGTGCATAGCCCGCCATCTGGTGTTGGGTCGGAGTGTTACAAGTTGTTTTTCTTCGAAGAAGTCTTTCGAGTCACGGGACCGAGTGACTCCTCCTTTTGTCTCCATTGCGCATGGGCGTCGACTCCATCTTCGATTGTTTTCTTTCTGCCATCGGGTTCGGACGTGTTCCTGTCGCTCCGAGTTTCTGAACGGAAAGTTAGCTAACTATCGGAAGATTACGTCGGTATTGTTGCGTTCAGGATCGGCTTAGATAGAATCGACACCGCATCGAAGTTTGAAGAGCTCCGGTGCCCTTCGGGGTAGCTTTTGATCCCCCGTCGGGGCCTGGTCGGCCCGACCGCGTGTCAAACGACGCAGATGGAACGGACCCCGTTTCGTTTCTGTCCCAAATGCCACAACAAATACCCGTATTCAGACCAACATTTGGTCTGTAACCTGTGCCTGTCGCCTGAGCACAGTGAAGAGACTTGCGAGGCCTGTCGTGCGTTCCGGTCCCGAAAGACACTCCGTGACCGTCGAGCCAGAAGACTTCAGATGGCGTCCACGCCGACAGCACACCGAGAGTTCGAGGAACAAGAGGAGGAAGAAGCCTTCTCGATCCACGAATCGGACTCCGAGGAATTCGACGATCAAAGAACTGTGAGTAAGACGTCGAAGACAACACACAAGAAAAGTGACAAGGCCCAGGGGACGCCACTGCCACCAGGCCATGGCTCGACCCATAAATTCGGTGACCGACCGTCGGCACCGAAAAAGGCCGAAACAGTGCCGAGATCGTCCGACTCCGGTCGAGACACCGGCACGCAGCCTGCTCGGGACCGAGACAGTGCTGCTAAAAAAGATCGACGCCGAGATAGCGGTGCCGAAACGGCTCGACGCCGAGACAGTGGCACTGAGGAAGATCGACGCCGAGAGGTTTCGACTCCAAAAAAGAAAAAAGTCACCTCGGAGCCGAAAAAGAGTACAGACAGGGTTTCGGTGCCAAAACGAACCGCAACCAACCCAGTTACCGGTTCCTATTCAGAAGAGCAATCACTGTCCTCTCAGATGCGAAAGCATAGATTTGAGGAAGAGTTGCAATCCACCGAAGTGGACCATACGCAGAAACGTATTTTCATACAGGAAGGAACAGGGAAAATAAGCACCCTTCCCCCAATTAGGAGAAAAAGGAGACTGGAGTTTCAAACAGACCAAGCACCACAAACAAAAATGGTGAAAAAGGTAACTCCGCCACCCTCTCCTCCACCTGTAACTAACGTTTCACCTGCACAAACTCCATCACATTCCCCGGCTCACACCACCGCGAGCCAAGGTGACCAGGACCAAGACGCTTGGGACTTATACGACGCCCCAGTGTCGGAAAACAGTCCTGAGGCGTATCCCACAAAGCCCTCACCACCAGAAGACAGCACGGCTTATTCACAAGTGGTGGCTAGAGCGGCAGAGTTCCACAACGTAAACCTCCACTCAGAACCAGTCGAGGATGACTTCTTATTCAACACCCTCTCCTCCACCCACAGCTCATACCAAAGCTTGCCTATGCTCCCAGGAATGCTTCGGCACGCAAAGGAAATCTTCAAGGAGCCGGTCAAGAGTAGGGCAATAACACCAAGGGTGGAAAAGAAATATAAAGCACCTCCCACAGACCCTGTTTTCATCACCACACAGCTGCCACCAGATTCCGTCGTAGTAGGAGCAGCTCGGAAGAGAGCCAACTCCCACACATCTGGGGACGCACCACCCCAGATAAAGAGAGCCGCAAGTTCGATGCAGCCGGAAAGAGTCGCAGTACAGGCTGCAAACCAGTGGCGCATCGCTAACTCCCAAGCACTACTTGCGTGCTATGACAGAGCCCATTGGGACGAGATGCAACACCTCATTGAGCATCTACCCAAGGAACTGCAAAAGAGGGCGAAGCAGGTGGTTGAGGAAGGACAGAACATTTCTAATAATCAGATACGCTCCTCTATGGACGCAGCGGACACAGCTGCGAGAACAATTAACACATCTGTGACTATAAGAAGGCACGCATGGCTACGAACGTCTGGTTTTAAACCAGAGATACAGCAGGCAGTGCTCAATATGCCATTCAATGAAAAACAACTGTTCGGACCAGAGGTGGACACGGCGATTGAGAAACTGAAAAAGGACACTGACACTGCTAAAGCCATGGGCGCACTCTACTCCCCGCAGAGCAGAGGCACTTACAGCACCTTCCGCAAGGCAACCTTTAGAGGGGGGTTTCGGGGTCAGGCCACACAAGCCAGCACCTCACAGACAACACTGTCCAGCTACCAGCGACAGTACCAGAGGGGAGGCTTTCGGGGCCAATACAGAGGACAATTCCCTAGGAATAGGGGAAAATTTCAAAGCCCCAAAACCCCTACAACCAAGCAGTGACTCACATGTCACTCATCCCCTCCACACAACACCAGTGGGGGGAAGAATAGGTCAGTATTACCAAGCATGGGAGGAAATAACTACAGACACTTGGGTCTTAGCAATTATCCAACATGGTTATTGCATAGAATTTCCACAAATCCCTCCAAACATACCACAAAAAGCACAGAATTTATCAAAACAACATTCAGACCTTCTGGAAACAGAAGTTCAAGCATTATTGCAAAAGAACGCAATAGAACTAGTACCAGAAACACAAATAAACACAGGAGTTTATTCACTGTACTTCCTAATACCAAAAAAGGACAAAACACTGAGACCAATCCTAGACCTCAGAACACTAAACACCTACATCAAATCAGAACACTTTCACATGGTCACGCTACAAGAGGTGTTACCATTGCTAAAACAACAGGACTACATGACAACCTTAGATCTCAAAGACGCGTATTTCCACATACCAATACATCAGTCGCACAGGAAATACCTCAGGTTTGTATTCAAAGGAATACATTACCAATTCAAAGTATTGCCGTTTGGTTTAACAACCGCGCCAAGTGTCTTTACAAAATGTCTAGCAGTAGTGGCTGCACACATCAGAAGGCAGCAAATACACGTATTCCCGTATCTAGACGACTGGCTAATCAAGACCAACTCACTGACCAGGTGCTCACACCACACAAATCAGGTCATACAAGATCTCTACAAACTCGGTTTCACCATCAACTATGCAAAATCACACATTCTGCCGTGCAAAGTACAACAATACCTAGGAGCCATAATAGACACAACAAAAGGATTAGCCACTCCAAGTCCACAAAGAATTCAAAATTTCAACAAGATCATACAACGCATGTACCCAACACAGAGAATACAAGCAAAAATGATATTACAACTCCTAGGCATGATGTCCTCGTGCATAGCCATTGTCCCGAACGCAAGACTGCACATGAGGCCCTTACAACAGTGCCTAGCATCACAATGGTCACAAGCACAGGGTCACCTTCTAGATCTGGTGTTGATAGACCGCCAAACATACCTCTCGCTTCTATGGTGGAACAGTATATATTTAAACAAAGGGCGGCCTTTCCAAGACCCAGTGCCACAATACGTAATAACGACAGATGCTTCCATGACGGGGTGGGGAGCACACCTCGATCAACACAGCATACAAGTCAATGGGACGTACATCAAACAAAACTGCACATAAATCACCTGGAACTGCTAGCAGTTTTTCAAGCACTAAAAGTATTCCAACCAATCATAACTCACAAGTACATTCTTGTCAAAACAGACAACATGACAACAATGTATTATCTAAACAAACAGGGGGGGACACACTCACCGCAGCTGGGCCTTCTAGCACAAAAGATATGGCGCTGGGCAATTCACAACCACGTTCGCCTAATAGCACAGTTTATTCCGGGGATCCAGAATCAACTTGCAGACAATCTCTCTTGAGATCACCAACAGGTCCACGACTGGGAAATTCACCCCCAAATTCTAAACACTTACTTCAAACTTTGGGGAACACCTCAAATAGACTTATTTGCAACAAAGGAGAACGCAAAATGCCAAAACTTCGCATCCAGATACCCACACAGGCAGTCTCAAGGCAATGCCCTATGGATGAACTGGTCAGGGATATTTGCGTACGCTTTTCCCCCTCTCCCTCTCCTTCCATATCTAGTAAACAAATTGAGTCAAAACAAACTCAAACTCATACTGATAGCACCAACATGGGCAAGGCAACCTTGGTACACAACACTGCTAGACCTATCAGTAGTACCCCACGTCAAGTTGCCCAACAGGCCAGATCTGTTAACACAAACAACAGATCAGGCATCCAAACCCAGCATCGCTGAATCTAGCAATCTGGCTCCTGAAATCCTAGAATTCGGCCACTTAAACCTCACACAAGAATGTATGGAAGTCATAAAGCAAGCTAGAAGACCATCCACTAGACACTGCTATGCAAGCAAATGGAAACGGTTTGTTTGCTACTGCCATCAGAATCAACTTCAACCATTAAACGCATCTCCAAAGGATGTAGTGGGCTACTTACTACACTTACAAAAATCGAACCTGGCCTTCTCTTCCATTAAAATACACCTCGCAGCAATATCTGCATACCTGCAGATTACCCATTCAACTTCACTATTTAGGATACCTGTCATTAAAGCGTTTATGGAAGGCCTCAAAAGAATTATACCACCAAGGACACCACCCGTTCCTTCATGGAACCTCAACATCGTCTTAACAAGACTCATGGGTCCACCCTTTGAACCTATGCATTCTTGCGAAATACAATTCCTAACCTGGAAAGTTGCATTTCTCATCGCCATCACATCTCTAAGAAGAGTAAGTGAAATTCAGGCGTTTACAATACAAGAACCTTTTATCCAACTACACAAAAATAAGGTAGTCCTAAGGACTAATCCTAAATTTTTTCCAAAGGTTATTTCACCATTCCACCTAAATCAAACGGTAGAACTACCGGTATTCTTCCCACATCCAGATTCCGTAGCTGAGAGGGCACTACATACATTAGATGTCAAAAGAGCATTAATGTACTACATTGACAGAACAAAGAACATCAGAAAAACTAAACAGCTATTTATTGCATTCCAAAAACCTCATGCAGGAAACCCTATATCAAAACAAGGTATAGCCAGATGGATAGTTAAGTGCATCCAAATCTGCTACCTTAAAGCAAAACGACAGCTGCCCATTACACCAAGGGCACACTCAACCAGAAAGAAAGGTGCCACCATGGCCTTTCTAGGAAATATTCCAATGCACGAAATATGTAAGGCAGCCACATGGTCTACGCCTCACACGTTCACCAAGCACTACTGTGTAGACGTGCTATCCGCACAACAAGCCACAGTAGGTCAAGCCGTGTTAAGAACCTTATTTCAAACTACTTCCACTCCTACAGGCTGAGCCACCGCTTTTGGGGAGATAACTGCTTACTAGTCTATGCACAACATGTGTATCTACAGCGACAGATGCCATCGAACTGAAAATGTCACTTACCCAGTGTACATCTGTTCGTGGCATCAGTCGCTGAAGATTCACATGTGCCCACCCGCCTCCCCGGGAGCCTGTAGCAGTTCGGAAGTTAGCTTAAGCTTTGTACATTTGTAAATATATTATTTAAACCTTAAATAGGTACATACTTAGTCACTCCATTGCATGGGCACTATTACTACAACACAACTCCTACCTCACCCTCTGCGGGGAAAACAATCGAAGATGGAGTCGACGCCCATGTGCAATGGAGACAAAAGGAGGAGTCACTCGGTCCCGTGACTCGAAAGACTTCTTCAAAGAAAAACAACTTGTAACACTCCGACCCAACACCAGATGGCGGGCTATGCACAACATGTGAATCTTCAGCGACTGATGCCACGAACAGATGTACACTGGGTAAGTGACATTTTCATTTTGACACACCAGTGGTCAGTCTTCATGGGTTCACCGCATGGCTGGGTTGCGCCTATATAGGTAGGACAACGTTATTTCCAGTGTGGATGATGCAGACTACAGACGGAGAAGATGGATGCTCGCCACTACTGCACAGGGGTACTGTTCATTAAAAATCTTCTGGATCCAGTCTGATGCCTGGGGAGAATTCAAAGTTAAGGAATCTGCAGCTAGATATAGTCTCTTCCAAATAAGGCGTTACCGAAGATAACTTGTTTGTCAACTGCATATAGCAATGTTTTCTCTTGCCATATTCTTCAACCTCCTCCCCCCCCCCCCCCCCAAAAAAAGAAAAAAGCCCAAACTTTTGCATTGATCCAGACCCTTTCTGAAAGCACCTCTGTTGCTGAGGCAAATAACATAGGCGACAGCTCTGTCTGGTTCCCCGACTTATAAAATCTTTTTGGGGGGAGGTGTGAAATCAAGTCAGCTTAACTGAGCCCTTTGGTGTCCCATAGAGTCCAACCCAATGCATTAATTTTGGGCCAAAGCACGTTTTCTTCAGCATTGCCAAAAGGAAAGGCGACTCCACTGCGTTGAATGCCTTATTTGCATCTAGCCACACTACACCAGCGGAAGCTCTGCTTCATTGGCCACAGCAATATTGTTGTGTAGGTGGTGGAGATTCAGCCTAACAGGTCAAGATCACACCCTGCAGTCGATTCGCCAGCGCCTTGGAGCGAAGTTGAAATAAGTTATGATATTAGCTGGTACGAATCCCACCAGTGCACTGGTTTCTGGGTTTTGAGATTAACAGTATGGTCGCCATATTGGCATCCTGCTGGACCTCACCCTGTTAATACGCCTCCACATACATCATGTGGAAGTGTGGAGCCATCGTACCTGATAATTTCGTAAAGAATTCTGCCGGGCGATTTCCCAGATTGTAACTGAGTCACCCGCTGCACCTCCTCAAGGGTCAAATCTCCCTCCAGCTCAAGCCATCTTTGGTGCCCTAGTGTGGGTAAGTATCCCTTTTGAGATGGTCACCCCAATTTTTTGCTCTAGTACTGAATGATTTTCAACTTAAGTTGCACCGGTTACCTGCAAACCAGTCCCCTAGTGCCAGGGTTCTTTCCCTAAAAAAGGTAATGCTCAATTGTAACCCAATTGGCAAGGATTTTATCACCTTTCTAAGTCCCTGGTAAATGGTACTCCTGGTACCCGGAGCATTTGTACTAAAGAGGGACCTTAGGGGCTGCAGCATGTATTATGCCACCCTAAATAACCCACACACACATTGCATGCAGAGTGCCATTGCAGAATGTATGAAATGGTGCAAACCATTTTGGAAACATGACATTGCACACCCTGTGTGCAGTGCCCATGACCCCACTGCATGTACTTGGTTAGTTACCCCTACGGCAGCATCCCTTAACATCCTAATGCTGGGTGCATTTTATTACATGAGGGAGCACATCTGCATGAGCACATATACCCCTGTGATGCCTAGTTCAATTGCTAGACCCTGTCTTTTCCCCCAGACTTGGAGAATGCCACCCTCTGCCTTGAGGCCCACCTGGTTCCAGAGGTGGCGGGAAATTATTCCAGAGGCGTGTTGCGCTTCTAGACTAGTCACACCCCTAGGGTGGGTTCCCAGAAGTGAACACTCGAAGGATGGATCTAGGAATTCTGGGTCAGGAAATGCCCACTCTCCCCAAGAAGTAGTCATCTAGGGGGTGTGGTTACCCCATGTGTAAGTAGCCCACTTGCTACTAGATGACAAATGCAAAACATGAAGAATATTTCAAAAGCTTCAAAACAGCTTCTACCGTTAAGTAACCAATTAGTTTTCAGCTTCCTTTTAAGCCACTCCAGGAACTCGTGCACTCTTGTCCACTGTAGGTTCTTATGTCAGAATTCTCTCATAAGAGGATGAAGCGGTACATAGGTTCAGATTTCCTATCACCTTGCTACTCCACCTTCTGAAAGACATTTGTTTTGAATTTGTTTGGTGCTGCTTTCTGCACCTTTAAAATGTGTACTGTTGCAGGATATACGCTTTATACTAATGCTCCCGTTTCCCCATATGCTTTTATGGATCCACAGCAACTTTCAGTAAAGACAGGTGGATTGATTCCTGATGCTGAACAGCACCTTTGATTGTAGATTGTTTTTTAAGCATATATTACAGTTCCTAATTTGGTGTTTTTTTTTTTAAACAGGATTACTCATTTGTCTACAGACCTGACAATGTCCAAGCTTTGGTGGGGTGTTCCATGTTTGCACCTCTGAAGATTCTCCCCAGTCAGTGTTTGCCTTCTGTGAAACTGCCAGAAGAGTGTATATATCGCCCAAGCTGGACTGTTGGAAAACTAGAGTTGCTTCCTCCGGCGCCCATGTCATACATCAAAGATGGGTATGCTAACTAAGTTTAATGTTATTGATTTTTATCATCTTACAATTTGCTGCTTGCACATACATGTGCAGTTATGATAAAAATGCACCTTCAGTGTCTATAAAGTGGCCTCTTGAATGTGAGCAGTAGGAGGACAATGCTACAGCGCCATGTTGTGTAGGAGTGATTGACCTGAGAAAGGAGCAATATGGGTGATCCTGAAGTAAGAAACTGGTAGCAGATCGTTTTTTGCCTTATTCATAGGGATTCCCTCAACACCCATCAAGCACATAAGAATGCTGGGAATCACTTTCAAAATGAGAAGCCTGCATGAGACCCTCTGCTCAAGAATGCAGAGCGTGCACAGCAACTGTTTCTTCATGCCCGTTTCTCCATTCTTCATTTCTCAACCCCTGGAATGGAATGTGTTGCTTACCAAGGGCTACTCCTCAGCATTTCAACTTGACAAAGTTGCTAGATTGTTGTAGTGCCATCCTGCTGGCTAACTTTTCTCACTCCCCAAAACATTTTTTAAACTTATATTGACATTATGGATCAAATCTGTTTATTGGCATTTAAACATGAATAACAATACAGAGCACTGCAATGATCCCCCTTCATTTCAATAATGACACGCCCCATAGCCCTGCGCATGCGCGTCTCATCCCAACCCATCCCAGTCTTCAAATTAGGGGAACATCTTCCCAGTCTCGTATGGCTCATATCAGCCTCAGGGGCGGAGGACATTCAAAGCCGGATCTCACAGTGCTCCCACTCAAACGAACATGAAAAAAAAAAAAAAAAAAAGGAACAAGAACATTTGTGCTTCTACGCCTATATACTCCGCCTCCCTCTTGTCTGAACGCCTCACCACTCTAGTTGTATGGTCATCTCCGCCACTCTCAAAGCCCCATTCCCCATCATCCCACTAAACCTCTCAGGTCAACCCCAGTACTCTTAGATATGCTGGCCACGTCAGCTCGGTAAATTCTGTAGACAGGATCTGAAGGAAAGGTCTCCATAACAAGTACCCTCTGCTTGGATGCCATATCAGCTTTTCCACCGCCAAAATAAACCATAATTTCTGAAGCCAGGGCCCATACGTTGGCAACCTGTCTGTGCCCCATAGAGCAAGGATTGTCTGAAGGGCAGCATTAAGAGCCAGAGCCATCTGCCGTCCCTTTAACGAGCGAAGAGGAAACGTAATAGGGTTGGGTAGGCCCAGCAAGACATATGAGGGGAATCTAGGGATTCTCTGTTTGAAACACCTTATCAATGTCATCTAATATACTCGTCCAATATCGCTGTAGTTTGGGGCAATGCCAAAGATGATGTACTAGCATGCCCGTGTTACCGCACCCCCTCCAGCAAAGGCCAGACTTAGCCGGGTCCCATGCATGTATTCTTGGTGAAGTACCAGTAGGAAGTTATCTTGTAGGCCGTCTCTGTCCCGGCAGCACTGTGGGCCGTATGATGAGTTCTGTAATGGATATTATCCCATTCCTCCTCCGTGAACTCTCTCTCCAACTCTTTCTCCCACCTCCGTTGACCCCTCATCCTAGGTGGTCGCCTCCCATCCTGCAGGAACCGGTAAAGCTACGATATCACTTGTCATCCTTCTTTGTGAAAATCCACCTTTCGAACGGGGTTAGTGGTCTATCTATCGAAGCCCTATTCACGGGCATAAGGGCCCAATGTCGTACTTGATAATACAATAGTCTGTCCGCCTCAGTCAACTGATACGTCTCCTGCATCTGCTCAAAAGTGATCACTCGGCGATCGTCAGAGACTCCCCACCCTCTTACAGCCCCCATCATACCATCGGCGGAAGCTCTCTACCTGTAGGCCAAGTGGGAAGTCAGGGTTCTCACCGATTGGTGACATAGGGGTTGGAAACGTTGTGAGCCCCTGCCGATTCGCCACAGCGTCTCACACACGCATCGTCACTCCCGTGATCGGGGAGGAATACAATCCACCCGCCCTGTGCCGTCGTCGGAGCCAGTGCTCCTTCCAAATATGAGACCCCGCCACCGCCTGGTCCATAAAGCACCAGTGTTTCTCAGAAAGTGGCCTGCTCCACTCTAAAAGAAAGCGCAGCTGGACTGCCTGAAAATACCGCAACTGACAAGGGACAGCCAAACCGCCCTCCCCCCCTAGGGCGGTACAGAACGTTCCGCGGGATCCGCGCCGGCCGACCATCCCAAATAAACTTCAAAATCGCAGCCTGTAGGGTCGCTATTGTGCGAGGCGGAGGAGTCCGAGGGAGTGCTTGAAAGACAGAGTATGCGCGAAAGCACCGTCATTCTCACAGCCGCAACCCTGCCCAGCAAAGAGAGGTTATGCTTCCCCCAGCTCCCAAGGTCTCGCAGGACCTCTTGAGCTAAAGTCGCATAGTTCACGCTCGCCGTCTTTACCGCCAAGGTCGCCAGTTCCATACCCAAGTAGGGTACCTGCGATGTCGACCATACAAAGGGATAGCGGGCCCTCAGGGCTTCTACATGATCAGGAGAGATGGACAGGCCGAGGACCTGCGACTTCTGCATATTCACACGGAATCCAGAGACCTGCCCAAACTCCTCCATAGCTACCATCAAAGCCGGAAGCTATACCATGGGCTCCGCGAGGGTGAGGATCACATCATCCGCATAGAGACTAATAAGGTGATGTTCGCCCCCAAACTTGACGCCATCGACTAGGGGATTATCATGGAGGCGCTGCGCAAAGGGTTCCATATACAGCGCAAATAGCAGCGGGGAGAGCGGACATCCCTGCTGTGTTCCACGTCCAACCGAGAATGGCAAGGACAGGGTTCCATTGACTCGTACCGCAGCCTTTGGCGCACGATAGATGCAGTGGATCCAGGTCCTGAACCCCGGGCCCAACCCGAGGCGCTCTAACACTTGGAAGAGATAGGGCCAATGTACTCTATCAAACACCTTCTCCGCATCGATAGAAAGGAGGAGCGCCTCTCTGCGCGATCTGCCAGTTTTGTCTATTAAATGCAGAAGACGCTTTGTGTTATCTCCACACTGTCGGTGGGGTATAAAGCCCGTCTGATCCCGGTCGATAAGGCCTGGCATATAGGGATTGAGGTGGTGAGCTAGGATACCAGTAAACAACTTGGCATCAATCTTCCGGATCGTTCCCGGATTTATGAATAACAGTAATGGTAGCCTCCAGCATGCTAGAAGTGGGAGCCCCGGATACCCGAAAGGAGTTGAAGAGCCTTGCCAAGACCGGAGCCAGCTCTGGACAGAATGTTTTATAAAGGAGTGCTGTAAAGCCATCGGGGCCAGGCGACTTCCCGTTCTTTAGACGTGCTATCGCAGAGATAACCATCTATTCTTATGGGCTGATCCAAACGAGGACGCTTCGTGTTCCCCAAGCGGAGTGATTGTACTATCCACCAAAAAATGAAGTTGGGTCCACACACCTCTCATCCGCTGAATATAACCCTTTATAATACTTCGCAAACACCTCTGCCATTTGTTCGTCAGTGTGCACTCCCCCCCCCCCCCCCCCC
Organism: Pleurodeles waltl; assembly: GCF_031143425.1. NCBI lineage: Eukaryota > Metazoa > Chordata > Amphibia > Caudata > Salamandridae > Pleurodeles > Pleurodeles waltl. The sequence continues at coordinate 1,999,707,552 of NC_090440.1, forward strand.
CATAGGGGGAGCCTATCATTTTTATGGCCGCTGCGGAGCGCTGCGCCCTAATCCGGTGTGGTAGAAGCTTCCCACACCTGTTACTTCCGATGTAGTACTTATGTTTGAGCCTTGCTATCGCGTATTCGGCCCTGTCCCAGTCTAGCCGTTTCAGCTGCTGTTGCTCTCTTTCCAGCTCCCGCCATACTCTAGACCAGTACATTTATGTGAACGCTCCAGAGCCGCCACCTTTTGCTCAAGCGCTGCTCTCAGTTCCTTCCGTGCTTTCTTTAGCCGCCAGGGATATCACCTCCCCCCGCACCACCGCTTTCAGGGCCTCCCAAACGGTCTCAATGCTAACTCCTCCATCATCATTAATGCTAAGGTAATCCACTATCACGTGTCTCAGCATCTCCTCCGCTACTCTACTCTACTCTGCAAAATGGTGTCTCTAAAGCGCCAGCTGGGGCTTCCCACACGCCTCATATCCAGACTCGCCTCCAGGGTGATAGGTGCGTGATCTGTCAAGGCCCGGGCCTCGATGGTGGTCTCCTGGATTCGAGAGATGAACGCCACGGAGGCCAGGAAAAAATCAATACGTGTATACGTTTTGATGGCCGCAGAATAAAAGGAATAGTCCCTAAGCTTAGGATGCTCCCTTCTCCAAACATCCTCCAGACCACACTCGGCCAGCCACTGTCTCCCGCCTGCTGTCAGCGCACCAGTCTGACCATAACAATGCCCAGATTTATCCATCTCATTATCCATTACCAGGTTGAAATCTCCCCCCACGAGAATGGCACTGTCAGGGGTGGTGAGCGCCGGTGAAATGGCCTGCCTCATGCATGTTTCTTGTTGTGTGTTTCGTGCATATATTGCTGCATTAGTGAAGTGGAAGGTCCCCACCCGCACCCTGACCGCCAGGAACCTCCCCTGTACCTCATGAAGCTTACCAATTACCTCACCAGGGAAGGACTTCGACAAAAGTATTGCCACCCCCGCATGTTTCGTAGGGGCTGATGACCAGAATTGCCTAGGGAACCACTTTGACCGCATTCTATACGTATCCTTGGCCACCAGGTGTGTTTCCTGTAAGAGACAGACATGACTACCTGACTGTCAAGACCAGACAAAATCGCCAATCTCTTTGCTGGGCTATTAAGTCCCCGGACATTCAGGCTTAAACACTTAAAGGACATATGATGTCAGACCAGTTACATTCTTCCACAAGCACACCTAACATCGGACCCATACCAGGTTCTCTTTTGGAGCAGACTTCCATACAGTGAGCGCAGGCAAGGACGGGCGCTATCGAAATTCCTGCAGAAGCACTCCCATACTCCACCTTAATGCACAACAGGTGCTTAGAACAAATAAGTCCTCTAGTACACAAGTCTAAAGAGGTAGAGTCTCGTTGGGCCATTAGATCCATCCGGATTCGTCACCATTGGTCCAGTGAGTCAGCGAAGCCCGGGCCCCTCCAGAATGGTCAAAGACCCCTTCAAAGCTCACACGACCCCAAATCTCAGCGGCATTTCCCAGCGACCCATCGGCTAGTCATTATTCCCGGCGGTCAGGCTGCTCATTAATGATTGTCTTTCCAGCGCCTGTTCTGTCGTGGTAGGCCGTCGTTGCCTTCTCTTCCTCTCCTTCTGCCGCGACCGTCGCCATCCCCCTCCACAGCCGTCCCGGGCTCTCTGACAGTCTCCTCCAGCTGCAGTATCCTTCTTGCCTCCGGCACCGACCTTACCTGATGCCACTGATCCTCCCACCGGAACATAAGACGGAAGGGCTGACCCCAGGAGTTGGACGTCACATGAGCCCGCAAATGTTCTGTTATAGGTCTAAAGTCTTTTTGCCTTTGCAATGTCTGCAGCGAGAGATCCTGAAATAGCTGCAGCTTATGCTCCCGGAACTGTACATGTGACAGGTTTCGGGTTCCCTGTAGGATGGTTTCTTTTAATCCATAGTTGTGAACACATGCCAAAATATCAGGCGGCCGACCTCCAGGCTCCCCAGAGCAGCCCCACCCGATGGACGTGGTCCAGCATAATCTCTCTTGATTCGTCTGAACCCAAGACTGAGCGGAACAACTCCGTGACGAACTCCCAAATATCCTCCTTCTCCGCTCCCATTGGGGCCCCTCTAATGCGTATGTTATGCTGCCGTGACCAATTCTCCAAATCTTCCACCGTGATCTGAAGAAGGTCCTGTTGATCTCGAAGACGTAGTATCTCCTGTTGCATGCGTTCCACCTCCTCCCCTCGAGAAATCTCACCATCCTCTACGCTCGCCACTCTATCCCTTAGGGACATGATCTCTGTGCGTAGTTCCTTCATCTCCTGGGAGATGTCCCTCCGAAGCTCCTGCAGGTCGCTCCGAAGTGAATCAAACAGGGGAGAGAGAAAGCCTTTAGTGACTGGGGCCTCACCGTCATTGTCCAGCTCCTCTCGGTCATCACAGCCCCTTGTAGCCACTGCTCCTTCAGTAGGTCCACTTTTCGCCGGCTGGGATCTAGTCCGCATGCTCCTCACCGATTGCTCCCGCCGGTTTTTAGAGGACGCCATGACACTGCCTCTCCTGTACTGGCCGTCAGCCTCAGGCCCCAACCACTCCATCTCAAGCTGGTCCAGCCGCCCAGCACGACTCTTATGCCAGTGACCTCCTCAGACTATCCACCCTCTCTCCAGCCAGGTAAACGAAGCGTCTTATGGCACCTTCCACTTCATGCCGCTGACTCACATTGCTATCTTCTTGCCTGTTCACCGGGCCGCCTGGGCCTCTTCCTTCTCCTCCGTCCCTGAGGAGTACAGTGCCGGACGAATATGCTGCCGACCGGGGCCTGCTCTAACCAAGCCCCCCACCCCCCCCCACCGGGGCCAGCGATAGGGCGTCCCCTCTGCTCCGCTGCCACCTCCGCAGTCAGGGCTCCCTCACAGGCCCAGGCCCAAAACGGAACACCTAGGCCCCAGGGGTGTAGTCCGCCAGGGCCTCCCGGTCCTCCGTCCCTGGGTCTGCTCCTCTCTCTTACCAGGTCCGCCATACCTCTTCCGATGCTGCCAGGGGCCCCAGCGGTCCATCTCCAGATCTCCGGCCTTCTAGGCCTCCCCGCGAGGTCCGCCTCTCCTCGCTGCGCACGGTAGCGCGCGCCGGCCCAGGCTCGGCCTGACACCACCGGCCCCGCGCGCCCACAGGCGAGCCCTGGGTCTCCTCTCCCATGCGCACACGGTCTCCGCTCACCCCTCAGCAAGCCGGGGCGTCCAGGAGGCAGTACGCAGGGGTCACGATGCTTTTAGTGAGGCCTGGCCGGTGGAGCTCGCGGAAACGCATCCGCTCACGCCTCCATCTTGGCCACGCCCCCTTATATTGACATTAATGGGTTGCCTGCCATACGTGCCAAGTTAGAACATTCTTTGAAAATTCATAGGTTGAGAGGGAAAGAAGTTTAGCAATAGTAGTCCCTAAATCAGGAACACCTCCCCTCTTTCCACTGGCATGCAAGCGATGTGGGAGAGGTCATGGTGGACAGGTAACTTTGAGTTATGTGGCTAACATTAATATCACTGGAAAGCCTTTGATTGACATGCACAAAAGTGATGTGAGGAATGTTTTGCAAATAGTCTAGAACATTGTTAATCACGTTGGTTAGCATTCCAACCATTGTTTTTGGCTCACTGTGCCCCTCTGATGGAGGAAGGTCTTATGCACATAACTGACCCAGATCTTCATGGGAAAAGTCCATCACATTTTTGCCGGCTTGTGAGTGCACTTCTATAAGTGAGTCACTCTGGTTGTATGGATAGTAGTTCTCATATTGATGAAGAGGGGGCTTTCTCTTCGTATATTGATTTTGCAGCATTCCGAAAAGCAGTTCAAGACTCCAGTAAGTATATAGTCTTCTTGAAATATCATTTGCCCTCATAAATTAGGTTTGCAAGTATGGACAATAACATGGTGAATCTATTATGTTGCCAAGTTTGAGAGGGTAGTGCAATATGCAAGTCTTCAATGAGCTGCTTATTGATACAAAGCTTGTAGTCCATGAGGGTGAAGTTATAGAACCAGCATGTTAAGTTTTGTATGTGCAGCTTGAGGAAGGTCCACGGTGTTTTCCCTAACATTTGGCAAGTGGAGGTTACCGGTTGATGTAATCCCTTAGTTGTTCTGTGTAGGAATCTGGCTCTGTATATACAGAGTCCAGGGGTTCCCCAAGAGGCTTCACAGAGGCAATATTAGATAATACTAATGCTCTATTTGTGGTAGTGTGGTCAAGCAATTAGGCTTATGAGATGGTAGTGTTAAACATTTGTTGTACACACACACACAATAAGTGAAAAAACACACTCAATGACTTGACTCCAGGCAATAGGTTTTTAAACACACTCAATGACTTGACTCCAGGCAATAGGTTTTTATATAGAAAAATTATTTTGTTAATTTATTCTTCTAACTACAAGATTCATTTAGCAGGTAAGTACAACATATGAAAGGTACTTTGCATAGTAATACTTAGGACTTTGAATAGCATCAATATTGTACACAGTTTTCTTTAAAATGGCAAAAAGCTATTTTAAAAGTAGACACCGTGCAATTTTCAACAGTTCCTGGGGGAGGTAAGTAAAGTACAGTTTGAGGTAAGTACCACACTTACGGGTTCAGTCTCCCTGGCATAGGTTGCCACTGTTGGGCTCAAGGTAACTCCAAGCACCCAGCACCACAGGGCCAATCAGATGCAGAGGCCAAACGGGAGCCAAAATAACATGGGCGCCTATGGAGGCAGGGAGTACTCCGGTAAGAGTCTGCTTGCAGGTAAGTACCTGTGTTGTCAGAGGGCAGACCGGGGGGTTTGGAGGAGTATTGGAGGGGCCCCAAGTAGGCACAAAAAACACACCCTCAGTGGCACTGGGGCGGCCGGGTGCAGTGTGCAAACAGGGCGTCGGGTTCTCAATAGAACTCTATGGAGGGACCCGGGGGTCACTTAGGTGCCGCAGACGTAGCACAGGGGTGGCCTCTCAGACAAGCCACTGACTGGGCAAGGGTGAGGGCTGCCTGCTGGTTGTTGCACCTGTAGTCGGTTTCTCACAGGCCTGGGGGCTGAGAGTGCAGTGCTCCTTTGTCCTGGGCAGTCGCTGTCAGGGGGGTCCTTGGGATTCCCTCTGCAGGAGCCGTCGTGGGTGTACAGAGAGGTCAGCCCAGGGTGGACACGTAGTCAGTCGCCTGGGGGTCCTCTCTGGATAGTTGGCTTCTCTGGACACGGGCTGGGGGCGTCGGGCGCAGAGTAATTGGACTCACGCTTCTAGAGTGAGGTGACAGTCCCTTTAAGTTGGTTTCTTGATCTTCTTTTTGACAGGTCCGCTGTCCACGGGAGTTTCTTGGTCCTCAGTGATGCAGGCAGTCCCCTGGAGGTTTTTCAGGGGTTGCTGGTCCTGCAGAACACGTTGCTTCTTTCTTGCAGTTTTTTGAAGCAGGAGACTGGCCGGTAGGGCTTGGGGGTCGAGTCAGTTGTTGTCTCCTCTTCTCTGCAGGGTTTTCAGCTCAGCAGTCCTTTATTGAGGTCGTCGGGAATCTGATGATCTGGGTTCAGGGCCACCCCTAAATACTAAATTTAGGGGTGTGTTAGGGTCAGGGGGCAGAAGCCAATGGCTACTGTCCCTGAGGGTGGCTACACCCCCCCTTGTGCCCACTCCCTCTGGGGAGGAGGGCACATCCGTATCCCTATTGATCCTAATCCTCCAAAGCAAGATGGAGAATTTCTCAAGGAGGGGAGGTTACTTCAGCTCTGGTCACCTTAGGGGTGGACCTGGCTGAGGGGGTGACTCCTTGATTTTCTCATTATCCCTCTGGACTTGCAGCCAAAGGTGGGGGCTCGTCCAGGGGGTGGGCATCAACACTGGCTGGAGTGCCCTGGGGACATTGTAAGATCAGTCCTGAGCCTTTGAGGCTCACCGCTAGGTGTTACAGTTCCTGCAGGGGGAGGTGTGAAGCACCTCCACCCAGTGCAGGCTTGGTTTCTGGCCCCAGAGAGCACAAAGGCTCTCACCTCAGGGAGTCAGAAACTCGTCTCTTAGTGGCAGGCTGGCACAGACCAGTCAGTCCTGCACTGAAGGACTGGGTAAAATACAGGTTGCATCTCTAAGATGCCCTCTGTGTGCATTTAAAAAAAAAAAAAAAATCCAGCACTAGCATCAGTATGGGTTTATTATTCTGAGCAGCTTGACACCAAACTTCCCAGTATTCAGTGTAGCCATTATGGAACTGTGGAGTTCGTTTTGAGAAACTCCCAGACTGTATATTTAATATGGCCACACTGTAATTCCAATGTCTAGGAATAGACTTAGACACTGTAGGGGCATATTGCTTATTCAGCTATGCCCTCACCTGTGGTATAGTGCACCCTGCCTTAGGGCTTTAAGGCCTGCTAGAGGGGTGACTTACCTATGCCACAGGTAGTGTTTTGTGGACATGGCATCCTGAGGGGGATGCCATATCAACTTTGCCTTTTTCTTCCCACCAACACACACAATCTACAATGGCAGTGTGCATGTGTTGGGTGAAGCGTCCCTTAGGGTGGCATAACACGTGCTGCAGTTCTTAGGGACCTTCCCTGGTCACAGGAACCTTGGCACCACTGGTACCTTTTACAAGGGACTTATCTGTGTGCCAGGGGTGTACCAATTGTGGAACAATGGTACATTTTTAGTGAAAACACTGGTGCTGGGGCCTCGTTAGCAGGGTCCCAGCACACTGTCAAGTCAGCATCAATATCAGGCAAAAAGTGGGGAGGGTAACTGCAACAAGGAGCCATTTTCCTACAGTCTTTTCTTGGCCCCCGGGACAAGTCTCCCACTTGCAGACCACCTGGAGCTTTGGCCTAGGGATCTTGTCACCCTCCAACTTATGCAATCGTTCAGTGTTGTCCTTTGTCAAGAACAGGTATTGTTTACATCACTGATTTGGATGTTTGGGGGGGGGGGAGGGGTTGGCGGCTATGAGTGGGGCACGGTGGGAGAGATTTGCGGAGGGGGGAGATTTCCCAGGATGCTTACATGTGCTACCAAGTACTTTAGAGTTTGAGGGGGTGTTGGCATAAAGACAGCCTGTTTCTTTGCAAGAACCATTATCAGATGGCCCACTCTGCTGTACCCAGTTTGCCCCCATCACCACTCAAAGCATCATGTTTGCATATATCCTAAGGTAGAAGCGCATGCATGCCATGTAGCACTTACAGCACCTGCTGGGAGATTGAAGTGGATATGGCGAAGTGTCTTAAGATGGGGACGTTGGTGGAGACCAAGGGTGCATTTATGGCAGCAGTGGTCTTTAAGTTCTAAAACCACAGACCATCCCTGCAACAGCATGTGTCTAGTGATGCAGCAACCCATGCCTACACACCTCTGCAGTTCAGCAGATTGAGAAACTGGCTGCATGTGCAGTTATCTTGCAGGCAACAGGGTGGTGATTTGAATGGTGGAGCAGGTGCAATGGCACTGTTCCCAAAAGCTCTATGAACCTCACTAAACACAAATTATTACCAATTTTTACTTCTAAACAGGCAGTCACAAGTCAGATATTTGCTAGAGTCATGTTTTAATGGTGCAGTGGCACTGCTCCCACAAGGTGTCAGAACTGCTCTAAAGAGACTGATATATTTTACTACAAAACGGCCAGTTATAATTGTGGGTACCTTGCTGTTAAAAGGGGCGTAATTTGAATGGTGCAGCAGGTGTTGTGAAATTTACTAACTACATATTGCTATATCCTAATACAATGCCATTTTAAATAAGGTACAAATTATGAGTTTGGAACCCTGGGATATTAATTCAGAATGCATCACAGCATCAACACCTATTAACTGTTTATCACGTTTAAAACAAACAAACCTAATTAACCCGTTTCTAATATTTATAATCCAGTTAGTAAAATAGAATGCGAAAGAAAAAACAAAGGCAAAACCTATTGGCTTTGCCAATGCTTGCACTGTATAGGCATGTTTGCCCTTAACATAAATGGCTCTGTTAATTGAAGTGCACCAGGAGTAGTCGCCCATTACAAAGTGTGGGTTTCTCGTGTTTTCTAAAACCAGATTGAATTGTGTTAGTATTGGATCAAAATGATGTTGTGATTGGGCTTAGGGGTGGAGCAGGTTTAAAAGCTGAACATGGAATCCATCACACAGTTTCATCTAAGCTTACACCTTCACATTTGTAGCCTGTACTGATGTAGATACACATGGTTTGCACACTCCTGACATGTATTGTTTGGTACAGATGTTTGTTAGTTGTTTTTCTTTGAAGAATTGTTCACTATATTCCACGAAAAATGTCCCCACACCGACCAACATTTGGCACAACTTGTGCACCTTTCCCCCAATCACCCAGAAGCTACCTGTGACATCTGCAAATCCTTCCAGTTGAAGACCCTTTGGATCAAATAACTCATCGTTTGGAGATGGCACACAAGACTCCAGATGACCCCCCGAACATTTGAAGGGTGGAAGAGCCAGAACACGAAGAAGCCTTTTTGATCCAGTACTCCGATGTGCAGGCAGATATTGAAAGCCACGAGGTAACATCCGCCCAACCCATGAGTACCGTGGCCCCTCCTGGCCACCCTAAAACTATAAAAAGCCCCCTGCAGAGTTCACTGGACCACCTCGCCACCATGCTATGCCCGGATACGAAAAACTGTTTTGGCTCACGCATGGCTCGGCTCTGAAAATAGCCAAGACCAAAACAACTGCAGGAAAGTGCCATCTTTGTAGCATAGTTACCTCCACTTTATACCTGATGTCGGAATGCTAATCAGGACCACAGTGTATGTGCTCTCTCCTCTAAATGTGGTTGCAAGAAACCATTTTACATCCTTAATTAGCATACTGGTGCACCTGTGTAGGTGCCTAGTGTATGGTACTTAGGTACACAGGGCATTGGTACACCAGGGGTCGCCATGGGCTGCAGCATGTATTGTGCCACCCATGGGAGCCCATGCAAACTGTCTCTGCAGGTTTGCCATTGGAGCCTGTGTGAAATGGTGCATGCACCATTACACCACAGATAAGGCTTGCCTTATATCCTGGTCACTGCACTTGGACACTAAGTAACCCCTCTGGTAGGCCCCTCAGCCCAAAGGCAAGGTGCATGTCCCTAAGTGTGAGGGTACCCCTGCATGAACAGCGTGCTCCTACAGACCCCAGGCCCCATTTCTTGGACACTAAGTGCGGGGAAGCTGTCTTAAGGTATGTTGTAGACAGTGGTCAACACGAGTGGCCCAACTACATAATGCTTCTCCAAACCTAGGCATGTTTGGTATCAAACATGTTGGAACCATGCAGCTATACTGATTCCAGTACTAGTGGCATGATACCATGTACTCTAGTGGTTCCTTAGAGGATCCCCCCAAGTCTGCCTGGTGCAGCCTTAGAGTCTAGCTGCCAGCCCATGCTTCTACTGACCTCAGACACTGTTCCGCCCTCTGGCTGGCGAGCCTGGCTCATGTCAGAGAGGCAGAACAAAGGATTTCTTGCATGGGAGAGTTGTGACCACCTCCTCCCCCCCCTCCTGTGTATTAGGTGTCTAAAGGGTGGGGTGGCCTCTGAGCACCACTAAACTGCTTTGAAGGACACATTTGGTGCTCTCATTGTGTAATTCGGTTTGAACCAGTTCAGGAACTGGTGCGAAACTGCACAAAGGACAGGGGAGTGACATCCCCTTGTCCAGCTCCTTCCCTGGGGAGGTGCACAGAGCTCTGCCAGGTGGCTGGTTGATTCTGCCATCTTGGGAACAATATGGACAGAGGCCCCTGGGAGCATTTGATTGGTTAGGCTAGGTATGACGTTACTGACCTCCTCAGACAGGTGGGTCACTTCAGAGAGTGACCAACCCATTTTTAGGGTTATTTATGGGCAGCTCTCCGCAAGACATCTCCTCCTGGCCTTTGGAACCACTGCGGGTCTGCTTTGGAACAGAGCCATTTCCGCTTCTGATTGGAAGGCTCCCATTGCAACATTGTTTCTCAGGATCCTGCAAAAAGTCTGCAACATCCAAGGCTGTGCATCCTCCGGGGTCACAAGGGCTCTGTTTGCAACTGGAAGCACGAAGGAGTCACTCCCCTGCACCTGCATGCATCTCAAGACAGTGTTGACCGGCTGGTAGGTTCTGCTGTTCCACTGACATTGGAAGGCTCTTTTCCACAGGTGGTGGGTCTGTGGCTTTCTCTGGGTCCTTTTTGTGTTCTGAACAACTTGAGACTGTGGGCCCCGGCTTCCGCAACTGGACTGGAACCCCTGTGCACCTCGACTGTTACACTTGCCAAGGCTGGTTGACTCTTCCCCCCAGGAAATCTTCAGGTGCCAAGAAGCCCCAGCCTCCAGCACTCTGCAACTTGAAGATCAGTCCTTGTCCTTCAACTCCTGCGGTGTGGGACTTCTGTTTTGTTGTGCTGCTGAGGCCTCCTTGAGACTTCCTGTGTCCTTCACCTGTGGGTCACTCGTGGGACTCCAATGACTTCTGCTGGCCTTCCTGTGTGCTGAGGGCCCCCTCAAGGTTAGACTATCCTGTACCTTGCTGGTCCCCAAAACACTGAAAATACCTCCTCCGCTCCTGCTTGCATTTGCCTGTGCTTGTTGGTGACCTGGCTGGTCACTGACCCTCCTGCAATCCGGCGACCATCGAGAGACAGCTCGTAGGTGGCTCCTGGAATCTTCTGCGGGTCCTGGACTCCACGGCTGGACTTCTTCCTCCACCGATTTGCAGTAACTTCACCTCAAGGAGGGTGGGCATTGCCATCCGCAACACCTCGGCTCCTCCAAGGGTACTGGACTCTGTCCCCTTCTTTTTGAGATCCTCCACATCCAGAATCCATCCTGGGGTTCCACCAACCTGGTCCACAGGTCATGACAGCAGCTGGACAATCCAAGGCTTCCATTGACTTCAGCGTCCCTTCTCCGCTCTGCATCCGGGTCCCATGGTGTAGGTTCTCCTGTCTAATGGGTATCCTCGAGTGGGGACACTCTCCAACCTTCCTCTTGTGCATTGTTTTCCTCAGGGTCCACTGGGAGAGGTCCTGAATCACACAAATTCCAATCACTACTCCGTGTTAGTCTAAGGGACTGATAAGCTAACTACTGTGTACCTGGTCTCTGGGGACACTTACTTTACTTACCTCTGGTGTTTTCATCTACTCCCAGCCCCTAGCTAACTACCACACTTACCTTAGTTTGGCTCATTATATCGCATTCCACTTGATTCATGTATGGTTTGTCGACTCCCCCCCCCCCCCCCCCCCCAAACACCAATATAGGGCCCTGTATATTGTATACTATTTCTGTTGGTTATTTTGTTTATATATTGTGTGCAGATATCTTCAAAGGGAGATATACCAATGCTAGTTTACTAGTAGTGCTGTAATAAAGAATCCTATCCTTTATTTAGGCACCACTTGTGTGGTACTTTCTTGTGAGTGAATTACTGTCTGACCACTGCGGTATTGAAAGTGCTTTACATTCCGCCTAGATAAGATTCAGCTGCTTGCCTCAGCTACACTTCGAGAGCTTTTGCTATCTGGTACCTATTCACCATCACAAATTGTTGCCTGGACTCAGTATAGGTTGCAACACCATAGGTGTACACCTTAAACTGAGCCAGCCTCTTACAACAGCATCTTCAGCTTCGACCTCCTGAACCTTGGTCTGAGTCGCCATTGCCATCCGGGGCCAAAGTTCGACTCCGAGTACTTCAACTCCGAGACGACCAGCTTCCACCTCCTGCTTCAGTGCTAACCAAATCATACCAACCGAAAACTTTGGTGGCAAATGTAGAAGGCAGGCTCAGTATATGGTGTACACCTATAGGTGAGGCACCTTGTACTGAGTCCAGGCAACCCTTAGTGATGGTGTTAGTGGTTCAAAATAACCAAATCTCTCATAGGGTAGATGTGGAGATCAGCTAAGGCTTATCGGAGAGGGTGTATCGCTATTGCAAATCCCAGAAGTCAGACAGTAATGTCCATGCAAGAAAGAACCACACCAATGTTCGAAAAAAAAATGCATTATTTATTAAAACACAGGCACTAAACTAACTTTGGTATATCTCCTAACCAATAAATACATACACAGATATAATTAGAAACAGGCTAGTAAAAGCATAAAATAGCATGGGCCCCTATTTTGGAGGTGTGGTGGGGAGGGGGGGCAGGGCAGCCAATCACATACAAAAAGAAAATGGTATGAGAAAGTCATAACTAACCAAGACAGACACCCAAGGATCTTCAGGACTGGGTAAGTACTAAAACACCAGAGGTAAGTTCCTAGGTTTCCCAGGTACCTGTTTGCAGATATGTTACCCCGGTCAGGTGTCCATAGGATAACATTGGGGAGTTGTGGTTAGTTTTTGTGTTTCAGGACCCTTCCCAGAGGACCCTGAGGAAACCTGTTGGGACGAGGAAGGTTCGAAAGTGCCCCAGCCGGAGAATACTAAGTGAAGAGGAGTACCTACATCAGGGAGCCCAGATGCATAGGGGTAGAGTTGTCAGACAATGGTGGTGGTTGTTGGGGAAGTAAAGGTACAAGTTGTTCATGTGGCAGAAGTGCCTCCAGTGGTTGTAGCAGTTGTGATTGGATGGTTTCTGCGTCAGTGGTCGTGGCATTGGAGGTTGTGGTCCAGTAGGAGAATACCTGACATATTGAGCCATCATAGATTGATGATCTTTCATCAGAGCCACTGGTACCTGCATCATGGGTGGTTCCTTGCCTCTTCATAAGAGTGCCTGTTGTAGGAAAATTACCCTTTTGGCATGGTTACCCCCCCACTTTTTGACTGATATCCGATGCTAAATTGAGTGTGTGCTGAGAAGGCTCCAGCACCTGTCTGTTCTGCCCCAAACTCTACCATAGCTTCCACAATTGGCACACCTGGCACAAGCAAGTCCCTCGTAAAAGGTACCAGTGGTACCAGGGGCCCTGTGGACAGAGAGGGTCCCTAAGGGCTACAGCATGTATTATGCCACCCTAAGGGACCCCTCACCAAACACATGCACACTGCCACTGCAGATTGGATGTGTTGGAGGGACGAAAAAGGGAAAGTTGACATGGCACCCCTCCCTGGGTACCATGCCCACAAATCACTGCCAGTGGCATAGGTAAGTCACCCCTCTAGCAGGCCTTACAGCACTAAGGCAGGGTGCACTACACCACAGGTGAGGGCACAGCTGCATGAGCAATATGCCACTATAGTGTCTAAGTCCATTTGTAGACCCTGTAAGTGCAGTGTAGTCATATTGAGTACATGGGCTGGGAGGTTGTCATTACGAACTCCACAGCTCCATGATGGCTTCACTGAATACTGGGAAGTTTAGTAACTCTTGTGTGTGGCTGACCGGTCTATGCCAGCCTGCCACTAGCAGACAAGTTTCTGACCTCATGGGCTGAGAGCCTTTGTGCTCTCAGGAGTCGGAGACAAAGCCATCTTTGGGTGGAGGTGCTTCACACCTCTCCCCTGCAGGAACAAACACTTGGCAGGTGAGCCTCAAAGCCTTCTGTTCTCCTGTCTCCGTGCACTCCAGCTTGTGGAGATGCCGGCCCATGGGCCAAGCCACACTTTTGGCAACAGGTCCTGGTGGAAAAAATAAGCACCAGAAGGAGCCCAGATGGGACCACTTCTAGGGTGCCCAAAGCAGAGGTGAACCCCTTCTGGCAGAATCCTCCATCTTGCTTTGGATGGTGATACCCAGTAGGGCTAGATATGTGCCCCCTCTCCTCAAAGGGAGTGGGCACAGGAATGGTCTAGCCACCTTCAGGGTCAGTAGCCATTGGTTACTGCCCTTTGATCCCTGTAACACCCCTGAAGCTAGTATTTAGAAGCACCTCTGAACCTTGCTGTTCAGATTCCTGACGGCCTAAAGAAGAAAAACTGAAGAGCCGCCCCAACAGAGAAGACTCCCTACGACAACTGAGTTGTCCCCAGCCCTACCGGCCTGTCTGCAACTTCAAGATTTCTTCTACAAGAAGACGACTCAGCCTGTAGGACCAGCGACCTCTACAAACCCCCAGAGGATTGCCTGCCCTCCCTAAAGACCAAGATCTCCTGAGGACAGTGGCCCAGTCCACAAAGAAACCTCCAACCAGGACTCAAGAACACTTCAGATCTGCAAGTCTGGCCCACTCTGCACCTGATGCCTACGACCTGGGTCCAGGTGGCCCACCTCACCAGAGTCCCCAAGTGATTTTGATCACGAGTCCACCCTGCGTGGATGCCTCCTGGCCACCACGACGCCACCTGCAGCCTGAATCCATAGGACCCCCCCCACACCACGACTGACTCTGGTGAAGATACCAGATGCCTAAAGATACCGCAGCACCTGCAGCACCAGTCTTTGGGGAACCCAGCCAACGGTTCATCTACGTCCAGAGGTGCCACAACTTACCTGTCCAGGCGTTGATCTTCTCGAGGCGACCCCCTAGACCAAGCCTGCAGTCTTTTGAAACCCAGAGTTTGCCATTGAAAACCATTGGGTGCCCGACGATGTGTTTGCACCCTGCACCTGGCTGCTCCTGTGCCGCTGAGGGTGTGTTTGGTGCTTACCTGTGGCCCCCTGATGCTGATCTAAACCCCTAGTGCCCGTGCCCTGAGACTGCAGGTAGTTTCCTGGAAACCGCTCACTTCAGAGTGCCTCCAGCCTCATAGGATTCCATTGGGTGCTCGACACCAAAATTGACCCCTGCACCCGGCCAGCCCTGTGTTGCTGGTGGTGCACCTTTTGGTGTCTTCCTAAACTTTGCCCGGTAGACACCTTAACCACCGAAGACTGGGACCGTAAGTAGCTTAATTACCTGTAAACTGTGTACGTACTCCCCCAACCTGGACTGCATTGCCTTTTTATAAAAACTGCACTTAGTGTCTACTTTTAGAATTGAAAAGGATTACTTTCCTGAAAACCGTTTTACTTCTGAATTCCAAAGTGAATTTTATACTTGAAACTGTACGTTCGATGGCATCTGTCGCTGTAGATACGCATGTTTTGCATAGCTCGCCATCTGGTGTTGGGCCGGAGTGTTACAAGTTGTTTTTCTTCGAAGAAGTCTTTCGAGTCACGGGACCGAGTGACTCCTCCTTTTGTCTCCATTGCACATGGGCGTCGACTCCATCTTCTATATTTTTTTTTTCCGCCATCGGGTACGGACGTGTTCCTGTCGCTCCGAGTTTCGGAACGGAAAGATAGCTAATTTCGGAAGATTTTCGTCAGTATTGTTGCGTTCGGGATCGGCGTAGTTAGATTCAACACCGCGTCTAAGATCGAAGAGCTCCGGTGCCCTTCGGGGTAATTTTTTCGACCCCCCCCGTCGGGGCCTGGTCGGCCCGACCGCGTGCAGAAGAACGCCAATGGAACGGACCCCGTTCCGTTTCTGTCCCAAATGCCACAATAAATACCCCTATACAGACCAACACTTGGTCTGTCACCTGAGCACAGTGAAGACACCTGCGAGGCCTGTCGTGCGTTCCGGTCCCGAAAAACACTCCGAGACCGTCGAGCCAGAAGACTTCAGATGGCGTCCGTGCCGTCAGCCCACCGGGAGTTCGAGGAACAAGAAGAGGAGGGAACCTTTTCGATCCAAGAATCGGACTCCGAAGGATTCGACGATACACAAACCCGTGAGTAAGACGTTGAAAACCACTCAGAAGAAGATTTACAAGGCCCAGGGGACGCCACTGCCACCAGGCCATGGCTCGACCCATAAATTCGGTGACCGACCGTCGGCACCGAAAAAGGCCCAAACAGTGCCGAGATCGTCCGACACTGGTCGAGACACCGGCACGCAGCCTTCTCGGGACCGAGAAAGTGCTGGAGACAAGCATCGACACCGAGATACCGGTGTAGACACGGCTCGACGCCGAGACAGCGGCACCGAAGAAGATCGACGGCGAGAGGTTTCGGCCCCGAAAAAGAAAAAAAGTCACCTCGGAGCTGAAAAAAGATGCAGACAGGGTTTCGGTGCCAAAACAAACTGCAACCGACCCAGTTTCAGGCTCTTATACAGAAGAGCACTCGCTAACCTCCCAAATGCAAAAGCATAGGTTTGAGGAAGAGCTACACTCAACTGATGTAGACCATACGCAAAAGCGTATTTTCATACAGCAGGGGACAGGAAAAATAAGCACCCTTCCCCCTATTAGAAGAAAGAGAAGATTGGAGTTCCAAACTGAACAAACACCACAAACAAAAGTGGTGAAAAAAGTTACCCCACCACCCTCTCCTCCACCTGTGATTAACGTCACATTCCCCAGCTCACACCACCATGAGCCAGGGTAACCAAGATCAAGACGCATGGGACTTATACGACGCCCCAGTGTCAGATAACAGTCCGGAGGCATACCCTACGAAGCCATCTCCACCAGAGGACAGCACTGCGTATTCTCAAGTGGTGGCTAGAGCAGCACAATTTCACAATGTAAGCCTCCACTCAGAACAGGTCGAGGATGACTTTTTATTCAACACACTCTCCTCCACCCACAGCTCCTACCAAAGCCTGCCTATGCTCCCTGGTATGCTCCGGCACGCAAAAGAAATCTTTAAGGAGCCGGTCAAAAGTAGGGCAATCACACCAAGAGTGGAAAAAAAGTATAAGGCGCCTCCTACAGACCCGGCTTTCATCACTACACAGCTGCCACCAGACTCTGTCGTTGTAGGAGCAGCTAGGAAAAGGGCCAACTCCCACACATCTGGAGATGCACCACCCCCAGATAAAGAAAGCCGCAAGTTCGATGCAGCTGGTAAGAGTCGCAGCACAAGCTGCAAACCAGTGGCGCATCGCTAACTCCCAGGCACTACTTGCGCGCTATGACAGAGCCCATTGGGATGAGATGCAACATCTCATTGACCATCTGCCCAAGGACCTACAAAATAGGGCAAAACAAGTGGTTGAGGAGGGACAGACCATTTCCAACAACCAAATCCGCTCCTCCATGGACGCTGCAGATACAGCTGCACGGACAATTAATACATCTGTAACTATCAGAAGGCATGCATGGCTCCGAACGTCTGGATTTAAACCAGAGATTCAGCAAGCAGTTCTCAATATGCCTTTTAACGAAAAAGAACTGTTCGGTCCAGAAGTGGACACAGCGATTGAGAAACTCAAAAAAGACACGGACACTGCTAAAGCCATGGGCGCACTCTACTCCCCGCAGAGCAGAGGGAACTACAGCACATTCCGTAAAACACCCTTTACAGGGGGGTTTCGGGGTCAGAGCACACAAGCCAGCACCTCACAAGCAACACCGTCCAGTTACCAGGGACAGTACAGAGGAGGTTTTCGGGGACAATATAGAGGAGGGCAATTCCCTAGGAATAGAGGAAAATTTCAAAGCCCCAAAACCCCTACTACTAAGCAGTGACTCACATGTCACTCACCCCCTCCACACAACACCAGTGGGGGGAAGAATAAGTCATTATTACAAAGCATGGGAGAAAATCACTACAGACACTTGGGTTCTAGCAATTATCCAACATGGTTATTGCATAGAATTTCTACAATTCCCTCCAAACATACCACCAAAAGCACAAAATTTGACAAAACATAATTCCAATCTCCTGGAGATAGAAGTGCAGGCACTATTGCAAAGGAATGCAATCGAATTAGTGCCAAACACACAAATAAACACAGGAGTTTACTCACTGTACTTTCTGATACCAAAGAAGGACAAAACGCTGAGACCAATCCTAGACCTCAGAATAGTGAACACATTCATCAAATCAGACCACTTTCACATGGTCACACTAAGAGAAGTATTACCATTGCTAAAACTACACGACTACATGACAACTTTAGACCTCAAGGACGCGTATTTCCATATACCAATACACCCATCGCACAGGAAATACCTAAGGTTTGTATTCAAAGGAATACATTACCAATTCAAGGTACTGCCTTTCGGATTAACAACCGCACCAAGAGTCTTTACCAAATGTCTAGCAGTAGTCGCTGCACACATCAGAAGGCAGCAAATACATGTGTTCCCATATCTAGACGACTGGCTAATCAAGGCCCATTCATTAATAGAGTGCTCAAATCACACAAATCAGATCATACAAACCCTCTTCAAACTAGGGTTCACCGTCAACTTCACGAAATCCAACATTCTGCCGTGCAAGGTACAACAATACCTAGGAGCCATAATAGACACAACAAAAGGAGTAGCCACTCCAAGTCCCCAAAGAATTCAAAATTTCAACACCATCATACAACGCATGTATCCAACACAAAAGATACAAGCAAAGATATTACAACTCCTAGGCATGATGTCTTCATGCATAGCCATTGTCCCAAACGCAAGACTGCACATGAGGCCCTTACAACAGTGCCTAGCATCACAGTGGTCTCAAGCACAGGGTCATCATCTAAATCTGGTGTTAATAGACCGCCAAACTTACCTCTCGCTTCTGTGGTGGAACAACATAAATTTAAACAAAGGGCGGTCTTTGCAAGACCCAGTGCCACAATACGTAATAACAACAGATGCTTCCATGACAGGGTGGGGAGCACACCTCGATCAACACAGCATACAAGGACAATGTGTAAGGAAATGCCTCCTTGGCATGGTTGCCCCCTGACTTTTTGCCTTTGCTGATGCTATGTTTACAATTGAAAGTGTGCTGAGGCCTGCTAACCAGGCCCCAGCACCAGTGTTCTTTCCCTAACCTGTACTTTTGTATCCACAATTGGCAGACCCTGGCATCCAGATAAGTCCCTTGTAACTGGTACTTCTAGTACCAAGGGCCCTGATGCCAAGGAAGGTCTCAAATTGCTGCAGCATGTCTTATGCCACCCTCGAGACCTCTCACTCAGCACAGACACACTGCTTGCCAGCTTGTGTGTGCTAGTGAGGACAAAACGAGTAAGTCGACATGGCACTCCCCTCAGGGTGCCATGCCAGCCTCTCACTGCCTATGCAGTATAGGTAAGACACCCCTCTAGCAGGCCTTACAGCCCTAAGGCAGGGTGCACTATACCATAGGTGAGGGTACCAGTGCATGAGCATGGTACCCCTACAGTGTCTAAACAAAACCTTAGACATTGTAAGTGCAGGGTAGCCATAAGAGTATATGGTCTGGGAGTCTGTCAAACACGAACTCCACAGCACCATAATGGCTACACTGAAAACTGGGAAGTTTGGTATCAAACTTCTCAGCACAATAAATGCACACTGATGCCAGTGTACATTTTATTGCAAAATACACCCCAGAGGGCACCTTAGAGGTGCCCCCTGAAACTTAACCGACTATCTGTGTAGGCTGACTAGTTCCAGCAGCCTGCCACACTAGAGACATGTTGCTGGCCCCATGGGGAGAGTGCCTTTGTCACTCTGAGGCCAGTAACAAAGCCTGCACTGGGTGGAGATGCTAACACCTCCCCCAGGCAGGAGCTGTAACACCTGGCGGTGAGCCTCAAAGGCTCACCCCTTTGTCACAGCACCGCAGGACACTCCAGCTAGTGGAGTTGCCCGCCCCCTCCGGCCCCGGCCCCCACTTTTGGCGGCAAGGCCGGAGAAAATAATGAGAATAACAAGGAGGAGTCACTGACCAGTCAGGACAGCCCCTAAGGTGTCCTGAGCTGAGGTGACTCTAACTTTTAGAAATCCTCCATCTTGCAGATGGAGGATTCCCCCAATAGGGTTAGGATTGTGACCCCCTCCCCTTGGGAGGAGGCACAAAGAGGGTGTACCCACCCTCAGGGCTAGTAGCCATTGGCTACTAACCCCCCAGACCTAAACACGCCCTTAAATGTAGTATTTAAGGGCTACCCTGAACCCTAGAAAATTAGATTCCTGCAACAACAAGAAGGACTGCCTAGCTGAAAACCCCTGCAGAGGAAGACCAGAAGACAACAACTGCCTTGGCTCCAGAAACTCACCGGCCTGTCTCCTGCCTTCCAAAGAACTCTGCTCCAGCGACGCCTTCCAAAGGGACCAGCGACCTCTGAATCCTCTGATGACTGCCCGGCTTCGACGACGACAAGAAACTCCAGAGGACAGCGGACCTGCTCCAAAAAGACTGCAACTTTGTTTCAAGAAGCAGCTTTAAAGAACCCTGCAACTCCCCGCAAGAAGCGTGAGACTTGCAACACTGCACCCGGCGACCCCGACTCGGCTGGTGGAGAACCAACACCTCAGGGAGGACCCCCGGACTACTCTACGACTGTGAGTACCAAAACCTGTCCCCCCTGAGCCCCCACAGCGCCGACTGCAGAGGGAATCCCGAGGCTTCCCCTGACCGCGACTCTCTGAAACCTAAGTCCCGACGCCTGGAAAAGACCCTGCACCCGCAGCCCCCAGGACCTGAAGGACCGGACTTTCACTGCAGAAGTGACCCCCAGGAGTCCCTCTCCCTTGCCCAAGTGGAGGTTTCCCCGAGGAAGCCCCCCCTTGCCTGCCTGCAGCGCTGAAGAGATCCGTTGATCTCTCATAGACTAACATTGAAAACCCGACGCTTGTTTCTACACTGCACCCGGCCGCCCCCGCGCTGCTGAGGGTGAAATTTCTGTGTGGGCTTGTGTCCCCCCCGGTGCCCTACAAAACCTCCCTGGTCTGCCCTCCGAAGACGCGGGTACTTACCTGCAAGCAGACCGGAACCGGGGCACCCCCTTCTCTCCATTCTAGCCTATGCGTTTTGGGCACCACTTTGAACTCTGCACCTGACCGGCCCTGAGCTGCTGGTGTGGTGACTTTGGGGTTGCTCTGAACCCCCAACGGTGGGCTACCTTGGACCAAGAACTGAACCCTGTAAGTGTCTTACTTACCTGGTAAAACTAACAAAAACTTACCTCCCCCAGGAACTGTGTAAATTGCACTGTGTCCACTTTTGAAATAGCTATTTGTCAATAACTTGAAAAGTATACATGCAATTGAAATTATTCAAAGTTCCTAATGTACTTACCTGCAATACCCTTTTTGTCTATGTGTATGTACAACAAATGCTTAACACTACTCCTTGGATAAGCCTACTGCTCGACCACACTACCACAAAATAGAGCATTAGTATTATCTATTTTTACCACTATTTTACCTCTAAGGGGAACCCTTGGACTCTGTGCATGCTATTCCTTACTTTGAAATAGCACATACAGAGCCAACTTCCTACACAATGGAACGTACATCAAACAAAACTGCATATAAATCACCTAGAACTTCTAGCAGTTTTTCAAGCACTAAAAGCTTTCCAACCAATAATAGTTCACAAATACATTCTCGTCAAGACAGACAACTTGACAACAATGTATTATCTAAACAAGCAAGGGGGGACGCACTCCACGCAGTTAAGCCTGCTAGCACCAAAAATTTGGCGTTGGGCAATTCACAACCAAATTCGCCTAATAGCACAATTTATACCAGGGATCCAAAATCAACTCGCAGACAATCTCTCTCGAGATCACCAACAGGTCCACGAATGGGAAATTCACCCCCAAATTCTGAACACCTATTTCAAACTCTGGGGAACACCTCAAATAGACTTGTTTGCGACGAAGGAGAACGCAAAATGCCAAAACTTCGTATCCAGATACCCACACAAACAGTCCCAAGGCAATGCCCTATGTATAAACTGGTCAGGGATATTTGCTTACGCTTTTCCTCCTCTCCCTCTCCTTCCTTACCTGGTAAACAAACTCAGTGAAAACAAACTCAAACTCATATTAATAGCACCAACTTGGGCAAGGCAACCCTGGTACACAACGCTGCTAGACCTATCAGTAGTACCCTACATCAAATTGCCCAACAGGCCAGATCTGTTGACACAACACAACCAAAAGATCAGACACCCAGATCCAGCATCGCTGAATCTAGCAATCTGGCTCCTGAAATCCTAGAATTCGGGCACTTACAACTTACCCAAGAATGTATGGAAGTCCTAAAGCAAGCCAGAAGGCCGTCCACCAGGCACTGCTATGCAAGTAAATGGAAGAGGTTTGTTTGCTACTGCCATATTAATCAAATACAACCATTACACACAACTCCAGAACATGTAGTGGGTTACTTGCTTCACTTACAAAAATCTAACCTGGCTTTCTCTTCCATTAAAATACACCTTGCAGCAATATCTGCATACCTGCAGACTACCTATTCAACTTCCCTATATAAGATACCAGTCATTAAAGCATTCATGGAGGGCCTTAGGAGAATTATACCACCAAGAACACCACCTGTTCCTTCATGGAACCTAAATGTTGTCCTAACTAGACTTATGGGTCCACCTTTTGAACCCATGCACTCCTGCGAAATACAGTTCCTAACCTGGAAGGTTGCATTTCTCATCGCCATTACTTCCCTAAGAAGAGTAAGCGAGATTCAGGCGTTTACAATACAAGAACCTTTTATACAACTACACAAGAATAAGGTCGTCCTAAGGACTAATCCTAAATTTTTGCCAAAGGTTATTTCACCGTTCCATCTAAATCAAACAGTGGAACTTCCAGTGTTCTTTCCACAACCAGATACCGTAGCTGAAAGGGCACTACATACATTAGATGTCAAAAGAGCATTAATGTATTACATTGACAGAACAAAGAACATCAGAAAGACTAAACAACTATTTATTGCATTTCAAAAACCTCATGCAGGAAACCCAATATCAAAACAAGGTATAGCCAGATGGATAGTTAAATGCATCCAAATCTGCTACCTTAAAGCTAAACGACAGCTGCCCATTACACCAAGGGCACACTCAACCAGAAAGAAAGGTGCTACCATGGCCTTTCTAGGAAACATCCCAATGCAAGAAATATGTAAGGCAGCCGCATGGTCTACACCTCACACATTCACCAAGCACTACTGTGTAGACGTGTTATCCGCACAACAAGCCACAGTAGGTCAAGCCGTATTAAGAACATTATTTCAAACTACTTCCACTCCTACAGGCTGAGCCACTGCTTTTGGGGAGATAACTGCTTACTAGTCTATGCAAAACATGCGTATCTACAGCGACAGATGCCATCGAACTGAAAATGTCACTTACCCAGTGTACATCTGTTCGTGGCATCAGTCGCTGTAGATTCGCATGTGCCCACCCGCCTCCCCGGGAGCCTGTAGCAGTTTGGAAGTTACCTTCAACTATTTGTATATGTATCATCTCAACCTTAAATAGGTACATACTTAGTCACTCCATTGCATGGGCACTATTACTACAATTCAACTCCTACCTCACCCTCTGCGGGGGAAAAACAATCGAAGATGGAGTCGACGCCCATGCGCAATGGAGACAAAAGGAGGAGTCACTCGGTCCCGTGACTCGAAAGACTTCTTCGAAGAAAAACAACTTGTAACACTCCGGCCCAACACCAGATGGCGAGCTATGCAAAACATGCGAATCTACATCGACTGATGCCACGAACAGATGTACACTGGGTAAGTGACATTTTCATTACCTGCGACAAAGATGCTTTAGGTTCTACGAATAAAGTAACAAATTATAATTTTTTATACATAAACATTGACCTGGAGTTACTCATTGAGTATGCGCCTTATTTCTTGACTGTGTACAGCAAATGCATAGCACTACCCTCGGGTAAGCCTAACTGCTCGAACATACTACCATAAAAGAGAGCATTAGTATTATATACTTTAGCCTCTGTAAAGCCTCTGGGGACCCAATGGACTTTGTGCACACTATACCTTACTTGGGTGTAGTATATACAGAGCCAGCTTCCTACACTTTTCAAAATGGGGATGGTGGTATCCATACCCACGACCCTCATGCTAGGAGGCTGAATCTCAGTGAATAGTGGCTGTATCATGGTTGCTGTCATTAGCATTTTACACTCAAATCAGCTGGACAGTGTGGTGGTCTGAAAGGACCCTCTGCAGCGGAATTCTCATTCTCTCTCGCAGCTTTGTGTTTCAGAGGCTCATTATGTTATTAACCTTTATTAAGCAGAACTCACTCCCATGGAATATTTTGGAGCTACAGGCTAAAACCCCCCCAAAAGCTGAGGGGCAGCAGCTACCTTTTAGAAAAGCCAGATCTTCGAGTTATTTTTATTTATTTTTTTAAACATGGGGAGATTTTGGCAAGACCGGATGTGAATATGCAACTTACTCAAGTGGTTTAGAGAGTGGTCGTGCTGACACTTTGGTAACATTTGAGACAGCAATAAACACAACTATATACCCAAAGGGTACTTCGACACTGGTGATGCTGGCAATATTTTCCTCAATTGAATAATGGTTGATGAGGCCCTGGACTATGAAAATGTCCACAAAACTGCTGAGGTCACATTAAACTACAATGAGGCTTATGTTGACCTTACTTCATCAACAGTGATGGATGTTGATTTTTATAGTTGGTGTTGCATACTACTACGTATAAAGGATTTATTTGATTTTGGTGACAAAAGCGAAGTCCATAAGTACACTTTCTTTGTCACTGATATTTGAAAATACCTTCTTGTATGAAAGTGTATTTTTTATACATCTGTTGTAGTTACTGTCTGAGGAAAATCTTGTCTCTAAGCGCTTTTCATGCTTTGGCTTTTTGGGTACCTTCTAAGATGGTTACCTTGCACTCAATTGTCCATTGTTGAGGCTTTTAAAGGAGTGTTCCTCGTGCCTGAGCTGGACTAATCTTTTTTGTGCCTCTTTGGTAGTGGATACTTCTGAAGGCAGTGAGTATTCCTTCGCTTGAAGGTGCTTCCTTTTAAACCTGTGTAAAGTAGTTTAAAATGTGTAGCAAATCTAACTTTCTTGCTTTTTTTTGTCTGGAAATAAGCATTAAATTCACTCATTGTGCAGATCACCTAAATGAAGTTGTCTTTTGCAGCAAGCCCCACAGTGTCTGAAGAGGGCTTTTTGTGTTTAAGCCATGGTACGATTAAAGCTTTGTAGTTGAGAAATTCAAATCACAAGAGTCAGACCATTTCAGAGCAGGTGTTGCCAAAGAGTTCGAAGTAGCCAGAAAAGCAAAAAAACTAACGTTTTCTGTGAAAATTAAAGGTGTAGAAATGAACTGAGCCCTATGGAGGCTACTTGCACAGAAGACATGCTGTAGAGATCTGAACCGTGTTGACCTCTGGGGAAAGTGGCGTGCAAATCACCTCTACCTCTTTGGCTTGATCTTGCGTTATATCCAGTAAGGTGGATAGGCTCCTAGGATGTTTTTAATCTTGTTTCTATGACTTCTTGATTTTCTGCACTGCTGGTGTATGTAAGCACAGGTTTGTACCTAGACTACTGGAAATGATGCAGACATATGAATACACAAGATACAAACTGCGGGGAACTGCTGCTGCACTTACATGTATATGACTTATTTCTTGTGTGTGTGTTCTTAAAGATGTTTAGTTTTCTCAGAGATATTTCTTTGAATTGATCTTGTGTATTAAAACTTGCTTAATGTCTTTTGATAACCTCTCCTTTTCAGGAACATTCCTAGCGTTGGAAGTGCTCTTGATCAGGAGTATGTTCAGACCTACACTCCTCAAACCCATACTCCCTTTGGAATGTCTAACAGTGCACCTCCCAGCAATGGGGGACCAGGCATTACTCCTTCTCCAGCAACCCCTCGCTTTTCTGCTCCTACACCTCGGACTCCAAGGACACCTCGCACCCCACGGGGAGCTGGTGGGCCAGCAAGTGCTCAGGGATCTGTGAAATATGAGAATTCAGATTTGTATTCTCCAGCGTCAACACCATCAACTTGCAGACCGCTCAATTCTGTAGAACCCGCAACTGTTCCCTCAATCCCTGAAGCTCACAGTCTATACGTTAACCTTATTCTTTCGGAATCTGTAATGAATCTATTCAAAGACTGCAATTTTGACAGTTGTTGCATCTGTGTCTGCAATATGAACATCAAGGGTGCAGACGTTGGTGTTTACATTCCAGATCCAACACAAGAAGTTCAGTACAGGTGCACGTGTGGCTTTAGTGCAGTAATGAATAGAAAATTTGGTAACAGTTCTGGCCTGTTCCTAGAGGACGAGTTGGAGATCATAGGACGAAATACAGATTTTGGAAAGGAAGCAGAGAAACGCTTTGATGCCCTTCGTGCAGCTGTAGTTGATCATGGCTGTGGAGGGTTAAAAGATCCCGCAAGACTTCCAGATGAGTTAATCTTGCTGCTACAGGACCAGTGCACTAATTTATTTTCTCCGTTTGGAGCAGCAGATCTTGAGCCCTTTCCCAAGGGCAGTACTGTGAATAGTCTTGTTCGTGTGGAGGAGAAGGATTGTAGTAATGACTGCTACCTTGCATTGGAACATGGTCGCCAGTTTATGGACAACATGTCTGGAGGCAAAGTTGATGAAGCACTTGTGAAAAGTACCTGCCTGCATCATTGGTCTAAAAGAAATGGTAAGTGTTTAATTTTGTTTGTAGTATTTGTCAATAATGCATAAGCCTTTCAGGCATTTCAGTGGTCCTCCATGTTGAAGTTAGACAAGTGTCTTTGTAGACTTTTCCAGTCATCCAAGTTAGGCTCTCCCTTTAATGATCTTGCTTCGATATTCCAAGTCCAATCAACATGTAATGCACAAATGTAGCTTTTTTAAGGTTGAAATGGAGACAAAAAGGCAAGGAAAACAATTTTAAAATTGTAAATACAAATTGTTTGTGCACATTTCATATAAATTCATTCTGTATGATATGCTTGAAAAATTACTAAAACATACAAAACTGTATTCTCAGACCACTTAAAAGCCAATACACTAATTGCAGTAAAATTATACAACTACATCACTATAGATAGTTCATCATCTCTCTTGATGTCTGTGTTCATATATATTTATGTAGTTTCAAAAAATGGTGATCTATTCTGGTTCTTAGATGGTAGGTTTTGTGCAGATCTGTCAAGCTAGGGCCAAGAACAAGTGAACGGTGAGTCGCTAAAGTATAATTTCCCATAGAAAGTGTTTGCTCTTCAATGCAGAAACAGTTGAATGGAAATTTCTCCAAGTTTGGTACAAAGTTAAAGTTTTACTCTGGTATTGTGCTTGTTTATTTGGTATAAATCCATTCAGTAGTTTTCACAAAAATTGTGTTTAACAGAGTCCTATCATCTGGCTGATAATTATATAATATTCTTGTGGCTATACAAGGATAATAAATATGGTCCAATAACATTTTAAATGGATCAGCTACTCTTAAACAAAAAAAACAAAAGAAAAAAAATCCCTACACATTTACTTCTGCAGTACAAAGATTGAATGTTGAAGTGACTGTACGCAGGGCTAAATGACTGACTATACACGGAAACAACTCTTGTTATATATGCAAGCCCTGGTCACTACGATTTTACCTTGCTACATTCAACCCTTTGGATCGAGGCTTTGGTTGATCGGCTTTTCAAAAAAAAAAAACTATCGAAAAATGCGGTGACTTGAACGTTATTTACAGGTGTGCAATGTAATTCCCTAATACATTATTTTAGATAAGTAAAATAAAGCACAAATTCACACATTTAATAGTGCCGTGCGAGTATCAGAACGTTCCTAACTTAAGAAAAAAACAGCTTAATGCCTCACAGATGCAGTCCTTGAGATAAACGTAGGAACATACTTTCAAAGCCTATTGTGATTTAATCTGTGCGGATATTTAATTCCTTTCTGGTTTTCTGGTTGTCTTAAGTTATTTATGGTATTGCACCAATAGCGTGGTATAAATGGGGTGGGGGCAAGACTTAATCACTTGTGAACCGTGAATCCTCTCCAAACTCAACAATGCAAATACAAGCTTTACCTATACTTTTTCAGTTTTTTTTCTTGGCTTTAACTTTCACCGTAATTATGACCCAACAAGCTCATGATACGCAACTTAATACAGATTGTTGCTTTTTGCTTACTGAACAAGCACTGAAACCTTCCCGACAGACAGTTTTACGATTACAAGGTAGATATTTAGTTGATTGAATGCCTTGTGTGCAGCCCCAATGGAAAAAACACAATACCCTGTGTTTGTATATAGTTCTTCAGCACAAACGTAACCGTTCCTGTTTCACTCTCAGCCAGCTCTTAGAGGTCCTCTGGTGACAGCAATCCAGTTACTATTGAGCTTCCTCTGTTGCCCCCATCTTGCATTGAGTATTTGCTGCACTGGGGCTCGTATATCCTTAGATCCTACTCATTACAGGCACATCTTGGAGCCAGTCTTTAACTTTGGTATGGGCCCGCACCCCCATTGCACAGTGACTCTTTGCATTGCCAGCTCTAGCAACAGCAGCCTGTCAGATCTATCTGGTGAGGTTTCTTACATACCCCAACATTGATAAAAGTGGAGTGAGTGTGAGCTGACATTTCGTGATTTCTGACATTCTTACCCACGCCCTGTCAGTAGTTGAGGACCATCTGGCATTGCCACGCTAGGTGTGGTCTGGAGCCATGCATCACTTTGAGCACGTTGTTGACCGAGGGCCTGTTCTATGGAGAATTTGTGGTGTATAGTACACCTTATGCAAGAATTTAAAGTGTATTAATCTGAGATTGTGGTTAGGTCATAGTATTTGTTCAGCAATATTCTCATTGCTCATCTGCGTTCAATGTTTGTATCACTTCCATTTTTGTATAAATTTGGACGGGTACACAGGAGCGTCCTCCTGCGTTTTGTATGCGCGGGACACAATTTTTTTTTTTTTAATTGTTTTTTTAAGGTTTTTCTAGTATATGTTACGGTGGAATGTTTGCAGTAGGGCTGGAAAATTGCCATTTACCCAGACATGCTTCACAGATTTTATAGTAACATGTCTCTTTTGCCCTTCCTGTTCCTGCACCAGCTTGGGTTAAGTGAATGTCTCTCACGAATAGATATCTCCATAAGTTTGAGGTGCAGTGTTTGCAGATGCCTGCATACTGCTTGGTCCCATTTTGGGAGGGATGCTGTGGTTGACAGTGAAGGGTATTATAGGTATGTGCATTAGAGCTATTTTCACGTGTTACTTGAATTTATGCCAAACTGAAACAGTACACTTGAGTGTATCGATCTCAGCTGCTGGGTGTGTGTATGCCATGCTAATGATTGTGTTTCAACTTATTTGGATGCAGGTTATCTTTTGTCGCATGTGGCTAGTATGGTGTTGGTGTCTGCCAGTAATGTATATATATATTGCACCTTGGCACACACAGGTAGTACAGTTCAAAGTCAGGCATTGCCATACCTCCCTTTCTATATGGTAGCATGAAGGTAATGCATGTATTCTTTGTATATTGTGCTGGTAGCCTGCCAGGTCCAGCTGTTTCTTCATTTGGTAAATTCTTAATGGCTTGATAAAAATTATTCTACAGTAATAGGCATATCTAAGTATTCTCTCCTGTTTCCAGCTATGTCTCCGCAAAGAGATGCTTGAGTGGTTTATCTACATAGTCTCTTTACCATGTCTCTGATCAGCTGGCTTCTATCCTTCCATTGTTGCTTTTAGGGAACAACTGATTTTCTTTTTAGCTTAGCATTTCATGAGTGCATGTGTTCTATAGCTCTTACTTTAGTGCTTCTGCCACCTCAAATACCGGCTCCGAGCTGTTGCCCCACATGTGCTGCAATCTCTCATGTGTTTCTTCCCCTCTCCAAACTCTCCTGTGCTGTTTCTGTCTAGTGCTTCCCCCCAGCACTCTGTTTCTTCCCAAAACTCATATCAACTATCTATGAAATTTCTGAATGAAATATCCAAGTATATTCAAACAGTAATAAATCATACAGCAGCATTGTTCCCTTTGGGAAGCTGCTTTCAATGGAAGTGGCCTAAGTGAATGAGTCTTGACCGACTTGAACAGCTGCTGTTAAGCTCCTGCCATGGCTTGAAACTGCTTTTGCTGCTGACCGATTTCCACTGCCTGTGTGCAGTAAGGAACTACTTCCCACAACTCCAGAGACATAAACTATCTGATTGCATGGCCCTGTTTTACACTAGCACGCACAACAGCTAAATATGTCACCAGATTGTAAAAACAGAAGCCAAAAATAGACTGGCACCTAACATTTGTATTACCTTCTCATAAACAACTTTTCAGCTTTACTAGTAGTAGTAGAATCTATATATTTTTTTTAAGCTTTATCAGTTTTATAATAAAAAAGAAGTATAAACAATACTTTTAAATCTGTGCAGTGATTAAGTTTTGAGGCACAGGCTTTAGAGAAGAAAGTGTAGAGTAACAGGAAAAGAAAGAAGAAAAGCAGCAAAAAATGTGGAAGAGGCTAACATCGAATTTCTGGTTAAAACAGCATGAGCAGCGACATAGTATAGGCTGTGACGTTTTAGTATAATGCACTTAAATACACATTCCACTAGTGATGTCGGTAGTTCGGGGAGGACATTGCGTGCACTTGTGTGTATGTGACATAGCCGGTAGCAACATGGTCTTCGTCCCATTGGCCTCTAAACTCCCTCAGCAGCATGTTATGTGGAGTGATTTACTATTAGAGGAATTGGGGATATATGCTTTGGGGGCGTCTTTGGCCTCCCGCTGTGCTATGTAGTCTGAGTTGGCCCCATATGTCATCAGGTCTAGAGGTGGGTGGTAGGGTTTTGGCATAGATTTCACTGCTAGTGTCGCAGTTTGCCATATTAGTCATGTTTGTACTGTCTGTGTCCGTTGGCTGCCCCAG
The DNA here is from genome assembly GCF_031143425.1 of Pleurodeles waltl. Taxonomy (NCBI): domain Eukaryota; kingdom Metazoa; phylum Chordata; class Amphibia; order Caudata; family Salamandridae; genus Pleurodeles; species Pleurodeles waltl. The sequence continues at coordinate 1,999,738,100 of NC_090440.1, forward strand.
TGGATGGCCAGTTCTATCTTGGCTAACAGGAGTGCTATGGCTGTGAATCTGCACATCTCCCTCACGTAACCCAAACAGTACGACAAGCGGGCCATGACTCAATGTGGAATTTTCCATGCGGGAGTAAACGTCCTTCAGTACTGTCCCACTGCATGACATGGTCATGTTAGGTGGGCGAAGTCAGCGTCAGCTGCATGGCACTATGGGCACCGTGACTTGGTGGGATCGTACTGCGCTAACTTGCTGGGGGTGGTATAAGCATGCCTAAGGAATCTGGGCAACCACCCGCAAGGGAGTGCCTAAATACCCCGAACATGGAGCTTGGTCACTCTGCAGGGTGAACAACTATTAGAGGGGGATCACTGATGTCTGTCACCTGTCCTGACCAACCAGATGCTCCCAGGGGGCCTCTGCACATACCTTGTTTCCAAGATGGCAGAATGAAGTGGCTACCTGGAGGAGCTCTGGGCACCACACCTGGGGTGGTGATGGACAGTGGAGTGCTCACGCCACTTCAATTTGTGTGCGTTTGAGTCCGAGCAGGGCAAGGCGGGTCCCCAGTAGTTTAGCAAGTACTTCATTGTCAAATATAATTGGAATATTGGTTGATATGAAGATCACTGTAATGGGTCTTTGTCTGGTTTCAGAAGTAGGACAGTCGCCGACTCCCGCAAAGTGGGAGGAAGGGAGCCTGTCTCAAGGGACTCGGCATAGAGTTCCAGGAGAGGGGGTGCATGGAGGTACTTGTACGTTTGTAAAACTCAGCTGTGATGCTGTCAACGCCAGGGGCCTTGGATCAGTCTAATAGTCTATAGCTTGTACAGTCTCCTTGGTGGCGAAAGGTTCATAGAGAAAGTCTCTGGCTTTGGAGTGCCAGACCATAGCAATCTACTCAAGGTAGCTTTTCACATCCATCTATGGCAGTATTGTGAGCGATATGCAGATTGGCATAATAGCCCTGGAGTTCTGCCTGGACAGCCACTGAACTCGTTTTGTGGGTACAATCGCCCTGATGCAGCTCTGGAATGCAGCCAGAGCTCCGTGGTGTGTACAGCAGGTGTGCCAGTGTGCAGCTCGGGCGATCACTCTCTCCATACTAACTAGGTAAGATGCAGGACCTCACACTCCAATAAGGAGTGGAACTCCTCAAGTAGTGCCGAACGATGTGTTGAATGAGGCTCTCGGGAACGTGGGTCGAGGGAGTTCTGAGTGTCTGAGATTGCCACCATGTTTCGATATGCAGACCCCTCTTACTATAGGCCTTAAAGGCCTCTCTAAGGGTTGCATGTGTGGACAAGAAGGCAGCATTGAGCTCGAAATTTGTCACAATAGCAGTCCTATGTTCCTCAAGGAATGCATCGTCTTAAGAGTGCACCATATGTAAACCGCCAACTGTGTTCAGGGCAGATGCCCAGTGGGAGCCCCACGGACAGCTGCACCAGGGAATGGTCAGAGCATACAGGGTAAGTGGACCGCAGACTCCAGCCAGGAGAGAGTTAAGAGGGACAAAAGCCAATACTTGATGCACGTCCAGGTATTGTGAGGAGCTGAGTAGAAAGTGGTAGCCCTGAGAGTCTGCATGAAGATGTTGCCAGGCATCCCAAAGGAAGTGTTGCATATTTCGCAAAGGACTCGCAGAGCTTGCAGTTTACTGCAGGGGGTTTGCACTAGGGAACCTAAATGTGGGTTCACTGCTATGTTAAAGTTTTCCCCTAGAATGATGTGATAGGCATCCGCCCAGCCCAGTAGGGAGAGCCCTTTTTGGAGAAAATTCAGGGTCATCGACATTAAGTAGCAATACACTCTGGCCTTCTAGGAACCCTGATACTGCCACATAGTGTCCCTCATCTGGAAATGTCACCAGGGGTAAAGGGAACTGACCTACTTATCAGGATGCATACTTCCAGTGAGTAGGTGCTGTAGTCAGAAAGATCTTTGGGGAGAAGTGCTTCTCCTGCAGGAAGGCAATCCTGACATTTCTCTGAAAGATATTGGTGTATTTGTTCACCCTTGCTTGGGTGAATTCCCCAGACGTTCCAAGAAATCAGGGCGATATCTAGGTGCCTGTAGCGTGAGTCACTTGTCATACCCTAAGGAGCCTAAGTGTGTAGTTAGCAAACTAGTGTAATGCATGCTGAACCAGTTGAAACGCAACATCTCTAGTACACCCCAACCCCCCTCCGTGCCCTAACCCAGTGAATCCCTTCCCTCACAAGAGTCAGGCAGACAATCAGAGCAATAACTTATAAACCACTCAAACAGGTGGTGTACACCGTGGGGGGGGTTGAGCAATGCTAAGCTGCAGGTCCCCAATGATGCATAACATGCGAGGGTCGATAAATGGATTAAGGCATGTTGTCAAATCTTGTTTACACAGTTGCCACCAGATAAAGGCAGGCCAGTCATGGAACAGCGATGGTGAAGCGCCTGGAGAACAGTGGGCCAATAAGTGTCAATCAGTCATGTGTGAAGAGTTCTGAGCTGCTAGTGGCATGCAGGTGCAGCGAGGAGGGCTCCGATGCTCCTTGGTGTGTTTCTGGCAGAACGCCTTGGTGTCAGTTGGGATTTCAAAGAAGTGGGCCCTCAACCTCTACTTTCAAATGTATGTGATATAGCATACCGTATTTTAGGCCAAACTTCCTTAGCATTTCCTTGACCTCTGTGAATTTATGGATCGCCTCCTAAACCACCAGGGTGAAGTCCAGAAAAAATGAGCTTTGCCCCCTGATAACATATCTGGCCCTGCTCCCGAGCCAGCCTTAGCACAGTGTCGCGGTCTCGGAAATTTGGCAACCGTGCAATTATCAGGCACAGGGGGGCTTCCAGGGGTAGGCCAAGGTCCAAGGGACCTTTGTGCTCTTCTGACCAAACGTGTGGGTGAACTGCTGGTGGTCATATAGCTCAGTCAGGAGGTGCTCCACAAAGAGGTCAATCCTGCCGTTACCTGTAAATTCAGGTATTTCCAAAATGTGAATGTTACTACAGGATCTCGCCTCTAGGTCTTTGTTTTTTTAATGACAACTGATTTGAGTTTATTACAATTTTTCTAATCGCTTGTGGGTCATGGTGGAGGAATCTTCTAGCGCAAATACGTGTACCTTGTGCCGTTCAGCTTTAGCGCTGTACCTGTCCAGGCAGTCCCTCATCTTATCTAACTTGCCAGCCAAGGCGTCAAATCAGGCAACAATGGCACAAACCTGGAGCGGAGTTCCACCATGATGGCATCTGTCCCAGCTAAATGTCTTGTGTGTTGTTGGCCGGGGGCTCCACCCTCTACTCAGACTAGGATACCAGTGGCATCAAACCTCACTCACCCTCTCAAACTGCAATTTTTTTCTGTTTTGGGACGCCCCTCCCCATGTTCATAGGTCCACACAATCACTGCGCTGCAGGTAGCTTGCTTGTAGTGCTGATCAGGCTGGGGGCGTTCGGGCAGTGTTCTGGTCTACCACACCACTGCACAGTCAACAGGCAGGCGGACCTAGAAGACGGAGGATCCGGCATTAGAGGTGCCACAGGTGAACCAGGGCATCCTGTCAAATGTGACCACAAGGGGCATACTAGTGCATTAGTCCAGAGTCAGCTGGAGGGTAAGCACCCGAGTTGCTAACTGTCCTCTCTTCTGGACCAGCACATTTCCTTCAGGAAGCAGGCCCCCTGGCACGAAGGATTCTTTAGCTGTCTGTGCAGCTTCATTTCACAGCACAGGAGGCTTAATCAATAAAAGTTCAGCTGAAGCATTTGAAGTCGTGAATATGCAATTTTAGCCATTCTGCATATTCTAGTTTCTGCAGGAGAACTGGTTAGGTGACTTTTTCCAGCTGGATTAAGACAGGTCTCCCTTACAGCTGTCCATCTGTACCTCTCCTCCCCCAAGTTCTAAAGATCAGGAATCACTTGTCAAGACTTCATAATGGCTAAGGGTTGAGCCAGGAAAGTGATTCCTGGACCTCCCAGGCATGGACATCTGTACTTCAATAGGGCTGTCACGTCACGATGACCACCGGTCTCAGCAACAGGGCAGGATCCTTCACCCAAATCAAAAGAACTTTCACATCTATGTGTGGAGTTGTACTGTTATATGTTCTGCTAGACCCTCTTCCATAAAATCCTGTTATGATGGATGATGGGAAAAATGTGTAAATTATTTGCATTGCTGACATCTTACATGCAAAGTTGTCAGGATCTTGTATGTTATGTCTTTAGCCCATCAAGGTCATTATAAATAGTGGTTAGACCTTTCTGCCTTTTCTACAACAAGCATCAAATTACCTGTTGCAATGAGATTTCTTATAGATTTTGATAGCGCGTCCAGTCCTTGTAAATTACTTATACTTGGACACTCCTGAGGTTGGTGAACCTTTTGACCGGGTTGAGTTCCCCTCATCCAAAGAATTTGTCGGATTCCTCAAATCAGTAACCAATAATCATTTGTAATCAATAACCTATACTCAATTAGTAATCGATCAACAAATTAGCTAAACAGAAATCAGTAATTAGACACACCATGACCTTTCAGTCATGAATAACCACACCTGTTTATTAAAATTTAATGAGTTTATTTCCCTATATTAACAAAGCTAACACAACGTAAGTAAGTCTCAAAATCAAATGATACACATATACGAACATTACTGGCTGTTCATAGCGACGGAAGAAACGCAACCCTCGTAAAACTAGAATAATCACACACTCTGATATAGCTATGCAAATCACTAATAACAGTAACTGAAATTGACTAATTGCATACATCAGTCAGCATAACAAGATTTCAATTCAGCATGGTGCATCAAATGAATACCTTAACTAACCTCTGATTAGCATTGGCATGTGAGGCTTCATGCAAAATGAATTTAACCAACATAAATTTAGAAAACTTCTAGCTTAGGCTCTGTCAAAATTAAGCAGTTGGTACCTAAGAAGGAAAATACAACGAATAATACATTTATCTTGTTATAATTACAAAATAGAATCAGCATTCAAGGTAAGTCTTCGTCCTTCAGGTACCAGTTTTATCAGCATGGGGCAGACTTCAAGGGGGCAAAGTTTAAGTCAAGTTTTCCTTGCAGCAGCAAGGAAAAAGGGGGGGGAAACGTTATTGTATGGGCAAGGCAAAGTAAAATTAAAGTTAGTCTCTAGGGTGAGAATTCTTTAAAGTCTCTCCCTCTGGGATAGAGAAAAAGCATCAAAGTGTCATCAAAATGGCTTCTCGAATCTGGCTTCAAAATGGCACCAAAGAAAATGGCTGGTTTCTCTTCGTCCGTGGGATTAAGTAAGAAAAGTTCCAAATTCTTCAGGTTCTTCCATTGGAGGGTCCATGGGGTGATTTCTCTTTAACCAATGAATAGTGTCTTTTCTTTTAATGCTCATCTACGCATAAGGTGTCCTTGGAGTTTTGGAACATAAGTAGCAACAAAGTTACCAATTAATTCTGCATCAGTGTCTTCATTGTCTGCACCTGCAGAAACTGACCTTGCTTCAAAGGGGATGAAAGTTGCCTAACACGCAACCTTGAGATAAGTGTATTCGTCATTCTACTGGAAAAATAAAGCTTTAAAGGTTCAAAACATGTCTTTGTTAATACAATTGAAAACTACGCAGTTAAAATTTAGACCAGGCGACTAGGCCAAAGCCTCTGCTAAATTTAATCTAAGCATATAACAGTTTTAACGAGACAATCATAGAATATAGCTGCAATTATGACATACTAGTACATTTTTTCGTTTTTCATGATTAATTTAAGCTTGTTTATACCAATGGCGACCTAATTCGTACATTTTCTACATACATTATTTTTCTTTGCTAAAATCACATAGTCTTATACGATTTTGGTGCATGATATATAAATGTTTGTTAGTCTTTCTTTTTCTGCTTCATCAATTTCATGTGTGTTCCCTCCCATCAAGTTTGTGGTTCCACATTAGAGCCTTAGCCTGGTCTTGACATTCCTTGTGTGCGGCTTTCAAGCTGATGAACAGCTGCTCACTTTATCCCCTGACCTTGAAGACTTTCTCATTGCGATTACATTAGTCCATCAAATGAGTGCTTTCAGTGTAACTGATGTACACCATCTTTTACCTAAACAAATTGGTGTTGTAGACTCAAACTGCCTCCTTACCAAAAATCACAACTTTCATCCACCTTGTGCAATCCATCAGTTGACCAGCGCTCTGTGATGCCTCTCACCTTCCCAAAGTGGGGAGACTATATAAATTGCATCCCTACACTGAGAGGAGAGAAGAAAAAAGGTCACTAATAAACCTTCCAGCTATCAATCTAAAACACTAAGATCGACTTCAAAAATATACGCCTTCCCATGTAATCCCACTACTTTGGGAGCAATGCCTTCATCCAGTTATCTTGCCACGCTTCATCTTTGGGCATGCCTCTACACTCCTTGTCTATGGTATGCAGTGGTGGAGCTTAGATGGTATCAATTTCTGGAGATGTAAAAAAGGAGATTATGTATTTGAGACTAACATTGTCAAGAGGACTTTATTGGGTTCCTGTGGCTTGACTATAAACGATGAAGCTGGATGATCTTTGGGGCCTTACGACCTAGCATCCCTGTGTTAACGTCAAGATGTTTCAGCCGATGCTGAAGTGCCCATAGAATCAGCGGCCTTCATCAGGACTATTTGTCTAATGCCTTAGCCAGTCAATCAAAAAGTCCTCAGTACAAAAATGTTAATTACACATAATACTAAAAGACTATTTTCTCGCACTTTGTGTTACTGTATTTTACACCTGTATGAGTATCATAATTGAAGATATGTTTTATTGTACAGAAGATGAATTCTTAATAACATATTGTATACATACTTATGAACCATTGATTAATAAAATGTATAACAAAATGTGATAAGATATTGCACCTATGACACAGCACACTGACCATGACACACATGGTGACAAACCAATTGATCTGTCCGAAAGTTCCCACTTAATTCTTACCCAATCAAAAAAAGTGGCGTTTTTAACCCAGGGTAGTAACAGGCCCATCACACACTCAAAGAAAAGAGAGAAACATATTCATTGTTAAGATTTCATACCTAAATTGTTTGATTCAAGTACTTAACACAAAGTGCTGGTTGTGATAAGACAGTGCCAATATATTCACAAGTATGGCTCAGCTGCTATTTTCCGTATGTCACTCCTCATATATGGTATTACGTTAATGATGAGCCCGTCAAAATAAAAAGGAGAATCTTTGCTAATTAAAAGTGGGTACGTATATTGATTGGCATTTTAATTGTTCTTCCCAGTCAAGCAGTGAAGTTGTTACAGGTTGTGCTGATCTACTGTTTTGATAATTTACTTTATGAATGTCAACATGTTGGTATATGGTATGCTTTGACTCTGGCTCTATTTGAAGAACCATGTTCCTTGCACATAACCAGAAAGGGTGTTTACAAGATAGGAAGATGAGGGAATGCCATTCTTTACTCACTTTGTCAAGGGTTTCACACCACCCCAATGACCTTCCTCTGCCCACAGACTGTCAGGTACGTCATCCCCATGTGTTTAAAAAGCGTCATGTCTGTCAACGTATCTTGACATAATTGCCTACATTGTGTCCTATTGACTAAGGGTGCTAACCTTACACAAACATGTCAATTCAGGGGTTCCTTAGTTTTCACACATATACCACAATGTTGTGTATAACGGGTACCTTCAAGCAAATATTAATTTCGATTGAATGATTGAGACAAATTTCCATATGTCTGTTACCCTTTTCTCGCTTTACTTATCATTTCCACTGATCTGTGCTTTTAGGAATTCTTTCTCCCAGAGATTAATGCAATCTGTAAACAAATGCCCCGATTGTCTTAGCTGTAATATTTTTATAGTATCTCCCATGCCCCGTCTTTTCAGTGTCATATTTTTGGGCATGGTTAATTGTTTAAGGGGAAACCCCAGTATTCCCATTCTTACTGTACTAGGTTCTCTGCAGTTTCTTAGGGTCAAGCTTCAGTTGATGTGATGGCAAATGATATAGATACAGAAGGATCTTATAAAAATTGAGGAAATTCCATGGATAGCATCATTAAATCCCTTCTTATGGCTCCCAGCACTGTTCTTGTTTTAGTAAAAAGTTCTTTATATTTTTGGAATTGTTGGCTTATCCAGTACTACCCATTTCTCATCCTTGATTGTAGGCTTCATTTGTAAAAAGCGGGTTGTCAGTTTTGTCATTGTTTTGTTTTACATATTACTTCAGTGTTCTGAAATCCTTACTTTCACTTTGCTGTTGGTCATCCCTACATGCAGTAGATTGCATGGACATATAACCAAATACATCAGATTGTCAGAGTTTCGTGTAGTATGCTAGTTCAGTATTCTTGGTGCCTCATTCGAAAATCAACAGATTTAGTGGTGTATGTTCAGTGGAGGGATTCCCTGTAGATTAGACCCTTGAGGTTCTTTTTTGTTGTGGTCTTGGATGAACTAGTATATTTGATATTGGCACTTTTCTTTAAGGAGAATATAGGTTTTTGTAATGATAGATTATTGGACGTCAATGTGCCACTGTCTACTGACAAAATAAATCTATTGATATACTATTGGTGACTGTGCATTAATAAGTCACACAAGTTTTTATTAATCTTGTTCTTTGTTTTACTGGCAGTCAATCCTGGTTGTTATTCTTTTCCTGTTCTTAAGCATTTCTTATGACAGACAGGGTAATCCCCAATCCCTAGGTTCATTGCTGTAGTTGGTAGCTGCAGTATCCAAATGATTCATGGAGTAACAGTTGCTTTGCAAGTGAAGGAATTGGCTAAATTAAAGATTAGGTCTACGTGCGCTGGACTGGTAACTCCTGTAAGATAGGCCGTTCTTGTCCAATTCTTTTTTTACCTACAGTTTTTTCTATTAAAAAACCTTCAATTTATTATTAGGTTTAGGAATGGTAAACAGCTAATGGACTTTCAATGTGAATCCCAGGAAACGTTTTTTATTATTCCATTGCATAAAGGTGGTGGCAGAGGTCATGTTCCCACTTCAACTGAGTAATACATCATAAATATATCTGTGGCAGTCTGTGTCTTTGTATGGGTTATTTTGAGAAAATTATACTTGTATTCAAATTGAAAAACATAGACAGACCAGACTAGTTGCTTTATGAATGTTTGGCAATCTATACAAATATGGAGTAATCGAGTAATTGGGTTCTCATTGCACAAGAAAGCGCTCTAGTTTCTTGATATCCAGTACTCCACTGCCTCATCTAGGACACCCCATCCCCCCAACCAATCCCATATTAGATCTCTAAGCAGGACATCAGCTCCCTGAACCGTGTAACAGGTACCCTGACCATGGAGATTTGTGAAAAAAATATAACAACCGAACGAGAATCACCATTTTGGAAACTGATAGGTGTTCGATAATGGGTAATTGCAGGGATCTCTAAAAGGCAACACAGGATTTAAAAGAGCGAATCACTTCACCCAGGTTACCCTCTCATATTTCATCTAGGGTATTTTAGATCGGAAGCCCCAAATATTTAAAGGTCATGAGCGACCATGTGAGCCCTGGCGGCAGAGTAGGCAGGTGGTGTGTTCCCAAACTACAGGAGAACACAGGTCTTCGTCCTGTTGACTTGACCCGAGAGTGCTCTGATTTCCTCCAGTCACTTAATGGAATCTGGAGATCCCATAGAGCCATTACACAGAAACAGAAGGTCATCTGCATAGAGCAAGATGTTATGCTCATGACCCTCTATCTTTATAACACTGCCTCCGCCTTCCTGACAAAATAACTCCACCAGAGATTTAAAGGCCAAGGTGACTGGCAGGGGAGACACTGGACAGTCCTGCTTTGTACCCCAGAATGTTTCATATGTGGCAGAAATCTTTGCCTTTCTAAACTCATGCTGTTGGTCTGGGGTAGAGAAGTGCTACTCATTTAATCCAGGGCTCCCCCATTCCCATCTTATGTATGGTTTTCAACAAGAAGTCCCACTGCCTTCTCCAGGTCTATTCACAATAGCATTGCTCCTGGGAGTGTCTACTATTGGGTGAAAAAGGACATGGTCTAATCGGCTGAGGGAGGTGCTGCAGTTTGGAATAAACGCAGTCTCATCCCTATGAGCCAGGGCGGCATGTATTGAAGTCTATGGGCTGGCGCTTTGCTCAGTGTCTTGAAGTCTGTTTAGCATGGACAGGAGGGCCGAAGGTGGATTGAGATGCTGCTGATAACTTAGTTTTGGGGAGGGACATCACACCAGCACTTGTGGAGTCAGACAGCTGATCCACACCTGGCGACTCTGCATAAATCAATTTCCAGCTTCGGGGTCAATGGACCTACAAATGTAGAGTAGAACTCTGCTGGGAGTCAGTCAGGACCTGGAGTCCTGCCATTTCCTTAATAACACGCCTTATCTTCTGTACTGTGACAGGGCGACCGTGAATGTAGAATGTTTTTCCTGTATAAGAAGGTAAATTAACTGTTTGTTGATCCTAAAAGTACTTCCTTTGTACACCCTGCCAAATGCCTCCCATCTTCAGTATGCTGTTGAGGCCCTGCCTGCTAAATACCTCAAATACCACCCTGGTGAGCTCACAAAGGGCAGTGGGCTAGCAGGCTTGTAAAGCAGCCCTAGAACATTATCTTGACCTCCCAGCACCCTTTCAGCTTGAAAAGCAGGATCACACCACCCTCCAGCCAGTAATTTCAGCACGAGAGTCTGTACTGCCCAGTAACTAAAGCACAGATTTGCCACACCTATCCCACCCTTGTAGGTCTACCGCAAAGGCCATGAGTGTGGGAGGGTATGATTTAACCTTAAAAAGCATCAAACTATGATGAGCAGTTCCTGGAACCAATCCTAGAGGATAATTAGTGGGAACGTTTGGTGCACATATGGGAGCGGCAGTAAAAACATATTTAAACATATTTAAACAGAGCTACCCTGCCCAAAATATGAAATGGCAGCTTAGATTATCTGTCAAAATAATTCTGTGTTTTGAGCATTAGCTGTCTCAAGTTAAGGATCAGGTAACACTGGGCTCCAGAGCAATATGATTTCTTAGGTACTAAATGCTGAGAAGACATTATTGCCAAGTCACATCTCTAATAGGGAGACCAGGAGAGACTTGAACCAGCTGCTCTGGACTCTAGAAGCCACCCCATAGAGATCAGCAATTGAATTGGGCGAGGTCCCATGAAGGAGGGTTTAGAAAGAAACAGAAAGATATAATCTGCTTTGCTGATAACCCTACCTTCCTTTGCCATGTCCCAATGAAACCCCCAGATATGGGCATTACACAGAACCCACTCCGTCCAGGCCTCTACTGACAAGGTGAATAAGAGTTGACAAAAAATAGTACTGCCTGGTGTCTCTGCAGCTTGGGAATGAGTGGAGCATGTCTCATTGACCTGGGCTTATGGGTGTGCGTATAGGACCCAGACATATCACATGAAGCTGAGGCTAAATCCCATCTTGAGCAAGACCTATTGAGGAAGGTCTGAACAAAGGAGTTGAATGCCTTTTCAAAATCTAGAAGTATCAGGGCACTGGACCTCTTCAGTTGATATAAGCACATAAGAGCCATGTGTACTATGTTGCATGCTACAATGTGATATGAAGCCTCATCGTTCCGCATGGATCAGGTTTGTTAGCACACACAGGAGCCTATTCCCTCTTGTCATGTAGAGGAAGCGGTAAAGGTCTGTAAAGGCAGATGCAGTATCACACTTCAGAGACCAGCCTTACAGTATCATTTTGTGAGATGGGGAACCATGCAGATGGCCAGGTCTTTTGTCGGCAGCTATATGAGAGGCCCTGTTGTGTTCAGGAAACCTCTCACGTGCTCAGTCTATTGCCCATCGCCCTCATGATACCAATCTCCAATATGGAGATATGACATTTCTTCTTCTCCATGGTCATCGAACAGGATCTAGCAATCCCTCGTATGGTAGCTTTCCCAGCAGCCCATAGTGTCCAACTCTGGCAGTATATTATTAAAGTCACCCGTATAATGATAACTCCCTGAGGTAATCCAAGCACAAGCATGCTAAGGGTCTCAAAGGTGCACTTGGCTATTCACGGGGAGAATGTAGACATTCAAGCTATAGTGATTTTCCTTAAGGGGTCCTTCAGCTACTACATACCTTCCTAGTAATTCTAGATTGATCCGGCATACAGCAAGGTGAAACGCTTTGTACAAAAGGATTGCCATCCCTCTGGGCCCTCTAGTGTGTTTGCATGGTAAATGTTATCATAGACATACTGAGTAAGGAAGGGGCAACTGGTGCCCATGGTCTTGGTCTCATATAGAATCAGAACAGATGGTGCACGGCGTTTCTCAGATCTGAGAACTGTCCTCCCTTTAGGCCATTGACTTTCCATGTCATGACTCTGAATGCATACATGTTAGTAAGGAATCTGAATCTTTAACCAGTCCATGGTTAACATTGCAGCTTCACCTCACGCCTGGAGGGCACTGGGGGTCAGTTTGTAGGGTGTGTAATAAATGTTAGACTGTCTGGAAAAATGGCGAACAGTCAAACCAACACATCCTCTAACTCTCCCTTATACCTACACTCAGAAGCATCTGTGGCCTTCCCCATAACTAAAAACACACAACTAGGTGTAAATCTTAACAAGACTCTCTTGTTAGAGTCCTGCATTATATTATACTGCAGGTCCACTAGAAGTATGCAGCAGAGGACTACATTTTGTAGCAGGGTTGACTAAATTATGCAGCAAGAGAAGGTAAATTATGTAGTGTAATGTGGCACATAGTTTAACTTCTTTATTTTGACACGCTAGCGCTGTGAGAAAGAGTTCACCGTAATACTAACATACAGCTTTAAGCAACAAAGATAACAAGTCAACCTTGGCGAAAGTCTTTCCATTGCTCCAGAACATGTATTGCCATGTCTTTATTAACTTTTGATTCGTTTGAGGTATTAGCAATTTTTGTGCGAAAACCTCTAGATTACGCAGCAGATGAGTTTGTGGCTAATAAGACAAATCCATAACTTTGCAACAAAAAAAGCTGTGACCAGCCATAGAATCACTTAATGTCAGTGGCCCTGTATGAAGGATACATTAGTGGTGGTATGAATTTAATCAATCATCCAGTGGTCACCACCAAAGGCTTTCCCACTTCCCCCTCGATCGTGGGGCTTGGACAGCCTTCTTTCGAATCTGTTCCCACATTCCAGCTCATGCCAGACTGATATTCAGAGAAGTCAAATATTCCTCTGGCTTTTCTTCGATGTCTGTGGTGCTTTTTGAACCAACAGGGACTGGCTACTCCCTCATCTGTATGCGCCTGAACCAGGTGGCCAGATAAGCTCCACAGCGGGACCCATCTACAATTTTGGGGATTTTGATCTGCCACCCAGTCCCAGACAGCCTCATGGTTCTCAGAAGATGGACCAGGATTCATGGATAACCTTGAGCTTTGCAGAATCAATAAGCATGTAGTGTAGTTTCATGGCCTTAAGGTTGTGCTCCATGGTGCAGTAGGACTTTGGTTGCTATGGAGCCAAGTGTGTATAATCTATACAAATCATATTCTGGCCCGATTGAAATGAGTGCTGCCTCAAATTCCATGCTCCCCTAATGATTGCATCCTGGTCTCTGTAATTTAATAGCTTGGCAATCATAGGGCTTAGAGGAGGGTTTGGAGGGGTGGTGTCTGTGCGTGTCAGTTATGGGTACTTTTAACTGTAATATATGCGGAGAGCTGATCTGAGGGCATCCAAGGTGTGATTCATGTTTAAGAAAAAAACAAGAAAAAAAAAAAAACTCTGGCATCAATCCCATAGTCCCTCTCTGAAAAGCCATATATAAAGGATAATGCTTCTTCAAGCTCTATTTTTGGTGTCTTCTACCTGGTCTGCCATGGTTTTGGATGTGGTTAAACGGCAGGAGACAGTGGAGTTGAGCTTGTGTCTTAGAGCTCAAAGGCTCCCACAGCTTCTGAAACTGCCGACCAGTGTGGGAGGTCCTGTTGAAGGAAAGTGACTTCAACCCTACCTCTCTAAATTTGGGTTTCCAGTGCCTAGCTGGAGGCCTGGATCGTTGGGAGAATGGCTCCAGTGTCACTGGCCTCTACGGGGCTGGCAGACTAGCTCCCCTTCCTGATGGTCCATGAGAGCTGGTTGCTTGGGCCATGAATTTGTCTTTTATTTTTTTCTTTTTTATTTTTTAAAGTTTACACCCAAGCTTTCACTCCCCATGGTCTGTATTTGGAGCCAGGTGCCACACAGGCCTCAGTGTGATCTAACAGTGGGGTGATGTGTCTATGGGCACAAATCACAGGTGAGACCTGGGACCTGTAGACTTGGGGTTAATACAATTGCATCTCAGTTTGAGAAGCAAGGAGGCTTCTGTGAGCCCAACCAGATACGTGAATGTAGGGCTGCGATCTCTTGGGAGTACAAGGGGTAGTCTTAGACCCAGGCAGAGCCCAGTCCTCTGCTCAGTGAGTGCAGGTAGAACATGTAGTCAGGTATCCCCCGTAGGTCTCTGGCAATGGGACTCTGGGGCCATCATCACCTCAGGGTGGGTGGGGAATAGGGGTTGAAGGGACCCTCAGTGCCCAATTCTCTAACCAGGGCTCACTCTGTGCTCCCCTTAGGGACTTGAGTCACCCTCCTTTCTCGGCCCTCTGCCACAGGCAGGCATCTGGTGGGGAGCAGGCTGCAGATTCCAGGGCTTCATCCGCACCACTCTTTAGCCATCTCAAGCACCCAGCCTCTCCCTTAGTCACAGTGCATGTCACAGCTGCTGTCAGGGCTGCACGCAGAGCCACATTCTGTGCAGTAAGCAGCTGCTTCAGAATCAAGAAATCCTCTGATAATGGCTGCTACCTTGTTGAAGTCATGCAAGGCTGCCTCAGTATTGCTATGGCTGTCACCATGCAATTGGTGTAAATATGATGACTATCCTAGCAGCCTCAGGGCAGGTAAAGGTGACCAAGGGGATAATTCAGCCACGCCAGCAACCAGGATTCCTAATGATCTTGCAATAGGTGAGCAGAGAACCTAGCTCAGGACCGCACCTTTTTGGCCTTCCAGGTCACACCCCAAAACATTAGTAGATTTACCCTCCCCATAAAGGACTGACATTTTCTGCCCAAAGACAGATCTTTGCTATTAGCGATGCTACTTTGCACCCAACCACCAAATGGTAGAATAATGCAGTGTGTGAAACTAGAACAGGTTCACACAGCAAAACCGTTGACGTATCTAAGTAACTAGTTTATTTCACTCTGCCTGAATTAAACTGCTTTGTGGGCTATCGGGGCTTGGCTTAACTAGGGGAGCCTCACAAGAATTGTACAATCAATTACCATTTATATGAAGTGTTCACCATCAAGCTAGATTTGGCCTTGTTTTATGGTCCTAATGGTGACTTGACTCTAGCAGAATAAGCACTTTGTATGTAGTTTCTAGGATTGCTGCTGTGCAGACTGCAAAGCCACCTCCAGCTCGGCCTTCAGACCTGCTAAATTGTGGTGACACTTTTCGCCATAATATCAGGGTAGCCCCCAATTTAGGGTAATCTAAACTTCTGTAAAATGAAACTTAAAATCACAAACTTCTAACAGTGTGGGACTAACCACACCACTGAAAGACTGGATGTTAAAAAAATTTACCTTTTTGAGTACCTGAAGTAGCTCTCTCTAAGATATACTGGTGGTGTATTTCACCACAGGACTGGTATGCGACTTTCAGGATTAAGTTAAGTATTTGGAATAGCACACTTATTGTTAGTGACTGTTGTATGCGGCGCACAGTGTTCAGAGTAGGCAAATCGAAGGCTTGTGAATGTTCTGTCTGGCCATCCCCCTTCTTTCCTCCTCTGAAGACCCATGTAAGGTCGAACAAAGGGAAAATAGTTCTGCTGCAACCCTGTCATGGAAAGAACCAGCAGGTTGAGAAACTGAATCAAGTGAACCTATTCACCATAATGGAAACAAGCGCACTGAGAATCCAGGTGTTGGTTTCTCAGTGTGCAATGTCAAAATACCAGCAGTGTCTAGCAGAGTAAAAGGGCAGGAACAATGGGGAAAAAGCAGATTCCCTACCCCTCAGATAGAATAAAAGTATAGGGCATCCACCGTTGTTCTTAAGTACGTCCAAGGAAATGTGGAACCATACTCTTAGATGGTAAGCACTACAATGAATAGGGTATGTCACAAGCATTCTTGGGCTTCTGTTGGACAAGGAGAGTTGAAGGTTGGAGGCAGTGGTTAGGATTTTGGACAGTACAGCAGCGAACAGTGGTAAATAACCCGATTTAATGCCTTACTAAAGAGAAATGCACTTCAACACATGGGAGGGCTTTGTTGCATCTCCCAGAAGAGTATCAAACTAAATAAGTCTAGTTAAAGACAAAAAACATTGCTAACTCCTTGCTTAAGTCTGCTTTGTAGACTGCTGATAGAACAAGCAGGCAGCTGTAGAGCAAGCAGGCAGCTTCCAACAGGCACAGTCCTGAAGTCGTGGGTGATTGTTTATCAGGGTGAAGGCCAGAGGTCAATTCTAACATCAGTGGCATGCCTCTGACTGGAAATCACCTCTTCAGCCCAGAGGTAGATAAGACTTGTGCTTGGAAGGGGGGAGGTAACCGGGTTACACGTCTGGAGAACTTTGGAATCCCTCCAGATAGGAGAAGAAAGGGGAGATGGGTTTCTAGCATAGAAGCAAAACAAATTTTTAATGGCAGAGCGAAACTGGGGGGTGGAAACTACAGAGAATCTGCCCACAGTTCCTTGGAGTGAATTGCTTGCAGCCCCCCTTGCCCCTTTTCTGCATTCTTAAACAGCTGAAAGTACATTACCACAGATTTTATAAGACATGGCTGTTGTATAGCCTTTGTGGGGGGAAAAAAAGCCCCCAGAAAGCATGGGTTCAAAAAGGAACAATTTCCGTTCTTGCAAGGGGAGATCAGAGCTGCCGCTGAAAGGTGCTGCAGAAGTGGTTCCTCAAGGAATGAAATGGATGTGTACTCCTTTCACTTTCTAGTCCCAATACAAGACGTAACTATGTAATCCATACTTGACCAAAGATTTGTAAACAGATACATTAAAATGCAACAATCGTGCAAGATGTTATTGCATTATTGGAGATGAGACCATGTGGCTGCAGTGGACTGCAAGGATGCATACTTCACATTCCCATTCACTCTGCACACATACAGTAACTAACATTTGTGATGACGGTGAGAATATTATCATTTCAAAATACTGCTGTTTGAAGTAATATTGAAATCAAAGTACTGTTTAGCGAAGTCTGAACCAAGAGTCTTCACAAAAGCACTGGTGCTAGTATCAGCACACCTAAGGAGACACACCATGCATGTCTACCCCTACCTACTCGATCGGCTGGTAATTGTCCGCCATTGTCAACAAAAATCTCACAAATGTGATGTCACTTTTATACAAACTAAAATTCACTGTAAATTGGGGAAATAGTCTCACATCCCAGACTCAAACCTTTTCTTTGGGTAGTCCTAACCACAGCAATGGCCTACTCAACTGTAGAAAGTGTCCATGCAATAATTGTCCAGCTTTGCCTTTACCACACATCACAAGCTGTGACCATGAGAACAGTCATGATACTATTGGGAACGACTGCATTTTGCGTTTGCCTCATTTTATACGCACAACTACACATGAGGTCAGTTAATAAGTGGTTAAGCAACCAATCATCACAGTCTGAAGTTAGGAAGATCTAGTGTTTGTAACAACCAGGGTCAGCAAGTAAATGGGTGGGTGGAATGCAGCCGACATGCTAAACGGAGAGACTGTTTGCAGCATCCATTCCTCAAGCCATCATAACTACAGACGTCTGTGGACTTTTTTTCTCCCCATTTTCTATTTTGGGGCTTGCAAGCCAAATCAGATCGTCACAAGCATCAAATGCTCTTTTTTTAATGACTGCCTATGCTCCTGCCTGTATCCTAATCATAAATGGACTGGCACTTTTTCCATACAACTGGTTGCCTTAGCAAAACACTCAGCCTCCAACTCAGTGAAATGGTTGATACTGACTCAAATAAGTTTAACAGTTTCAAATCCAACTCAGCAGTCTAGTATAGTCCTACCAAATATTGTTTGGGTACTTTTATATCATTAAATGTATTCACACTAAGACTAGTCTCATTCCCTACTGTCTTTGTATCAGATTTGGTATTGCTTCCACTAAGCAAAAAGTCTTAGCAGCAGTTTAAATGTGAAAAGTACCTTTAGGGGCCAACAAGCAAATCCTTGGTTCATCCTTCCAGCTCCCCCAGCAACTGTAAATGCAAAGCATTTGTCAGATGGACCACAGGGATTTACAAACCAGTATTTTTTTTCCTAGAGGTATAGAAAGACAATCAGAATTGCATGCTTCTGTGTGTATGCAATGGAGCCCCATTAACATGTTAGAAAGTATACTAATGAGCATACATTTGTGTAAATTAGATCATTTTTTTGACAGCAAATCAAATACTTAACCTGAGGTACCAGCATTGTCTTGCAGTGCATGTCTACATTAGAGAATGTAAACTTTCCTAGTTATCATGAAGGAACGTTTCAGTTCTATTAAAGACGCGGGGGCAAGTATTATGCCTTTCTCTTCCTTTAATTTCCACTCAGCAGTCTTAATAAACAACATTGACATGTCAAAACTACAAAGCCCAAAAGTCCAAAGTCTTAGCTGCAGTGAAAAAAGAGACAACCGTAGAGAAATAGTCCCATAAATGTAGTCATCTAGGACCACTCTTCCTCTTTTTTCAAGTGTGTTGTTGGAATCCGGTGCCTTTCAAAAATCCTGTTTTTGGTCTGATCCTGAGAAAAAGAAACAAAACCAGATGTATATCCAAATCAAACTTGTAACCAGACATCATGAATACTTGCATACGATCATAATAGACAGGAAGCGAAGAGAAAAACCAAAATCATGTCATGCATTGCATACAGTAACACAATAGAACATCAAACTGTATATACTTAGCGTCAAGGTGAAATGTCAAGTGTTGGGAAGGTGAACGCATAGAGAAAGTTCAGAAGGGATAATCCTCACCTCTGTTTCCTTAATAGATTTGGAACTTTCCATCATGATAACTAGGACATTTTACATTATATGTCAGGATCGGATTATGCTAGTTTTAAGCTGATTGACAACAAGAGCAGCCATGCTGGGAATTGGTTTGAAATAGAAAGTTTTAAAGGTCAATTCCGATGACCAATCAACTGCTCTGAGGATGTCTTCTAACTTACATCCCAGAGAAAAACCTTTGATGCCAAGATGCCCCTAGTTGCTTGAGTGCCAAAAGAGGACGTGGCAATCCCTGATTCCTGGAGAACTCATCAAATCCAACAGGTGATGGTAGAAGACGACCCCGGTTTAAAGGGTTTCTTGAGAGAGATGAACAATTGAGCTGTCCCCGCTGGGCAATATTCTTTGGTCATATTTGCTTTCAAACAGTGGACCACACAAATTAGGGTGGTCAGGGAAAAAGGGAGAATGGGCCACTTTGTTGTTGGATTTGGTTTGTCTTCTGATAATGAAAAAAACATACAAGCTGTGGGAGCCAAAGCCCGAACGTCTGACACTCTTTTGCAAGAGATTAAACATAATAACATAGCCAAATTACCAGACATTTCTTTCTGTGAGAGGTACAGATGGTCTTTCCTGGACTGAAGCGATTGTAAGACTGCATTAACGTCCCAGAGTGTGAAGTATCGCAGCTCTTGAGGAATTGATAAGTAAATGCCACCAAGAAGACACCAAACAGGTGTTCTCCCATTGGGACATCATGAAGAGGGACATGGCCTGCAGAAATGGTGGCTCTACATGCATTTATAGTACCATAAGCCAACCCTTTGTCTGCAAACTCGGAAAGGAAATTGACCACCTGAACTACATATGTCACCAAGGGACCCAAATCCTGTCACTAACACCAACAAAACCATCTATGCCAGGCAGAGCCATGTTGCTTAACTGGCTAATAATAGACTCATGTTCTGAAAGGCCTGGGACTTCCCAGCGACCCCTGTAATCCTCCACACCATCAAGATGAGGTTGCCTCCCTGCACCAGCCAGTGTGAGTTACCGTGCAGGTCCCTCAGCTTACAAGGGGGATGTCAGATTGGAGAAGCCATAGAAAGTTCCAGAAGAACTGGAAACAAGACTTGAGATCTTCAGAGCGGTGTCACCAGGATCACCTCAGCTTTCTGCCACCTGACCAGGGTCGACAGTCTTACTATCATTGAAAAAGTTGCAAAGGCATAACTCTGAAATTGGGACCATCCTGAAGAAAGGCATCGGGCACCTCCGCCAGTGAATCCGGTGGGCAGCTGAAAAATCTGGGTAGTTTGTGGTTGAGCGGGACACAAACCGGTCCACTTGACAAGGGCTCCACCGAGTCATGATCTAATGCAAAAAAGATCTCGATCCAACTGCCAGTTACTGTAGTCCCTTAGATGACGATTGCCAATCCTTAATCTAATTCAGACTACCGGGAACGTATTCTGCCATCACCGGGTTGTGTTGAAGGTAATAAGCGTAAAAATCCTTGGCGATATCCGTCAGACCTTTGGGTTCCCCAGATGGTTGATATCTTACCGCAGAGACGTCATCTTCAGAAGGTTGGGGCACAACCCTTTGTTGGCAGCTAGGCTACAAATGGCAAAGGAGCCTTCCAGGAGTTCCAAGCAGTTGATATGGAGAGATTGTTCTTGTTCAGAACACTGACCACCTGTGGTAATATCTCCGCAGCGAGTGCCCCATCCCTGCTGACTGGCATCGGACTGTATAACTAGATCCGGGGTGAACCCGAAAATGGCTCTGCGATTCCAGGCATGCATGTGGTAGAGTCACCAATAGAGCTCTGTGCGAGCGTCTGGGCAGAGGGAGATCTCTTGTGCTTAGATTAGGCACCGTCTGAGTTGTAGAGCCTTTAGGCGTTGGAGTCCCTGATAGTGTAGGGCCCCAGGAAATATTGCCTGAATGGAAGACAATAGGAGGCCTACTATCCTGGCTTATCCTCTCTACAGTTTTCCACAGCTCCCTGCAAATCAACACCGTTTTCTGCTGTGGAAGATGAAGAGATTGCTGTATTCTGTTTATCTTGAACCCCGAAAGAGCATTTTTTGGCCTGGGGTAAACGTTGACTTTTGACAGTTCAGAAGGAAACCCAGGTCTTGTAGGAGGGTTTTGGTCACCTGCAGTTTTGAAGGAGGGATTCCCTGTTTGGTGCATTAGAAGAATAGCGTCTAAATAGACGAGTCCAACTCCCCTGGCCGCAGCCATTCCATTACCGGTCTCATCACCTTGGTGAAACACCAAGGTGCCAAAGACAGTCCGAAGGGAAGGCAAGTGAATTTGTAAATTTGACCACCCCATTCGGCCTGGGGGAATAGTCTGTGAGGCGGAAAGATGGGCACTGTAAGATAGGCATCCTTTAGATCGAGTCTCACTGACCAGTCGTTGGGCAGGAGGTGTTCTTCGATGTGGTGAATACCCTCCATCTTGAAATGTCGATACACTACTGTTGAAGCCTTGAAGTTGATAATAGGATGAAAGACCTTGTCCTTTTTCTCAACTAAGAAAATATTGCTTACAAAACCTCTCGGGTGGAGCGTCGAACAGGCAATTTTTCCTTTCCTGAGGAGCTCGGCCACCTTCTGATCCACCACCTGTGAATCTACTCTTGAAAACACCATACGTCGTGGGTAAGCCTGTTAGATTGGAGTCCTGTAGAGTTCTATGTGAAAACACTGAATGGTTTGGAAGATCCAAGGGTCCCCTGTGATAGATGTCCACTTTACCTACCCCGTAAGGGAAAAAAAAGATGTATAACTTACCAGAGATACCTCCCGTTGTGTTGCTTGCACCACAAAATTGTCCTCGGCTGCCATGTTCTTCGGCACGTCATTGTGATTAGTAGAAAGCTCAAACACTTCTGATCTTGCCACAGCATGGACCTTAGTCTGTGGTCTTTGGGGAATTTGTGAGAGAATGACTCTTTTCTCCCCCCCCCCTGATTTCCCCCTCCCCACCTCTTCTGGCCCTGGCAAAAATTTGTTAGTTGAAAACCTTTTTAATAGATTGCCGTGCCTTTTCCAGAAAGGAGACGGTATTTAAGAAGCAGATAAGCTCCTTTAGAAAGGGATCCCCAAAGAGACCGCCTTTTGCGAGGGTACCCGCCTCCTTAGTGGCTAGTTTGCCCAGCTTGGGCTCAGTTTTAATCAATAGAGAGCGTCTCCTCTCTGTGGAGAGGGCACAGTTTGCATTGCCCAGGAAACACAAGGCATGCTGGGCCCATCCTGAAAGGACTGCGGGGTCATTGAGATTGCCCGTCTCAATGACGATCCTCCGCTGTAGGAAGCTGGCCTGGTGTGTGGTGGGTATTGAAGGTACTTACACCTTATTCCAGGTATCCTGTCTTAGTGAAGTGTAGGCAGTGTCTAGAAGCCAGGCTCCCTAGAAGTAGCTGTGGATGAGCAGCCAAGGCTTAACTAGAAGACATGCAAAGCTCATGCAGTATGACTGTAGACACACAGCACTTACACATATGAAAGAAAACACTCAGTTGTACAAATAATAAAGGCACTTTATTTTTGCTCACAGAATACCACAAAATACTATATTGGCAACCCCTCCAGTAGGAGGCAAGTAATACACTAAATATATACACTAGTAAACAGCAACAGACATAGAAAAGGTTAGAAAACAGTGTAAATACAGTTAGTGACCCTAGGGGCAGCCCAAACCATACACTAAAAAAAATGGAATGCAAATACAGGACCCCCACCTAGGTAAGTGGAATGTGTAGAGGGGAGCTTGGGGTACTAGAAAACCACAGAGGTAAATAACACAGTACTCCTCCCCCACCCCGTAACAAGGAATTTCCCCAAACCACCCAAAAGGAAGGAAAAGAAGACACCCAGACAAGACTGCAATAAACCCGCTGTGGATTCCTGGAGAGAAAGACCTGTGGAGAGAGGGGGACCAGGTCCAACAGTCACAGTGGAATCCAGGAGTAGTAGGAGCTTCCACCCACCCCGCTGTACTTGCAGGAGTTGGTCGACAATAAAGATCAGATCAGCACTGCAGCCCTAGCTGAAGAGTTCCTGAAGGATGCAGAAGATGTCCTTCACTGGAATGAAGATTGCGGACTGGCGTTGGTGCAGGAATTCCACCAACAAGCCTTGGCAAAGGCAAACTCTCAGTGGAAAAGTGGTGCTGCTGTCGACCAGCAATGCCAGCATGGACTAAACCCAGGAGGGGGAAGTAAGTGGGGATCCTTAGCAACACTGAGAGACCACAGGAGCGGAGGCAGCACCCACAGGACGGGGACACAAGACATTGAAGGAGCACCACACAGCACTACAGAAAGGGATCCTACGCTGCAGGAGAATCACACAGAGAAAAGGCACTTATCGGGCTGCTGAGCAGCAAAGAAAGTGCTGTTCTGGATGACTACATTTATGTGACTATATCTCTATGGTTGTTTCTTTTTTCACTGCAGCAAAGACTTTTGGGCTTTGCAGTTTTGTCATGTAAATATTATTTATTAAGGCTGCTGAGTGGAAATTAAAGCACGAGCGGCATAATCGGAGCATCCGGTCCTGACACAGAATTTTATTCCATCTTCACAAGGCCTGTTTATTGCATTTTGTCACTGTGCAGGATTAATCCTTTGTCTTCTGGTTATGTTTATCGTTGTACATAACTACACTTGAAAGGACAGCATGGCATAAACCATACATGCAGATCTGCAGAGTAATGTGCAATTGTCAAAGTAGTGCTGTGGCCTCATGCTATGTGTCGGCTCATGATTCATAGCTTTTCCACAAATGTAACAATTTTACACTGGTGCCAGCGTCAGGCAGGATATAACACTATCAAGTACAATATAACATTGTATAGCTTGTACATAAATGTGAAACTCCTTTCACTACTGACTCAAATTTTTAATGCTTACACTGTATTTTCTCATGTGTATTGTGATTCAACCATGTTTTGTTCTACTCCAATCTCTCCAGCTGTGGATGTGAGTATGCAGTGTTCACAGGACATCCTTCGCATGCTTCTTTCCCTCCAACCAGTTTTGCAGGACGCTATTCAGAAAAAACGAACAGTCAGATCTTGGGGTGTACAAGGCCCACTCACGTGGCAGCAGTTTCACAAAATGGCTGGCCGAGGCACTTATGGTAAACTACATTACGTTATTCTGCTCTACTCTTAACTACGGTAGTTCATTTTACCATGTCTATGCTATGTCTATGCTATGTCTACTTCAGTTAAATAATTTTGGGAATCAGCCTTTTTATTGTATCATTACTCCATGAGAAGCATTAAACTGCTGCAGCTCAAACTTCATTATGGCTTTACAAGTGATTTTCTTCGATGTCATGTCCATGGTTTTGCTGCATAATGGAAGTTTTAGCTTCTTTTGGAAACTTTTAAAGTTCAGATTTATTAGTACTTTAGTAACAATATTGTGGTGAGTGCTTCTGTCGTTCAGCTGCACTAGTCTTGGCTAAACTGAATTAACGTTTTGAGAATTCCAACATTCCCTTGACTGCATACTAGGAGTAGTGTAACATTGAGCCAAGGAGTATATTACATGCATGTAAGAAGTCTTTTGAGAGAAGTAACAAGTATGATGTAAGTTTCCTGGCGGCAGAGTGATCAGGCTTTGCTAGATTAATACCGGCAAAGTCAGTCTGATCAAGACAGTACTACTGCCTTAAAATATATGGTTACATTCACCTAGATAAAGTGGGGGGTCCTCAGAAGTCAAAAGGTTGGAAACCACTGACCTAGGTGAAAGCACTGCTTTATTCATGCTTAAATCAGGCACCTAAATGTCAGTTTGCTTGTGTCCGATGCAATGAAAATGAAGCATGACTGCATTTATAATTGTTTCAGTTGAATGTTAAACAATGGAATTTTGTGCTTTAGGAACTGATGAATCCCCAGAGCCACTACCAATTCCTACGTTTTTGCTGGGATATGATCATGATTTTTTGGTACTTTCACCATTTGCTTTGCCATACTGGGAGAGGCTAATGCTAGAGCCATATGGATCTCAGCGAGACATTGCCTACGTTGTTGTTTGTCCTGAGAATGAGGCACTGCTAAATGGAGCAAAAAGCTTCTTTAGGGATCTTACAGCAGTATATGAGGTATGCATATTTGAATTATGATATATTTTTTGTGTATCTGCTGAAATTAAATTTGTGATATAAAAATGTCTGTGGAAGCTGCGAAGACTTTGATTTAACCCAGATTTAAGAGTCCTTAAATTTCTTAAGGAAATAAATGACCTTTATACTAGAGAGCGCTAGCTGGGTTAACTAGTACTTATGAAGCTGCCAGTGGGTGAATTGTAAAAGGTCTGCAGAACCTTTACAACATTTAATAGTCTGACAACTGCATTATTTTGTAGGAGGCCTCCTGCAAATGGCTTTCATGTGCTTGTTTTGTCTTTTAATTTCTGATCAAAGATGGCTTCTTTAGGTCTTACGTACAGGCAGATAAAACTGTCAATCGAACGAGTGGACTTTGGCCCGGATTAATTGGCTGTAAGTCATTTGCTTGCTGCTGGTTTAATGTCTTTCCATCCTTTTCTTGTTTGTCCCACTCTTGGTGTCAAGCTTTCTTGCCATTCTTCTCATTGGAGGAGTTGTATCCTTCCACTGCTTACATTCAGGGAACTACTGGTTCGTAGCATGTGTGGCTGTAGATCTACATGCTCTGCATATTCCTGCAATCTAGTAATGATCGCGAACGTTGTCAAGTTTTTCTTTAAAGAAGTCTTTTGAGTGAAGTAGTATAGTGACGACTCCTTTAGCTGGTAATGCAAATGGGCACTGTCTGCATTGTTAGCTAGTAATTTTTCTGCCATCTGGTTCGGATGTGTACGATCAGGCTTGGAGTTTGGCACCCAGTAGCGCCTTTCACCACTCCTTTTCAACTATCCATCTACCGTTGCTTTGATGCAATCTTAAAGCATTCCTGTTTCTTTGCTGCAGATTTTCATCCTACCCTTGTGTAAACTTCAACACCTTCACCTGGGCGAGTCCTCCAACCCTTTCAACCGGGTACAACATCCTGATCAACAGTCCGTGGTCAGTGATGGGAAGGATGCCTTTCCAGTACTGCCCCCAGTGTCATGCAAACTTCCCCTGGACTGACCACAATCAGGTCTGTAATCTCAGCTTCTCCCCAAAGTATGATAAGACCACCTCAGCACCGAAAGGGCCACGGTGTTGAAGCGGACAACCACACCGAAAACACCTTCACTCCGTGCCGAAAACCCACTGGATGCCGAAGATACCATTGACCGCAAGCGCCTAAGAATTGAAGATCCCAGTCTCCAGCATAGACAGGAGGAGGTTGACGCTCGGCAAAAAAGGCATTTTAAACACATGCAGACAGAAAAAAATTACTACGAAGCCTTGCTGCAGCCACAGTACACTTTGCCGCAGAAGCTGTCCTTCCAGGAGCAAATTGCCCTGAAATCCACACATCCTCCAAGACACGAAAGACAAAATGACAAGGCGCCTCATCCCTGCTCACCCTCCTTGACGACCACCTCCATCCTTGCGGCCATCACCATACATGCCACCTACTCTAGCTTCACCAGAAAGATCACAACGCTCTTCAGATGAGGGAAGAGAACACAGCCCATTGTGGCCAAAGCCAAGAGCATCCCGAACGCCACAATGTGCTTCATTCTCTGACACCAGCTTCCTGGGAACTGACGGAATGGACAATGTTTCGTTTCGTCCTCAGTGGCACTCAAAATTCCCACCTCACCAACCAACATCTGGTGTTTTGTGAGAAAGTAGCCTCTTTCTAGCATGGTTACCCCTACTTTTGGCCTGTTTGTGAGTGTGTGTGTGTGTGTGTGTGTGTGTGTGTGTTTTTTTTTTTTTTTACTGTCACTGGGATCCTGCTAGCCAGGACCCCATTGCTCATAGATAAAAACCTATATGTCAGTGTGCTTTGCCTGTCTCACTGGGATCCTGGTAGGCAGGACCCCAGTGCTCATAGTTTGTGGCCTAATGTGTGTGTTAGTAGTGGTTGACTGTGTCACTGAGGCCCTGCTAACCAGAACCTCAGTGCTTATGCTCTCTCTGCTTTTAAATTTGTCACTATAGGCTAGTGACTTCATTTACCAATTTCAGTTGGTACACTGGACCCCCCCCCCTCCCCCCCCTGTAAGTCCCTAGTATATGGTACCTAGGTACCCAGGCCATTGGGGTTCCACGAGATCCATATGGGCTACAGCATTTCTTTTGCCACCCATAAGGAGCTCAGACAAACCCTTCCACAGGCCTGCCATTGCAGCCTGTGTGAAATAACACACACACGTTATTTCACAGCCATTTTCACTGCACTTAACTTATGTCACCTATGTCTGACCTTCACTTGCTGAAGGTTAGGTGCAAAGTTAATTAGTGTGAGGGCACCCTTGCACTAGCAAAGGTGCCCCCACATAGTTCAGGGCCATTTCCCTGGACTTTGTTAGTGCGGGGATGCCATTACATGCGTGCACAACATATAGGTTAATACCTATATGTAGCTTCACAATGGTAACTCCGAATATGGCCATGTAACATGTCTAAGATCATGGCTCTGAGTGACCAGTGCCAGCAGGTGATATCAGAGACCCCTCCTGATAAGGTAGCCAATCCCCCTCTCAGGGCTATTTAGGGTCTCTCCCGTGGGTTCTCTTCAGATTCTGCTTGCAAGTTTCCCTCAGGAATCCTCTGCAACTACATCATCCTCGGATCACCTGCAGCTTGCTCCAGGAACCACTGTAACAGCAACAAAGTATCCACAAGGGATACTTTTCCTCTGCAACTTCAGCTCCAGCCAGCAACTGCAACAGTGTCTACGGTGTGCACGCCCTCAGGACTCCGTCTTCATCCTGCACCAGAAGGACCAAAGAAATCTCCCGTGGGGTGACGGAGTCACTCCCCTGCTCCAGCAGGCACCTTCTACAACGACCGGTACCTTTGGACTCCTCTCACAGCGACGAGCGTGCTCCTAAGGACACAGAGGTTGGACCCCATTGACATAGACTGTCCTGAGGTCTTGTTGACACAATTTGAAGGAGGTAAGACCTTGCCGTCCCTGAGAGCGATGGTACCCCTGTGTACTGCGTCGTCTTCACCTTCCTGAGGCCTCTGTGCACAATTTGCAAAATTCCTTCGTGCACAGTCTGGTCCAGGTCCCCAGCACTCAATCCTGCAACGCTCAGCTCAGAGTTGTTCTCCGGCGAAGTGGGACCTTCCTTTTGTTGTGCTGCACCAACCGCATTTTGCACCTCCTTTGTCCCCATGTCCTGGGACTCACATGGGTGCTGTCTGGCATCCTGAGGGCTCTCTAAAGTGCTGAGACCCCCCCTCTACCTCCCCACACGGAGTTGAGGACCCCAGGTCCCTCCTGGGTCCAGCCAGTGCCATTCATCACCTGTTGAACCTATTTTGGAGATGTTGAACGCTCAACAGTGCCGCCTCCGTGTCCAGGAAGGGTACAAGTTGCATTATTTCTCAAGCCCTCCCTCACCTCTCTGGTATGTTAAAGAGGAAACTGTTCTTCTGAAAGGCTTTGGACATTTCCCCTCCATCCAAAGGCGGTCACCAAGGACATGACTACCAGCAGACCTCACAAGCCTGCTCTTCCTTCTCCTAATCCACCTTCACCTCCTCCACTCCCCTCACTTTCTCATTCACCTGCCTCGCCTACAGCAGGAGATCTGACCCCTCAGTGTTCCCCTGCTGATATAGTGGAAGGTTTGGGTGGAATACAGCAGGACCCAGATCCATGGGACACATGTGACTCTGATCCCATGTTAAATACTGACCCAGACGTGTACCCCACACGACCCTCCCCACTAGAGGATAGTACATCCTATCAGCAGGTAGTAGCTTGGGCAGCTGCCTTCCATAATGTTGAGCTACACGCAACCCTTATAGCCACACATATAGATATCCAGCTTCTCCCCAAGCTCCCTGGCATACTTCAGCACAATTGTTAAAAAACTTGTCTGCTCTAGGGTTACCAACCCTAGAGTAGACCAGAAATAGAACTCTGCTCCCTGTGCCCTGCGATACATCGGAACCCAGGTCCTTACAGACTCTGTAGTGGGCACCACTGCACAGAAACTGCCCAGTTTCCTTCAGACAAGGAGAGTAAAAAGCTGGATACTGCAGGCAAAAGGTTGGCTGCGCAGGCAACCCAATCATTGGCGTAACGCCTATTCATAGGCCTTGCTAGTCAGATACTAACAGGTTCACTGAGATGAGATGGAGGAACTCCTCCAATTTCTCCCAGATGAGCACCATAAATGAGGGCAGCAGATTGTTGGACAGGGACAAACAGTCACAAATAACTCCATCCGCTGTGCCCTAAATGCTGTAGACACAGCTGCACACTGTATTCACACTAGTGTTTTAATAAGGAGGTGTTAGGAAAGGGTCATCTTTCCAGCATAGTTATCTCCACTTTTTGGCTGATGTCAGTGTTTAGACTGTAGTTCACTGAGATCCTGCTAACCAGGACCCCAGTAACTGCTCTCTCCTCTAAATTTGGTTGCTGGTAAAATTCTTAGACCCACAATTGGCATACTGGTGCACCTATGTAAGTCCCTAGTATATGATACTTAGGTACCCAGGGCACTGGTACATCCGGTGTACTCCATTGGCTGCAGCAATATATTGTGCTACCTATGGGAGCCGATGCAAATGGTCTTCAGGTCCCTCCATTGCAGCCTGTCTGAAGTGATGCATGCACCCCTTTCACCACAGATAGATATAAAGCTTGCATTATATTCAGGTCACTGTACTCTGTGTCACTCCTCAGGTAGGCCCTTCAGCCCTAGGGCAGTGTGCATGTTCCTAAGTGTGAGGATACCCTTGCATGAGCAGGGTACCCCTACAAACCTCAGACTCCATTACCTGGGCTTTCTATGTTTGGGGAAGCCATCTTATGGTATGTAGTGGACACTGCTCAACATGCGTAGTCCAATTACATACTGGCTTTTCCGACCCTGGGCATGTTGGAATCATGCATCTACATCGATTCCAGTGCCAGTTGCGTGATTCACTGTACTCTGGGTGTTCCTTAGAGGATGCCCCATTTCTGTCTGCAGCCTTATCGGCTCTGACTGCCAGCTCATGCTGCTGCTGACCCCAGACACTGTTCTGCTCTCCTGCTGATGAGCCTAGCTCAGGCAGAGGAAGGCAGAACAAAGGATTTCCTGCAAGGAAGTTGTGACCACCTCCCCCTGTATTAGGTGTTTAAGGGCTGGGGCGGGGTGGCCTCTGAGTGCCACAAGACTGCTTTGAAGGGTACATTTGGTGCCCTCTTAGCATAATCCAGTTTGCACCAGTTAAAGAACTACTGGTTCCCGCTCTGGTGCAAAACCGCTCAAAGGACAGGGGATTAATCACCCCTCTGTCCAGCTACCCCCTAGGGAGGTGCACAGAGCTTGGCCAGGTGGCTGGTTGATTCTGCCATCTGGGAAACCAGATGGGCAGAGGCCTCTGGGAGCATCCGGCTGGTTAGGAAAGGTAGATGACGTCCCTGACCCCTTCTGATAGATGAGTCACTTCAGAGTGTGGCCTCCTCTGGGTCCTCGTCTTTGGAGACTGTGGGTCCCTGCTCCTGCCACGGGACTGGAACTCCTTGCACCGCAACTGTTGCTCTTACCACAGCTTGTTGATTCTTCTTCCAGGAGATCTTCAGGCGCCAAGAAGCTCCAGCCTCTAGCACTTTGCAACTCAAAGATCAGCACCTGTCCTGCAATGTGGAACTTGTTTTGTTGTGCTGCTGAGGCCTCCTTGTGACTGTCAACCACTTGTGTGTCACTCGTGAAGGCTCCTACGACTTCTCAACTTCCTACTCCGGGCCAGCCCTGATTAACACCCCCCCCCCCCCCCCCCCAAAAAAAAAAGAAATCCTGGGTAGTCTCTCCTGGACCTTGCTTGTCCCAAAAACTCTGCAAATACATCTTAAGCTCTTGCTTGCATTTGCCAGTGCTTGTTGGTGACCTGGTTGTTCTTGGACCCCGCAGCTATATTTCTTACTCCACCAGCATGCAGGAACTTCACCTCTAGGAGGGTAGGCATTGCCACTTGCACAACCTGGGCACCTCTGAGGGTGCTGGACTCTGTCCCCTTCCTTTTTAGGTCCTCTGTGTCCAGAGTCCTGGTCCATGGGTCGTTACAACTGTTGGACAATACAAGGCTCCTGCTGACTTCAGAGAGTCCCTTCTCCCCTCTGCTTCCGGGTCTCCTGGTGTAGGTACTCCTGTGTTCTGGGTATCCTCTGGCAGGGGCACTCTCCAACTTTCCTCTTGTCTGTTGGTTTCCTCAGGGTCTACTGGGAAGGGTCTTGAAAGACACAAACTCCAACCATTACTTCCATGTGTTAGACTAAGGGGTGACTTGATGGGTAACTACTCTGCACCTCTTCATTGGGGACACTTACAGTACTCACCTCTGGTGTTTTTATCTACCCCTAGCTAACTACGACACTTAGTTGGGTTCTCTATTTTGCATTCCACTTATTTAGTATATGGTTTGCCCCCTGTATATTTTATGCTATTTCTGCTGGTGGGTTTTTGTATATATTGTGTGTAGATATCTCCAAGGGGGATATACCAATGCTAGTTTAATAGTAGTGCTGTAATAAAGACTCCATTTTTTTTTTTTTGCAACGCTTGTGTGATTCTTTCTTGTGAATGAGATACTGCCTGACTACTGTGGTATTGCAAGTGCTTTACATTCTTCCTGCGTAAGCTTTAGCTGCTCGCCTCTGCTACCCCTGAACACCTTCTTACTATCACTAAGAGTTGCCTGAACTCAGTATAGGGTGCCACACCGTAGGTGTATACCATAAACTCATCCAGGCTCCTACGGGAGGCACTAGTGGCTTCGATGCTCTGGGTTTAAACCAGAGGTTCAGCAAGCAGTGCTTAATATGCCTTTTGACAAGGAGCACCTTTCCGGCCCTCAAGTGGACTCCACCCTTGAGAAGCTGAAAAAAGATATGGACACCGCAAAAATCGTGGGTGATCTTCAGTTCCCCTCACAAAGGAGCCCCACATTCAGAGGTGGTTACAAATCTACAACCTCAGAGGTGTCTACCTGCCACTCCAAACAGCATTCAGCCTCATATTGTGGGGGTTTCTTCAGGGGAAGCCTATAGAGAGAACTGAGGAAGAGGAAAGAGCACCTCTACCTGAGGCTCTACCTCCACAACAAAAAAATGACTCCCGACGTCACTTAGCAAGACAAAACGTACGTGTTCCTGTACTTGGACGAATGATTCATCAAAGCTGGCGCACTACCACAGTGCCAATATCACACTCCGATGACAGTGGATGTGCACCAGACACTAGGATTCACAATAAACTTTGTCAAATTCCATCTCCAACCTCTTCAGATACAGCCCTATTTAGGAGCTATTTTCAGTGTAGAGTTGGGGCTTGCATACCCCGCTCCAGCTTGGGTACACAGTTCAGTCTCTTTTACCCATTTTTCTAGGGAATCAATCCTACATTCACAGTCTGGTCTATCATGCCTGGTAGGGATGATGGCCTCCTACATTGCCATCGTTCCCCATGCCAGACTCCACTTGCGTCCTCTAAAAAAGTGTTGGTCTAGTCAGTGGTCTGTCACAGGGTTACCTGGACGATTTAGTGTTAGGCTGCCATATTCACTGCTCCCTGCAGTGGTGGAAAAACACCAACCTGTTGAAAGGGAGGTATTTTCTGGACCCTGTGCCTCACGTAATTTAGACTACAGACTCATCACTGACTGGTTGGGTGCTTACCTTCAAAACCTCACAGTACAGGGCCTTTGGGATCTGTCACCAATCCTTGCATATTGGTTATCTCGAGCTTCAGGCAGTGTTTCTAGCCCTGAAAGCACTTGTTCATCAGCTCCCAAGGTTATCTTACTCTTCACTGACAAAATGCCATGGATTATCTTCTGAAACAAAGGGGGGCCACAGTCGTCCCACTTGTCACAACTGTGACAATATGGAAGTGGGTCTCCACCACCACATTCATCTGGTGACAGAGTATCTCACAGGAACTGGCAGCGACTTAGCAGACCTGCTCACTAGGATCCAACAACAAGTCCACGACTGGGAACTCCAGCCTCAATTCCTTCAAAAAAACTTACTAAAATAGTAAACTCCTCAAACCTTTTCGCCACAGCAGAAAATGCAAAATGCCCAAGTTTCACCTCCAGGTACCCACATCCTCTATCCAAGGGCAACGCTCCATGGATGAACTGGTCAGGGATATTTGCTTACACTTTTCAACCTCTCCCTCTCATTTCATTTCTGTTTCGGAGGATCAGGCACACATCTCTCACCATGATCAGTGTAGCTCCCACTTGGATGTGTTAGCTATAGTTCACCACACTTCTGGACCTCAGTAGTTCCCCACGAGAAGCGCCACAACAGGGGGACCGTCAACTCAAAATCAAGGGTCGGATCAGACATCAAGATCCCAAGTCCCTCAGCCTTGCGATATGGCTTCTGAAGTAATAGAGTTTGGTACTTGGGATTGTTTGCGGAATGTTTGGACATTCTCAGGGAAGCTTGTAGACCCACACCCAGAGCATGTTATGCTGCAAAATGGAAACGTTTTGTATGCTATTGCCAACCCAAACGTACTATTCCAGTTATACTGTCCAAGACATTTGTTCCATTTACAGAAAGCAAATCTAGCTTACAGTTCCTTCGCT
Source organism: Pleurodeles waltl (assembly GCF_031143425.1). Classification (NCBI taxonomy): domain Eukaryota; kingdom Metazoa; phylum Chordata; class Amphibia; order Caudata; family Salamandridae; genus Pleurodeles; species Pleurodeles waltl. The sequence continues at coordinate 1,999,771,837 of NC_090440.1, forward strand.
TACATCTCTCAGCTATAGCTGCTTACCTACAGAAGACGACATACTTAGTTGTTCAGAATCCCAGTCATCAAAGCTTTCATGGAAGGCCTTAAAGGGTTACCCCACCCAGAGTGCCTCCTGCACCATCCTGGAACCTCAGTATTGTGCTTACCGGACTCATAAGCTCTCCTTTTGAACCACTTCATTCATGCCCTCTTCAGTATCTTTCTTGGAAAATAGCATTCTTAGTTGCTATCACATCACTCTGGCATGTTGGTGAGCTCCAGGCCCTAACCTTGGAAGAGCCTTTCATCCAAATACATAGACAAGGTGGCCCTTCCCTCAAACCTGATGTTCCTTCCTAAAGCTGTTTCCTAATTCCATATCAACCAATCAATTGAGCTACCAGTCTTTTTTTCTACAGCCTATCTCAGTTGCAGAAAGAGCCCTCCACACTTTAGATGTTTAAACATGCATTGATGGAGCTAAAGACTTCAGAAAAACTAAACCGCTCTTTGTAGCTTTTTTCACTACCTCATAAAGACAATACGATATCCAAAAATAACTTAGATGGATAGTAAAATGTATACCAGCTTGTTGTGCTAAAGCAAAGACACAACTACCTCTTACTCCTACAGTGCCACTATGGCTTTACTTGGAAAACATACCTGTAGCTGACATCTATAAAGCTGCTACATGGTCTACACCGCATACATTTACAAAACATTGTGTGGATGTACCAGCACACCAGCACTCCAGCAAACCCATTGTAGGCCAAGCAGTCCTACGAACACTTTTCCAGTCCAGTGCAACTCCCAGAGGCGAGCCACCTTATGGAGGGAGTGCTTTACAGTCTGTGCAGAGCATGTGTATCTACAGCCACACATGCCATCATACAGAAAATGTTACGAACAGAGTAAGCATCTGTTCGTGGTATGTGGTGCTGTAGATTCACATGTGCACTCCTTCCTCCCCGATGCCTGTGGCTGTTTCAGTTACCTTATACTTGTATATAGTTGTACATATGTAGTTAATGTGCATGGACATCTTTCTCTATACTTAATCTACACTCTTTTCTCACCTGTCTGCGGGAAAACAGTCTAACAAAGTAGTCAGTGCCCATACACAGCATCATCGAGAAGGAGTCACTCGGTCCTGTGATAGAAAATGCTTCTTCGAAGAAAAACATACACCACTCTGAACCCAACACTAGGTGGCAGGAGTATGCACATTGTGAATCTGCAGCACTACATGCCACAAATAAATGCTTTCTGAGTAAGTAACAGTTCGATGGCATCTGTCGCTGTAGATACGCATGTTTTGCAATAGCTCGCCATCTGGTGTTGGGCCGGAGTGTTACAAGTTGTTTTTCTTCGAAGAAGTCTTTCGAGTCACGGGACCGAGTGACTCCTCCTTTTGTCTCCATTGCGCATGGGCGTCGACTCCATCTTCGATTGTTTTTTTTTCCGCCATCGGGTTCGGACGTGTTCCTGTCGCTCCGAGTTTCGGAACGGAAAAATAGCTAATTTCAGAAGATTTTCGTCGGTATTGTTGTGTTCGGGGTCGGCGTAGTTAGATTCAACACCGCGTCTAAGATCGAAGAGCTCCGGTGCCCTTCGGGGTAATTTTTTCGATCCCCCGTCGGGGCCTGGTCGGCCCGACCGCGTGCAGAAGAACGCTGATGGAACGGACCCCGTTACGTTTCTGTCCCAAATGCCACAATAAATACCCCTATACAGACCAACACTTGGTCTGCAACCTGTGCCTGTCACCTGAGCACAGCGAAGACACCTGCGAGGCCTGTCGTGCGTTCCGGTTCCGAAAAACTCTCCGAGACCGTAGAGCCAGAAGACTTCAGATGGCGTCCGCGCCGACAGCCCACCGGGAGTTCGAGGAACAAGAAGAGGAGGGATCCTTTTCGATCCAAGAATCGGACTCCGAAGGATTCGACGATACACAAACCGTGAGTAGGACGTCGAAAACCACTCAAAAGAAGATTTACAAGGCCCAGGGGACGCCACTGCCATCAGGCTATGGCTCGACCCATAAATTCGGTGACCGACCGTCGGCACCGAAAAAGGCCCAAACAGTGCCGAGATCGTCCGACTCCGGTCGAGACACCGGCACGCAGCCTTCTCGGGACCGAGAAAGTGCTGGAGACAAGCATCGACACCGAGATACCGGTGTAGACACGGCTCGACGCCGAGACGGCGGCACCGAAGAAGATCGACGCCGAGAGGTTTCGGCCCCGAAAAAGAAAAGTCACCTCGGAGCCGAAAAAAGATGCAGACAGGGTTTCGGTGCCGAAACAAACTGCAACCGACCCAGTTTCAGGCTCTTATACAGAAGAGCACTCGCTAACCTCCCAAATGCAAAAGCATAGGTTTGAGGAAGAACTACACTCAACGGATGTAGACCATACGCAAAAGCGTATTTTCATACAGCAGGGGACAGGAAAAATAAGCACCCTTCCCCCTATTAGAAGAAAGAGAAGATTGGAGTTCCAAACTGAACAAACACCACAAACAAAAGTGGTGAAAAAAGTTACCCCACCACCCTCTCCTCCACCTGTGATTAACGTCTCACCAGCACAAACTCCATCACATTCCCCAGCTCACACCACCATGAGCCAGGGTGACCAAGATCAAGACGCATGGGACTTATACGACGCCCCAGTGTCCGATAACAGTCCGGAGGCATACCCTACGAAGCCATCTCCACCAGAGGACAGCACTGCGTATTCTCAAGTGGTGGCTAGAGCAGCACAATTTCACAATGTAAGCCTCCACTCAGAACAGGTCGAGGATGACTTTTTATTCAACACACTCTCCTCCACCCACAGCTCCTACCAAAGCCTGCCTATGCTCCCTGGTATGCTCCGGCACGCAAAAGAAATCTTTAAGGAGCCGGTCAAAAGTAGGGCAATCACACCAAGAGTGGAAAAAAAGTATAAGGCGCCTCCTAAAGACCCGGCTTTCATCACTACACAGCTGCCACCAGACTCTGTCGTTGTAGGAGCAGCTAGGAAAAGGGCCAACTCCCACACATCTGGAGATGCACCACCCCCAGATAAAGAAAGCCGCAAGTTCGATGCAGCTGGTAAAAGAGTCGCAGCACAAGCTGCAAACCAGTGGCGCATCGCTAACTCCCAGGCACTACTTGCGCGCTATGACAGAGCCCATTGGGATGAGATGCAACATCTCATTGACCATCTGCCCAAGGACCTACAAAATAGGGCAAAACAAGTGGTTGAGGAGGGACAGACCATTTCCAACAACCAAATCCGCTCCTCCATGGACGCTGCAGATACAGCTGCACGGACAATTAATACATCTGTAACTATCAGAAGGCATGCATGGCTCCGAAAGTCTGGATTTAAACCAGAGATTCAGCAAGCAGTTCTCAATATGCCTTTTAACGAAAAAGAACTGTTCGGTCCAGAAGTGGACACAGCGATTGAGAAACTCAAAAAAGACACGGACACTGCTAAAGCCATGGGCGCACTCTACTCCCCGCAGAGCAGAGGGAATTACAGCACATTCCGTAAAACACCCTTTAGAGGGGGGTTTCGGGGTCAAAGCACACAAGCCAGCACCTCACAGGCAACACCGTCCAGTTACCAGGGACAGTACAGAGGAGGTTTTCGGGGACAATATAGAGGAGGGCAATTCCCTAGGAATAGAGGAAAATTTCAAAGCCCCAAAACCCCTACTACTAAGCAGTGACTCACATGTCACTCACCCCCTCCACACAACACCAGTGGGGGGAAGAATAAGTCATTATTACAAAGCATGGGAGGAAATCACTACAGACACGTGGGTTCTAGCAATTATCCAACATGGTTATTGCATAGAATTTCTACAATTCCCTCCAAACATACCACCAAAAGCACAAAATTTGACAAAACATCATTCCAATCTCCTGGAGATAGAAGTGCAGGCACTATTGCAAAAGAATGCAATCGAATTAGTGCCAAACACACAAATAAACACAGGAGTTTACTCACTGTACTTTCTGATACCAAAGAAGGACAAAACACTGAGACCAATCCTAGACCTCAGAATAGTGAACACATTCATCAAATCAGACCACTTTCACATGGTCACACTACAAGAAGTATTACCATTGCTAAAACTACACGACTACATGTCAACTTTAGACCTCAAGGACGCGTATTTCCATATACCAATACACCCATCGCACAGAAAATACCTAAGGTTTGTATTCAAAGGAATACATTACCAATTCAAGGTACTGCCTTTCGGATTAACAACCGCACCAAGAGTATTTACCAAATGTCTAGCGGTAGTCGCTGCACACATCAGAAGGCAGCAAATACATGTGTTCCCATATCTAGACGACTGGCTAATCAAGGCCCATTCGTTAATAGAGTGCTCAAATCACACAAATCAGATCATACAAACCCTCTTCAAACTAGGGTTCACCGTCAACTTCACGAAATCCAACATTCTGCCGTGCAAGGTACAACAATACCTAGGAGCCATAATAGACACAACAAAAGGAGTAGCCACTCCAAGTCCCCAAAGAATTCAAAATTTCAACTCCATCATACAACGCATCTATCCAACACAAAAGATACAAGCAAAGATGATATTACAACTCCTAGGCATGATGTCTTCATGCATAGCCATTGTCCCAAACGCAAGACTGCACATGAGGCCCTTACAACAATGCCTAGCATCACAGTGGTCTCAAGCACAGGGTCATCTTCTAGATCTGGTGTTAATAGACCGCCAAACTTACCTCTCGCTTCTGTGGTGGAACAACATAAATTTAAACAAGGGGCGGCCTTTCCAAGACCCAGTGCCACAATACGTAATAACAGATGCTTCCATGACAGGGTGGGGAGCACACCTCGATCAACACAGCATACAAGGACAATGGAACGTACATCAAACAAAACTGCATATAAATCACCTAGAACTACTAGCAGTTTTTCAAGCACTAAAAGCTTTCCAACCAATAATAGTTCACAAATACATTCTCGTCAAGACAGACAACATGACAACAATGTATTATCTAAACAAGCAAGGGGGGACACACTCCACGCAGTTAAGCCTGCTAGCACAAAAAATTTGGCGTTGGGCAATTCACAACCAAATTCGCCTAATAGCACAATTTATACCAGGGATCCAAAATCAACTCGCAGACAACCTCTCTCAAGATCACCAACAGGTCCACGAATGGGAAATTCACCCCCAAATTCTGAACACCTATTTCAAACTCTGGGGAACACCTCAAATAGACTTGTTTGCGACGAAGGAGAACGCAAAATGCCAAAACTTTGCATCCAGATACCCACACAAACAGTCCCTAGGCAATGCCCTATGGATAAACTGGTCAGGGATATTTGCTTACGCTTTTCCTCCTCTCCCTCTCCTTCCTTACCTGGTAAACAAACTCAGTCAAAACAAGCTCAAACTCATATTGATAGCACCAACTTGGGCAAGGCAACCCTGGTACACAACGCTGCTAGACCTATCCGTAGTACCCTACATCAAATTGCCCAACAGGCCAGATCTGTTGACACAACACAACCAAAAGATCAGACACCCAGATCCAGCATCGCTGAATCTAGCAATCTGGCTCCTGAGATCCTAGAATTCGGGCACTTACAACTTACCCAAGAATGTATGGAAGTCATAAAGCAAGCCAGAAGGCCATCCACCAGGCACTGCTATGCAAGTAAATGGAAGAGGTTTGTTTGCTACTGCCATATTAATCAAATACAACCTTTACACACAACTCCAGAACATGTAGTGGGCTACTTGCTTCACTTACAAAAATCTAACCTGGCTTTCTCTTCCATTAAAATACACCTTGCAGCAATATCTGCATACCTGCAGACTACCTATTCAACTTCCCTATATAAGATACCAGTCATTAAAGCATTCATGGAGGGCCTTAGGAGAATTATACCACCAAGAACACCACCTGTTCCTTCATGGAACCTAAATGTTGTCCTAACTAGACTTATGGGTCCACCTTTTGAACCCATGCACTCCTGCGAAATACAGTTCCTAACCTGGAAGGTTGCATTTCTCATCGCCATTACTTCCCTAAGAAGAGTAAGCGAGATTCAGGCGTTTACAATACAAGAACCTTTTATACAACTACACAAGAATAAGGTCGTCCTAAGGACTAATCCTAAATTTTTGCCAAAGGTTATTTCACCGTTCCATCTAAATCAAACAGTGGAACTTCCAGTGTTCTTTCCACAGCCAGATACCGTAGCTGAAAGGGCACTACATACATTAGATGTCAAAAGAGCATTAATGTATTACATTGACAGAACAAAGAACATCAGAAAGACTAAACAACTATTTATTGCATTTCAAAAACCTCATGCCGGAAACCCAATATCAAAACAAGGTATAGCCAGATGGATAGTTAAATGCATCCAAATCTGCTACCTTAAAGCTAAACGACAGCTGCCCATTACACCAAGGGCACACTCAACCAGAAAGAAGGGTGCTTCCATGGCCTTTCTAGGAAACATCCCAATGCAAGAAATATGTAAGGCAGCCACATGGTCTACGCCTCACACATTCACCAAGCACTACTGTGTAGATGTGTTATCCGCACAACAAGCCACAGTAGGTCAAGCCGTATTAAGAACATTATTTCAAACTACTTCCACTCCTACAGGCTGAGCCACCGCTTTTGGGGAGATAACTGCTTACTAGTCTATGCAAAACATGCGTATCTACAGCGACAGATGCCATCGAACTGAAAATGCCACTTACCCAGTGTACATCTGTTCGTGGCATCAGTCGCTGTAGATTCGCATGTGCCCACCCGCCTCCCCGGGAGCCTGTAGCAGTTTGGAAGTTACCTTCAACTATTTGTATATGTATCATCTCAACCTTAAATAGGTACATACTTAGTCACTCCATTGCATGGGCACTATTACTACAATTCAACTCCTACCTCACCCTCTGCGGGGAAAAACAATCGAAGATGGAGTCGACGCCCATGCGCAATGGAGACAAAAGGAGGAGTCACTCGGTCCCGTGACTCGAAAGACTTCTTCGAAGAAAAACAACTTGTAACACTCCGGCCCAACACCAGATGGCGAGCTATTGCAAAACATGCGAATCTACAGCGACTGATGCCATGAACAGATGTACACTGGGTAAGTGACATTTTCATTTTCCTTCATTGTGGCCATAATGCTAGTTAGATGCATAGATGAGGTGGAGGCCCTTTGCTCCTTCTAACTATTAAATATTTCACTTGGGCAAAAGTGTTCTCACGTAGCTGTCTTTGTATAAAAAAAAAAAAACTCAACATTTCCTCAACCAGTGGTCTTCTTGGCTAGAGAGATCATTCACAACCTTGAACTTGGGTGAACTTTATCCTTTTTATTTTATGCAGCCAGTGACTGCTTTTTACCAGCAAACTAGTGTTTGGAGGAAATTCTTTTGGACCTGCTCAGGGGGGTTGTGTAGTGACCACCAGTAAGAAGGTCCTGGGGAGGGTGGGGTGCAGTTGGAGGAGGGCAGGCAAAAGGAGCGGAGAGAGAAACAGCAGGAAAAAGGGGGCAGGGACTGCTGCTACGACCAACAGTGCATGGTGAATTGCATTCAGTTTTATACATTTCTACAGATGTCCACTGCATTTCTCTGTTTTGGTGGCATTTGGCACTTTCTAGGCATGTACCTGTAAACACACATGCCAGGCAGCTACTCATGATTCTGCCTACTCTTTCTACTGGTATGCTCCAAGTTTGGTTAACTTTGGTTAGGAAATGTTTGCTGCCACTTAACTTGGGCTTAAAATGCCTTGCTGCCTACTCAATTCATTCCCATCTGCTGATTAAGCTACCTCGTAAAACAATCTAACAAAGGAGTCTAGGCCCAGGCGCAGTATCATCAAGAAGGATGAATCACTTGATCCAGTGACTCTTTCTACTGGTATGCTCCCAGATTGATTAACTTTGCCTTGCTGCCTACTCATTTCATTCCCATTTGCTGAGTAATCTACCTAGTTTCCCACCTGTGGGAAAACAGTCTAACAAAGGAGTCGATGCCCATGCGCCGTATCACCGAGATGGATGTCTCACTGGACCCCTTGATTCGGAAATGCTTCTTTGAAGAAAACATCTTTCAACACTCAAGACCCAACACTACATGGCAGGAGGATGCAGAGCATGTGATTGTGCAGCACTACATGCCACAAACAGATGCTTACTGGGTAAGTAAAATTTTCCTTACTTTTCTTTTTGTTTCTCAGTCCATGGGTTATGCATGTATTTTTCTTTTTCTGATGGATACAAATACCTGTGGAATCCTCACCTTATGAATTCTCCCAATGTGCCAGCATTCGGCTGAAAATCTTCTTCCTGGGCCTCCGTGACGACGAGGACGGCACAGTTGCACAGCTCCGCACGAGACTCCATCTGACGTCACCGTGACGATAACAGGTCCTCGCCAGCGTGCTGACATCAGTTCCCTTTTTTCTGTGCCTTTGACGTAAATGGTTTTCACCTAGCTCTTGTTACTGCTTCACTTTGAGTTGGTCCATTTTGTCTCTAGTTACAATTTCTCCTCATAGGAAGTCTGGATTTAAGCCTTGTCGGGAGTGCGGGGTTGCATGTCTGTTACGGACCCTCACGATGATTGTCTTTGGTGCTTAAGTCCGGAGCGTGACGTCGAGGAGTGTGTGTCCTGCCAAAGCATGAATCCGAAGGCGCTGAAGGAGAAAGAAGCCAGACTCTTTTTGGCTTAAGAAAGGGCACAGAAGTCATTGTAGATCTTCTCACACTTCTTCGAAGAAACATGAGAAGCTTCACAAACATGACTCTCGGCGTTGATCGGCTCGAAGCCGAGCGAGGTCCAGGTCTCCATCTAGACGGCGACGTGGCTCTCAAGGCCTTCCTCCCATCCCTTCACAGTCAGTCAGTTCAAGTCTTGATGGACAACACTACCGCAATGTGGTATATAAACAAGCAACGAGGAGTGGGGTTGTATCTTCTCTGCAGAGAGGCTCAGGACCATCGGGTTTGCTTGGTAGCGAATCATCTGGCCGGAGTTCTCAATGTACGTGCGGACAGTCTCAGTCGGCATTTCTCGGCGTCTCCATCCGGATCTGGTCCTTCACATCTTTCGGATGTGGGGTTCTCTGCAGATAGACTGGTTTGCCATTCAGGAGAACGCGCACTGCCTGTCGTTCTGCAGCCTCCAGCATCCGGTGCAAGGAGGTTTGGGAGACGCGTTCCAGATGTCTTGGTGCGACAAGTTGCTTTACGCATTTCCCCCATACCCTTTATTCCTCGGGTTCTGAGGTAGATCGCCAAGATCGGGCTCAAGTCATTTTAATAGCTTCAGATTGGCCGAGAAGGGTGTGGTACATGGACCTTCTCCAACTCTCACTGTGCACTCCGCTCCGTCTCAGTGCAGATCTCTCGCAGTCGCAGGGGCAGGTTCTACACCCCCACCTCCAGAGCCTGAACCTTCATGCCTGGAGATTGAACGGGGCAATGAGTTCTTTCTCTCTCCCACCAGAGGTAGTGGATGTTACTTTTATCGGCCAGGTGACACTCCACTAAGACTGCTTATGTCGAGAGGTGGACGAAATTCGTAACTTGGTGTGGAGAGAAACAAATTGATCGCTTGAGGGCCCATCTGTCTGATCTGTTTGCGTTAGCTTTGGCACAGAAGGGTTGTGCAGTTGCGACTGTCAAAGGCTATTTGTCTGCAAGTCAGCCTTTCTTTGCCTTCCGGATCAACCCTCCTTGTTTAAATCGCCTATTGTTGTTAGGTTCTTAACAGGTTTAACAAATACATTTCGTCCCACTCCGTTTCTTATGCCTCAGTGGGATTTAAATCTGGTTTTGAATTTTTTAATGGGTTCACCGTTTGAACCCATGCATTCTTGTCTAAGATTATTAGTCCTGAAGTCAGTTTTCCTGATAGCTGTGAGTGAGCTTCAGGCCCTTAGTGTTGAACCTCCCTTTACTTCATTCTTTGCTGACAGTGGTGCTGAAAACCAGGGCAGCATTTCTCTCTAAAGCTGTCACTCCTTTGCATATGGGGCAGTCTATTACCCTTCCATCTTTCTACTCTCCTCCTCATCCTACAAAGGAGGAAGAGAGACTCCATCATTTGGACCCCAGAAGGGCTCTGTTTTTATATTGAGAGAACAAAGGAGTTTCGGTTGGAGAACCAGCTCTTCGTTGGATATGTAGGAAAGAGGAAGGGCAGAGCGGTCCATAAAATAACTATATCCAGGTGGGTCATTCTTTGCATTAAGATCTGTTAATCGTTGGCAAAGAAGGTTCCTCCTGAGGGTATTAGAGCCCATTCGACCAGGGCTAAGTCTGCCACTTCGGCCCTTGCTAGAGGTGTTCCGGTGGTGGATATTTGCAAGGCAGCAACTTGGGCGTCCCTCCACACTTTGACGAAGCATTATTGCTTGGACTCGAAAGTTAGGAGGGACGCCCATTTTGCACGTTCTGTGTTGCAGAATTTCTTGGTTTGACCGGTCAGGCACCCACCTCAGAGTACGGTACTGCTTTGGGACTCTATTCATAAGGTGAGGAATCCACAGGTAGGCGTATCCATCAGAAGAACAAGTTACTTACCTTTGGTAACGCTTTTTCTGGTGGATACACTAGCTACCTGTGGATTCCTCACAGTTCCACCCACCTCCCCATTGCCTGTCTGGTCATACCAAGACATTTGTATTACAAGTGTATATATGGTTTGATAATTTTTATATATAAATGATTGTTGTAATTGTGTTAAATCAATATGATTTTATGTATGTATTCATTTGAGCTATCGTGAGGTCGTTTTTCATCTGTTCGCCTCAAAGGCATATAACAAATGGGTGAAACTGACGTCAGCACGCTGGCGAGGACCTCTTATTGTCACTGTGACGTCAGACGGAGTCGTGTGCAGAGCTGTGCAGTTGTGGCGCCCTCGTCGATGTGGAGAGCTGGGAAGAAGATTTTCAGTCGAATGCTGGAGCATTGGGAGAATTCATAAGGTGAGGAATCCACAGGTAGCTAGTGTATCCACCAGAAAAAGCGTTACCAAAGGTAAGTAACTTGTTCTTTTGCACTCCTGTGCTTCTGCCCGAGCACGCTGCTTCCCCTCAATGTTGGTCCGTTGCTTCTCTTATCCTTTTCCATGTAGCTTCCACCTACCCCCAGGCCGATATTTGTTGCTCCTCTGCTCAGCTCACTGTGGCTGCATGTGTTCCTCCCACCTGCTCCCCACTTGTGCCCCCAGTCCTCAAGCCTTCTAGCTGCAGTTTACTTATGGGCTTCTCCCTCTCTAATGCGCCTTTCTGTTACTTTCTTAATTTACAGTTCCAAGATGGAACAGTAGATTAAGAGTTTAAGCTTGTGTTTATACCTTACCATGCTGAGGTTGCCATTTTGGCTTTTTTGCTGTTGCTATTCACCATTGACAAAAAGAATAGGAAATTCCAAAAGGTCTTTTAAATCGTTTCAAAGACAAACCCTGGTGGTTATGCCAGTGCTTCAACTTTAATTCAGAAAAAAAGAACATGTACCAAAGGGTGAGTTGTGTTTTGCTTCAAGTCTATATTGGATGGTTGTCATTACTTCTACTGGTGTACATATTCATAGCCCATCACAACGTTTATAAAATGCTGTACTGCACAGTATCAGATTAAAATGTTTAATCATTTGATTTCATAATTGTCTGACTGGCGAATGCTTTACATTTTGATCACATTCCTGAGGTCTAAGTTGTGCACCAGTGGTCCAAGTAAAAGCACCAGTATTTAGTAATGACAAAACATTGTTACAAAGGTGGAAACATTGACCCTGTTAAAGTGCCAGTGCCTCTCTGTATTTCATTCAGCATTGAAACAACGCAAACATTGGACATCCTAATGTCCATTGAGTTGAGCAATTAAAGATGCCAGTAGATGCTTCTCTGTGGATTTTGTCAGTTTGGTTTATAAAACTGCATATGCATTCATGAATATTTCGGACTTGCCTGATGTATTTAGACATGCTGTGCCAAATGAGGCAGGTAGTTTTTCCTGTCACATCCTATTTCCCACACTTGTGCAAACTTAAACTGTCGAGCTAGGTTGTATTAGGTTGGTCCATATTGATCAGAATTTCAAATAGCCCCATGACAAAATTTGTATGCCATCAGCCTAAATAGTAATTGTTTATAGGTTGTTTTCCTGAAAACGTAGCACTGCTGTGCCTGTGGACATGTGTCGGAAACCACAGATTTAAAGAGTTCTTGTAAGATTTTGTCAATTTATTTCCATAATTTTTTTATTGAATTGTCAATGCAGTTGCACTAACAAGCTCATGTCTAAACTGTAAGATGAATGAGGAAGTGATATGGTTCGCAGTTGCCTAATGCTGCTTCCTCAGTGGTGCATAGAGTTTTGGTTGGCATCCGAATCACATTTCATAAATGCAGTCCGATAACGTGGGAATTATGTCAACCAAAATACAAGACTACATTTTACATGTCTGACAGTCTCCTTGTTGACCGCTCTTTGCTTTTACAAATGTAATTTTTTCTTCATTTGCTATCAGGTTTAGCATAGTGTTCCCACATACACCCTTAGCTAATTCTCTGAGATCTGAAAGGCAGCTCTCTCATATGTTCAGTTTTCCCCATGGAGTTGTGGGTTGCGTGACCATGCCATACAATCTTCTTTATAATTGTTAGACTGTTTGTTGCAGGTAGCACATGAAGCAGACCCTGTTATGGTGCATGTGTTCTTGTATATCACATCATCCAATTCAAATAACCTTTATACTGATATGCACCATCTGCTGGTCAGGAATCCAGATAGTGAAGATTAACCATGCATACTTATTATGCTAATTTCGGGTTACCATTCAGACTGTATACTCTCTAAATTCATAAAAATGTCTAACATTCAGTTTTCTTTTACAGTGTTTGCCTTCAGAACATGACATAGTGTTTTTGTTGGGACTGGACCATGTTGGATGATTAGTTTACTGTTTGCAAAACAGTAGTAAGAGAAGGGACATGTCTTAATTTAAAAAAGAAAAGTTGTGTGTAAAAATACGATATATATCCTTTGTCAATTAAAGTGATTAGTATCGTTTTTGATTTGAGGATATTCTGGATTCCATTGTAAAATTGCTTTTACATTTTTGCATAGTCTTGTAGACTTGGCCAACATAGACCCATCTCAAAGCTGCTCTCCGATGGCATTATGAGAGTTGAATCTACAGCAGCCAAGAGGCTCTCTGAAAGTCCTGTCACAGATTGGTTCACACAGACTGCAAATGCTAACAATGAAGCTTTTTCAAAACTCAGAGTTTATGCACAAGTTTGCAGATATGATCTAGGTAAGCATTTCTTTTTGTTGTTTTAAATTTGATGGTGTGCGTCATGCTAAATGCATAGGCATTCAATAGGCAATTAAGAAAAAAAAAAAACTTATTGAGCTAAGATTGTTTTCAGTTCAGTAAACTGTGGACCACAAATATTTCCTCTGTGAGGTTACATATTATGCATGTTATGCATGTTTCTAAGCAAGCAGACAAAGCACAAGGTCTCACTATTTTGAACTGGATGATTGTTTGCTTCCTGTAAACCAGCATTTAATGTGAAGGGGACGAAATTTGCAACAGAACAGACAAATCATGAATCTGCCCTATTGTTTTTGAGCATTTATTTTATAGTTTTAGCCAGTTATAAATTGCTCAATAAACCCATTAGTGCTAGGGATGTACCACAGCCTTGCATGTGTATACAGCTGGTAGAACCATGATTTACAAATGTTTCCATCTTTTCTAGGTCCATATCTTGCTTCTCAGACTTTGGACAGCTCATTACTTTCACAGCCCAACTTTGCTCAAGCTGCAAGCCAGTTCATACCAGTTCACCAACAAGTGAGCAGTAGCACGGGAAATTCAAGCACTGCATCATCCATCTCCGCAGCTTCAAACTCAGTAACATTTTCTTCAAGCAGTTCCATGCCTTCAGTTACTTCAAATACTTCTACATCTGCAGCCCTAGGTGGTGGCTTATCAAACAAGCCATCTTCATTTCCTCCTTTTGGCAACATAAACAATGGCTCGTCAAGTGCCATGGCTGCACAGGTTAATGCAGTTCAGAATGGTCAAGCTGCACAGCAGGCTGGGCAGCCATCCCAGCCTCAACAAAGTCTTCAGGCCACATGCACTCCAGGAGAGGCCTCAGCTGCCGCTGCCACTGCTGCTTCTATACAACAGGCAGAAATCTCTGAAAGGTAATTTAAATGTTTTTAGATGATGGAAAACAGTTAGATGGTTTAGAGCTTAACATTTTTTTTCCAAGTGATTAGCATTTCTGTTTATCAGATAAATCTCAGGCCATGTATTTTGAGAGAGCTATTTTTTAAACATATGGCTGGAAATATCCAGTAGTGGGTGTCACAGAATGATGTGACGTTGAAGATACTGGATGTTTGATTGCTTGCATCTGTGGATCTGTGGATACACATGCTGTGCATACTTCTGACATCTAGTGTTGGGTCTAGAAGGTTGCAAGTTGTTTTTCTTTGAAAAGTCTGAGTCATGTGGTATAGTGGCTCCTCTTCTCCCTGATAATGTGCATGGGCATTGGCTCCATCGTTAGATTGTTTTCTTCCTCCATTGGGTCTGGTCGTGTTTTCGCCAAGCTCCAGATCAAGACAGTTTTTCAGACTCTTCTGTTCGGGATACCTCCTATACAGTCTGTATTGCCTTTTGCACAGGTATTTCCAATCCTTTGCGTACTCTGATCGAAGAAACTACCTATTGGATTGTCGCAGATCCGAGAAAGACCCTTCGGGCCACCCTTTTCTCAGTTCCAACGTCTCGAGAATGAACTTCTGATGGAACAGACTCCCTCCCATTTCTGTCCTAAGTGCCACCTGAAGTTCCCCTGTACCAACTAGCAGCAGTTTCTCTCTGGACCATAAAGAGGAGGACTACGAGGCTTGCTAGTCTTTTCGATCTAAGAAAACCTTGCAAGTTCGAAGAGCCCGTGGTCGCGAGATGCAGTGGCAAGAGATCAAGGACCCCAAGATATTTACAGACTCAAAGACACCATGTCTAAGGCGGGGCAGGAGCTTCAAGATGCCTCGACTGCAGAAGAATAGGCTTTCTCCGTTGAGGATTTGGACTCCAAGGTTGATCCAGTTCTTGATGCAAGACCTTCCTCCAGCTTAACCAGTTGTGAGTACCAGTTCACATGCTCAGCATAAAATGTTCTCTACCACAAAGCAAGACCTATCGGGCCGGCACTGAAAAACTGATTCGGAAGCTCCGGCACCTAGCTCGGCTCCAAAAAGCAAACCTAACCCTGCCACTTCGGTACAGAGCCTAACACCAGCTTCTGCATTGGAAGCTTCGACCTCCCATTTGGCACTGCCTGCTCCAGCATTGAAGAGATCGCTGCCTGCCTCAGCACCAACAATTTCGGGATCGAAACTCCATAGCGCCTCAGCACCAGAAAGACGAATTCCCACACCTTTGAGCTGACTAGTTAAATTGAGCCTATCCTCCACAAAATGAAGCAGCAGGTCGATACCAAACAATTGCAGCTTCATATTCAACTTCAGACGGGCCGTGTCTTGGTTAAAGCTGTAGTTTCCACCTCTTCTAAAAGGCGGCTTACGTTTGAGGACACCATTGATATTCCTCTGCCTCCTACCAAACACAAGAGTGGATAGAGACTCTGTTGACATACACCCTCCTCTGCCTTCCTCTCCAGCACCAACCAACCACACCACCACTCCACCTCCTCATTCTCAGGTGACCCTCTTGATATCAAACCTCAGAGTTCCCCTCACTTTTTCTATGCCATTCATGACCGGGATGACACTGCCTTTCTCCCCACACATAGACCCGTGGTCCCAGTATGATGTCAACCCCTACACCAATACTGATATGTACCTAACTAGACCATCCCCACTGGATGATACTTCTTCCTTTCAGGAACTCATTGGAAGAGCAGCCACGTACCATCAGATGCCCCTAGAGAAAGAACCAATTGAGGACTATTTTTTGTTTGAAAGCCTTACTACATCCCATAGAGCCCACAGTACTTGCCCATGCTTAAGGCTATGATGAGGCATGCAGAAGATTTCTTTTTATTTAAAGATCGTGCCAGGGCACGCATAATCACTCCGCATGTAGAAAAGAAGTATAACGTTTCCCCCTCATACCCAATTTTTATTAGAGGTCAGATTCCGTGGTGGTCTCCAGTGTAAGAACGAGTCAACTCACAAGCAGTTGCTGATGCTCCGCCTCATGACAAGGAGAGCAAGCTGATCGACATCTGGCAACCGTGTTGCTACTGAACCAGCCAGCCATTGTCACATCACTAATACATATAGTCTGCTTCATAGATTTGACCTTGCCCAACATGGTTACTGTCTGGAGCTTATTTCCACACTTCCAAGCATTCCTCCTCACAATCAGGCTTTCAGCAGAACATATATTTCTGCTCAAATACGAAGTACAGCCCCTACTAAGCAAAGGAGCGATAGAACCAATCCTCTGCCTCATCAAGGAACAGAAGTATATTCCCTATATTTTCTCACCCCAGAAAGGACGGCTCCTTGAGGCCTATTCTAGAGCTCAGTCCTTTAAATAACTGCATCCTGTCAGAACATTTTCATACAGTCTTGCTTCAGGGTTTGTCCCACTACTTCAAGACAACTTTCTCTCAGCACTAGATGTATAGGATGCCTTTAACATTCCCATGCACCCAGCACATCGCAAATACCTCTGATTTGTGATAACAGGACAACATTACCAATTCAAAGTACTTCCCTTTGGGGTCACTACTGCCCCAAGAGTTTTCACAAAGTGCCTGGTGGTTGTCGCAGCTCACTTGTGCAGACAAAATATCTACGTCGTCCCATATCTGAAGGACTGGCTTATCAAAGTCAGCACCCTCACACCATTTCTACACCACACTCGAGACCTGCTTCTTCAGTTACGATTCACTATCAATTTCCAAAATCCGCACCTGAATCCTCTTCAGATCCAGCCCTCTCTAGGGGCTATTCTGAACATGTAACTAGGACTAGACTAGCCTACTCAAATGCAGCAAAGATAAAAAACTTTCAGACACAACTCTCCCATTTCCGCCACAATCACCAAGTCGCAGTAAAATGTCATAAGGCTTCTGGGCATGATGGCCTCTTGCATTGCCAATGTGCCACATTCTCTTCTTCGCATGTGCCCATTGCAGGAATGTCTAGCATGCCAATGGTCTGAGGCATCAGATGTCTATATCTGTTGTTGGTAGACAACCAACATCGCTTTCTTCTGCAGTAGACCCTGTTCCACAGATCATTTTTACAATAAACACCTCTCAGACAAGAGTTGGGCGCTCACCTTCAGGATCTTACAGTCCGGGTCTCTTGGATCTCACAAATCATGGTATGCACCTCAGTTACCTAGAGCTTTTTAGTTGTTCACCTAGCGCTCAAAACATTTATAGTTCACCTCATCAACAAGGTGACAGCCATGTATTATGTGCAGAAGCAGGGTTGGAGGTGGCCTCTGCAACACTTTCACAGACAATTTGGCACTGGGCCATTCACCACATTTACCTGATAGTGGAACACCTCCCAGGGGCACACAGCTTTGCTGACATACTCAACAGGATGCAGCAACAAGTCCATGACTGGGAAACGCCACCCTCTAGTCCTGCTTCCAGACATTGACCTATTTGCAACAAAGGAAAATGCTAAATCCCCACACTTCACCTCCAGGTTCCCACACCCTCACTCCAAGGGCAATGCTATGGATGAACTGGTCAGGGATATTTGCCTACACTTTTCCACCTCTCCCTCGCCTTATGTTTCTGGTTTGGAAGCTCTGGCAAATATCCTTCATATTGATACTAGTGGCCCCACATAGGCCGGATGAACTGGTCAGTTTGAGGAAAGAGTTCTGGCAGTGGGGACCTTGTTAGCAGGGACTTTCAGTCAAAATCACGTCGGATGCCAAGCAAAAGGTGGGGGCTAACCATTCCAAAGATGGTGCTTTCCTTCACAGTCCATCTCACTGAGAACCATGGTCAAATCAGGCACCCAAATCCCAAGGAATTGAATCTTGTGAAATGACTCCGGAACTCCTGAGGAATGCATGGATATTTTTAAGGAGGCACATACACCAAGTTCCAAAGCATCTTATGCAGCAATATGGAAATGCTGTCTGCTACTGAATATTTAAACAGTTGGACCCTTTCAAAGTATCAGTGCCAGGTATTTTTGTATCTTCATTTGCAGAAAGCAAACTTAGCATTCACTTCCATAAGGTTACATCTGGCAGCAATGGCTGCTTGCCTTCAAAACAGATAGCACTTTTCCCTTTACAGAATCCCAGTTATTAAAGTTTTTATGGAAGGACTTAAGAGTGATTCGGCTAAGGTACCTTCTTGGAACCTTAACACTACTCACTAGGCTCAGGGGCCCACCGTTTGAACCTTTACATTCTTGTTCTTTACAACTTCTGTTTTGGAAAGTTGCAATCTTAGTTGCAATCACTTCCCTTAGATGTGTAAGTTCCAGGCCTTGACCTTGCAAGAACCTTTTTTCCAAATACACAAGGATAAAGTAGTTCTTCGCACCAGCCCAAAATTGTTACTGAATGTGGTATCTCAATTTCATCTGCATCAAACTATAGAATTGGCAGTCCTTTTCCACACCCTGATTCTGTTGCTGAAAGAGCCTTCCACACTTTAGTTATAAAGAGAGCACTTTTGTTCTACATTGATAACTAAAACATTTAGGAAAACTAAACACCTTTTTGTTGCCTTTTCTCTACCACAGAAAGGCAATCCTATTACTAAATCCAGTATAGCAAGATGGATTGTTAAATATATCCTAACTTGTTATGCTAAAGTCAGACGTCCACTACCTATTCCTCCTAGAGCACAATCCACTCATAAAAAAGGAGCAACTATGGCCTTTGTAGGAAACATTCCCATAGCTAACATATGTAAGGCAGATACTCACACCTTAACTAAACATTGTGTGGATATTTTTAGCACAACGTCAAGCTAACGTAGGTCATGCAGTGCTACCTACACTACTCCAGACCACTGCAACACCCACAGGTTAGCCACCGCTTTGGAGAGGCACTGCTTTACAGTCTATGCAGAGCATGTTTATCTACAGCCACACATGCCATTGAACAGAAAATGTTATTTATCCAGTAAGCATCTGTTTGTGGCAAGTTGTGCTGTAGATTCACATGCATTCACCTGCTTCCCTGGATACCTGTGGCCGTTGCAATCTTTTCTGTACATTCATATGCATGGCCATCTTATGTTTCTCACTCTTACACTAATTCCATTCTCATCCGCTTGCGGTGAAAAAATTTAACAATGGAGTTGATGCCCATGTGTATTACTAGCTAGAGGAGGAGTCCCTATGTCTTGTGACTCGAAAGACTTTCTGAAGAAAACAACTTGCAACCTTCTGGATACAACGCTAGATGGCAGAAGTATGCAGAGCATGTGAATCTATAGCACTACATGCCACAAAAAGATGCTTACTGGGTAAGTAACATTTTCCTTCTCAGTCATGGAATCTTTTTATTAATCTTTTTTACAAACATTTGTTTGGCATCCTGGAGTACTCAGCAGAGGAATACATCTTAGTAATGAAAAATGTATCTAAAAGGTGACCTTTTTTCCAACCCTGACATGTATGAAAGGATTTCAGGTTTCCCATTAAAATAAAGCTTTGAGTAATGGGGCAATGCATGCTGTGACAGGTTCACATTCATATCTAGAGTATTCACTTTCATAAACTTCTGCAACCATGTACATGTTTACGTTTAGTCACCATAGGAATCTTCTTCAACCATGGTCAGATTGGCTTTAAGGACATGGGCCAATCTGGCATTGCATGAATGTCTGATCTGACAGGTCAGTGCATGGGCCCTTTTTCTGATGGTTTATCGTTGGGTGGTCTTTCTTTGTTTTAACTGTTGATTTCTCTTGTTACCATGAACATTGCATACATTTATGCAAAGTGCAGGCAGCCTCACATACCTCACAAAAAGCCTATATATTGTGCCTTTATAGGCTTAAAACCGCCTCAGTTAGCAAGTCTTGGTCACTTTGTGAGCTGATTTGCTAATGCCACTTCTATTGTGGTGGACAGGCCTATTTGGATGTCCATTGGCACTGATATGACAAGCAGGCTGCAGTGCTGCAAAGACGTGTCTACTGTTCAGGCCTTCGTAGTAGTGACCGATGCAGCAAGGCTTTTGAGAATAGCTCCCAGCCTAGTTTGTATACCTTAAAATTGGTAGTCAAAATTGAAGGTGAAAAGATAGTGCTGTGTATCAGGCAGAACTATTTGAAAATTCATTCCAAAATCAGTAGGCAATAAAAATACACATTTTGATCTCAGTACTTCCAACTTCGGAAGCCATATAACCTTATGCTTTCTTTAAAGAATGCTATAACTTAGGCCTCTTCTGTCCTTGTCTCACTTAGTCCAGGTTTTCTGGAGACGCTTGCGTTTTTCATATTGCATTCATATTTTTTCTTTCCCCCTTGCAGCAAGGTATTACTTTATTTCAACTTGACAGTTACTGCTTATCACGGTGCCCTCTTAATGGAGAGGGAGTGGCATACAATTGTGACTCGTTTATATTTGTGGAAAATGACAAGCTGAGCTTTAAGTTACTTCTCAACAAATGGCTCAATGCAATCCGATTTTTCATTTTTCTGTTGCATCCAGCTCCTCCTATCTTTGAGGTACTTTTGCAGCATGAATCTTTCCTGGATTCACATGCTGTTCATTATTATTCCAACAAATTAGTGGTTTGGTCCAGAATTTTTCTGTCTTTTTTTTTGCTCTACTGGGCGCCATGTCCTGTCCATCTCCCATGTATCCTGCCCCATGTCATCAGAAACCTGCCCTCGAAGCCCATTTGTTTGGTTGCCATCTTTGATTTTTTTTTTTTGCCTTTTGGTCTGGAAGCAGAGATAGAATGCCTAAGATTTTCGAAGGAGACGAAACCTTTTCACCAAGCTTTTGGACTGTCTACGTAAAGCAGCTTACCACTGATAAAAAAAAAAATAACTGTCAAATCTGCATCCACTACAAGGGTAGGACAGGTAAGGAAACAGGGCATACCCCTTTAGGTTTTCGTCATAGTGCAACGTAAGTGCTCCCAGAAGGTTTCACATAAGGTCTGCATCCTGTCTCTCCTGAAAGACCACGATGCAGAGGGTTGAATTACGTGTGCAAAGTTCCAGCCCAAGTCATTAATCAAGGTAGAAACCATGGTCGGCACACTACGATATGGCTCAGTCTAAGACATCCCTGGAAAACCAAGGTCTCAAGGGAGGAGAACCTGGAGGCCACAGTTGACTGAAGGGAAGGACTCTACGGTTTTCTCAATGTCAGACTTATAAAGTGACTTAAATTGTTGACGGAAGTAAAGCAAAATGAAGGTAACACAGGAATGCTCTGGCACCAAACCAAAGTTTTAGAAGTAACCGACGTGGCTGAGGGAAAGCTGAAACTTGGAGCCCTACTGGTTGAGGTTGAAAGACAGCATTATCAGTCGACCCTCTGAACTGGCCTCAATGTCAAACAATCAAGACCATGGGAGCGAGAAAGGTAACAAGGGAAAGAGGCCTCTGCACCAAAAAGAACAGCTTTGACGCTTGATTTTGGACAAAAAAACTCTATCAAAATGAAGAGACGGGCTCAAGGCTGAATGAAGGGGCTGATAATGAGAAACAAAGTTTTCAATAAATCCCTGAAGGTATTCAGAATCTCTAATGGGAGGGGAAATGAATTGGTAGATATGGAAGCCACAAGAACTCCAGAACCCCACAGGAAGAGGGGGATGAGGACATTTCTTCATAGGAACAAGGCCTATTCGACCAAGGTTTCCTCCACCACTCCGAGGAGGACGGGTAGCAAGATGTGGAGACACTCCCCAGATAAGAAAGTTCACTCTTATCCAACCAGAGCATCCCCAACACGGGACATTGCTGTATACAATGCACTAATAAAGGCTGCTTACACCCATGTGGTACAGCTGGAAACACTACTACCAATGAAAAGGAAGTACCAGGTTTTGCTCACAGTTAAAATGTGTCTTAAATCGGGGTCAAGAGGCCTTCAACGTGCCTGTCACTGCAAAGACTGTTATATCCAGAGTGGAGAAATAATACTCTTGTCGAAAGTCACACCATCAAACATAATGTTGGGGCAGACATTGCAACGGCACGCAAGACTGCAAACGTGCCCACTACCAGAGGCTTTCCACTGAATCAAGAGCAAGTAAATGTAGTTAGTGGGGTGAACGGCAGAAGTCAGTGGCAACAAATTGGTGCATTGTCTGCCAAAACATTTCTAACTCCACCATTGAGAAGAGATGGAGGAGTTATGCAGCCTCACCCACAACAATACCAGTCAAGAACATTAGTGGAGGAAGGCAAGATAATCGCAAACATCTGCCTTAAATCCACCCTAGGCAAGGCTAGCAGGCAGTCATGCAGGGGCTCACAACTAAGTAGCATGCATCACTGAGGATCTCCAGCAGGAAGTACAGATGGCAGTACTGAACATGCACATCACAGTTGATACCCTCTTCTGCACCGCAGTGGATGAGATGCTACAGAAAATGATTATAGTGACGCAACATTGCAGTGTGGGCACTCCAACTCCGAGAGGGCTTACAAGGGTGACAGGCACAGAGGAGGAAACCAGCAGGAAGAGTATGATCGCTATAAACTATCCACCAGTTTCACACAACAAACAGCCCCTCCCCAGCGTACACACTGCAATGGCAGTATCCCAGCTTGCAAAGAAAACCCTTTCAAGACCAGGGCAATGTCCTACTAGGAAAAGGAACAGGACACAAATCAAAATGACTTGGTGTCACCTGCTCACCCACATTGAACACCAGAAGGGGACTGAATCTTGTGATTTCTCAGAATGACAAAAAAGAACCCCTCCAACAACTGGAATTAAACAAAATTCAGCATCGGTAGTACATACAGCTGGTAAGAGCACCTTCAAACATAAGACCATTGTCAAGATCCTGCAGGAAGGAAGGGGGGTGTATCTACTGCATGAGGTAAATGGTCTCACGAATAACGCAATAGAAAGGGTATAACAGCTACAAGGAATGTACTCAGCGTATTTCTTGGTGTCAAAGGGGGGGCAACACCCTCAGACCTAGTCTAGATCTGGGCATCTCAAACAAGTTCATAAAGATGCAAATATTCAAAATGGTAGCATTGCAAGAAGTCATACCCTGCTGGTAGGACACCATGGCAATAATGGATCTCAGAGACTCTTGCCTCCTTGTCCCAAAGAACAATTTACTGTGGTTTAAGGGACACATTGACTCACAAGAGTTGCATCTCTTTCTACCATACATCTCCCACAATGAAACTCAAAATCACAAAAATGACAGGTTCTATATTCTTTCACTCGTTCTGGAAGAACAAGACTATACCTAAAGAAACAAGAAACAAAACAAATAAATCAGTTAATAATTTGGACACCCTTTGTGGTGTGCTTCATCATAGACCATTCCATCCCACAATGTGAAGATGATACTAACATGGGGGGGCTCTACCTTCTTGAGAGGGAGATCAGAATAAATGTTTTCTGGTCAGATAAGGGTTCCAGAGTTTTATTTGCAACAACCTTTGTGTAAACCCATGTGTCCCCTTTATTTCAGATACACAGGACTGGATTAAAGAAGCAGGGGAGTGTTACAGAGAGCCTATGTCTTGAACATCCTCTCTACTTGTCACTTGCTAACATGTTTCGGCCTCCATAAGATCCCTCAAACGGTCTAGGGCCTTAGTCAGGGCAGTCAGTTGTACCCCTCCTATCTGTCTTAAGTTCAAATTTGTACATGCAGGTGAGTAAGTCTTACCTGTCCATCTCACAGTATTTCCTTGTAGGAATTGAATAAACTTCAACCGTAAACATCTGTCCTTTAATTGGTAACCTTTATTTCATTTTACTTTGTTCCATGCACAAATTTGTCAGCTCCTCATGCTAGTTCACTCTGTGTGGAAAATCACAGCATGCTAGACACACGTCAAAAGCACACTGGTGAGCATGCATGACTTGTCCACTTACTTACCCTTATATTGTCAGTTTCTTACATTAGCAGCCGCACCAGGGAGGAACGACTCCTGAAGTCATATATTTGTGTGAAAGAATGTAAGACATGGACACATAACATATCTTTAACTAGGACACTCTCTATTCCCAACTTAGATGTTGATGCATCAAGTCAACTATTTGAGGGGATTTCTCGGATTTAATCTGCTCATGAACTCCTGCAGTAAAGCACATCCTTGACATAATTACCTACTCTGTGGAAGTACATTGTCCCTTTTTATCCACAGAAATATATATGCAGTGTCACAATCATAATATTGCATACTTTGATTATCCTTAGGTTAAACCTACTGTGCTACACATTAATAGCTAGTGAGTGCAAATGTTCCCCCTGTTTCGATAAATTTAGGGATAATTACTTTCCATAACATTAGGAAACATGGCTGCATCAATAGAAAAATGTAATTGCTCCAAAATCAACATTGTTAGAGGCCATTGCATGTGGCTTACACGTTCACGTGTCCATACATGCATTGGCATAGTCATGCGTCGCATAACATGAGACCCCGCAGGTGGGCCCCAGTGCATTCGTCGTTTTTGCAACAAAGATTGCCAGCCACCATCATATTCTCCCCCCACCTTACTTTGTCAAGGCTCAGTTTCCATTTTTTCACCTAAAGCAAACACTGGTGCACTTTCTCTCCAGTTTTTGCGTGGTGGCTGCTGTGGTTAAATTGACCATGGTGTCTTGTGACGTGACAAGTCATACATCTGTGTCTTTGGCGAACTTGGGGAAATGAAGTCCCATTCAGTGCTATTCCAGTTTGCTTGCCTCTGTCGAGCAAATTATTACCTATCCCTACACTATAACATCTCATCTTTTGGTATTTTAATTATTTAATCAGAAAACTTCATACCCTTGCAGGTCACGCTGTCATGTGCCCATCTTATGTATGCACTCGAGGCTTCAGTTATCTATTACAAGCTTGGAATAACGTTTGTAATTTTTGTAACTTATTACTGGTTCTTTTTCTTGAAGATGTTGTCCTATTCAGCCAAGTCATATGTATGCCAAGAAAGCTAATAAACTTCCAACTGTGCATTTGGGATCGCAAAAAAATGTGTAATCCCGTATAGTATTCAACATCCCATCATTTTGTATGAAGTTCTTTTGAGTATGACTACAAAAAAAGCATTGTGGAAAAGGTAGGTCAAAATACAGATGGTGGCACCAGTATCATCTAGTACACAATTACATACTAAACGTAGCTGATATTCTTGAGTATGACTGTTCAATAACATTGTGGACAGGGTAGATAGTAGTGTTGATGATGATTCCTTTCATAATCTTCTCAGTCTATTCATATCACCTGTTCCTAGGAGGAGAACCGGACACTAGTTACCCCACCTGTGACAAGGTACTTCAAAATCTGTACGTAACCTATATGCCCACCTCATTAGTCATGTCGTTATTCCTCGGTTTTCATTTTTCCAGTACAAACCAACGGAAATAGTTGTCATGGTGTCCTTTCTCTAGAAAAAGACGCATCATTTTAGTAGCTTTTTTTTTTTTTGCATCTAAACATAACTTAGATATATATTAATACGTACTCTTTTCTTGTGGTTTTCCCTACATATTTCAACCCACATTTGCGGATCGTGATGTAGACCACATTACTCGAGCCACCATTACTATGATGCTTGATGACCCAGGGTGTTGAAAAGCTTAGATCAACACTGGTTGTTTTTGCTGTCAACGAGTATGCATTACACTGACCACATCAAAGTGACCTGTAACTCCCAGTGTGTCCCATAGAGACTGCTGTCATAGTGACCCATCTTGATCCCTATATCTTGTATGTACCACTAGGTCCTTCATGGTTCTATTGCTCCTGAAACCAAACCTTAGTTTCTCCATATTCAGTGGTCCAGTATTAAGGAACCTCAAATGTTCATCACTTTCTTGATCTCGTTAGACAGAGCAGTGTATGAGTGAGAGAAGTTTCTTGCACGGTTCCTGTACTCTGAGTAGCTGTTCTGGTCTGTATTCTGTGCTCTTTTTTTTTTTTTTTCTGGCCGGGAAATAATTTTCATTAGATACTCTATCTTTAAGCTTTTTTGTCAAGATTTTAGCATGTTTTATGTGATCCGTTTTCTCAGTGCACTTATGTCGTAGTTGTAAAAATTAGCCCGGGGGAGATTTTCTCAGAGGCTTCTTGGATGAAAGCTCTTGAATTGTATTAGTGTGTTTCTGTTGGTAGGTTTATAGAAAACCTCAGACTTAAGGACTCCGTCTGCAGCATAAATTTGCAAATCCAGAATATGTAGTTCCTTGTTCTTTATGGTGAATGTTGACCTTTAGAATTGGTTCATGCAATTTATTCATGAGGCAAATTTATTTGCTTCTTCCATGTTTCCGTCATAAAATAAAATGTCATCTGTGTACCGTCTCCATACCTTGATGTTCTTTCGTAATGGGTTCTGATCACAAAGGATCACCCTAAATTCAAAATCATATGCATACACACTCCAGTCTGCAAGTAGAAATCACCTTCAAACTCAACATAGTTCCTTGTCAATGCAAGGTGTAGGCACTGTGCTTTACAAATTTCTTTAGTCTCATGAAATCCTATTGGAAATCTGACTGTAATTAGTCCTCCACCTTCAAAGTCTCTTCTTGTGGAATAATTGTGTAAAGTGCCTGCTGATCATCAGTTCATCATCAGGGTCATATCGCTAATCAGTCAGAATGTTGAAGTTCCTTTTTGTCTTCCAAATAGGTCAGAGCCTCCTCCACAATGAATCTCAAGAACCAGTCCCAATATTTGGAGAGTGGTTCCAAGGCTGAACCTATCCCTGAGACTATGGGTCTCTATGGTGAGGAACAAATACCCTTATGTATCTTTGGGAGAATATACTAGTAAGAGATTTGAGGGACTGGAATGTAGAGAAATTCAGCCTATTTTCTTTTGGTGATACAACCATTTTCTAGTCCTTTATCGACTGGAAATTTTACTTTTACTACATCCACAGTTGGATTACCTGATAACTTAGTTTCTCTCCACAATTAGTAGTTTCCTTCATTCATCTTTGTACATCCCACAGGCAAGAACAATTGAACCTCCCTCGTCTGCCTGTTTTATAATGTATTTGGCTTGTCAGAGTAGGGCGATTGCCTTTCGTTGTCTTTTGTGAGACTGGAAGTGGTTTGAAATTTTCAACTTATCAATTTCAATGCTCACTACTTCTTGAAAGCCAACACCCAGGTGTCATAGCTTGAGTCGCTGGGGTGAAAGTTGACCAGTGTTTACTTCTACCTCACCATTTGCTTCTTGATCCTTAAAGAATATATGTAAACAAATCCTCCTGAAAAATTAATTATCCTCAGGATGTAATCTAAAGAGGTCACTTTTGGAGTGGATATAAACCCTAAGCCTTTGCCTAGTACTTGTTTCAGTTAAAGCTCCATCAGTCAAATTGAGTACTGCATTACCCTCTTCACTTAATTCCTGCTGGTACTTGGGGATGGTTCCATATCTGCCCCCTTTTTTTTTTTTTTTTCCTTCTGCCCCCTCCTTTCTTTAAAAAAATAAATAATAAAAAGGTCTTGTGGGTGCTTGCTGGGGGGGAATGGTGGGTTCACCTGTTTAGGGGAACCCATAAGCACTACCATTCCCAGTATGGTGTCTGATCCATATTAAGACCAGAAGGTTGCCATAACTCTTTTTTGGGCCCTGCCTTCCCTTTGTCAAGAGTGTGCCTTCTTCACTGCTTTTGGTATCAGATGATCCATTGCATTGTGAAGTTTCAAATTAATTATTTGACTTCCACTCAGTCTTCTCTGGATTAAGGATACATTTTTCATTGAGAATTTTTCAAGATCCTTTGGGGATTTCTGAATCTTCGTGTTAGTTTAAAAAAAAAAAAAAAAAGAACAAAAAAAAAATTAATTTAGTACCTACCTTATTTGTCTCCTCTAACCTCTTGACTGCGCAGATGATAGTCTGAGTTTTCAGGGTATTTTTTACTTTTCTTTATTTGAATTTACTGATTTTCAGAGTCTTTGCTGTTTTTGTCATAAGCACCAACTAACGGCGAGTGCATTCCCATTCAATCAATGACCAATCTTTACAGAATTCTTGTTCATCCAAGAATATCCTTGGTTCATTTTCAACAATCAGTCCCCATTGTGCTGCATTTTGTTTTGGGTACTAGTCATAGGAGCTCCGTGTAGCAGTGTTTTCACATGTCCTTTTTAATTCCACCAGAGATCCCCAATAGCCATTTTGTAATGGCCACTGATAAAATGCAGTATCTCCCAAAAAGTGGTGGCTCTCCTAGGAGAGATGTGACCACTTGGTCATCAAAGAGAGGCCTTCTGCCATTATTACTCTGAAACAAAGTTAATTTGTAACTCACAAGATCAAAAACCCTCTCACAGCTGGTCCGCTGACCAACACACTAACACGCACAACAAAAGAGGTAGATTCAAAATGGTAACATTGCAAGAATTCATATCATGTGGTGGGACAACACAGCAGTAATAGAGCTCAAACACACGTACCTCCTTGTCCCAAAGAACAACAAACACTAAACATTTCTGAGGTTTGTGGTTGACGGGATGCATTGACTCCCACAACAAGAGTTAGAGGTCGTCCTACAGTACCTTCTCCACAGTGAAAGTCAAAACCACTAAAAATTCAGCAAGTCGTATCTTCCTGTACTTGTACTAGAATAACTCCTAAAGGATCAAGAAGCAAAAAAAAAAAAGATTTGGATGGAAAGGCCTCACACACAATTTGTAGCATTCTTCATCACCAACCAATCCTTCCCATCATGTTAAAATGATACCAACTTAGTGGTCTCAACATTGAGAGGGGGGTGAGAAAAAAAACAAATTCTGGTCATATAAGGGTGTCCAGATGTTTATGTAAAACCTCTACATAAACCCAAGAGTTCCCTTTATTTCTAGTACACAGAGCTGGATTAAAAGCAAACAGAGGGATGTTACAAGATCAGGGTGCTACAAAAGTGGTGCCACAGGTGTTCATGAAGCTTGGTGGTAGTTATGTCACACAGTTGAAGACAAGGAGTCCATGGATGACTGGTTGGTAAAAGTGGGAGCGTTCAGACAGTTTTGGAGGAAACAAGAGGTTCAATGGCATCTGTTGCTGCAGATACACATGTTGTGCACAGTCCGCCATCTGGTGTTGGGTCGGAGTGTTACAAGTTGTTTTTCTTCGAAGAAGTCTTTCGAGTCACGAGACCGAGGGACTCCTCCTCTTTGCTTCCATTGCGCATGGGCGTCGGCTCCATCTTAGATTGGTTTTTTTCCGCCCTCGGGTTCGGACGTGTTCCTTTTCGCTCCGGGTTTCGGGACGGAAACATAGTCAAAACTTCGAAAAACTACATCGGTATTGTTTTGCTCGGGATCGGGATAGTTAGAATCGACACCGAATCGTGAAGAGCTCCGGTAGCCCTTCGGGGTAATTTCGATCCCCCGTCGTGGCCTGGTCGGCCCGACCGCGTGTAACATCGACACCGATGGAACGGACCCCGTTCCGATTCTGTCCTAAATGCCACAATAAATATCCATATACGGACCAACATTTGGTCTGTAACTTGTGCCTGTCACCCGAGCACAAAGAAGAAACTTGTGAGGCCTGTCGTGCGTTCCGGTCCCGAAAAACACTCCGTGACCGGCGAGCCAGAAGATGACAGATGGCGTCCACGCCGACAGAACGCCGAGAGTTCGAGGAACAAGGAGAAGAGGAGGAAGCCTTCTCCATCCATGAATCTGACTCGGATGAATTCGACGTCGACGAAACTGTGAGTAAGACGTCGAAAAGCACACAGCACAAGAAAACAGACAAGGCCCAGGGGACGCCACTGCCAACTGACCATGGCTCAACCCATAAAGGTGACCGTGCATCGGCACCGAAAAAGGCCGAACTGGTGCCCAGAACGTCCGACTCGGGTCGAGACACAGGCACGCAACATTCTCGGGACCGAGAAAGTGTTGCCGAAAAGGATCGACGCTGAGAAAGCGGAGCAGACGCTGCTCGACGCAGAGACAGCGGCACCGAGGATGATAGACGCCGAGAAGGCTCGACTCCGAAAAAGAAGAGATTCGCCTCGGAGCCGAAAACAAAAAAAGACACAGTTTCGGTGCCAAAACAACCAGCAACCGAACCCACTACCGGCTCATATTCAGAGGAACAATCATTGTCCTCTCAAATGCGTAAACACAGGTTTGAAGTGGAGTTACAGACTACTGATGTAGACCATACACAAAAGAGGATCTTCATCCAGAGTGGAACAGGGAAGATTAGCACTCTTCCACCAATCAGGAGAAAAAGGAGACTAGAGTTCCAAACTGAACAACTAACACAACAAGCAAAGGTGGCAAAAGCAACTCCGCCACCCTCTCCTCCACCTGTAACTCAGATATCACCGGCACAAACTCCGTCGCATTCACCGGCTCACACCACCATGAGCCAAGATGACCAAGATGCTTGGGACCTATACGACGCCCCAGTGTCAGACAATAGTCCAGAGTCATACCCTACCAAGCCCTCACCACCTGAGGACAGCACAGCGTATGCGCAGGTGGTAGCTAGGGCAGCAGAATTCCACAACGTGTCGTTACACACAGAACCTGTCGAGGATGACTTCCTTTTTAACACCCTCTCCTCCACCCATAGCAACTACCAAAGCCTGCCTATGCTTCCAGGAATGCTAAGGCACGCGAAGCAAATCTTCAAAGACCCTGTCAAGAGTAGAGCGATCACTCCGAGGGTAGAGAAAAAATATAAAGCACCTCCCACAGACCCTGCTTTTATCACCTCTCAACTGCCACCAGACTCAGTCGTGGTAGGAGCAGCTCGCAAAAGAGCCAATTCCCACACATCGGGCGATGCACCACCCCCGGATAAGGAAAGCCGAAAATTCGACACAGCTGGGAAAAGTCGCTGTACAAGCTGCAAGCCAGTGGCGCATCGCAAACTCTCAGGCGCTCCTAGCGCGTTATGACAGAGCCCATTGGGACGAGATGCAGCATCTCATCGAGCATCTACCCAAAGAATTTCAAAAGTGGGCAAAACAGGTGGTTGAGGAGGGACAAAACATCTCCAATAACCAAATACGCTCCTCTATGGATGCAGCGGACACAGCTGCAAGGACAATAAACACTGCAGTAACCATCAGAAGGCACGCATGGTTACGCACGTCTGGCTTTAAACCAGAAATAAAGCAAGCTGTACTCAATATGCCGTTCAACGAACAACAATTGTTCGGACCAGAGGTTGACACGGCGATTGAGAAGCTGAAAAAGGACACTGACACAGCCAAGGCCATGGGCGCGCTCTACTCCCCCGCAAAGCAGAGGCACTTTAGGCACCTTCCGTAAAACAACCTTCAGAGGGGGGTTTCGGCGTCAGGCCACACAAGCCAGCACCTCACAATCAACACCGTCTACCTACCAGGGACAGTACCAAAGGGGAGGTTTTCGGGGCCAGTACAGAGGGGGACAATTCCCGAGAAACCGGGGAAAATTTCAAAGCCCCAAAACCCCAACAACCAAACAGTGACTTACAAGTCACTCAACCCCTCCACATAACACCAGTGGGGGGAAGACTAAGTCAGTTTTATCAATCGTGGGTGGATATAACAACAGACACTTGGGTCTTAGCAATTATCCAACATGGTTATTGCATAGAATTTCTACAGATACCTTCAAATATCCCACCAAAAACACAAAAAATGTCAAAACAGCATTTAGACCTCCTAGAAATAGAAGTTCAAGCACTACTGCAAAAAGAAGCAATAGAACTGGTACCATGTACAGAAATAAACACAGGAGTCTATTCACTGTACTTTCTAATACCCAAAAAGGACAAAACACTGAGGCCAATCTTAGAGCTCAGAATACTAAACACCTACATCAAATCAGACCACTTTCACATGGTCACGCTACAGGAGGTGTTACCACTGCTAAAGCAACAAGATTACATGACAACCTTAGATCTCAGACGCGTATTTCCACATACCGATACACCCTTCGCACAGGAAATACCTAAGGTTTGTATTCAAGGGAATACACTATCAATTCAAAGTCTTACCGTTCGGTATAACGACCGCACCAAGAGTATTTATTTACCAAATGCCTAGCAGTAGTAGCCGCACACATGAGAAGGCAGCAAATACACGTATTCCCGTATCTAGACGATTGGCTAATCAAGACCAACTCGCTAACAAAGTGTTCACAACACACAGAGTATGTCATACAAACCCTCTACAAACTCTGGTTCTCCCTCAACTACAAAAAATCACACATTGTGCCGTGCAAAATACAGCACTACTTAGGAGCGGTAATCAACACAACAAAAGGATTAGCCACTCCGAGTCCACAAAGGGTTCAAAATTTTCACAAGGTCATACAGGCCATGTATCCAACACTAAAAATACAGGCAAAAGTGGTTTTAAAACTCCTAGGCATGATGTCCTCATGCATAGCCATTGTCCCAAACGCAGGACTGCACATGAGGCCCTTACAACAGTGCCTAGCATCACAATGGTCACATGCACAGGGTCACCTTCTAGATCTGGTGTTGATAGACCGCCAAACATACATCTCGCTTCTATGGTGGAACAGTACAAATTTAAACAAAGGGTGGCCGTTCCAAGACCCAGTGCCACAATACGTAATAACAACAGATGCTTCCATGACAGGGTGGGGAGCACACCTCGATCACCACAGCATCCAAGGACAATGGGACGTACATCAAACAAAACTGCATATA
Source organism: Pleurodeles waltl (assembly GCF_031143425.1). Classification (NCBI taxonomy): domain Eukaryota; kingdom Metazoa; phylum Chordata; class Amphibia; order Caudata; family Salamandridae; genus Pleurodeles; species Pleurodeles waltl. Next base: position 1,999,804,725 of record NC_090440.1, read on the forward strand.
AATCACCTCGAATTACTAGCAGTATTCCTGGCGCTAAAAGCATTTCAACCCATCATAACCCACAAATACGTTCTTGTCAAAACAGACAACATGACAACAATGTATTACCTAAACAAGCAAGGGGGAACACACTCAACACAGCTATGTCTCCTAGCACAAAAGATATGGCAATGGGCAATTCACAACCACATTCGCCTAATAGCACAGTTTATTCCAGGGATCCAAAATCAACTAGCAGACAATCTCTCTCGATCACCAACAGGTCCACGAATGGGAGATTCACCCCCAAATCCTAAACACTTACTTCAAACTTTGGGGTACACTGCAAATAGACCTATTTGCAACAAAAGAGAACGCAAAATGCCAAAACTTCGCATCCAGGTACCCAGACACAGTCTCAAGGCAATGCCCTATGGATGAACTGGTCAGGGAAATTTGCATACGCTTTTCCCCCTCTCCCTCTCCTTCCATATCTAGTAAACAAATTGAGTCAAAACAAACTCAAACTCATATTAATAGCACCAACATGGGCAAGACAACCTTGGTACACAACACTACTAGACCTGTCAGTAGTACCACACGTCAAGTTACCCAACAGGCCAGATCTGTTAACACAACACAAACAGCAGATCAGGCATCCAAACCCAGCATCGCTCAATCTAGCAATCTGGCTCCTGAAATCCTAGAATTCGGACATTTAAACCTCACTCAAGAATGTATGGAAGTCATAAAACAAGCTAGAAGACCATCCACTAGACACTGCTATGCAAGCAAATGGAAAAGGTTTGTTTGCTACTGCCATAATAATCAAGTTCATCCATTACACGCATCCCCAAAAGATGTAGTGGGATACTTACTACACTTACAAAAGTCAAATCTAGCCTTCTCTTCCATTAAAATACACCTTGCAGCAATATCTGCATACCTGCAGATTACCCATTCAACTTCATTGTTTAGGATACCCGTCATTAAAGCATTTATGGAGGGCCTAAGAAGAATAATACCACCAAGAACACCACCTGTTCCTTCATGGAACCTTAACATCGTCTTGACAAGACTCATGGGACCACCTTTTGAACCCATGCATTCTTGCGAAATACAATTCTTAACCTGGAAAGTTGCATTTCTCATTGCCATCACATCTCTAAGAAGAGTAAGTGAAATTCAGGCGTTTACAATACAAGAACCTTTTATCCAAATACACAAAAATAAGGTTGTACTAAGAACCAATCCTAAATTCCTACCAAAGGTTATTTCACTGTTCCACTTAAATCAAACGGTAGAGTTACCAGTGTTCTTCCCACACCCAGACTCAGTAGCTGAAAGGGCACTACATACATTAGATGTCAAAAGAGCACTAATGTACTACATCGACAGAACAAAGGAGGTCATGAAAACAAAACAACTGTTTATTGCATTTCAAAAACCTCATACAGGAAACCCAACATCAAAACAAGGTATAGCCAGATGGATAGTTAAGTGCATCCAAACCTATCTTAAAGCAAAGAGACAACTGCCCATTACACCAAGGGCACACTCAACCAGAAAAAAAGGCGCTACCATGGCATTCCTAGGAAATATTCCAATGCACGAAATATGTAAGGCAGCCACATGGTCCACTCCTCACACATTTACTAAACACTGCTGTGTAGACGTGCTATCCGCACAACAAGCCACAGTAGGTCAAGCCGTACTAAGAACTTTGTTTCAGACTACTTCCACTCCTACAGGCGGAGCCATCGCTTTTGGGGAGGTAACTGCTTACTAGTCTATGCACAACATGTGTATCTGCAGCAACAGATGCCATCGAACTGAAAATGTCACTTACCCAGTGTACATCTGTTCGTGGCATTGGTCGCTGCAGATTCACATGTGCCCACCCGCCTCCCCGGGAGCCTGTAGCCGTTGGAAGTTATCTTCAACATTTGTACATTTGTATATATATATATTACTTAACCTTAACTTGTACATACTTATTCATTCCATTGCATGGGCACTATTACTAACACACACAACTCCTACCTCACCCTCTGCGGGGAAAACAATCTAAGATGGAGCCGACGCCCATGCGCAATGGAAGCAAAGAGGAGGAGTCCCTCGGTCTCGTGACTCGAAAGACTTCTTCGAAGAAAAACAACTTGTAACACTCCGACCCAACACCAGATGACGGACTGTGCACAACATGTGAATCTGCAGCGACCAATGCCACGAACAGATGTACACTGGGTAAGTGACATTTTCATTATGCAAACACTGCACAACCTGGGCTTCACCATAAACTAAGAGATCACCACCAGCACCCCAAAGGAAAGATCTCCCTGGGTTTTACATCAAACTAAACCATAGACAAGGTATAGGTAACTTGGCAAGAGAATACTGGCAGTAATGCAGGAAGCAAAAAGACATCTGGAATTGACCCACCCAGAAGAACATAACACTGATAGCCATCCCCCTGACAAGAGTGCAGAACACAGAAGCAGACAAACTAAGCAGGCAAGAGAACTCCTCCCACGATTGAGAACTCAAGCAACAAGTTTTGGATGACATCTTCCACACACAGATCTCTTTGCAGCAAGAGAGAATGCAAAATGCCTAAGCTTCGCCTACACCAGAGGCATCCCAGGCACAGGTTTCTTTAAAGTGCTTGTGATCAAGCGGTTCCTAGAAGAAACACAAAGGTAGCCTCACCGGGCACGGTGCCTACACCCTATGGGTCCTTAATTTGACCCTAACATAACTTGTGGCTATTCCTTTTGAGCCCATGCACAAAACTGATATCAAACATCTAACCTTCAAGCTGCCTTTTCAGTGATTGTCACCTTCCTAAGAAGCCGAGAGACTCTGCACTCCATGTCAGGGCTGTTGTATTACCTGTAAAATAAAGAAGGTCCTCTGGAAGACTAGCCACTTCCACATTCTTGCCCCAATAACCAAATTAATCATCACAAGATTAATAGTACAAACTACCAAAGTTGCTAAAAATCGGTGGACGTGCTATTGGAAAGTGCCCCTTTTGGCATGGCTATACACTTTTTTCCTGATATCTGATGGTAACTTGACTGTGTGCTTGGATCCTGCTAACCAGGCGCCAGCACCAGTGTTAGTTCCCTCAACTGTTCCATTGCTTCCCCAATTGGCACACAGCCAAGTACCTTGTTAAAGGTACCAGTGGTGCCAAGGGCCCTGTGGCCAGGGAGGGTTTCTAAGGGCTGTGGCATATATGCCAAAACAGATGCTTGCAGCTGCCATTGCAGCCTGGGTACCCTGGTGCAAGCCCAGTGAAAACACGACCTGGCACACCCATTGTGTACCCTACTCCAGTCACTGCATCTAAGTATATGTAAGTGACCCCTACAGCAGGCCTTGGAGCCCTAAGGCTCAGGGTGCATTATATTTGATGTGTGGTCATGTCTGCACAATCCGATATTACCCTGTGATGCACAGCTCTATTGCCGATCATGGCAAGTGAGCAGAAAAGCTGTTTTAAGGTATGTGCTGGTCCTTCGCCACCAGCTACATAATGGCTTCAATGGGCCCCATGGTGTTTGGTATCAAACACCTAGTCTTAATAATTCCAGGCTGATGCCAGCCTCGGATTAATTGACATGCACCCAGAGGGCACCTTAGAGGTGCTTCCGGAACCCCACCAGTCCAAGTGTGTTGGCTGACTGGTCTCGACCAGCCTGCCACTACAGACAGGTTTCTGACCCCCTGGAGGTGAGAACCCACGCTATCAGAGTTCAGAAACAGAGCCTGCTCCGGAGAGAGGTGTTGTCACCTGCTCCAGCAGGATGGCTCGCAAATCTGCATACCAAGGCCAGGAACTTAAAAACCCTGCCACCTTTAGTATGCAACCCCTGGCTTCCCCAGACCTGTGTTGCCACCCCCTGCCCTGAGGCTTGCTTGGCACCAGAATAGGCAAGAAAATTAGTAGGTATGTTTACCATCTTTGGCCTAGCCACGCCCTTATTGTGGGCTAACCACAGTGGAAACTCAAAATGTCTTGTTTTTTGTGGAACTAGGCCTTCTTGTACAGGGATATGCCCACTCCCTACAGGAAGGGGTCATATAGGTCCGGTCTCCCATTTTTCTGACCACTGGGTCCTTCAGTACAGCAGGCGTCCAGGAGGAGGTCAGCGTGCTCCAAGAGACCAATCCATCCTCCCCTCCAAGCGAGAAGACATCAGGACCCACCTGAGCAGAGCTGCACCAATACCAAGGGTACTAGACCCCTTGCACCAACCAGGACTGTTGAAGACCATCCCAGACTCCAACAGCGCATCCGAAAATCTGCCGGTGAAGGACATCAGCACCACAGAGGACAGCCATCTGTCATCCAGCTGCCTTGTTTTTATCTCCCTTCGGCAGGTCACCCAAAGAACAGTGTGTGCATTGATGCAGGAGCATCGCCTCTAAAGATCCTCTGCACCCCAGCGCACCAACCTGGGTCTGACTTCCAATGGTGTGCCCCTGCTCCCAGGACATCCCACAGTCCTCAGTTGTGCTCTTTCTATGTGCCCCCCCACCCCATGTTGCTAAGTATGGAGCGGTCAGGAACCTGACTCGAATAACACCAGCGGACCAGGCAGGTAAAATTGTAGTGTTGGTCTTGCTGGTGATCCTACTACCTACAGGGGCCCCCAAGAACCGATTACAAAGGCCCCTATGCAGTAAAAGTACCTTAGAACCGTCACCGTGTAACAGTGCATTTGAGTAAAAGTGTTCATTGCAAATCTTCCTAAATCTGCAATAGTGCTTAATCTCTCAAGTATTCTGGTGTTGAACCAGTAACCATACTGCTACATTTTGTACACTACCTAGATAGCCAGCTTTCCTTCACTCCTTTTTCTTACAGAACACCCTCTCACTACATGTACAGTGAGGTGGTTGAGTGGTAAGGGTGGCTTTATGTATTGCAATAATACTTCACTTCAGACTGTGCATTCTCCTTTTGTAAGTGGTCAGAGGTAGGGGATCTGTTAGTAATAGCCAAAATGCAATACACTCTTCTGTGTTGGAACAGCAACTACTTGTTGCTGGACAGTCGTTTTCACCAACAGATTCCCCAAGTGACTATTACCATGAATTCTTCACTTGTGGGTTGGGAGCATATCTGGATCACATGACTTTGCATGGTATTTGAATGTGTCAGCAGCAGGATTGCAGCTTCAGCTACTTAGAACTCAAGGCACTCTACCTGCAACTCAGCTTTGCAAACCAGTCCTCTAAGACTGAAAGCCTCACAGCCATGTAGTACATCTAAAAAAAACCTATGACCAGCTGTCTGCATTGGCTCAAGGCATGGCATTGCGTTATTTGCAGTCATGTTGTGCTTTTAGTTTAACATCGTTGGGGTGTGACATTGTCTTTGCATACCTGCTAAGCAGCACATATCAACTGGTTTACAAGTGGGAATTGAATTCCCAAGTCCTCCAACTGTACTTTTTCAATAAGGTGCAAAACACAGAATGCCAAAGATTTGTTTCCAGGTACTCGCAGTAAATTGGGTAATGCACTGTGGATTAACTGGGCAGGGGTATTTGCCTACGCCTTTTCTTCTACTACCCGGAGTGCCATATGTGGTCAGGAATATGATGCAAGTGTCAAGTGACACTCATTCTAATGGTACCAGTGAGAAGGAAAACACCATGCTACTCCATGCTGCTGGAGATGTAGGTCTGTAAATCTGCACAATAAATTTCCACTGAGGCCAGACATATCTAAGGCATCCAGACACCAGACTGCTCAATTTAGCAATTTGTATCATGAGGTAAGTCACTTTAAACTTCTGCAGAGTATATGCATCAAGCATAAGGCGTGTAAGCCCACTGTCCTTGCCTATTGTACTGCCAAGAGCAAAACGTTTGTGCACTACTGCCTTGGCAACAACATAAATACCCTTAAAGCCTCTGTGCAGTAACTCACCTGGTACTTGTTACATTTGCAGAAATCGGAATGAGCATACCTGTCTGTTTATATCTAGTTGCAGCCTTCAAACAAAATAGGAAAAGTATCACTGTTTTTGCTCTCCTTTTGAACAATTGCAGTCCTGTAACATGCGGTTCTCGGCATTTTGGTGGCCGTTAGTTCTCAAACACTGATCAGAGTTGCAGGCCTTAACTATAGAACAACCTTTTATCAAAGTTTCTAGAGATAGTTTAGTCTTGAACTAACTCAAAATTCCTGCCAAAGTTGATGTTCGAGGCATGTGTCTGTTTATATATACATGGTGTGCGTAACTCCTCCCTTCCAGTGTTTGGTACGGATGTGTGCAAGTTGTTTTTCTTCAAAGAAGTCTTTCCAGTCACGAGGTTCATCGGCTCCTCTTCTTGCTGGTAATGCGCATGGGCATTGACTCTATTAGCTTATTTTCTTTCGACGTCTGGTTCGGATGTGTGCTCTTTTGCTCTGGTTTGAGACGGTCATCTGTACTTTCCAAGTTTTCACAACATACTTCTAAATGTCGGTATTGTTTTTTCGATTGCATATCTGTAAGGAAATGCCTCCTTGGCATGGTTACCCCCTGACTTTTTGCCTTTGCTGATGCCAAGTTATGATTTGAAAGTGTGCTGAGGCCTGCTAACCAGGGGTGTGGGTTTATTATTCTGAGAAGTTGGATACCAAACTTCCCAGTATTAAGTGTAGCCATTATGGAGCTGTGGAGTTCGTTTTTGACAAACTCCCAGGCCATATACTTAATATGGCCACGCTGTACTTACAATGTCTAAGAATAGACTTAGACACTGTAGGGGCATATTGCTCATGCAGCTATGCCCTCACCTGTGGTATAGTGCACCCTGCCTTAGGGCTGTAAGGCCTGCTAGAGGGGCAGCCATATTGAGTACATGGGCTGTGAGTTTCATTATAAATTCCACAGCTCCGTGTTGGCTTGATTGAATGCTTGGTAGTTTAGTATTAAACATCTCAGCGTAGTAAACATGATGCCAGTGTTGGATTTATTGTAAAATGCGCACAGAGGGCATCTTAGAGATGTCCCCTGAAATTCAGCCAGCTCTCTAATGTGTGGCTGACCGGTCTGTGCCAGCCTGCCACCACAAGACAAGTTTGACACCCTGGGGCGAGGACCTTTGTGCTGTTAGGGGTCAGGGAAAAAGCCTGCTCTGGGTGGAGGTATTTCACACCTCCCCCCTGCAAGAACAGCAGCCCTTGGCAGTGAGCCTCAAAGACTCCTGCCTTTTGTTGTGCTGCCTCCGGGCACTCCAGCTAGTGGAGTTGCACGTCTCTTCGGACCAAGTCCCACTTTTGGCTGCAGGTCCGACGGTAAAATTAGTTAACACCAGGAGTGTCTACCCCAGCTGGGACCACTCCTAGGGTGCCCAGAGCTGAGATGAACCCCTCCTGGCAGAATCCTCCATCTTGTTTTGGAGGAAGATAGCCAATAGGCTACTGCCCTCTGACCCCTGTAATGCCCCTTAAATCTAGTATTTAGGGGCACCCCTGAACCTTGCTCTTCAGATGGCTGGCGACCAGATGCCCCCCTCCCCCGGGACTGACTGACTGCCTACCCACCCAAGAACCAAGATCTCCTGAGGACAGCGGCTCTGTCTACAAAGAAACCTCCAAGGGGGCTTCAGAGCCTCCCATATCCGTGAGTCCTGCCCAGACTGCACCCGACACCCACAGCCTGAGCCCATGTGGCCCACTGGTTCAAAGAAAGTTCCCAGGCAGCTCCGACCTAGAGTCCACCATGGGTTGACGCCTCCTGACCAACACAATGACGCCTGCAGCATAAATCCAGAGAACCCCACCACCACCCCCAACAGACTCCAGAGAAGATTCTGGACGCCTAAAGATACGCCTGCAGCCCCCTGGCTTTGGGCAACCTAACTGATGGTCCAGTAACGTCCAGTGGGTTCTCTACCTGTCCAGCTGTTGGTCATGCCTGCAGCCTCTTTACCCAGTGGTTCCTCTATTGAAAAACAATGGGCACCCAACCCTGTTTGCACCCTGCACCCAGCCTACCCGTGGCACTACGGGTGTGTTTGGTGTTGACCCAAACACCCCGACTCCCCCCAGGTCTGTGCCCTGAAGTCGTGGATACTTACCTGCTATTTGTTTCTATGTCCCCCTAGTCTCCATGGGATTCCATTTGGCACCAACACCAGCTTTGACCTCTGCACCTGGCCAGCCCTGTGTTGCTGGTGGTGCACCCTTGGTGTCTTCCCGAACTTTGCCCTGTGGACACCCTATATCCCCAAGGACTGGATCGTAAGTAGAGTACTTCTCTCGTAGGGGATTTCCATGTATAGTCATAAGCACTGAATAGTTCCGCGCGCCTGCGGGGACCCCGGAGCACTGTTGTGTAGCATATTCTTAAGTGCAATCATCAGCTCCTTGACAAAAAAGGTCTGTGAAAAACACTTAAGAATAACAATGTGCAGCCTATGTGAACAACTACACAGACCAAATTGTTAGAAGAAAAAACAGTTGTAGTGTAAATTCACGTTTAAACCTCTATTTATTCTATAAATACATAAATAAATACATTCTCATATTTTATTTACACCTCTCATGAGAATAAAACAATGTAGGGCAGTGTAGCCCATAGGCTGCCATTATACAGAATGAAAATAGAGCTGTGCCTTTAAGAAAGTAAAGTCTTCCTGTTTCCCATCATGCACAGCAAAAGGCAGTTGCCTCAGTTCTTTTTTCCGGCTCCTTTCTGACAGGACCCTGAAGCATTGAGCTCTACCTCACAAAATCCTTTTGTGACAGAAATTCATTTAAAATCTTTTGAATTTCATTTTCACTCGACGTTTTTAACATTGAGTGATAATTTTCTGCTTTTTTCTGTTAGATTCTGACAGAATTTTGAGGTTTTTCTACTTCAGAAATGCCTTCACTGTTTGACAAATGTCCTTCTTGTGGCAGAAAAAAGGCCAAAACAGATCCACATCGGGTCTGCATAATTTGCCTTCCATCCAGCCACAAACCGGAGTCGTGTGACATCTGCAAAACCTTCTCCAGAAGGACCCTTCGTGACAGGGAGAAGATCCGACTCCAGGCGAAAGAGGACAGGAGGAAAAGTGGTCATTCTACCACAGAGCGAGGAGAAGGTCAGTCTTCTACCAGGGCTCACACTGGTTCCTCTATAACTCCGACCAGACCGGCTCAAAAACGGCACAGGTCTCCGACGTCGAGGGCGTCGACGTCGAGGCAAGGAACGGCGCCAACATGCTCGCCGTCGAGGAGTGGTTCGCCGGCGAGAAAGAGACATCGCTCGCCGTCGACGACGATTTCGCCGTCGAGACGGCGTGGACTTTCGCCGTCGAGATCTGGGTCACCGTCGACACGGCGAGGACGTTCCACGTCGAGGAGATCTGAATCCGGTTCGCCGTCGAAACGGCGAGATCGATCAACGTCGAGGGGTGCTCGACGTCGTAGACGTTCACCGTCATCACGGCGACGTCGAGGGTTGTCGTCGAGAGATTCTCAACGGCGAGAAGAATCGACGGCGAAGGGCACTCGCCGTCACCGTACTTCGACGTCGAGGAGTGTGTCGACGTCGAGACAATCAAAAAGACCTAGGAGGGTTTATACAACCTCAGAATCCTCGGTTTCACTCATCCTCCTTCCAGCGTCTCCACAACTCTCTCCTCGACAATCACCATTGCCACAGACGCCGGTAACACCTACGGCGCCTCTTCCGGCTCCGCCTTCAGAGTCTGTTTTGAGGACTCCAACGCGGTCTGTAAGACGTTCGGGACATTCCTCTAGACGCTCTTCTTCCTCTCGGCACCGTCATGACTCCGAGATCTCAGCATTCACATCACAGGCGTTCTTCTTCATCTACACGGGACTACTCTCCAACCCTATCGGACTCACCGTCCCCGAGAGTGTCCCCCATAGATGATGTGAATACGTTCCAGGAGGTCTTAGTACGAGGGGCAACCAAGCTGAACATCCCGCTGGCGGTACCTGCCCCATCGACGTCAGTGATCTTCGAGACCTTGCATCACAGGACATCTTCCAGACCTTTGCTTCCACTGGTTCCAGGTCTCCTTGAACCAGCAATGGATATTTTCCTTGCACCGGCCGCAACAAAGTCTGCTCCTTCCAGACTTATTAAAAAAATATCGTCCACCAGAACAAGATCCTCTATTCTTGAGGTCGGACCCAGTTCCTGATTCGGTGGTCATAGTAGCGGCAAAGAAACTGCATTCAACCTCACCATCTTCTTCTTCACCTCCAGATAAAGAGAGCAGAAAGATAGATGCTGCAGGACGAAAAGTATGCTCTACTGCAGCCGTCACGATGAAGGCAGCCAGCGCTACTGCGTTATTAGGGCGGTACGACCGTGCCCTCTGGGACTCTTTAATGCAGTTTGCGGAACATCTTCCTAAGGATAAAAGGGAAGATTTCCTGGAGGTCGTGGGTGAGGGAGCCATGGTGTCTAACCAAATTATAAGTGCTGCAGCTGACTCTTCGGTGCTATCCGCACACAATTATGCACACGGGATAGCGCTCAGAAGGCATGCATGGTTGAGACTTACATCACTCAAACCTAAAGCGCAGCAGAGAATACAAAACCTGCCTTTCTCGGGCTCCACCTTGTTCGGTTCTCATGCCGATGACGAGATGGCTAGAATGAAAGCTGAACTAGATACCTTGAAAGCGGTAGGCATGGAAAGACCGAAAGAACAAAGAAAGGTTTTCCGGCCAAATCAACGACGACTTTTCACCCACCGGTATCAGTCGCCACACTGGATGTCTTCGCGCCCCCAGCAGCAGCAACAACAGCAGTATCAAAGGGGTTTCTCTACTCAGCGAAGGTCGACAAGGGGTCGTTCAACACCTCAAACTCAGGCAACTCGACAGGCTCCCACGTCTAAGCCCTGAATCTTTGCTTCCCCCTCCTCCGTTATCCACTCCGGTAGGGGGAAGTATCTCAAATCATCTGGACGAGTGGCTACGCATCACAACAGACGCCTGGGTATTGAATATTGTGAGACATGGTTACGCTCTCAGATTCACCAGTTCTCCACCATCTGTTCCACCCAAAACAGCCAACCGCCATCTCGAAGCTCTACAGTTAGAGGTCAATATCCTATTGCAAAAAAGAGCCATAGAACCCGTTCCCATCAGCCAACAAGGGAAGGGGATTTATTCGAGATATTTCCTTGTACCGAAAAAAGACAAACAAGAGTTTCGTCCCATCTTAGATCTGAGGACAGCAAACAAATGGATTCGCAAAGAAAAATTCAGGATGTTAGCCTTACACCAAATTTATCCACATCTACGTCAGGGCGACTGGCTATGTGCGATAGATCTTTGCGACGCTTACTTTCATATCCCAGTAACCAAGAAACATCGAAAATTCCTAAGGTTCACCGTCGGAAAACGCCATTACCAATTTGCAGTTCTACCTTTCGGCCTAAAATCAGCGCCAAGAACTTTTTCCAAATGCATGGCGGTAGTAGCCGCCCACTTGAGGAAACTGCGAATATTCGTCTACCCCTATCTAGACGATTGGCTCATAAAGGCCTCCAGTTGTCTCGAGACACAGCAACATTTCGAATGGACTCTACAACTGCTGCAAAAACTTGGTCTTCAAGTCAATCTCCTGAAATCTACAGCAACACCTGTTCAGAGGTTGCATTACTTAGGGGCCATTGTAGATACCAGGCTAGGAAAGGTGTTTCCTTCGGAGGAACGACGGTTATCGATTCTCCAGAAGTGCAAACAACTGCAGGAAAGACCTCAAGCCACTGCAAGAATAATAGCTTCTCTACTGGGCTCGATGGCGTCTTGTATCCATCTGGTTCCCAATGCTCGCCTCCATATGAGACCATTGCAGGAAAATCTGGAGGATCAGTGGTGTCAACTGAGGGACGATTGGGAGAACAAAGTCCTTCTTTCTCCTCACACCCTACAATCCCTCAAGTGGTAGTGTTTACCCAGCAATCTCTTGGTGGGGATTCCGTTCCAACAACGGCCTCCATCTCAAACCATCGTAACAGATGCGTCACTGATCGGATGGGGGGCGCACATGGAACATCTTCGAGTCCAAGGCGAGTGGTCACAGAGAGAGAGTCTCTATCACATCAACCTGCTGGAACTTCGCGCAGTCCACCTTGCGCTCAAAGCCTTCCTTCCCTCTCTGAGAACGGAAACTCCTTCTCCAGACAGACAACGTGGCCACTATGTACTACGTGAACAAACAAGGAGGCACCAGGTCCAGAATTTTATCCAGAGAGGCTCACACAATCTGGCATTGGCTTCTAGCCAGGAACCTGTCACTAGTGGCAACTCACCTGCCCGGCATCCAGAATGTTCAAGCGGATGCCCTCAGTCGGGTAATGGACGAGAACCACGAATGGGTACTACACGACGACGTCGTTCATTCCATTTTCGCACTCTGGGGTACCCCCTCTACAGACCTATTCGCAACCCCAGAAAACAAAAAATGCCAAAACTTCGCCTCCAGATATTACCATCCAGGGACACTGGGGAATGCCCTGTGGATAAGCTGGTCAGGAGCATTTCTTTACGCCTTTCCACCGCTTCCCCTGATTCCGGCGGTCCTCCAGAAGCTGTCCAATGTTCAGACCAAAATTATCCTAATTGCTCCGGAGTGGCCACGCCAGTGGTGGTTCCCAGACCTTCTTCACCGGTCACTCAAACCACACATCCGGCTACCATATCGTCCGGACCTTCTCACGAAGTTCAGAGGGCAGATATCTCATCCCAACCCCTCATCGTTGAGTTTGGCAGCATGGCTCCTGAGCTAGTGCAATATGGACACTTGAACCTACCTCAGGACTGTATGGAAATTCTGAAGGAAGCAAAGCGCCCTTCCACACGATCAGCCTATGCAAGCAAGTGGAAGAGATTCTGCATTTGGTGTTTACACAACAACATTGACCCGGTTTCCTGTGGGGAACAATCTATCCTGCCATACTTGTTAAGTTTGGCAAAATCGGGCTTACAACTGTCGTCAATAAAAGTTCACTTGGCGGCGATAACGGCATACAGAAAGAGTCCTTCACAAACTTCCTTTTTTCGGGTTCCGATTATTAAGGATTTCCTAGAAGGTTTAAAGAAGGTGTTTCCTCCCATTAGAAAGCCTTCTCCATGGGAACTGAACGTTGTCTTATCACGTCTGATGCTGCCGCCATTCGAGCCGATACATAAGGCATCGCTGCAGCATCTCACATGGAAAGCTGCTTTTCTGGTGGCAATCACTTCAGCGCGTAGGGTCAGCGAAATCCAGGCCCTTTGCGCTCAGGAACCCTACACGGTTTTTCATTCTGCGAAAGTGGTAATGAGAACTCATCCAAAATTTTTACCTAAGGTAGTCTCCGACTTCCATGTGAACCAAACAATTTCATTACCGACTTTCTTTCAGAATCCAGCTACCCCTGCTGAGAGAACTCTGCACTCTCTGGATGTAAAGAGAGTCTTGAAATTTTACCTGGACAGGACAAAAAGCTTTCGAAAATCACAACAGCTTTTTATTAACTATGGCCCAATCAGAACAGGTTTGGGCACATCTAAACAATCGTTATCCAGGTGGATTGTTTCATGTATAATGTTATGTTATCAGTTAGCAAACAAATCCCTTGGTGGTAGGCCAAAAGCCCACTCTACCAGAGGGAAAGCAGCTACTGTAGCCTTGATGAGAAATGTCCCTTTGGCAGAAATATGCAAGGCTGCCACTTGGAGGTCGGTCCATACCTTTACTAAGCATTACTGCCTTGATACAGACGCTAGGGCAGATGCTCAGGTTGGGCAGGCTTTGCTCAAGAATTTGTTTGCATGATTCATGTTTTTCTCAGTATTCTTATATCTACTCCACCGCGGTTATGGGGATGGGCTTGCTACTCTATTCAGTGCTTATGACTATACATGGAAATCCCCTACGAGAGAAGGAATGGTTTCTTACCTGTAACTCCAGTTCTCTCGTAGGGGTATTTCCATGATAGTCATAAGCAACCCTCCCTCCTCCCCGGTGGAGTTGACATAGAACATGAATATTATGGAGGTTGGTACTCCAACAAATGTTTTGTTTTTCTTCATGTCAGGTTAATAGCCTCCAAAAAAGAACTGAGGCAACTGCCTTTTGCTGTGCATGATGGGAAACAGGAAGACTTTACTTTCTTAAAGGCACAGCTCTATTTTCATTCTGTATAATGGCAGCCTATGGGCTACACTGCCCTACATTGTTTTATTCTCATGAGAGGTGTAAATAAAATATGAGAATGTATTTATTTATGTATTTATAGAATAAATAGAGGTTTAAACGTGAATTTACACTACAACTGTTTTTTCTTCTAACAATTTGGTCTGTGTAGTTGTTCACATAGGCTGCACATTGTTATTCTTAAGTGTTTTTCACAGACCTTTTTTGTCAAGGAGCTGATGATTGCACTTAAGAATATGCTACACAACAGTGCTCCGGGGTCCCCGCAGGCGCGCGGAACTATTCAGTGCTTATGACTATCATGGAAATACCCCTACGAGAGAACTGGAGTTACAGGTAAGAAACCATTCCTTACCTGCAAACTGTGTTGATACTTTTCCTCTAGGACTGCATTGCTTTCTATGAAAAGTATTACTTATCTGAACACTGTTTTAACTGTGAATTACAAAGTGCATTTAATACTTGAAAGTGATGCGTTCTTGAAACTACTTGCCTGCAAAGAAGATCCTTTTGGTTCTAGAAATAAAGTAACGAAATATATTTTTTGAGACCTAAACATTGGCCTGGAATTAGTCATTGAGTGTGTGCCTCATTTCTTGGCTGTGTACAACAAATGCTTAGCGGTGCCCTCTGCTTGACCACACTACCACGATAGAGAGCATTAGCATTATCTACTATAGCCCATGTAAAGCCTTTGAGGATCCACTGGACTCTGTGCACACTATACCTTACTTTGGTATATATATACACACAGAACCAGCTTCCTACAGTTTTCCTCCATTCAGACCGAATTGAGGATTTAATGTTCGAGGCCCTCTTTTGCACACAACGCACTACTCAGTATCTCACCATCCTAAAGGGTATGTTGTGCCACACAGGAACATTTTTTAGGATTCAGTGTGAGCTCAGGTAATTACTCCCCTAGTTGACAGTAATATGACTTCCCCTTCAGATTGTGTCCATTTGTGGCCAGATTCCTCCAGATTCCGTTATTTTCATACAGCACAGAAAAGGGCCAACTCCTATACAACCGACTCCCCTGCCAGGTGAGGAAAATAAGTGATTAAATCTGGCAGGAAAGAAAAGCAACTCAGTCTCCTAACCACTGGCACATTGCCAACACTGTGGGGCTCTTGAGCAGATATGACAGCCACCTGGGATGAAATGGAGGAACTTCTTCAGAACCTCCCTGTGGAACACAGAAAAGGGGGCATTAAGAGGTCTTAGAGGGGAAATGTATTTCCAGTACACAATACATTGTGCCCTTGATGCAGCTGACACTGCAGCTTGTGGTGTTCATTCCAGCCTCCTACTCAGATGCCACGCATGTCTTCATATTTCAGGTTTTTAGCTTGAGGTGCAGCAGAACTTGCTATCCCTCACTCTTGACAGCAAACATCTTTTGAGACGCCAGGTCATCCAGACCCTTGATAAAACTGAAGAGACACAAATGACTGAAGCCATGGGGATCCTTCAGACGCCCATCTTTCGGGGTGCATTTTACTGTACACCCTGCAGAGTGCTGAGGCTCAGGAAAGACGGACCCTATGTCACCCTAGTATTTCCAGGGTGGGCAGGGAGAGTGCGATACCTGAAATTCCTGACCACAAGAGCCGTCTTCTGATCCGGGTGCTCCTTTGGGAGGACCTCCTGTCACAGTTGTAGGGCTGGGCCCTGCATCTGAATCTGCACAACCTACACCTCTGTGTGTGGAGGTTGTATGGCGACAGTTGATGGCTTTAGATCTTCCTCCCAAAGTGGTATTTGCCATCCTGGCAGCCAGACATCCAGCCACAAAATCTGTATATGCTGGCAGAAGTTTGTGTTCCACCCGCGTCATTCAAACTTTACATTACAAGTTGTCTGGCATTTAAGTCTTTCCGTTGCGACAGTTAGGTTAGCTTTAAGTCTTGTTTACATTTGCCAGATCAACCGCCAATTTTCAAATCATCGTTTGTGACACGTTTCTTAAACTTACTGATCCAGATTTAGCCTTAACTGGCTTCTCACCTCCCTAATGTGCACTCCCTTTGAACCCATGCCCAGCTGTTCTCTAGCTCGACCATTAACTGTCTGCCATTACCTCTGGCTACTCACAAGGCAAAGATTTTACGGGTAGAAGCCACTACCAGAAGAACAAGTTACTCATCTGTGGCAATGCCTTTGCTGGTAGATAATAACTAACTGTAGATTCTTCACTGACCTGCTCACCTTCTCATTCTGTGGAATGACGTCATATGAGCCACTAGAAGATTCGAAACTAGAGAACTGCAGACTGGCTTATATTGAATACTGAGGGCTCAGTGTTCGACAGCACAGTTGGAAATCAGAAAGAAGCTGTTGTCTGTCTACCCACTTATGTAGCTGATAGAGTGCTTCCTTGCACTTTTACCTCTTGAAGTCTTCCATATAACGTTTACTGTCAGATGTTCGTCCACTACTGTATTTAGTTTCTCTTTTCTAGGGTAACTGAGATGCACTTAAAATATTTAAAGATCATTTCAAAAGTATGTTCAGTCTTCACCAGAGGAGATCGGTCATGATTATACACTTCTAGAGCTCATATGCATGTGTGCGTGTATATTTTGGTGGCAGTTCATCTGGCGCTCCTATGTATACGACCTGGAAGCCCCACAGTGTGGTCACCATCTTCAGTCACCCCTGGTCCCCCAACCCACCCTTATGTTTGGTCGGGATAAAGGTAGAGGGGGGGCTCCTGAATGAACATAATCAACAGCGATAAATCACTAGTTTTCTTCCACACTGAATAAGGAAAAATCAGTTTTCCACTCAAAACCTCAAGGTTTTTTTTAACCCATGTTATCCACATCAGAAGGAGAATGTTGTTGACACAGAGCATACACCATTGTGGCGCTACCCTA
Organism: Pleurodeles waltl; assembly: GCF_031143425.1. Taxonomy (NCBI): domain Eukaryota; kingdom Metazoa; phylum Chordata; class Amphibia; order Caudata; family Salamandridae; genus Pleurodeles; species Pleurodeles waltl. The sequence continues at coordinate 1,999,821,771 of NC_090440.1, forward strand.
ACTGCCACCACATTTCGTGCAAAAGGACAGCCGCCACATGTGAACCACTAAGAAGATGGGACAACAAAAGGAAAAACAAATCTGAAGATGGCTACCAAAAATAGGGACATCCGGAGGAAGTGGGATGAGGTCACAAGTGGGCACTAAACAGAGGTTCCATTGATGCCCACTAACAAAAGAATAGAAAGAGTAGAAGGACTGAAAATGTGAGATAGTGGTGAATGCCGAACTCAACCACGTGATGGAGGAAAAGTGCACAGCATGTGAATCCAGAAAATTCTTCGAGCCACAAAACTACACCTTCAGGTTAGAAAATGTGTAGTCTTGGTGGTACAATCATCCGGTTGCATAAGTTATGTTTCAATCCTTGTAGTTCTTGCAGTCTTTTAGTTTTCCATAGAGACATTGTGGTTCTTGAGATTCATCATTACTTTCTCTGAAAAGTGCTATGTCACTTAAACAGACATTGTTCTTGCCACCTTTTCTCCTCTTTTCCTTAGCTAGGTGGACATTACACAGTATTGAAGCGAGGCATGCGCTTGGATTGACATGTTTTCCTGATCAACTTTGTGACACTAGGTGGCAGTGATGCAGTTTGCTTGCTTTGAAGGCATCCATTGCCAAATTAGCAGTGTCCTGTACCACCATTTTAACCTTTCCTGCAGCCCAGCCTCCATCTGATATCTGGGCAGAAGCCATCAGACCCACAAAAGTATTTCTGGCATTCACCAATCATGTGCCTGTCAGACACATGCTGGACAGCTACGTGGGTTACCCCAAAAGGATTCTAATGCCTTATTTAAGGCTGATACTCTACAACATTTTGGAAGTAAGTTATCTGTAAACTGCATATCTGGGCGTACCCAGCCCAATTATCCCTTTTCTCCTTTTTCAGTATCCACCCACAAATTTGTGAATGCCAGTCGTAAGAGCAACAAGGTTACCTTTATGGTGACTCTGGTACTTTGTCTATTAACTCTTGGGTTATCACTGTCGTTCCACTAACACCTTAGCCCAAATGCAATTGTTGGATTTTCTCCAAAAGATGCGTACTTGAAAGGGTATGCCTGTACACAACAATGGATATGTGCCATGTGTCACATACTTGTGCTAATTGGACTTATATAGAAGCAACTTGCAGTCTCACCCACTAGGTTGCAGGGTACACAATAAATCAATGATAGGAAAGAACTGCAATTAAGGGACTCTCCATAAAAGAAACTTTAGCTATCTGTCACTGATTATCTACCTAGTAACATTCTTCTTAAGAAAAACATTTGTCAATCCCTTTCGAAGGAAGTCCCAGCCAGATGCATCCGCCGTGATTTAATAGTAGACTTATTTCAACCTTTCACTGTCCTGAGACCATTTTGGTGAAGGTTGAGAGTGCCCAGATGAAGCCTTTTACTGAGTGCAGCGGTCACCTGAAAGTAACTCAGTTTGGCAAACTCAGTTCAACAAGCTCTTCGCATGATGACTATAGTCTTTTTGGATGGTCTTGCGTCTAGCTGTCTACTTCACTAACTCCCACAGGCCCTCCATCCTCTTAATCTGTCGCTACATTGTAATTGCTCGAAGTTGCAGCATTGGTTTGAAGTGAATGTTTTCTGACAAGTCCTATATAGTTGATTATTCGCCCCTTCTGAGTCCTCACCAAAAGTAGTGTCCTGGGGTACAGCAGACCTCTATCCTGTCACCCTTCTCTTCAGGTTCATCTGGTCAGTTAGACCGATATTTTGCTTGATTTCATAGTTTCATTGATAAGCACCTAATGTTGAAATCTTCTGCTGGCTAAACTAAAAATGTACTAATTTGCATTTCAACAGAATTGGTAGAATTATATTAGACTGAGCCCTACATAAATAAGGGGCTCACTCCTTGTAGGAAGTTGACTCTGTGCACACTATTTCTTACTTTGAAATAGTATATACAGAGTCCAAGGGTTCCCCTTAGAGGTAATATAGTGGCAAAAGTAGATAATTCTAATGCTCTATTTTGTGGTAGTGTGGTCGAGCAGTAGACTTATCAGAGGGTAGTGTTAAGCATTTGTTGTACACACACAGGCAATACATGAGGAACACACACTCAGACAATTCCAGGCCAATAGGTTTTTAAATTGAAAAATATATTTTCTTAGTTTATTTTAAGAACCACAGGTTCAAGATTTACAAGTAATACTTTAAATGTAAGGTACTTCACTTAGATACTTTCGGAACTTTGAATAAAAGCAATATCATATACAGTCTTTATAAAATTGGCAATAAGCTATTTTTAAAGTGGACACAGTGCAAAAATCGACAGTTCCTGGAAGAGGTAAGTAAAGGTTAAGTTTGTAGGTAAGTAAAACACTTATAAGTCTCAAAGTTGGGGCCAAGGTAGCCCACTGTTGGGGATTCAGGGCAACCCCAAAGTTACCACACCAGCAGCTCAGGGCCAGTCAGGTGCAGAGGTCAAAGAGGTGCCCAAAACACATAGGCTTCAATAGAGAACAGGGGTGCCCCGGTTCCAGTCTGCCAGCGGGTAAGTACCTGCATCCTCGGGGGCGCAGACTAGGGTTTTTTTGTAGGGCACCGGAGGGGAGGGGGGGGACACAAGCAGGCACAGAAAGTACACCCTCAGCGGCACAGGGGCAGCCGGATGCAGTGTGCAAACAGGCATAGGGTTTTAGGTAGGAAGTAATGGGGAGACCCGGGGATCTCTTCAACAATGCAGCCAGGCACAGGGGGGGGGGGGGGCCTCCTTGGGGCAGCCACCACCTGGGCTAGGCAGAGGGTCGCCTGGGGGGTGTTCCTGCACTGGAGTTCGGTTCCTTCAGGTCCTGGGTGCTGCGGGTGCAGTGTTGGTTCCAGGCGTCGGGTCCCTTGTTACAGGCAGTCGCGGTCAGGGGGAGCCTCTGGATTTCCTCTGCAGGCGTCGCTGTGGGGGCTCAGGGGGGTTGTCTCTGGCTACTCACGGGCTCAAAGTCACCGGGGAGTTCTCCCTGAAGTGTTGGTTTTCCACAGGTTGAGCCGGGGGCATCGGGTGCAGAGTGGAAAGTCTCATGCTTCCGGCGGGAAACGTTAATTCTTTAAAGTTGTTTCTTGTTGCAAGAAAGTTGCAGGTTGTTCAACAGGGCCGCTGTTCACGGGAGTTTCTTGGTCCTTGGTTGCAGGGCAGTCCTCTGAGGCTTCAGAGGTCGCTGGTCTCTGTTGGATGCTTCGCTGTTGCAGTTTTCTTTGAAGTTGGGAGACAGGCTGGTAGGGCTGGGGCCAAAGCAGTTGTCGTCTCAGTCTTCACTGCAGGGCTTCAGGTCAGCAGTCCTTCTTCTGGTTAAGGTTGCTGGTATCTAGTTTCCTAGGTTCTGGGGGCCCCTAAATACTGAATTTAGGGGTGTGTTTAGGTCTGGGAGGGCAGTAGCCAATGGCTACTGTCCTTGAGGGTGGCTACACCCTCTTTGTGCCTCCTCCCTGTGGGGAGGGTGGTACATCCCTAATCCTATTGGGGGAATCCTCCTTCTACAAGATGGAGGATTTCTAAAAGTAAGGGTCACCTCAGCTCAGGACACCTTAGGGGCTGTCCTGACTGGTGGGTGGTGACTCCTTGTTTTTCTCATTATCTCCTCCAGCCTTGCCGCCAAAAGTGGGGCCAGTGGCCGGAGGGGCGGGCATCTACACTAGCTGGGATGCCTTGGGGCGCTGTAACAGAAGGGGTGAGCCTTTGAGGCTTATGCACATATGCCCTCACCTGTGGTATAGTGCACCCTGCCTTTGGGCTGTAAGGCCTGCTAGAGGGGTGACTTACCTATACCACAGGCAGTGTGAGGTTGGCATGGCACTCTGAGGGGAGTGCCATGTCGACTTAGTCATTTTCTCCCCACCAGCGCACACATGTGTTGCCTGAGGGGTCCTCATGGTGGCATAAGACATGTTGCAGCCCTTAGAAACCTTCCCTGTTATCAGGGCCCTTGGTACCAGGGGTACCAGTTACAAGGGACTTACCTGAGTGCCAGGGTTGTGCCAATTGTGGAGATGAAGGTACAGTTTAGGGAAAGAACGCTGGGGCCTGGTTAGCAGTGTCCCATCACACTTTCAAATCATAACCTAGCATCAGCAAAGGCAAAAAGTCAGGGGGTAACCATGCCAAGGAGGCATTTCCTTACACTCCCAGCTTCAGATATCCAGCCTTCATTACTGATCTTTCACAAAATCAGTAGTTATGATAAACATGGGTGCAGTCATAGATGCTCACCTGACTCTAGAGCCGCAGACTGTGTGATGGTCCTTTTCTCTACCACCATATATGTAGATGTTTACTCTGGTCTCCCAGCTCCAGCAGAGTCTGGGCTATGATGGTGCATGACCTTTTCTTGACTGGATAAGCTTAACAGGGGCCAACACAAACTGTTTTCATAACATTACTGCATGTAATCTACAGTATTTTTTAAATTATGAATGTTGTGCTAGTATAATCTGAATTTTCTTCTGTTTTAGCACTATGGATCGAGATAAAGTAGGAGTACCCACTGATGGAGATTCTCATGCAGTCACTTACCCCCCTGCAATTGTAGTGTACATTATTGATCCTTTTTCATATGAAAATAAAGATGAGAACAACACAAGTGTTTGGACACTAGGACTTCTCCGTTGCTTTTTAGAGATGATGCAGATTCTTCCACCAAACATCAGGAGTACAGTTTCTGTGCAGGTATGAATGTCATACTTCATACACCTACTAAAAAACAATGTCCTGCTTTATAACCTAATTTGTTATTGTATGTCATGACTACTTTATATTCCAACCACATGCCCGCTCCTGATATTTTACCAAGAAAATTTCAGAGAGGTTGTTTGAAACTTTTAGTTTTTCATTTCTAAAGTCTATTAGGTATTTCCCTACGTTCTTCTTGTGTTCCAAGGAGTTACTTGTAATCCTAAAGTTATCAATAGTTGAAACAGTGGTTGGGATTCCCTAGCGCCCCCCAGCAGTCTTTTAGCTACACGATTCCCTTGTGCGTAAGGTCTGTGCCTCCAACTGCATCACACCTTCCCATAGCACCACTAAAATCACAAGGAATTAATTCAACACACAGGTTGTTCAGTTTGTTGAATGATTGGTTTGTTGGACATCTTTTGGACATTTTTGTTTTTTGACAGGTGCATAGGATCACATTCCTCAGAATGTTCCTCAGATTCTCAGAAGTAAAATCCTTGCAAACCAAAGTACTATGTTAGTTGTAGCCTTTGGAGGGGTTGTGAAGCACCTTTGTAAAACCTTTTAAGATATAACTTTAGGGTTGGCCTAAAGCTTACAGTGTATGGAAACTTATTTCATATGATTACATGTCTGGTATGACCCTGTTAAACTACACTTTAGTGCCTGTAGAGGTTATAAATACTTTTTGGGTTCCCGATTCTGACCCAGAAGACACTAGGGACTTGTTTTTTTTCTATGGTTGTCTGTATACTGGTGACCTATTACTTATCTGTAAATTATTTCCTTTTCTCTCAAAGTTGTGAAATGTCTGTATATTGTAATTATGAATTGTAAACGTAACATCACAATACTTCTCCCCGTAAACCTTGATTACTAAACATTGGGACTGTGAGTGAATTTCATCCAGTTTGAGAGCAACAGTATCGTAGCCCCAGGATGATAGTAGTAAATTATATTTTGCATCCTTAACCTATTCTAGATTCACATGTTGTATTATCTTACCATACAGTGGTTGAGTTCAGAAACGTTTTTTGGATTGAACCTAAATTTTTCATTTTGGGCATCGCTGTAGGAGGCATTCCGACTCTATAACATTGAGTGTGAATCAACATTGCCCAAATACGTTCAGTGTCTTTTTACACCATTGCGTTCAAAAGCGTAAATAGGAATTGTGCTGGTAAGGTATAGCAACATCAATAATTGTTGATGAGACTGTAGAAAGAACCTCATATGAAGTGTGTTTTTTAAGAATGACTTAAGACAGGTTTTTTCTCCTTCCACAGGAACCCCCAATTGTAGTCACTAGCAATGTTTTTTAAATGGGAAAGGTTGGCAACCTTTGCCGTCTCAAAAACCAAAGGTCCAGTGACTGCGAGGCATGTGATAGATTTAAACCATGGATTCTTAAGGTTTGTGAAAATACACTCTGGGCCCATTAGGCTGTGGCGTAGGAATGCACGGTTTGATCTGGTTTTGCAGGAGAAAGGTTAGATGAAGTGGAGGGAGAGCAACTTCTAGGTTTGTTTCTTTAGAACACTACATCCAGGGACTTGGACATAGCTCACATTTTTCAGAAGAAAGTGTTTTCAACACAGAAGCCCACCACTACGGTGCCTAACGAACTGATAGAACCAACCAGGTCTTACTCTAATATAAAAAAAAAAAAACTGTCTTACTATAGAAGCATTTTGTATTTGAAAGAACCAAATCTAATATTCATACGAAAAGTGTACACCAGTTTGGATAAGCCTAAACAATCTTTCTGTTAAGGACAAGATCAGGCCGAGGCTCAGAAGACAGATGCATCTTTCCCCTCTTACGTTTACAGGTGCTCAAGTATAATTTCTTCTGATTTGAACTACTCCTTCTTGACCATAAGGCTCAGACATCACGATGGTGGTTCCCTGCTAGATTTAAAGCCGACGGAAGCTTTCAGTGTATTTCAGGCAGTAGTTATTGATACTTGGCAGAAGTTAAAACTTGTGTTGAAATGCAAAGGAGCTGCTGTTAATTTAGTAGCTATGCTCTATCCGCTTGCGCTGCACAGACTACTGTGGGAGTTATCAACAGCGTGGCATTGTTGCTCTATCTAGCTCAGGAGAATAACTTAAACATTGAGCACTGATTTTGTTATGGAGTGGTGGGAGCTTGAACCGAGGCACAGAGCATTGAGTGGCAGTGCATTTTAACTGATGTGCTTGAAGTGGAGGTAAAGTACAATGCGCATATCTGGGCGCACATAGCTTTTGAGTTCACACCAATGCCACTGCCTTGAGACTTGCTTTAGGAAAGGACCTCTTTTTGTATGATCATCTTGAAAAATCCAACACCCCCCCCTTCAAGTTTTTGTACTGATGCTGGGATTTAATTCCGTAGTGTATCTGAGCTCTGCTGCTCAGGCCCCCAGTGCCTGTGCTCTGACCCACCAAAGTACATCTACACTTGACCCATACCCAGTTGGCTCACTTAGTCCCTAGTATATGGCAAAGAGGTACCCTGGGCTAACAAGTTAAATGTCACTAATGGCCTGCAGCACATAATTGTGCCACCACTACAGTAACAGGGTGACAACATGACTAGGCCTGCCACTGCAGCCTAGTCGGGCAGCTTTAAACCTGCCAACTTGACTGAGCAATATAAACTCTTTTGCCAGGCCAAAGCCATTCCTAGGGAAGGTCTTCGTAGCCCACCAGGCAGGGTGCTTAATATTGTAAAGACATGCTCCCCCTTTTGTGTATAACATGCCCCGACAGTGAAAACACAAAAACATTGCCATTTTAACTGTAGCAAGTCTGTTGGTCCCATTGGTTAACATGGAGTTCCACTAGCCACCATGCTGAACTCCTTTTGGGGCCGCCAAAGATATTACTCCACGTTATCAAAGTAATTGTTACATTAAATCCATTCTCTGCAATGAGTCTTGTTTAATGTAACTTTTGGTTAAAAGGAGCGTGACTTTCAGAAAGTCACCATTTTGTCGCTTACACTTTCAGTTGCCTTTTTTGTCTATCTGCAGCACTTGTCACCCAAAACAACCTGCTAGGAAGTGTGACGTGCTCCCATACAGGGAGCAAGAATTGCTGAAGGGAGGTGTGACTTCCTCTAGCAAGCAGGATGACTGCCAGTCAATGACCACAGATGGGCAGCTTCAACAGCCTCAGTGAACCAAATGGCGATTAGACCTTCACTACCCACCTTGTGTGTCAGCATGTGTTATCTCCTTCAGAGGGGGAAACCAGTTGCAAAACATGATTCCCAGGAGTAGTAGCTCATTATGCTAAGTACACACCAGGGGTGTGGCAAAGGCTTGTGCCATCCTGGATATAAGAGTGGGGTATCCTGGGTTTTAGGTGGCCAAACCCCCAGCTTCCAGAAAGTGATGTAAAGTGTGAAGGATAGCCTTGTTTGAACTATTGCTTCATTGACTAGTGAATCTTCCCCACCACAAAGAAGATGGCATAACTGTGGCACCGCAGACCTTAGATCACTACTAGAAAGGAAGAAGATAGTCCTGCTCTGATACTTCCCAGATCCAGCATAGAAGCTGCAGTAAAGACTCCACTTCACCTGCTGCACTAAATAGACCTGGGGTTGTGCCCACTCTTTGAAGAAAATAGACCCACCTACACCCCAACTGTGCCAGGATGGAAGTGAAACTGATGCTTTGCAATACCACAGATTGGTCCAAATGATATATCCGTTAAGAGTACCTTGGGACCTGTTTCTGTATGTTATGATTATCTTGGCTGCTTGAAGAGTTTGTCCTAATGTATTTACTTGCACTATTAGTATGCAGGTTTGCTTTGTTGAAAATCCGATCTTATAATATCTGAGGGTCCAACCCAGTGTCCAGTGGGAGGCTCTTACATTGTTGTATGATCAGGGAGGTTTTGCTGCACCAGATTTTAAACTATACTAAAATTGAACATAATTTGGATTTTACCGGCTACATCCTCCTACCTTCATGGTGCATGCAGTAATAGAGGATGTGATGCCTGGTCCACCCTACTCAGAACTTTGGTCGATATGCACTCTGCAAGCAGACCATTAACTTAGTGACATGCACCTCACTAGCATGGGACAAGATCTGGAAGAGAATCAGGCACCACACCTTAAACACCGTGGAACAAGTGATCGGTCACCACCAGCTTAATCTGCTTATGAATGAGAATAAGGTTCTTACACAAGTACGTCACTGGAGGCTCATTTGGATGAGAGATGTTTTAAGAGGGTGAATTATGTAGATCAGACACAGCAAGCCACATGCTGTTTGACGTTCTGGTATAAACTAGATTCCATGCATCCTACATAGCTACTTAACCCTCCTTTCCTCATGAACACCCACCTGCTAAATGCTGTCTGTAGGAAGTTGGCTCCGTATGCACTATTTCAAAGTAAGGAATAGTATGCACAGATTCCAAGGGTTCCCCTTAGAGGTAAGATAGTGGCAAAAAGAGATAATACTAATGCTCTATTTTGTGGTAGTGTGGTCGAGCAGTAGGCTGATCAAAGGAGTAGTGTTAAGCTTTTGTTGTACACACACAGGCAATAAATGAGGAACACACACTCAGACAATTCCTGGCCAATAGGTTTTTGTATAGAAAAATATATTTTCTTAGTTTATTTTAAGAACCACAGGTTCAAATTTTACATGTAATACTTCAAATCAAAGGTATTGCAGGTAGGTACTTTAGGAACTTTGAATAATCAAAATAGCATACACAGTTTTCAAATAAATCACCTATAGCTATTTTAAAAGTAGACACAGTGCAATTTTCAACAGTTCCTGGGGGGAGTAAGAGTTAGTTACTTTTTGCAGGTAAGTAAACCACCTAGGGAGTTCAAGTTTGGGTCCAAGGTAGCCCACCGTTGGGGGTTCAGAGCAACCCCAAAGTTACCACACCAGCAGCTCAGGGCCGGTTAGGTGCAGAGGTCAAAGTGGTGCCCAAAACGCATAGGCTTCAGTGGAGAAGGGGGTGCCCCGGTTCCAGTCTGTCAGTGCCAGCCTGCTGCTGAGAGACGAGTTTCTGACCCCATGTGGTGAGGGCCTTTGTGCTCTCTGAGGACAGAAACAAAAGCCTGCTCTGGGTGGAGGTGCTTCACACCTCCCCCTGCAGGAACTGTAACACCTAGCAGTTACCCTTAAAGGCTCAGGCTTCGTGTTACAATGCCCCACGGCACTCCAGCTAGTGGAGATGCCCGCCCCCTGGACACAGCCCCCACTTTTGGCAGCAAGTCCAGGAGAGATCATGAGAACAACAAGGAGGAGACACCCACCAGTCAGGACAGCCCCTAAGGTGCCCTGAGCTGAGGTGACCCCTGCCTTTAGAAATCCTCCATCTTGGTTTTGGAGGATTCCCCCAATAGGATTAGTGATGTGCCCCGTTCCCCTCAGAGAGGAGGCTCAAAGAGGGTGTAGCCACCCTCAAGAACAGTAGCCATTGGCTACTGCCCTCCAAGACCTAAACACACCCCTAAATTCAGTATTTAGGGGCTCCCCAGAACCTAGGAAACTAGATTCCTGCAACCTAAGACGAAGGACTGCCGACCTGAAGCCCTGCAGAGAAGACGGAGACTCCAACTGCTTTGGCCCCAGCCCTACCAGCCTGTCTCCCCACTTCAAGAGAAACTGCAACAGCGACGCGCTCCCCAGGGTCCAGCGACCTCTGAAGCCTCAGAGGACTACCCTGCATCTAAAAGGACCAAGAACTCCAGAGGACATCGGCCCTGTTCCAAAGAAACCAAAACTTGCAACAAAGAAACAACTTTAAAAAAGACTCCACGTTTCCTGCCGGAAGCAGGAGACTTTCCACTCGGCACCCGACGCCCCCGGCTCGACCTGCAGAGAAACAACACTACAGGGAGGACTCCCTGGCGACTGCGACCTTGTGAGTAGTCAGAGTTGACCCCCCTGAGCCCCTCCCAGCGATGCCCTGAGCCCCTCCCAGCGATGCCTTGAACCCCCAATGGTGGGCTACCTTGGACCCAACTTTGAACCCTATAAGTGCCTTACTTACCTGTGAACCTAACAAATACTTACCTCCCTCAGGATCTGTTGATTTTTGTCCTCTTTTAAAATAGCTTATTGCCATTTTTGCCAAAACTGTACATGCTATTGTGATGATTCAAAGTTCCTAAGATACCTGAGTGAAATACCTTTCATTTGAAGTATTACTTCTAAATCTTGAACCTGTGGTACTTAAAATAAACTAAGAAAATATATATTTCTATATAAAAACCTATCTGCCTGGAATTGTCTGAGTGTGTGTGTTCCTCATTTATTGCCTGTGTGTGTACAACAAATGCTTAACACTACCCTCTGATAAGCCTACTGCTCGACCACACTACCACAAAATAGAGCATTAGAATGATCTCTTTTTGCCTGCCTTACCTCTAAGGGGAACCCTTGGACTCTGTGCATGCTATTTCTTACTTTGAAATAGTACATACAGAGCCAACTTCCTACACTATGATTATGAAAACTCTCCCTCAAATCCTGATTTCCCCATCCAGCCGCCCCAACCCCCCTAAATGGTAAACCTTATGATTATGGCAAAAGCTAGTGTAATAGAAAATGAAGTTAATCAAGTCTCCTGACAAGTGCCAGTCTAACAGCATGGCTCATGTGGTAATTTCATATAAACATTTGAATATAACAATCAATTGCTTAAATTGTACTAGAGAAGCCAAAAGGCCAAATACTTTTAAGTTTATGCAGCAAGGAGGATTAGATTTGTCAGCTGCTGTCTACAGCACAGTAAAACTCTTAACCAATGAGTCTGAGTACTGTTCGCTAAACTGACATATCGTTGATTAAACGTACTTTATCATTAATAGTGGCATACACATGAACTGAAGGCTGGAATCTGTTTTACCATCCCAGTGATTGAAAGATACTTAGAAAGAGCAGAGTATTTTAAGCCACACTCCGTCCCTCTGCCTATGTGGAATTAAAACTGGTTTTACACAAATTATGAAGTCACCATTTGAACCAGTGCACAGGCTACACCAACGCATTTAACTTAAACAGCAAGTTTGATGGCATGTTTGGCTGTAGATGCACATGCTCTGAATATTTCTGCCATCTAGTGTTGGGTCCAGAAGTTTGCAAGTTGATTGTGTTCTAAAGGTCTTTAGAGTCACAAGGTACAGTGGTGACTCTTGCTGGTAATGCACATAGGCGTCAACTCAAATCAGATTTTCTTCTGCCATCAGGTCCAGTTGTTTCCACAGAGCTGTGGCTCCAGTCCCTCTTAGGTCTCTTCCTTTCAGGAAACCTTTCCAATTAATCTGTATTGTTCATCAAATGTGTCATTCTATTCCTTTGTGTTCCGGGATCGAAGAAAAAATGTTGGGGATTTGCTCCCTGCCTCTGCACTGAGAGTGAAGACTATCTCAGCACCAAAAAAACTCTATCCCTGCAATCTGAGTCGAAGATCCCAGAGTCCATAATTCATAAGATAAAGTAACAGCTCTGTGCTCACCTGCATAGACAGCTACAAACAGGGAGAATGCTGGTCACAGCTGTTAGTGCTCCTCCAATTTTATTTTCAAAAGACTCTGGAACCACCTTCAGCCAAACAAAAGGTAATGCAGAGAGAATCGATTGAGATCCACCCACTTCTGCCTACATTAACACAACCAACTACTCTGCCACCACATACCTTCTTGTCCCCCTTGACATCACTTCACATGGGCTCAACTCACTCATTTTATGGCTCCCAGGACACAGAGAATGACAATATACCCTTTCATGCCGAGACAAACCCTTGGTCTCAATATAATATGAACACACATGGACACTGACACAGAAGTCTACACAGCAGGACCATCCCCACTGGACGATACAACTTCTTCTTTTCAAGAACTCCTTGGGAGAGCAGCACATATCAGGTGCCTCTTCACAAAGAGCCCATTGAAGATGATTTTCTTTTTTTTTTTATTATTTTTTTTTTTTAACGCTTACCACTTTCTATAAGTCTGCACAGTATCTGCCCGCGCTTCAAGGTATGTTGAGGCATGCGGACGATATTTTCCAAGACCCCTCTAGAGTACGCATTATCACTCTGCGTTTGGAGAAAAAAAATATAAGGCCTCTTGATCTGACCCAGTTTTTATTAAAGGTCATATATGTGCTGACTTTAGTGGGATCTAATGCCAGAAAAAGAGCTAAGTAGCATGCTGCTCATGAGACATCGTCTCCTGATAAGGAGAGCTAGCTCAGTGAGGCTTCTGGCAAGCATGTGGTTGCTCAGGTGGCCAATCACTGGTGTAGCGCCAATACTAAAGGTCTACTTGCTAGATACGCTCATGCTCACTGGGGTGAAATGGAGGAACTTCTCCAGTACCTCCCAGAGGAGCATAGGAAAAGAGGCCAGGAAATTGTTAGTGAGGGCCAATTTATATCCAACAATTCCATCCGCTGTGCTTTAGGTGCAGGTGACCCAGCAGCAAGAGGAATAACCCAGTGTCCTTCTACGCCGACATGTGTGGTTATGCATTTCTGGTTTTCAGCAGGAGGTACAGCAGATAATCTTGAATGTACAACTTAATAAAGTACACTTTTTCGTCCGACAAGTAGATCAGGCGGTGGAGAAGATTAAAAATAACAGCAAAGTGGCAAAATCCATGGGGGCACTCCAACTCCCTGCCTCTCGTGGTACTTTTCAGGGGCCTTAGTTTAAAACAGCCTGTAAGCCCTCTACATCACACTTCATTGTCATACAGTAAAGGTCAACCCCACACATCCTCTCAGAGGATTTTACAAGGGCTCCTACAGAGTGTGTAGTGAGTCACCAAGCAGTGACTCTCAGCACCTTCCCACCGATTATCAAACACCTGTTGTAGGATGCCTTCAGTTATTATTCAAGAATTGGCAAATAAATCACTATAGACCAATGGGTGTTGGATATTATCCAACATGGTTATTGCCTTGAGCTCAAGTCCACACAACCAACATTTCCTCTTACACTCTCAAACTTTCACAGGACAATCTCACTCTTCTCAAACAAAGTGCAGACCTTACTGGTAAAAGGAGCAATAGAACCAGTTCTTCTACAACATCAGGGAGCAGGGGCATATTCACTATACTTTCTCATACCAAGAAAGGACAGCTCCTCAAGACCTATCCTACATCTCAGGCCCTTAAATCTTTACATCATTTCAGAACACTTTCACATGGTCACACTTCAGAGTGTGATCCCATTGCTGCAACAGGATGACTTTTTATCGGCTCTGGATTTAAGATGTCTACTTTCAGATTCCCATATACCCAGCACATCGCAAATCTCATTTGTGGTAGGACAACACTACCAATTCAAAGTGCTCCCATTTGGGGTCACAAAAGCTCGAAGGGTGTTTACAAAATGCCTCAGTGTAGGAAGTTGGCTCTGTATGTGCTATTTCAAAGTAAGGAATAGCATGCACAGAGTCTAAGGGTTCCCCTTAGAGGTAAAAAAAAACAGATGTCAGAGCACTCATGATATCAAATTAGAAGTAAGTTCAAATGTCCAATCTCCTTGGTGAAAGTACGACAAACTCGTGTTTGTCTCAGAGTCCAGTTTAATTCATAGTGTTCTATTGTGCTCCACAAGAACAGCCAACACGTGTTTCATCCTCTGAGAAGTTTCTCTCTTGAGGACTTCATCAGGGCTTAATGTCATATAATCAGTCCAAAACAATTCTTATAACGAGATAGTCTCCGTCTGTATCTCTCGGTTGGTATCTAAATTCTATTTGGGTTCGGGAAACCGCCGCGTGGTCCGATACACTCTGCAGCGTTTCCGTATCTTAGAACAGCATTATATCAGATATGATTCTGTGGAGCACAATAGAACACTATGAATTAAACTGGACTCTGAGACAAACACGAGTTTGTCGTACTTTCACCAAGGAGATTGGACATTTGAACTTACTTCTAATTTGATATCATGAGTGCTCTGACATCTGTTTTTTTGCTGTTTTGTTTCCCTTGAGACATTGGAGGACGAGGGAAGATCCTCTTGTCAGTAGCACCGTGCCATGAACGGAATGTTTTGATTTTAATGGACGTTCTGTGAGCGCCCTAAATCCTATGAATTTCTTCCTAACCAGCACTGTTTCCCCTTAGAGGTAAAATAGTGGTAAAAATAGATAATACTAATGCTCTATTTTGTGGTAGTGTGGTCGAGCAGTAGGCTTATCCAAGGAGTAGTGTTAAGCATTTGTTGTACATACACATAGACAATAAATGAGGTACACACACTCAGAGACAAATCCAGCCAATAGGTTTTGTTATAGAAAAATATCTTTTCTTAGTTTATTTTAAGAACCACAGGTTCAAATTTAACATGTAATATCTTGTTTGAAAGGTATTGCAGGTAAGTA
This sequence comes from Pleurodeles waltl, assembly GCF_031143425.1. Lineage (NCBI taxonomy): Eukaryota > Metazoa > Chordata > Amphibia > Caudata > Salamandridae > Pleurodeles > Pleurodeles waltl. The sequence continues at coordinate 1,999,836,828 of NC_090440.1, forward strand.
CATTAGGAACTTTGAATCATTTCAATTGCATGTATACTTTTCAAGTTATTCACAAATAGCTATTTCAAAAGTGGACACAGTGCAATTTTCACAGTTCCTGGGGGAGGTAAGTTTGTTAGTTTTACCAGGTAAGTAAGACACTTACAGGGTTCAGTTCTTGGTCCAAGGTAGCCCACCGTTGGGGGTTCAGAGCAACCCCAAAGTCACCACACCAGCAGCTCAGGGCCGGTCAGGTGCAGAGTTCCAAGTGGTGCCCAAAACGCATAGGCTAGAATGGAGAGAAGCGGGTGCCCCGGTTCCGGTCTGCTTGCAGGTAAGTACCCGCGTCTTCGGAGGGCAGACCAGGGGGGTTTTGTAGGGCACCGGGGGGGACACAAGCCCACACAGAAATTTCACCCTCAGCAGCGCGGGGGCGGCCGGGTGCAGTGTAGAAACAAGCGTCAGGTTTGCAATGTTAGTCTATGAGAGATCAACGGATCTCTTCAGTGCTGCAGGCAGGTAAGGGGGGGGCTTCCTCGGGGAAACCTCCACTTGGGCAAGGGAGAGGGACTCCTGGGGGTCACTTCTCCAGTGAAAGTCCGGTCCTTCAGGTCCTGGGGGCTGCGGGTGCAGGGTCTTTTCCAGGCGTCGGGACTTAGGTTTCAGAGAGTCGCGGTCAGGGGAAGCCTCGGGATTCCCTCTGCAGGCGGCGCTGTGGGGGCTCAGGGGGGACAGGTTTTGGTACTCACAGTCGGAGAGTAGTCCGGGGGTCCTCCCTGAGGTGTTGGTTCTCCACCAGCCGAGTCGGGGTCGCCGGGTGCAGTGTTGCAAGTCTCACGCTTCTTGCGGGGAGTTGCAGGGGTCTTTAAAGCTGCTCCTTGAAACAAAGTTGCAGTCTTTTTGGAGCAGGTCCGCTGTCCTCTGGAGTTTCTGGTCGTCGTCGAAGCAGGGCAGTCCTCAGAGGATTCAGAGGTCGCTGGTCCCTTTGGAAGGCGTCGCTGGAGCAGAGTTCTTTGGAAGGCAGGGGACAGGCCGGTGAGTTTCTGGAGCCAAGGCAGTTGTTGTCTTCTGGTCTTCCTCTGCAGGGGTTTTCAGCTGGGCAGTCCTTCTTCTTGTTGTCGGAATCTAATTTTCTAGGGTTCAAGGTAGCCCTTAAATACTAAATTTAAGGGCGTGTTTAGGTCTGGGGGGTTAGTAGCCAATGGCTACTAGCCCTGAGGGTGGGTACACCCTCTTTGTGCCTCCTCCCAAGGGGAGGGGGTCACAATCCTAACCCTATTGGGGGAATCCTCCATCTGCAAGATGGAGGATTTCTAAAAGTTAGTCACCTCAGCTCAGGACACCTTAGGGGCTGTCCTGACTGGCCAGTGAATCCTCCTTGTTGCTTTCTTTGTTCCCTCCAGCCTTGCCGCCAAAAGTGGGGGCCGTGGCCGGAGGGGGCGGGCAACTCCACTAAGCTGGAGTGCCCTGCTGGGCTGTGACAAAGGGGTGAGCCTTTGAGGCTCACCGCCAGGTGTCACAGCTCCTGCCTGGGGGAGGTGTTAGCATCTCCACCCAGTGCAGGCTTTGTTACTGGCCTCAGAGTGACAAAGGCACTCTCCCCATGGGGCCAGCAACATGTCTCTGGTGTGGCAGGCTGCTGGAACTAGTCAGCCTACACAGACAGTCGGTTAAGTTTCAGGGGGCACCTCTAAGGTGCCCTCTGGGGTGTATTTTGCAATAAAATGTACACTGGCATCAGTGTGCATTTATTGTGCTGAGAAGTTTGATACCAAACTTCCCAGTTTTCAGTGTAGCCATTATGGTGCTGTGGAGTTCGTGTTTGACAGACTCCCAGACCATATACTCTTATGGCTACCCTGCACTTACAATGTCTAAGGTTTTGTTTACACTGTAGGGGTACCATGCTCATGCACTGGTACCCTCACCTATGGTATAGTGCACCCTGCCTTAGGGCTGTAAGGCCTGCTAGAGGGGTGTCTTACCTATACTGCATAGGCAGTGAGAGGCTGGCATGGCACCCTGAGGGGAGTGCCATGTCGACTTACTCGTTTTGTCCTCACTAGCACACACAAGCTGGCAAGCAGAGTGTCTGTGCTGAGTGAGAGGTCTCCAGGGTGGCATAAGACATGCTGCAGCCCTTAGAGACCTTCCTTGGCATCAGGGCCCTTGGTACTAGAAGTACCAGTTACAAGGGACTTATCTGGATGCCAGGGTCTGCCAATTGTGGATACAAAAGTACAGGTTAGGGAAAGAACACTGGTGCTGGGGCCTGGTTAGCAGGCCTCAGCACACTTTCAATTGTAAACATAGCATCAGCAAAGGCAAAAAGTCAGGGGGCAACCATGCCAAGGAGGCATTTCCTTACACTCAGTCATAATAGTTCACTTGTGCAGGTAGAAAGTACACGACTACCCATCCCTAGACGACTGGCTCATCAAAGCCAGCAATCTCATACAAGGTTTGCAGGATAGACTTACTTCATCAATTAGGGTTCACCATGAATTTTCAAAAATCTCATCTAAATCTATCTAGGATTCATTCTCAACACAGTTGGGAATAGCCTACCCAAATGCAGCAAGGGTACAAAACTTTCAAACAGATCTCATTTTCATCCCAGTCACAGTAAAATAAGTCATGAAACTCCTAGGAAAGATGCCTTCTTGCATCGTAATCTTACAACATTCCTGCCTTCATATGCATCTGTTGCAAGAATATCTATCACGCCAATGACATCAGGCACAGGGTCACTTACAGGATCTAGAGTTGCTGGACAGCCACACCTTTCGCTCTCTACAGTGGTGGAACAAAACAAAACTTTTAAAGGGGTGGCCATTCCTGGACCCTGTTCCCCAGATCATTCTGACAATGGACACCTCTCAAGGACCTAGCAGTCCAAGGGTCTTTGGGATCACACACATCAGACTCTACACATCAGTTGTCTAGAGCTGCTAGCTGTTCACTTAGCTCTCACAGCCTTTGTAATTCATCTCAACAACAAGGTAGTTCTCATACTCACAGACAACATGACAACCATGTATTATGTGCAAAGCTGGGGGGCCGGGGGGAGTGACACATTCTCTACAACTCTCAGCTTCTCATCTTGCACAGACAATTTGGCATTGGGCCATCCGTCACAATATATACCCATTAGCGGAACACCTCCCAGGACCACAACAATTTTGCAGACCTCCTCAGCAGGATGCAGCAACAAGTCCACAAGTGTGAACTCCACCCTCAAGGTTTTTCTACCCTACTTTCAAAAGTGGGGATTTCCAGACAAACATTTCTGTAACAAGAGAAAATGCAGTAGACCAAACTTCGCCTCCAGGCTCCCACATCCTCAGTCCAAGGGCAATGGTCTGGATGAACCAGGTCAGGGATATTTGCCAGTTCTTTTCCATCTGATTCGGAAACTCAGGAAAACTTCTCTTACACTCATTCTAGTGGTATCCACATGGACCAGATGTAGGAGGCTGGCCTGGCTTGTAGTGGGTACCAAGGGGTACTTAATCTCTGTACCAGGTCCAGTTATCCCTTATTAATGTAGAAGAGGTGTTTCTAGCAGCTTAGGCTGATAGAAGGTAGCTATAGCAGAGCAGCTTAGGCTGAACTTGGAGACATGCAAAGCTCCTACTATACCACTGGTGTCATATGCACAATATCATAAGAAAACACAATACACAGATATACTAAAAATAAAGGTACTTTATTTTTATGACAAAATGCCAAAAGTATCTGTGAGTACCCTCAGTATGAGGATGCCACATATACACAAGATATATGCACACAATACCAAAAATATGAAGTAATAGCAAAAGGAAGTAATGCAAGCAATGTAAAGTTACAGTAGATTGCAATAGGAGCACATAGTTATAGGGGCAACACAAACCATATCCTCCAAAAGTGGAATGCGAACCACGAATGGACCCCAAACCTATGTGAGCTTGTAAAGGGTCGCTGGGGCTGTAACATTGAGGGTTAGAAAAATAGCCCACCCCAAGACCCTGAAAAGTAGGTGTGAAGTGCACCTATATTCCTCAGAGAGCACAGAAGTCGTGATAGGGGAATTCTGCAAGGAAGACCAACACCAGCAAAGCAACCAAAGTGGATTTCCGGACTAGAATACCTGTGGAACAAGGGGACCAAGTCCAAGAGTCGCGACAATGTCGAGAGTGGGCAGATGCCCAGGAAATGCCAGCTGAGGGTGCAAAGAAGCTGCCAGCGGATGGTAGAAGCTGTGGATTCTGCAATAACGAAGAGGGCTAGAAACTTCCCCTTTTGGAGGATGGATGTACCACGTCGTGAAGAAGCTTGCAGAGGTGTTCCCACGCAGAAAGACCGCAAACAAGCCTTGCTAGCTGCAAGGGTCGCGGTTAGGGTTTTTGGATGCTGCTGTGGCCCAGGAGGGACCAGGATGTTGCCACTTGGATGAGGAGACAGAGGGGGCGCTTGGAAGAGGAGTGAACCGGAGTTCACCCGAAGACACAAAAGGGAGTCCCACGACGCCGGAGGACAACTCAGAAGGTTGTGCACTGCAGGTTAGAGTGTCGGGGACCCCGGCTTGGCTGTGCACAAAGGAAATCCTGGAAGAGTGCACAGGAGCCGGAGCAGCTGCAAATCACGCGGTACCCAGCAATGCAGCCTAGCGTGGGGAGGCAAGGACTTACCACCAAACTTGGACTGAAGAGTCACTGGACTGTGGGAGTCACTTGGACAGAGTTGCTGAGTTCCAGGGACCACGCTCGTCGTGCTGAGAGGGGAACCAGAGGACCAGTGATGCAGTCTTTTGTTGCCTGCGGTTGCAGGGGGAGTTTTCCGTCGTCCCACGGGAGATTTCTTCAGAGCTCCTGGTGCAGAAAGGAGGCAGGCTTCCCCCAGAGCATGCACCACCAGGAAACAGGCGAGAAAGCGGCAGGATCAGCGATACAAGGTTGCAGTAGTCGTCTTTGCTACTTTGTTGCGGTTTTGCAGGCGTCCTGAGCAGTCAGCAGTCGATCCTCTGGCAGAAGGTGAAGAGAGAGATGCAGAGGAACTCTGATGAGCTCTTGCATTCGGTATCTGAAGAATTCCCCAAAGCAGAGACCCTAAATAGCCAGGAAAGGAGGTTTGGCTACCTAGGAAGGAGGATAGGCTAGCAACACAGGTAAGAGCCTATCAGAAAGAGTCTCTGATGTCACCTGATGGCACTGGCCACTCCGAGCAGTCCAGTGTGCCAGCAACACCTCTGTTTCCAAGATGGCAGAGGTCTGGAGCACACTGGAGGAGCTCTGGGCACCTCCCCTGGAAGGTGCAGGTCAGGGGAGTGGTCACTCCCCTTTCCTTTGTCCAGTTTTGGCCAGAGCACGGCTGGGAGATCCCTGAACCGGTGTAGACTGGCTTATGCAGAGATGAGCACCATCTGTGCCCATCAAAGCATTTCCAGAGGCTGGGGGAGGCTACTCCTCCCCAGCCCTGACACCTTTTTCCAAAGGGAGAGGGTGTAACACCCTCTCTCTGAGGAAGTCCTTTGTTCTGCCTTCCTGGGCCAGGCCTGGCTGGACCCCAGGAGGGCAGAAACCTGTCTGACGGTGTAAAGAAATGGCTCCCTGTTGCAGTTACCCCCCACTTTTTGCCTGATACTGATGCTGACTTGACTGAGAAGAGTGCTGGGACCCTGCTAACCAGGCCCCAGCACCAGTGTTCCTTCACCTAAAATGTACCATTGTATCCACAATTGGCACACCCTGGCATTCAGATAAGTCCCTTGTAACTGGTACTTCTAGTACCAAGGGCCCTGATGCCAAGGAAGGTCTCTAAGGGCTGCAGCATGTCTTATGCCACCCTAGAGACCCCTCACTCAGCACAGACACACTGCTTACAAGCCTCTGTGTGCTAGTGAGAACAAAATGAGTAAGTCGACATGGCACTCCCCTCAGGGTGCCATGCCAGCCTCTCACTGCCTATGCAGTATAGGTAAGACACCCCTCTAGCAGGCCTTACAGCCCTAAGGCAGGGTGCACTATACCATAGGTGAGGGTACCAGTGCATGAGCACTGTGCCCCTACAGTGTCTAAACAAAACCTTAGACATTGTAAGTGCAGGGTAGCCATAAGAGTATATGGTCTGGGAGTCTGTTTTACACGAACTCCACAGCACCATAATGGCTACACTGAAAACTGGGAAGTTTGGTATCAAACTTCTCAGCACAATAAATGCACACTGATGCCAGTGTACATTTTATTGCAAAATACACCCCAGAGGGCACCTTAGAGGTGCCCCCTGAAACTTAACCGACTGTCTGTGTAGGCTGACTAGTTCCAGCAGCCTGCCACACCAGAGACATGTTGCTGGCCCCATGGGGAGAGTGCCTTTGTCACTCTGAGGCCAGTAACAAAGCCTGCACTGGGTGGAGATGCTAACACCTCCCCCAGGCAGGAGCTGTGACACCTGGCGGTGAGCCTCAAAGGCTCACCCCTTTGTCACAGCCCAGCAGGGCACTCCAGCTTAGTGGAGTTGCCCGCCCCCTCCGGCCACGGCCCCCACTTTTGGCGGCAAGGCTGGAGGGAACAAAGAAAGCAACAAGGAGGAGTCACTGGCCAGTCAGGACAGCCCCTAAGGTGTCCTGAGCTGAGGTGACTCTAACTTTTAGAAATCCTCCATCTTGCAGATGGAGGATTCCCCCAATAGGGTTAGGATTGTGACCCCCTCCCCTTGGGAGGAGGCACAAAGAGGGTGTACCCACCCTCAGGGCTAGTAGCCATTGGCTACTAACCCCCCAGACCTAAACACGCCCTTAAATTTAGTATTTAAGGGCTACCTTGAACCCTAGAAAATTAGATTCCTGCAACTACAAGAAGAAGGACTGCCTAGCTGAAAACCCCTGCAGAGGAAGACCAGAAGACGACAACTGCCTTGGCTCCAGAAACTCACCGGCCTGTCTCCTGCCTTCCAAAGATCCTGCTCCAGCGACGCCTTCCAAAGGGACCAGCGACCTCGACATCCTCTGAGGACTGCCCCTGCTTCGAAAAGACAAGAAACTCCCGAGGACAGCGGACCTGCTCCAAGAAAAGCTGCAACTTTGTTTCCAGCAGCTTTAAAGAACCCTGCAAGCTCCCCGCAAGAAGCGTGAGACTTGCAACACTGCACCCGGCGACCCCGACTCGGCTGGTGGCGATCCAACACCTCAGGAGGGACCCCAGGACTACTCTAAGACTGTGAGTACAAAAACCCGTCCCCCTTGAGCCCCCACAGCGCCGCCTGCAGAGGGAATCCCGAGGCTTCCCCTGACCGCGACTCTTTGAATCCTAAGTCCCGACACCTGGGAGAGACCCTGCACCCGCAGCCCCCAGGACCTGAAGGACCGGACTTTCACTGGAGGAGTGACCCCCAGGAGTCCCTCTCCCTTGATCAAGTGGAGGTTTCCCCGAGGAACCCCCCCCTTGCCTGCCTGCAGCGCTGAAAGCGATCCCTAGATCTCCCATTGACTTCCATTACAAACCCGACGCTTGTTTCTACACTGCACCCGGCCGCCCCCGCGCTGCTGAGGGTGAAATTTCTGTGTGGGCTTGTGTCCCCCCCGGTGCCCTACAAAACCCCCCTGGTCTGCCCTCCGAAGACGCGGGTACTTACCTGCAAGCAGACTGGAACCGGGGCACCCCCTTCTCTCCATTCTAGCCTATGTGTTTTGGGCACCACTTTGAACTCTGCACCTGACCGGCCCTGAGCTGCTGGTGTGGTGACTTTGGGGTTGCTCTGAACCCCCAACGGTGGGCTACCTTGGACCAAGAACTAAGCCCTGTAAGTGTCTTACTTACCTGGTTAACCTAACAAATACTTACCTCCCCTAGGAACTGTGAAAATTGCACTAAGTGTCCACTTTTAAAACAGCTACTTGTGAATAACTTGAAAAGTATACATGCAATTTTGATGATTTGAAGTTCCTAAAGTACTTACCTGCAATACCTTTCGAATGAGATATTACATGTAGAATTTGAACCTGTGGTTCTTAAAATAAACTAAGAAAAGATATTTTTCTATATAAAAACCTATTGGCTGGATTTGTCTCTGAGTGTGTGTACCTCATTTATTGTCTATGTGTATGTACAACAAATGCTTAACACTACTCCTTGGATAAGCCTACTGCTCGACCACACTACCACAAAATAGAGCATTAGTATTATCTATTTTTACCACTATTTTACCTCTAAGGGGAACCCTTGGACTCTGTGCATGCTATTCCTCACTTTGAAATAGCACATACAGAGCCAACTTCCTACATTGGTGGATCAGCGGTGGGGTACAAGACTTTGCATTTGCTGGACTACTCAGCCAATACCTGATCACACGACAAATTCCAAAATTGTCATTAGAAATTGATTTTTGCAATTTGAAAAGTTTTCTAAATTCTTAAAAGACCTGCTAGGGCCTTGTGTTAGATCCTGTTTAGCATTTCTTTTAGAGTTTAAAAGTTTGTAAAAGTTTGAATTAGATTCTAGAACCAGTTGTAGATTCTTAAAAAGTATTCCAACTTTTAGAAGCAAAATGTCTAGCACAGATGTGACTGTGGTGGAACTCGACACCACACCTTACCTCCATCTTAAGATGAGGGAGCTAAGGTCACTCTGTAAAATAAAGAAAATAACAATGGGCCCCAAACCTACCAAAATACAGCTCCAGGAGCTTTTGGCAGAGTTTGAAAAGGCCAACCCCTCTGAGGGTGGCAACTCAGAGGAAGAGGATAGTGACTTGGAGGAAAATTCCCCCCTACCAGTCCTATCTAGGGAGAACAGGGTCCCTCAAACCCTGACTCCAAAAATAATAGTCAGAGATGCTGGTTCCCTCACAGGAGAGACCAACACCTCTGAAATCACTGAGGATAACTCCAGTGAAGATGACCCCCTGTTAGCCAGGATGGTCAAAAGATTGGCTTTGGAAAAGCAGCTCCTAGCCATAGAAAGGGAAAGAAAAGAGATGGGCCTAGGTCCCATCGATGGTGGCAGCAACTTAAATAGGGTCAGAGATTCTCCTGACATCCTAAAAATCCCCAAAGGGATTGTAACAAAATATGAAGATGGTGATGACATCACCAAATGGTTCACAGCTTTTGAGAGGGCTTGTGTAACCAGAAAAGTAAACAGATCTCACTGGGGTGCTCTCCTTTGGGAAATGTTCACTGGAAAGTGTAGGGATAGACTCCTCACACTCTCTGGAAAAGATGCAGAATCTTATGACCTCATGAAGGGTACCCTGATTGAGGGCTTTGGATTCTCCACTGAGGAGTATAGAATTAGATTCAGGGGGGCTCAAAAATCCTCGAGCCAGACCTGGGTTGATTTTGTAGACTACTCAGTAAAAACACTAGATGGTTGGTTAACTGGAAATGAAGTGTGTGACTATGTTGGGCTTTATAGTTTGTTTATGAAAGAACACATTTTAAGTAACTGCTTCAATGAAAAGTTGCATCAGTATCTGGTAGACCTAGGTCCAATTTCTCCCCAAGAATTGGGAAAGAAGGCAGACCACTGGGTCAAGACTAGGGTAACCAAAACTTCCACTGGGCGTGACCAAAAGAAAGGGGTTACAAAAACTCCCCAGGAGAAAGTGGGTGACACTAGAAACAAAGAAAAAGAGTCCTCTGTAGGCCCCCAAAAACCAGAACAGGTGGGTGGGCCCCAAGACACAACCCAAAACAAAGGTGGGTACCAGGGTAAGAACTGGGATGCCACTAAGGCATGGTGCCACAACTGTAAACAGTCTGGGCACCACACCAAGGACACTTCTTGTCCCAAAAACAAACCCCAGAACAAAATTCCAGGGGTAACCAGTGTAGCCATGGGAGATGACTCCTCAGATGAGGAGGTCTTCATAGCCTTCAACTGGAAACAGGGCCCAACAGGTGAGTTGGAGATTCCAGAGGGAAGTAGACACTTCCACCACCTACTGGTGAATGGAATCCCAACCACTGCCCTGAGAGACACTTGTGCCAGTCACACTATTGTGCATGACAGGCTGGTGCTCTCAAACCAGTACATCCCAGGTGAGACTGCCAGGGTAAGAGTTAGCCTAGACAGGGTCACCAAGAGGCCTGTGGCTTTAGTACCCATAGAAGTGGGTGGCACTCTTAGCTGGAGAAGGGTAGTAGTCAGTACAGACCTCCCCCTTGATTGTCTCCTTGGAAATGACTACCCAGAGGTTAGTCAGAGCCCAAGAGAGGAACTGGTCCAGTGCCAGTCCTCTCCCAAAGATTCTGGAAGTCCTGCCTCTGCAGTAAATGCAAGCAGGCCCCAGAAGAAGAAGAAAAGAAAACAGAGTAGGAAGGGTGGACAACCTTTAGCCAAGGTTACAGCAAGCCAAGGAGATTCTGCTCCAGTAGGGGAGAACTCCAAAAATGGCCCTGATAAAGTCCAACCTGACCCACGAGAAGTCCTGGCTAGTCAGGCAACTGTTAAACCTGAGTGGGTGGCTCCTCAGCTAACAGAAGAAAGAGTGGAAGAAGGGTGTTTACTACAAGATGTGGTAACCCCCCACTCTAATACAGCAGACAGGCAACCTGAACCCAAAGAGGCCTGTAACTTAGCCCCTTCCCTTTTAGGTGAAGAGCTAAAGGTGTGGTTCTGGGCACTGACAGCTGTCAGTGGCCTCTGCTGGGTGTTAGCCTTTATGGCTGCACTATCCTTAGCATGGTGGTCTGACCCCATGCCAAATAGCAAGTTAGGCCCCCTGACCCTATTAGTCATGGTGGGGTTACTCCAGCTCTGGGTAACCTCTCTGGGTAAGCTAGGGGTAACCCTGGCCAAGATAAGGTTAGCAGAGGTGGATACCTCTAAGACCAAAATAGAAAGAATGGGTGGAGACATTGAAGAGGCAGACAAGAGGCAATTCAGACTAGGTCCTATCACTGTGGAAGTAGGTCAGTTCCCCAAAGGGAATGACCTGAACAGAAGGATGTAAGGCAGAGTAGGCCCTGCAACTAACCAGCCTATTTCTCCTACTCTTCCTCGCCTGACAGACTAGGAAGACTCTCCCAGCTTGGGCTGAGTCTCCTGGCCTGTGGGCTGGGGGGGGGCTTGTGTAAAGAAATGGCTCCCTGTTGCAGTTACCCCCCACTTTTTGCCTGATACTGATGCTGACTTGACTGAGAAGAGTGCTGGGACCCTGCTAACCAGGCCCCAGCACCAGTGTTCCTTCACCTAAAATGTACCATTGTATCCACAATTGGCACACCCTGGCATTCAGATAAGTCCCTTGTAACTGGTACTTCTAGTACCAAGGGCCCTGATGCCAAGGAAGGTCTCTAAGGGCTGCAGCATGTCTTATGCCACCCTAGAGACCCCTCACTCAGCACAGACACACTGCTTACAAGCCTCTGTGTGCTAGTGAGAACAAAATGAGTAAGTCGACATGGCACTCCCCTCAGGGTGCCATGCCAGCCTCTCACTGCCTATGCAGTATAGGTAAGACACCCCTCTAGCAGGCCTTACAGCCCTAAGGCAGGGTGCACTATACCATAGGTGAGGGTACCAGTGCATGAGCACTGTGCCCCTACAGTGTCTAAACAAAACCTTAGACATTGTAAGTGCAGGGTAGCCATAAGAGTATATGGTCTGGGAGTCTGTTTTACACGAACTCCACAGCACCATAATGGCTACACTGAAAACTGGGAAGTTTGGTATCAAACTTCTCAGCACAATAAATGCACACTGATGCCAGTGTACATTTTATTGCAAAATACACCCCAGAGGGCACCTTAGAGGTGCCCCCTGAAACTTAACCGACTGTCTGTGTAGGCTGACTAGTTCCAGCAGCCTGCCACACCAGAGACATGTTGCTGGCCCCATGGGGAGAGTGCCTTTGTCACTCTGAGGCCAGTAACAAAGCCTGCACTGGGTGGAGATGCTAACACCTCCCCCAGGCAGGAGCTGTGACACCTGGCGGTGAGCCTCAAAGGCTCACCCCTTTGTCACAGCCCAGCAGGGCACTCCAGCTTAGTGGAGTTGCCCGCCCCCTCCGGCCACGGCCCCCACTTTTGGCGGCAAGGCTGGAGGGAACAAAGAAAGCAACAAGGAGGAGTCACTGGCCAGTCAGGACAGCCCCTAAGGTGTCCTGAGCTGAGGTGACTCTAACTTTTAGAAATCCTCCATCTTGCAGATGGAGGATTCCCCCAATAGGGTTAGGATTGTGACCCCCTCCCCTTGGGAGGAGGCACAAAGAGGGTGTACCCACCCTCAGGGCTAGTAGCCATTGGCTACTAACCCCCCAGACCTAAACACGCCCTTAAATTTAGTATTTAAGGGCTACCTTGAACCCTAGAAAATTAGATTCCTGCAACTACAAGAAGAAGGACTGCCTAGCTGAAAACCCCTGCAGAGGAAGACCAGAAGACGACAACTGCCTTGGCTCCAGAAACTCACCGGCCTGTCTCCTGCCTTCCAAAGATCCTGCTCCAGCGACGCCTTCCAAAGGGACCAGCGACCTCGACATCCTCTGAGGACTGCCCCTGCTTCGAAAAGACAAGAAACTCCCGAGGACAGCGGACCTGCTCCAAGAAAAGCTGCAACTTTGTTTCCAGCAGCTTTAAAGAACCCTGCAAGCTCCCCGCAAGAAGCGTGAGACTTGCAACACTGCACCCGGCGACCCCGACTCGGCTGGTGGCGATCCAACACCTCAGGAGGGACCCCAGGACTACTCTAAGACTGTGAGTACAAAAACCCGTCCCCCTTGAGCCCCCACAGCGCCGCCTGCAGAGGGAATCCCGAGGCTTCCCCTGACCGCGACTCTTTGAATCCTAAGTCCCGACACCTGGGAGAGACCCTGCACCCGCAGCCCCCAGGACCTGAAGGACCGGACTTTCACTGGAGGAGTGACCCCCAGGAGTCCCTCTCCCTTGATCAAGTGGAGGTTTCCCCGAGGAACCCCCCCCTTGCCTGCCTGCAGCGCTGAAAGCGATCCCTAGATCTCCCATTGACTTCCATTACAAACCCGACGCTTGTTTCTACACTGCACCCGGCCGCCCCCGCGCTGCTGAGGGTGAAATTTCTGTGTGGGCTTGTGTCCCCCCCGGTGCCCTACAAAACCCCCCTGGTCTGCCCTCCGAAGACGCGGGTACTTACCTGCAAGCAGACTGGAACCGGGGCACCCCCTTCTCTCCATTCTAGCCTATGTGTTTTGGGCACCACTTTGAACTCTGCACCTGACCGGCCCTGAGCTGCTGGTGTGGTGACTTTGGGGTTGCTCTGAACCCCCAACGGTGGGCTACCTTGGACCAAGAACTAAGCCCTGTAAGTGTCTTACTTACCTGGTTAACCTAACAAATACTTACCTCCCCTAGGAACTGTGAAAATTGCACTAAGTGTCCACTTTTAAAACAGCTACTTGTGAATAACTTGAAAAGTATACATGCAATTTTGATGATTTGAAGTTCCTAAAGTACTTACCTGCAATACCTTTCGAATGAGATATTACATGTAGAATTTGAACCTGTGGTTCTTAAAATAAACTAAGAAAAGATATTTTTCTATATAAAAACCTATTGGCTGGATTTGTCTCTGAGTGTGTGTACCTCATTTATTGTCTATGTGTATGTACAACAAATGCTTAACACTACTCCTTGGATAAGCCTACTGCTCGACCACACTACCACAAAATAGAGCATTAGTATTATCTATTTTTACCACTATTTTACCTCTAAGGGGAACCCTTGGACTCTGTGCATGCTATTCCTCACTTTGAAATAGCACATACAGAGCCAACTTCCTACAGACGGGTTGGCAGCAGCTGCAGTGAAACCCCGGGAAAGGCAGTTTGGCAGTACCCGGTTCTGTGCTAGAGACTCGGGGGATCATGGAATTGTCTCCCCAATGCCAGAATGGCATTGGGGTGACAATTCCATGATCTTAGACATGTTACATGGCCATGTTCGGAGTTACCATTGTGACGCTATACATAGGTAGTGACCTATGTGTATAGTGCACACGTGTAATGGTGTCCCCGCACTCACAAAGTCTGGGGAATTTGCCCTGAACGATGTTGGGGCACCCTGGCTAGTGCCAGGGTGCCCACACACTAAGTAACTTAGCACCCAACCTTCACCAGGTGAAGGTTAGACATATAGGTGACTTATAAGTTACTTAAGTGCAGTGGTAAATGGCTGTGAAATAACGTGGACATTATTTCACTCAGGCTGCAGTGGCAGGCCTGCGTAAGAATTGTCAGAGCTCCCCATGGGTGGCAAAAGCAATGCTGCAGCCCATAGGGATCTCCTGGAACCCCAATACACTGGGTACCTCAGTGCCATATACTAGGGAATTATAAGGGTGTTCCAGTATGCCAATGTGAATTGGTGAAATTGGTCACTAGCCTGCTAGTGACAATTTGGAAAGTAGAGAGAGCATAACCACTGAGGTTCTGGTTAGCAGAGCCTCAGTGAGACAGTTAGTCATCACACAGGGAACACATACAGGGCACAGTTATGAGCACTGGGGCCCTGGCTGGCAGGGTCCCAGTGACACATACACTAAAACAACATATATACAGTGAAATATGGGGGTAACATGCCAGGCAAGATGGTACTTTCCTACACCAGACAACTATGGTTCACCACTGTATTAGACTGATCGGTAGTGCCACACAGGAAGCTTCCTCTTAACCCATACCTTCTCACTCCGCACCACAGTCAAGCCAGACCCCCAAATCCCAAGGAGTTGAATCTTGCAATTTGGCTCCTCATGCCATAAAATTTGGTTATCTAAACCAGCCTCTCTTAAGGAAGTAGGTAGACCAACTACTAAATCATGCTGTGCAGCAAAATGGAAACGTTTTGTGCACTATTGCATTGCTTATGGTTGGGACTCCTCCCAAGTATCAGAGCAAAATATAATTAACTACCTTCTTCATTTACAGAAGGCAAACTTAGTGTACACATCCACTTAGCAGCTATAGCTGCTTACCTTCAGAATGGACACATTCTACTCTTTTCAAAATTCATGTTATTAAAGCTTTTATGGAAGGGCGTAAAAGAATATACTGCCAAGACTACTCCATAGCCCTTCTTGGTACCTTAATGTAGTCCCTACTGGAATAATGGGCCCACCATTTGAGCCATTACATTCATGTCCTTTACAGTTTGTTGTGGAAATTAGAATTTTTTGTTGCAGTAAGCCCCCTCAGACGTATTGGTGAGCTCCAGGCATTACCCTTACAAGAACCTTTTTAAATAAAGTGGTTCTTCGTACTAATCCAAACTTTACCAAAGGTGGTTTATGTTTCATCCTAATCAAACAATTGAGTTGCCAGTCTTTCTTCTCCAACCTGATTTTGTTGCAGATAGAGCCCTACACACATTAGATGTTAAGAGTGCTTATGTTCTATATTGATAGGACTTAAACCTTTAGGAATTCAAAACAACTTTTTATTGCTTTCTCTAGCACACAAAGGCAACCCTGTTACTAAATCTACTATAGCAAGATGGATTGTCAAATGTGTCCAAACCTGCTACGCAAAAGCCAAAAAATCATTACTGTAGGAAGTTGGCTCTGTATGTGCTATTTCAAAGTAAGGAATAGCATGCACAGAGTCCAAGGGTTCCCCTTAGAGGTAAAATAGTGGTAAAAATAGATAATACTAATGCTCTATTTTGTGGTAGTGTGGTCGAGCAGTAGGCTTATCCAAGGATTAGTGTTAAGCATTTGTTGTACATACACATAGACAATAAATGAGGTACACACACTCAGACAAATCCAGCCAATAGGTTTTGTTATAGAAAAATATCTTTTCTTAGTTTATTTTAAGAACCACAGGTTCAAATTCTACATGTAATATCTCATTTGAAAGGTATTGCAGGTAAGTACTTTAGGAACTTTAAATCATAAAAATTGCATGTATACTTTACAAGTTATTGACAAATAGCTGTTTTAAAAGTGGACACTTAGTGCAATTTTCACAGTTCCTGGGGGAGGTAAGGTTTTGTTAGTTTTACCAGGTAAGTAAGACACTTACAGGGTTCAGTTCTTGTTCCAAGGTAGCCCACCGTTGGGGGTTCAGAGCAACCCCAAAGTCACCACACCAGCAGCTCAGGGCCGGTCAGGTGCAGAGTTCAAAGTGGTGCCCAAAACGCATAGGCTAGAATGGAGAGAAGGGGGTGCCCCGGTTCCGGTCTGCTTGCAGGTAAGTACCCGCGTCTTCGGAGGGCAGACCAGGGGGGTTTTGTAGGGCACCGGGGGGGACACAAGCCCACACAGAAATTTCACCCTCAGCGGCGCGGGGGCGGCCGGGTGCAGTGTAGAAACAAGCGTCGGGTTCGCAATGTTAGTCTATGAGAGATCTCGGGATCTCTTCAGTGCTGCAGGCAGGCAAGGGGGGGGTTCCTCGGGGAAACCTCCACTTGGGCAAGGGAGAGGGACTCCTGGGGGTCACTTCTCCAGTGAAAGTCCGGTCCTTCAGGTCCTGGGGGCTGCGGGTGCAGGGTCTCTCCCAGGCGTCGGGACTTTGGATTCAAAGAGTCGCGGTCAGGGGAAGCCTCGGGATTCCCTCTGCAGGCGGCGCTGTGGGGGCTCAGGGGGGACAGGTTTTGGTACTCACAGTATCAGAGTAGTCCTGGGGTCCCTCCTGAGGTGTTGGATCTCCACCAGCCGAGTCGGGGTCGCCGGGTGCAGTGTTGCAAGTCTCACGCTTCTTGCGGGGAGCTTGCAGGGTTCTTTCAAGGCTGCTGGAAACAAAGTTGCAGCCTTTCTTGGAGCAGGTCCGCTGTCCTCGGGAGTTTCTTGTCTTTTCGAAGCAGGGGCAGTCCTCAGAGGATGTCTAGGTCGCTGGTCCCTTTGGAAGGCGTCGCTGGAGCAGGATCTTTGGAAGGCAGGAGACAGGCCGGTGAGTTTCTGGAGCCAAGGCAGTTGTCGTCTTCTGGTCTTCCGCTGCAGGGGTTTTCAGCTAGGCAGTCCTTCTTCTTGTAGTTGCAGGAATCTAATTTTCTAGGGTTCAGGGTAGCCCTTAAATACTAAATTTAAGGGCGTGTTTAGGTCTGGGGGGTTAGTAGCCAATGGCTACTAGCCCTGAGGGTGGGTACACCCTCTTTGTGCCTCCTCCCAAGGGGAGGGGGTCACAATCCTAACCCTATTGGGGGAATCCTCCATCTGCAAGATGGAGGATTTCTAAAAGTTAGTCACTTCAGCTCAGGACACCTTAGGGGCTGTCCTGACTGGCCAGTGACTCCTCCTTGTTGCTTTCTTTGTTCCCTCCAGCCTTGCCGCCAAAGTGGGGGCCGTGGCCGGAGGGGGCGGGCAACTCCACTAAGCTGGAGTGCCCTGCTGGGCTGTGACAAAGGGGTCAGCCTTTGAGGCTCACCGCCAGGTGTCACAGTTCCTGCCTGGGGGAGGTGTTAGCATCTCCACCCAGTGCAGGCTTTGTTACTGGCCTCAGAGTGACAAAGGCACTCTCCCCATGGGGCCAGCAACATGTCTCTGGTGTGGCAGGCTGCTGGAACTAGTCAGCCTACACAGACAGTCGGTTAAGTTTCAGGGGGCACCTCTAAGGTGCCCTCTGGGGTGTATTTTACAATAAAATGTACACTGGCATCAGTGTGCATTTATTGTGCTGAGAAGTTTGATACCAAACTTCCCAGTTTTCAGTGTAGCCATTATGGTGCTGTGGAGTTCGTGTTTGACAGACTCCCAGACCATATACTCTTATGGCTACCCTGCACTTACAATGTCTAAGGTTTTGTTTAGACACTGTAGGGGTACCATGCTCATGCACTGGTACCCTCACCTATGGTATAGTGCACCCTGCCTTAGGGCTGTAAGGCCTGCTAGAGGGGTGTCTTACCTATACTGCATAGGCAGTGAGAGGCTGGCATGGCACCCTGAGGGGAGTGCCATGTCGACTTACTCATTTTGTTCTCACTAGCACACACAGGCTTGTAAGCAGTGTGTCTGTGCTGAGTGAGGGGTCTCTAGGGTGGCATAAGACATGCTGCAGCCCTTAGAGACCTTCCTTGGCATCAGGGCCCTTGGTACTAGAAGTACCAGTTACAAGGGACTTATCTGAATGCCAGGGTGTGCCAATTGTGGATACAATGGTACATTTTAGGTGAAGGAACACTGGTGCTGGGGCCTGGTTAGCAGGGTCCCAGCACTCTTCTCAGTCAAGTCAGCATCAGTATCAGGCAAAAAGTGGGGGGTAACTGCAACAGGGAGCCATTTCTTTACAATTACCCATTTCCCCTAGAGCACACAAGCCATAAAAAAGGTGCATCTATGGCATTTTTAGATAGCATTCACATAGCTGACATATGTAAAGCAGCTATATGCTCTACACCACACACTTTTACTTAACATTACAGTGTTGATGTATTAGCACGCCAACAAGCTAATGTAGGTCAGGCAGGGCTATGTAATTTTTCAAAATACTAATACACCCACAGGTTAGCCAATGCTTTTTGGGGGGCACAGCTTTTCAGTCTATGCAGAGCATGTGTATCTACAGCCACAGATGCTATCAAACGGAAAGTGTCACATTCAATGGCATATGTGGCTGTAGATATACATACTTTGCATAAGTCCGCCATCAAGTGGTTGTCTTGGAGTGTTAAAAGTTGTTTTTCTTCTAAGAATCTTCTTTCATCACAAGATTGAGTGACTCTTCCTCTCGGTGATCATGCACACGGGCATCAAGTCCCTTGTTAGATTGTTTTCTCTCCGCTGTCCGGCTCAGATGTGTATTCCTCTCTCTCCAGTATTTCTCGGCTCGGTATACTCCGAACACTTCTCTCAGTCTTACTTTCAGCAACAGTATTGTATTGTATTTCGATCGCATATTCTCTATATTACACATTCGATTCGATTTTCAGAGTTGGGGGCTTTTATTGCTGCCTTTCGGGACACCAACACCTGTCTCTGGCCTAGTACTCCACGTGGTGTCAATAAATAGAGGGCTAATGGAGTGCACTCCATTTTGTTTTTGCCCTTGATGCCATTTGAAATTCCTACACACCGATCATCACCAGTTATGCAATCTCTGCTTGTCCCCGGACCACAGGGAAGAAACCTGTGACGCCCGTCGATCTTTTCGTTCCAAGAAAACACTACAAGACTGAAGAGCGCGTTGATTAGAAATGTCGCTGGAGATGCCGGAGAACACCACTGATGTCTTCAGGGAAGAAAATGCACAGGAGGAGATCCATCAACAAGATGCTTTTTCCATAGAGTATTCGAGCTCTGATTTTCAATCGGACATTAAAAGCCAGCCTCTTACCTTGGTGCAAACTAAGTACTACCCTGGGCCCACATATAAAGACATTAAAGATGCCCCATAAGATGGTCCGTCTGTCCACCACTGCCTTCGGACCATGGTCAGTTCTGAAAATTATATTTGGATGCCCCAACTTTGGGCTTGGCCCCGAAAATAGTCAAGTCAAAAACGTCTTTGACATCGACTGCTGAGTCCACACCTCAGTCAATCTCTGGATCGAGTCGAACATTCGACCAGAATGTTTCGGCTCTGACCAAGAAACCATCTTTATAAGCTTCGGAGCCAAGGACTTTGGTTTGACAAGTCTCCAGAACTTTCAGAATCGAAAATGCACACTTCAAAAAACTAAAATCTTTCTTCAGATTCAACAGTGGAGCCTATCCCTGAAACAATGGATGCTCATCAGCTCCAAATTCAGATGAAAAAAGGAACAAGACGAATTATTGCTTCTCCCCTAGTTCCAAATAAAAGGAAACTTACATTCCAAGAAGATTTGGATACATCTCCACCCAAGAAGCTGTACAAAGACAAGGTTCCAGTAAAACCTAGGCCTTACCCTCCACACTCTCCTGTACTTCCTATCACTCCTCCTCCATACTCCCCTCCATCTATAGTGGATCCACAATTTTCTCCACAATTCTCTTCATAAGGTTCGCCAACACCTCACGGAGATGACATGGGAGACATTCTACAGGACATAGACCCATGGGATTTTTATGACATAGAGCCCATACTCCCAAGTGACCCTGATTTATATCCTGCACGTCGTTCACCACCTGAAGACGCAACATCTTATCAGCAGGTCATAACATGGGCAGCTGCCTACCATAATGACCAAATCTATTCTGACCCAATTGAGGAATATTTTCTATTTAACACACTAACTTCCTCCCGCAAGGAAAGTACGGTTCGGTGGCATGTGTAGCTGCAGATACACATGTGCATAGTCCGCCGTCTGGTGTTGGGTCGGAGTGTTAAAAGTTGTTTTTCTTCGAAGAAGTCTTTTCGAGTCACGAGACCGAGGGACTCCTCCTCCTTTGTTCCATTGCGCATGGGCGTCGACTCCATGTTAGATTGTTTTTTTTCCGCCATCGGGTTCGGACGTGTTCCTTTTCGCTCCGGGTTTCGGGACGGAAAGATAGTCATAACTTCGGAAAACTACGTCGGTATTGTTTTGTTCGGTATCGGGTTAGAATAGAATCGACACCGAATCGTGAAGAGCTCCGGTAGCCCTTCGGGGTAATTTGGATCCCCCGTCGGGGCCTGGTCGGCCCGACCGCGTGTAAGATCGACACTGATGGAACGGACCCCGTTCCAATTCTGTCCTAAATGGCACAATAAATTTCCATATACAGACCAACATTTGGTCTGTAACTTGTGCCTGTCGCCCGAGCACAAGGAAGAGACGTGTGAGGCCTGTCGTGCGTTTCGGTCCCGAAAAACGCTCCGTGACCGGCGAGCCAGAAGATTACAGATGGCGGCCACGCCGACAGGACAACGAGGGTTCGAGGAACAAGGAGAAGAAGAGGAAGCCTTCTCCATTCATGAATCGGACTCTGACGAATTCGACGTCGAAGAAACCGTGAGTAAGACGTCGAAGCAAGCACCACACAAGAAAACAAACAAGGCCCAGGGGATGCCACTGCCAACAGGCCATGGCTCAACCCATAAAGTAGGTGACCGACCATCGGCACCGAAAAAGGCCGAACCGGTGCCGAGATCGTCCGACTCGGGTCGAGACACAGGCACGCAGCAATCTCTGGACCGAGACACTGCTGCCGAAAAAGATCGACGCAGAGACAGCGGCACCGAGGAGGATCGACGCCGAGAAGGCTCGACTCCGAAAAAGAGGAAATTCTCCTCGGAGCCGAAAACAAGCAAAGACACAGTTTCGGTGCCAAAACGACCGGCAACCGAACCGACTATCAGCTCGTATTCAGAGGCACAATCACTGTCCTCTCAAATGCGCAAGCACAGATTTGAGGAAGAGTTGCAGACCACTGACGTGGACCACACACAAAAGCGGATCTTCATACAAAGTGGGACAGGGAAAATCACCCTTCCCCCAATCAGGAGGAAAAGGAGACTCGAGTTCCAAACACAGGAACAAACACCACAAACAAAAGTGGTTAAAAAGGTAACCCCGCCACCCTCTCCTCCACCTGTAACTCATGTATCACCGGCACAGACTCCGTCACATTCACCGGCTCATACCAACATGAGCCAAGATGACCAAGACGCTTGGGACCTATACGACGCCCCAGTATCAGACAATAGTCCTGAGTCGTACCCTACCAAACCCTCACCACCTGAGGACAGCACAGCGTATGCACAGGTGGTAGCTAGGGCAGCAGAGTTCCATAACGTGTCGTTACACGCAGAACCTGTCGAGGATGACTTCCTTTTCAACACCCTCTCTTCCACCCATAGCACCTACCAAAGACTGCCTATGCTTCCAGGAATGCTAAGGCACGCAAAGCAGATCTTCAAAGAACCTGTCAAGAGTAGAGAGATAACTGCAAGGGTGGAGAAAAAATATAAAGCACCGCCCACGGACCCTACTTTTATCACCTCACAGCTGCCACCAGATTCAGTCGTGGTAGGGGCAGCTCGCAAGAGAGCCAACTCGCACACATCAGGCAAGGCACCACCTCCGGATAAGGAGAGCCGCAAGTTCGTCGCGGCTGGGAAAAGGGTCACAGTACAAGCTGCAAACCAGTGGCGCATCGCCAACTCTCAGGCGCTCCTAGCGCGATATGATGGAGCCCATTGGGACGAGATGCAGCATCTCATCGAGCATCTACCCAAGGAATTTCAGAAACGGGCAAAACAAGTGGTTGAGGAGGGACAAAACCTCTCCAATAACCAAATACGCTCCTCTATGGACGCAGCGGACACAGCTGCAAGAACAATAAATACAGCAGTAACCATAAGGCACGCATGGTTGCGCACATCTGGCTTTAAACCGGAAATACAGCAAGCGGTGCTCAATATGCCGTTCAATGAACAACAATTGTTTGGACCCGAAGTCGACACGGCAATTGAGAAATTGAAAAAGGACACTGACACAGCCAAGGCCATGGGCGCACTCTATTCCCCGCAGGGCAGAGGCACTTTCGGCACCTTCCGCAAAACAACCTTCAGAGGGGGGTTTCGGGGTCAAGCCACACAAGCCAGCACCCCACAATCTACACCGTCTACCTACCAGGGACAGTACCAAAGGGGAGGCTTTCGGGGCCAGTATAGAGGAGGACAATTCCCTAGAAACCGGGGAAAATTTCAAAGTCCAAAAACCCCTCCAACCAAACAGTGACTCACAAGTCACTCAACCCCTTCACACAACACCAGTGGGGGGAAGACTAAGTCAGTTTTACAAATCTTGGGAGGAGATAACAACAGACACTTGGGTCTTAGCAATTATCCGACATGGTTATTGCATAGAATTTCTCCAACTCCCTCCAGATGTCCCACCAAAAACACAGAATATGTCAAAACAACATCTAGACCTTCTAGAACTAGAAGTTCAAGCATTACTGCAAAAGGACGCAATAGAATTGGTACCATGTACTCAAAAAAACATGGGAGTTTACTCACTGTACTTTCTAATACCAAAAAAGGACAAAACACTGAGACCGATCCTAGATCTCAGAACACTAAACACCTACATCAAATCAGACCACTTTCACATGGTCACGCTACAAGACGTGTTACCACTGCTAAAGCAACAAGACTACATGACAACCTTAGATCTAAAGGACGCGTATTTCCACATACCGATACATCCCTCGCACAGGAAATACCTAAAGTTCGTATTCAAGGGAATACATTACCAATTCAAAGTGTTGCCGTTCGGTATCACAACCGCACCAAGAGTATTTACAAAATGCCTAGCAGTAGTAGCTGCACACATCAGAAGGCAGCATATACACGTATTCCCGTACCTAGACGATTGGCTAATCAAGACCAACTCCCTCACAAAGTGTTCGCACCACACAGATTATGTCATACAAACCCTCTACAAACTCGGTTTCTCCATCAACTATACAAAATCTCACATTCTGCCGTGCAAAACACAGCAATACTTAGGAGCGACAATCAACACAACAAAGGGAATAGCCACTCCAAGTCCACAAAGGGTTCAAAATTTTCACAAGGTTATACAAGCCATGTATCCAACACAAAAGATACAGGCAAAGACGGTATTAAAACTCCTAGGCATGATGTCCTCATGCATAGCCATTGTCCCAAACGCAAGACTGCACATGAGGCCCTTACAACAGTGCCTAGCATCACAGTGGTCACATGCACAGGGTCACCTTCTAGATCTGGTGTTGATAGACCGCCAAACATACATCTCGCTTCTATGGTGGAACAGTATAAATTTAAACAAAGGGCGGCCTTTCCAAGACCCAGTGCCACAATACGTGATAACAACAGATGCTTCCATGACAGGGTGGGGAGCACACCTCAATCAACACAGCATCCAAGGACAATGGGACGTACATCAAACAAAGCTGCATATAAATCACCTGGAATTGTTAGCAGTATTCCTAGCTTTGAAAGCATTTCAACCCATCATAACCCACAAATACATTCTTGTCAAAACAGACAACATGACAACAATGTATTATCTAAACAAACAGGGGGGAACACACTCGACACAGCTGTGCCTCCTGGCACAAAAGATATGGCAATGGGCAATTCACAACCACATTCGCCTAATAGCACAATTTATTCCAGGGATCCAAAATCAACTAGCAGACAATCTCTCTCGAGATCACCAACAGGTCCACGAATGGGAGATTCACCCCCAAATTCTAAACACTTACTTCAAAATTTGGGGGACACCTCAAATAGACCTATTTGCAACAAAGGAGAACGCAAAATGCCAAAACTTCGCATCCAGGTACCCACACAGGCAGTCTCAAGGCAATGCTCTATGGATGAACTGGTCAGGGATATTTGCGTACGCTTTTCCCCCTCTCCCTCTCCTTCCATATCTAGTAAACAAATTGAGTCAAAACAAACTCAAACTCATACTAATAGCGCCAACATGGGCAAGACAACCTTGGTACACAACACTACTAGACCTGTCAGTAGTACCCCATGTCAGGTTGCCCAACAGACCAGATCTGTTAACACAACACAAACAGATCAGGCATCCAAACCCAGCATCGCTGAATCTAGCAATCTGGCTCCTGAGATCCT
Organism: Pleurodeles waltl; assembly: GCF_031143425.1. Lineage (NCBI taxonomy): Eukaryota > Metazoa > Chordata > Amphibia > Caudata > Salamandridae > Pleurodeles > Pleurodeles waltl. The sequence continues at coordinate 1,999,861,236 of NC_090440.1, forward strand.
AGAATTCGGACATTTAAACCTCACCCAAGAATGTATGGAAGTCATAAAACAAGCTAGAAGACCATCCACTAGACACTGCTATGCAAGCAAATGGAAAAGATTTGTTTGCTACTGCCATAATAATCAAGTTAAACCATTACATGCATCTCCAAAGGATATAGTGGGATACTTGCTACATTTACAAAAATCAAATCTAGCCTTCTCTTCCATAAAGATACACCTCGCAGCAATATCTGCATACCTGCAAATTACCCATTCAACTTCACTATTTAGGATACCTGTCATTAAAGCGTTTATGGAAGGCCTGAAAAGAATTATACCACCAAGAACACCACCTGTTCCTTCATGGAACCTCGACATCGTCTTAACAAGACCCAGGGGCCCACCTTTTGAACCCATGCACTCATGTGAAATGCAATTCTTAACGTGGAAGGTTGCATTTCTCATTGCCATCACATCTCTAAGAAGAGTAAGTGAAATTCAGGCGTTTACTATACAAGAACCTTTTATTCAAATACACAAAAATAAGGTGGTCCTAAGAACCAATCCAAAATTTTTACCAAAAGTTATTTCACCGTTCCACTTAAATCAAACGGTAGAACTACCAGTGTTCTTCCCACAGCCAGACTCAGTAGCTGAAAGGGCACTACATACATTAGACATCAGAAGAGCACTAATGTACTACATTGACAGAACAAAAGAAATTAGAAAAACAAAACAACTGTTTATTGCATTTCAAAAACCTCATTCAGGAAACCCAATATCAAAACAGGGTATAGCCAGATGGATAGTTAAGTGCATCCAAACCTGCTACCTTAAAGCAAAGAGAGAACTGCCCATTACACCAAGGGCACATTCAACCAGAAAGAAAGGCGCTACCATGGCCTTCCTAGGAAACATTCCAATGAACGAGATATGTAAGGCAGCCACATGGTCTACGCCTCACACATTTACTAAGCACTACTGTGTAGACGTGCTATCCGCACAACAAGCCACAGTAGGTCAAGCCGTACTAAGAACTTTATTTCAGACTACTTCCACTCCTACAGGCTGAGCCACCGCTTTTGGGGAGATAACTGCTTACTAGTCTATGCACAACATGTGTATCTGCAGCTACACATGCCACCGAACGGAAAATGTCACTTACCCAGTGTACATCTGTTCGTGGCAGTCGCTGCAGATTCACATGTGCCCACCCGCCTCCCCGGGAGCCTGTAGCCGTTTGGAAGTTATCTTCAACATTTGTACATTTGTAAATATATTACTTAAACCTTATTTGGTACATACTTATTCATTCCATTGCATGGGCACTATTACTAATATACACAACTCCTACCTCACCCTCTGCGGGGAAAACAATCTAACATGGAGTCGACGCCCATGCGCAATGGAACAAAGGAGGAGGAGTCCCTCGGTCTCGTGACTCGAAAAGACTTCTTCGAAGAAAAACAACTTGTAACACTCCAACCCAACACCAGACGGCGGACTATGCACAACATGTGAATCTGCAGCGACTAATGCCACGAACAGATGTACACTGGGTAAGTGACATTTTCCTTTCTTCCCATGCTACCAGGCATGCTTAAACATGCTACAGACATTTTTGAAGAGCCTGTCAGATCTAGTAATTACTCCAAGAGTTGACAAAAAATACAAAGCAGCTCCCACAGACCCTATATACATTAGGTCACAATTGCCCCCAGATTCCATTGCAGTTAGTGCAGCACGAAAGCGGGCCAACAGTCAATCAACAGGAGATGCACCGACTTCCTATACGGAAAGTAAGATACTAGATGCCGCAGGTAAACAGGCAGCGGCACAAGGACCCAATCATTGGCGTATTGCCAGTTCCCAAGCACTTCTAGCATATGATATGATACGGCCCACTAAAAGGAAATGGAGGACCTTCTCCAATATCTCCCAGAAGATCACCGGAAAAGAGGACATGAGATAGTTTCCGAGGGCCAAACTATTTTCAATAATGCCATTAGGTGTGCCACTGATGGTGCTGACACAGCTGCATGGTGCTTTAATACTAGCATTATTAGGAGACATGCTTGGTCAAGATGCTCTGGGTTCAAACCTGAAATACAACAGGCAGTGCTTAATATGCCTTTTGATAAGGAACATTTATTTGGACAACAGGTTGACTCCACAATAGAAAAACCTAAAAAGACTCAGACAGCAAAGGCCATGGGGGCCTTATTCACTAAATCTCAAAGGGACACTTTTCGTTGGACATTAGGGGAGGTTTCAAATGAACATCTACTGAGCCTTCCACCTCCCACACAAAAAAGTGCACACTTTTACAACAGGGGTTCCTTTAGAGATTTATATAGAGGTGCTAATAGAGCTAGAGGGAGGACATCCATCTCTTGAGGTTCTGCCTCAAACACACAACAGTGACTGGCTACACCTTCCACCAGCAGACAGTCCTCCAGTAGAGGGAAGACTACTCCATTTCCATCCCCAATGGCCCAGTATCACCACAGATCAATGGGTTCTATCAATTATCCAACATGGTTACTGTCTAAAACTCATCTTCGTTCCACCAAATATTCCCCCGCACACTCACAAAACTTTGGCACAACCATCTCACTCTTGAAGGACGAGGTACAATCCCTTCTTAAAGATGCCATAGAACCTGTTCCCCTATCACAGCTCACCTCAACAACCTCACAATACAAAGCAAATGGGATCACATTCAACAAACTTACCACATCAACTACTTGGAATTACTAGCAGTTTTTCTAGCACTCAAAGCATTTCTGCCACAACTCTCCCACAAAGTGGTTCCAATACGCACAGACATGACAACTATGTATTATCTGCAGAAATAGGGGGGGGGGACACATCTCAATTGTCCCTTATAGCTCAGACAATTTGGAAGTGCGAGATTCACAATCTTGAATTACTGGAAGAATATCTCCTAGGAATGGACAATCAGTTTGCGAACATTTTAAGCAGGACACAGCAACAAATCCACGAACAGGAAATTCACCCACTAATACTTCACCAATACTTTCTCCTCCGGAGAACACCAGAAATAGATTTCTTTACCACAGTAGAAAATTCAAAATGCCAAAACTTCAGTCCAAGGGCAATGCTGTATGGATGTATTGGTCAGGGATATTTGCTTACGCTTTTCTACCTCCCCCACTTGTTCCATTTCTGGTATGCAAATTGAAACAAACATCACTCACCATGATCCTTGTAGCTCCTACAAGTGCATGTCAACCTTGGTACACAGTGCTATTGGATCTCTCTGTGGTTCCCCACCACAAACGTCCCGACAGACCAGACTTCTTGACTCGAAACAAATGTCAAATCAGACATCCAAACCCCAAGACACTCAATATTGCAATATGGCTCCTGAAGTTTTAGCGTTTGGGTATTACAACTTCCTTCTGAAGGCATGGAGATTCTTAAACAGGCATGCAGACCTACAACCACACAGTGTTATGCTGCAAAATGGAAACGTTTTGTACATTACTGTCAACCTAAAAACATTGATCCACTCAAAGCATCAGTACAAGACATTGTTACGTGCTACATTTACAAAAGGGAAATTTAGCATACTCCTCTATTAGATTTCACTTAGCAGCTGAAGCTGCTTATCTCCGAAACTGGCACAAATTTCTCTGTTTAGAATGCAGATTATTAAAGCATTTATTGAAGGTCTTGAGATATTAAACCCGGGATTCCACCAGCTCCAGTATGGTACCTTAACATCTTACTAGATTGATGGGTCCACCATTTGAACCCACATGTTCCTTTTCATTGCAATTTCTTTAATGGAAAGTTGCATTTCTGCTACCTATAACTTCACTAAGACGTGTACGTGAATTACAAGCATTTACTCTAGAAGAACCATTTTTCCAAGTACGTAAAGATAAAATAGTTCTTAGGACAAACCCTAAATTCCTACCTAAAGTAATTTCACACTTTCATATTAATCAGTCAGTTGAGTTGCCTGTCTTTTTCCCACAGCCAGACTCAGTTGCCAAAAGAGATCTACATACACTAGATTTTAAACGAGCTCTTATGTATTACATTGACAGGACAAGAAGTTTTAGAAAATCAAAACAACTTTTTGTAGCCTTTTCAGTGCCTCACAAAGGTAATCAAATTTCAAAGATTGGATTAGCTAGATGGATAGACAAATGTATTCAAACTTCTTATATCAAAGCTGAAAGACAATTACCAACAGCCCTTAGAGCACACTCTACCAAGAAAAAAGGTACTTCTGTTGCATTTTTAGGAAACATTCTGTAGGAAGTTGGCTCTGTATGTACTATTTCAAAGTAAGAAATAGCATGCACAGAGTCCAAGGGTTCCCCTTAGAGCAGTGGTTCCCAAACTTTTTCGACCGGCGGCTCCCTTCACCTACATTGGCCATTGCCCGCGGCTCCCCATTATGTTACTTTTTTTTTCGGGTGGGCGATGAAAGCCCAGCCTCAGGAGTACTTCAAATTTTCTCCCTGCAAATAATTGGGATGTAGGCGATGAAGGTATTATCATATTGGTAACAAAATAAAAATACAAGTTGTTTACATTTTTTTTTTATTCAGTTAAGTCAGAAACAATACTTAAAGAGCCAAAAATGTTTCCACGAATTAGCAACCTTTTTTGAACACATGTAAGATTAACCACACAACAAAGTTCTGTAGTAAATGTTTTTTAATTAACAAGAAAAACCAGGGAGTCTGAATGTGAACAAAATAGAAAGGCCTATGTTTGGAAAATCCTAGTGAGATGGATGTGCTTGTTTTTCTTTACAAAGCTCCTCAAATCTTGGTGTTATTTTTGAGATCGCAACACGCATTTCTTTTTCAAGGTGAATTTTTGCCCTATATTTTGACTTTATCACTGCAACTGCTGAGAAACCAGCTTCACAAAGGTAGGAAGTAGCAAACGGGATCAAAACACGCAGGGCAATCTTGCTAATCACTGGGTATTCATCTTGAGTTTGGCACCAAAACTCAAGCAGTGACAGAGACTGGAATTGTACTTTCAATGTTGAGTCACTTGAAATGTCAATGAGCTGTTCTGCTTCCTCGTTATTGAAATGCTGAGGTATCTCAGCATTGAAGGGATCTCTCACCCATTTTATTGGCTCCACTTCATACTCTGGGAAATATTTCTGAAGGTAAAAATGCAGTTGTGACAAATACAGAACAAAAACTGTCCTCAGTTCCTCCTTTAATGCCATCTCATTGTCTTGCAGAAACTTGTCCATTGAAGGAAAACATTTCTAGTCACCTTTGCTTACACTGCCTTTCCAAAGGATGACTTTTTTCTTAAACCCTGAAACTTTGTCTGAGAGCTGCAAGATGTTAGTATTATTACCTTGCAAGGACTTGTTCAGTGTGTTCAGTTTTTCAAAAAGATCCGAAAGAAAAGCCATTTGTATTAGAAAGTCCTGCATCAATAAATTTGTCAGCAAAACAATGTTCATCATCGTGTAGATATGAGTATATTTCATTCCTAAGCTCATATACCCTAAGCAGGGAGTTACCGAGAGACAGCCATCGAGAACTGCTGTAGAACAAGAGGCATGAGTGTTCGGCACCCATGTCTTCACACAGCTTAGCAAAAAATCTTGCTTTCATTGGTCTTGTTTTAATAAAATTTATCACTTTGGTGACTATTTTCAGAATATTATGCAGTTCTTCACTGAGGTTTCCTGCTGCTAGTGCTTCTCTGTGTATTATACAGTGTGTCCAAATAGCATTAGGTGCTTTAGACCGTATGCGAGCTTGAAGTCCTTGGTAGCATCCAGCCATTGAACGACCCCCGTCTGTACAAACTCCAACACATCTCTCCCAGTCAATCTGATTCTGTACCATAAAATCATCCACAACCGCAAACAAATCTTGACCGGTAGTTCCACCTTTCATTTCCTTACAGAACAACAAATCCTCAACTATTTTTTTTTCATTAACAAACCTGACATAGCAAATAAGATGGGTGTCTTTTTGGTTGTCTGTTGCCTCGTCCAGTTGGAGTGCAAAGTCTTTGCCTTTTAAGTTACAGATGAGCTGATCGTTAATATAGTCAGCCATATCGTTTATCCTCCGGCTGATAGTATTATTAGAGGCACTTTGAGCAGCTGTTTACCAGCATCTTCGCCAAGCATGATGGTTACCATATCAACAGCAGCAGGCAAAATCAGCTCTTCTGCAATTGTGTGTGGTTTTTTACACTGTGCAACACGATAGGCCACTTTATAAGAAGACAAGAGGGCGTTACTATTAACTTTGGCTTGTTTTGAGAAAGTGGTCTTTTGTAACTTGGCTTCTGTTAGTTTTCTTTGGAAAAATTTCCTTGGCTTTCCAACCACATTTGGGTGAAGACTTTCAAGATGACGCTTTAGTTTACTTGGAAGCATGGATTCTAAAGCCAAAACTTTTAAACAGATTACACATTGAGGACGCTCCTCATTATTAACCTGTACACATGTGAAACCATAATCTAGATACCTGTCATCATACTTTCTGTACTTGGCTTTTCGCTTCCCATCCTCTTTTTTTTCTCTGAAGAACCTGAGGCTTCACTTTGCTCAGACGAACTTGAACTCTGTATTAAAAATCTCTTCATTGTCAATCATAAAGATGCCATTCAGTTCACACGTAGAAGAGAAGAAAGGGAAAGACTGAGGAAGAGAAAAACGAAATAGTGTCACAATGGTAGAAAACAGAAAGCTGCAAGAGTGAGCTGAAGGGGGAAGGAAGTGGTTTTAAAATCATTGAAGAGGCCTGAGATGGATTTAGTATTACACTGCCTCAATATTCAGTTTTCCCACATTTAATTTCAGCAGCCCATGTTTAAGAGGAGGACTTTGGGTACTGGCACATTTTTATTTACAAATTAAGCAATGTCGTTCACACTCCCACTCTGCAGTTTCTTGAGAAAAGGGGTGGTTTCTGCAGGGTGCAATTCTTAGCATCAAGATAGGGGCAATATGTGAAGGCATTAACAACTATGGTGCAAGGCAAAGTTGTTACCCCCTTAACAATAAATAAAAGACTCTCGATGGGCTAAAGGTCACATGGTGTATGTACGGTGTCAATCTCCAACTGTAACTTTGGTGAATCGTAATCCATGCCTGACTATGTCAAACCATACCAGCATGTGGTTTCATTTTTAGCAAGAAACTGTCAGGAAGGCTCACTAGTTTCCCATCTGCTCTAACTACTCTGTAAGTACCTGTACTCGAGTCGAGGCATTCAAATGAGAGACATGTAAATATTACATCTAACCAAGTAATTTAAAGTTTCTTAAAATATCACATGTGCATTTCTTTGTCAAACAATATTCACTTTCCATCTCTCTTATGACTGCAGTATACATTCAACCAGGAATAAAAGTAAACCACATACCCACTAACTATCCTCCGCTAACGCCATTACAGATCTTCATTTCTAAGTTCACATGGCACTCAATATATATTTGGCTTTATAGCTTTTTTAGCCAATGTGCTTGAAAACGTTTTTATTTTTTTTAAATTGCCAATATATTCTACTTTTTTAAAACGTTCTTTAGGAACTACTCCTTGAACATCCCTGGGAGAGCTGCTGCAGTAGGAAATTGGCAAGTTCTCAGGACCCCATTCCAGTCCATCATTATTTTGCACACTGTGCCACTTCAGTCTTTAGTTTAGTAGTCCCAGCCATATGCAAATCAGTCTTGACCCTGCTCCAATGTGAAGAGTGTGAACAGTGCAGCCCAAACTGCCTGACCAGTTCTTCCCTTAAGGGATCAACTGGGTTATTGATTTAGCCCTTGCCTTCGGCTGTTCTTGTTATGAATCCGGGACTTCAATTACCAGACTGTAAAGAAAAAATGAAGACTGAACGAGCTGCTCGTACCTGACAAAGGACAACGACTAATGAGAACCGAGGGAGGAGACCGAGAGATACAGGAGGGTGTGCAGAAATCCCAGTGTATTTTGATGGCTCATTTACAAATTTTTAGGAGACCTGAGGCAGGCAAAGTAAAGCCTTAGTACTGATTGGTCCCTGGGTTTAAAGCCAGGCAGTAGTATGATCAGGACCCGCCTTTGCAGTGGTGGCGCCTTGTGCGACAATCTTTTTTGGTGCCCTCCCCACAGCGGATAACAGGGGACGATGGGGGAAACACAATTTTTTTCAAAAGAAAGACAACACTGCTTCCTATCGCCCTGCCATCTCCTGCCGCCTCGCTCCTCTTGTGGTGCCCAGCATTCAGGTGTGGGGTTGTAATGGCAGGGTTTGCATAATGATCAACACTTTGGGTAGAAGCGTCATCTTTCTAGCCGCCAATTGGCCCAGTCAAGAGAGCCCATAGCCTCTCCACTTGGCTAAGGTTCCACGCGTCTCACTCAGAAGGGAGGTCTAGTTACCCTCAGCTGTAGTTGTTGGGATAGTGCGAATCTGTAAGCCTAGATATTGCACTGCCTGCTTGGCCCATGTAAAGGGCAGGACGGGCTTCATTGCTTTCACCTCTGTCTCTAAAACAGTCAAATTGAAAATAGAACGTTTGGAAACATTGGCATCTCGACATTTTTAGTGTTGCCTGACAGATGGATGCAGAAGGAAATGTGCAGCATGTGCTTTTAAATTGTAAGCACAGCACCCCCTCTCCTGAGGTCAGATGCCCCCTTCCAGGTCAGCGCCTAGTTCGGCCACACCAGCCACACCCCCTAAAGCAGGCCCTGAGTGAGATTCTTATAATTACAAAAACATATGTGACACAGTGACCTAGGCTGAGACCCCAAACTACACAGTCTTGTAGATTCCAAATTCTAAAAACGATAATAATTAAGGTAATTACCTGACAATGAGCTGAAATTCGACTTGGAATGCTGAGGGGGCTCTCGGAGTCTCTGAATTGCTGCGCGCCTGTAAATGCCGAAGAACGTAATAACGCTGGGTGAAACCATAATGCAAGACGTTGACAGGTGGGGCTCATGTAATCCCCCCGACATGAAATGCTAATGTGTACTGCTCGACTGGAAAAAAATTACCTCCCTTCGTAAGTTACGCTGGTATAAACCGCGTGCAGAAATCGTTTCTGAAGTGTGGCATTTCATGTTTTCAAAAATGCGCACGGCGCCCCAGGCAACTTGTCACGGCGCACCGGGGTGCCGCGGTGCGCAGTTTGGGAACCACTGCCTTAGTGGGTGTAGCTACCCATGGGTAAATGTCCCATTGGACACTACCAGTTTTCCCCTAAACACCCACTAAATTGTGTATTTAGTGGGCTCCCCTAGATCAAGAAATCAGATTAATCAGGAAGAAAAGACGGCACCAAAGAACCAGACAGGATGAGAACAGAGGACCTGCTGCACCAGAAGAGGCTCCAAGACCCCTGCTTGCTGCTCCAGAGTCCTGACAATCGCCGCTGTGGAGCAGCTGACCACTGGACAGACCTCAAAAGAACCAGAGGACCTCCAGGCTTTGTAAATAGCCTGAGATCTCCCTCCTGAATGGAGGCAAAACTCAAGAAACAAAAGAAACCAGCAAACCAGTGAGAGTCACTTCACCGTCCGGACGATATCTCCACAACCGGAAGTCGCAGCTGGACCCGACCTCATCGACCATCCTGCAAAAGAGACTGGTAACGCCTGTTATTATTATTTTTTTTTTTTTTTTTTTTTTTTTAACATGCATTTTTCTAGATTTCCTTCCATTGGTCCCTAGGGTGCATAATTATGCACAGAAAGACTATCTATCTTTATTAAAGCTTTGAAAAATCATAAAGCAAAAAGTACTTAACGTATCTGAACCATTTTGGTCTTAAATTATATAAAAGTCTGAAGTATTATTACAAATTCTGGTCTCGAGTTATTCATTGAGTGCTTGTGGTGCATGATTGATTTGTGAGTACAACAAATGCTTAGCACATCTCCTGGATTAGCCTAACTGCTCGACCAGTTACCTTAAAAACTGGAGCATTAGGTGGTCTAATTTTTACCTCTGGAAACCGTGTGGTTGTCTGGACCCTCTGCACAGTGTGCCTAGTTTTGCACACTACATAGAGAGCCAGCCTTCTACAGTCTCAATCTCTGGGCCGTCACTGCGTCCACCATCAGGTCAAGTGACTGCTGATTCAGGGCACGGTGCGATATGGGCTCACCTTGCCGCCGCAGCCCCAGGGTGATACGAATGTCTTCCCGTTACAACAGTCGCCCTCGCAGGCATGATCGCCGTCACTGTGGTCTCACTCCTCATGCAAACGGGTACCGCAGGTGCATTTATTCGCCCTGCACCGCAGTTTGCTAGACAGGATCCAATTTGCGTGGCAGTCATAGGCCGTCCCCTCGCTCCATTACGCCATCTTATGTGCCAACAGGTCGAGACACGGTGGCTGACGCCACTTGTGTTTCAACACCATGTAGGTTCAGGTTTGAGGTGTATTTGGGCACAGCATCCCGTGCTACTCAGTCGTCACTTATAAGGAGCGGATGCATGCCAGTGGTCATGATATAAGTATGATTGTGTGTGCCAGCCAGCAGAGCCGCACTAGGGTGAGGCCTATCTTACTGTGGGCTCAGTAGCACCCCCTATAATCAGTGTCTTTAACCTATGTAAGTTAGTAGGATTAGACTGTGTATATCGCCTTATGCTGACTGTCACCATGCATTCTTCCAGTGCCATCTCGAATGTCTCCATCATAGAGTAGGAAACATTAGATTTTGGTAATGTCTCCAGATACAAATTGACTATAAATAAAACACAAATGATTGTGAATTATTCTATAATCACACCTGATCCACGGGTGACTTCCTTTGCTATGTATCTTGGCAATATTTCATGTAATACGAAGTGTTTTCAAGCTTAATTATTGTTGGCTAAAACCAAGGTATTGGTGAAGTTTTGGCAGTGACTGCCTGTCTCGCTTATCCAGAAATGTAACACCGTTAAAATGAATGTGCTATTTATTCTGCACTAATACTTTTTGAGTTTCTAGCTCTTTTTAAGCGTTTAGATGCCTCTATTGGTAGCTTTTTGTAGGGTTATTAGAGCATGACGGGCTATGAAATGGCTGAAAACATTATCAGAAGAGAGTGAATCGGCCCCTACCTGATTTTCAGCATTATTATTTAGCTGCCTTTGGGGAAGGTATTTGCTGCTTAGTATCAAAGAATTGATACCAAAACACTTAACATCTATGAAGTTAGCTTGGTCACAGAGACAAGTGCCTGATTTTCCTGATTCAACCCAACTATTTCAAGCAAGTTCTATTTAAGGTGTTGCTGGAGACTGTGCAATTTTAAAGAATTGGAAGAATAAATGCTATTTTAGACTAATCCACCCCTTCATGCAATTGGAGCCTGTGTTTAAGGGAGTAGATTGGATTGGTATCCGGAAGCTGTGTCCTTTAATGAGTTCAGGGAAAATGACGTGGATATAACTGTCTAAAAAATGGTCTAATTTCCTAGGGAAATAGGTGGGCTCCTCAATGATTGTCTCTGCATTTACTTCATCCTTAACAACATTTTGGCTAGGTTGAAGTTTCAACAGTATAAAACAATTGCATTTATACTGTATGCTTGCACAATTAGTTAAATGGGTGGTTGACTATGTGGGTGGTATTAGCTGTCCCAGATGCAGCCTTCTGGTAGCCTATATCATTCATATGTTCAGTCTGCTTAACAATCCAAAACTATTGGGATGACATTTCTTTGGCTAATAGACTAGGGGGTTGAGGTAGCAGTGGATGTACTGAATAATATGCTTGGTAGGAATCTCAGAATCTCGTCGCAATGTCTGCTTTGTTTTCCATCATTATTGCGAGAATTTCTATTCCACAAGAATGAAGAAGCCAGTCTACAACTACTTTTGGCTCCTGGCTTGTTACACTGCTCAATAATTGGGGACGATTTGTATACAACTAAGGGATCTATCATTCTTTTATGGGGAGGCTATTTCTGCTTGGATAAACTAATGTACAGTTCCCTAGATCAGTGTAATTGATGGCCCCATCTGGGATGTATGATTGCTGCTGACTAACCCTAATTGATTTTTTTTGTATTGATGACTATTTTGATCTTTCGTAACAAATTGCAGTCCCCCTCCGAATATATATATTTTTTTTCTTCGAGTCTCCAGGGAGTGGCAGACATAGACCAGATGACAGACAGCACGAAGGCAGCTTTGGGCTTATGGATCTATAGTCTGCATCAGGCTGAAGGAATGTCCTTCTGCATGTCCATTACCAGAGGTCGCCCAGTCATGCATGCTTTGCTGAAAGGTTGTTTCCGTGGAGAGATTTGGACATAGGGTGGTGGGAGACAGGGCATTTATTTAGGCATGTGCAAATGCCCCAATGGTCTGATCAAAAAAAAAAAAATATATATATATATATATATATATATATAACTGCACTTCAATATCCTGGACCCTTGTGTGGTCAAATAGTGCCGTGGAAGCAGTCCAGGCTCTGGCAAATGGTGCCATCTTAAATGACGAATTGTCAGGGGTTTTACATACTAATGATAATTTCTTGGGATGCAGAAGATATTGGAATGATGACATCCACATTGATTACTGGTCCATTGGAGAGACATGTTTAACTCAAATGCGGTAACTTCACCACATTTTCAGTAACAAGGGTCACAGTGGCATTGGGATGTGATGGATTTGAGGTGGCAGTTTTTCTCCACGGGGACACATTTAAAAAGTCCTTTGAAGAACACTTGTTTCATAGTATACATGCAGTTAGTTGACCACACATAGGCATGGTTGAGGGGGCAGAAACCACACTCTAAAGATGGTATGTTTGACTGTGCCCCCAGCTGTGTCCCATAAGGGTAGCACCTCCAAAGGGTTCTCAGGATTATGATGCTCATTTCCTATGCTAGATACTTTGTGCATACATTTCTTTGGAGGCATCTGTAGGAAAGATGTGGCTCTGATACAGGAAGTTTTGCCCAACTTGATTGCTTTACTTCTGGCTGGCCATGAGTAGCTGCTGCCTTTTCCCAAGTCCAATATCATTATGCTAAAGCAGTGCAGTCAGCTTTTCCAACCACTGTGAAGGAGGGAAAGAAGGACGTTAGTTCAGAAAAACTGTTTTGATTAAGCTACTTATTCTCCGTCCTACTCAAAACCCAGCCATCAGTTCACCTAATTATGTGTGTCTGAAAAGGGTTGGGGACCCTCTTAAACATGTGTAGTTAGTGCTTGCAGAACGTCGCATTTGGTGCACTCATTCTTTTTAAGTGATTGCTTTATTTTGAGATGCTCTTTTCCAGTCTCATTCCTACACTGCAGGCAATTCCAAACTATTAGTAAAGATGGGAGAGCAAGGACTTAAAGTATTGATATCTTCAAGAAGGTAATTTTTTCATGTTCCCAATTGTTCAAACTACTGAAATATCATGGCCAAGTCTACATGTCTTACTAGCTTTATTGACTAGAAACATTTTGGCACATGTATTTTTCCCTCAAAGGTGTGATTTTCCAGAAATTTTTTTACCCAGAGTGTAGTTATCGTCAATTCTGTTTGTTGGTGTGTGATCATGCCAAGCACTTCTGTTGCTCTGGCTGCTGTACATAATCCAAATGTATGTTTCTACTGTATTCTACTGTATTCTGCCTAGTGGTTTTCGTAGACCAAACTATATACCCTTTTCCATGATGCTTTTTTTTTCTTTAATCAGATTGTCCCTTGTCAGTACCTGCTGCAACCTGTGAAGCATGAAGATCGGCATATTTATACACAGCATTTAAAGTCTCTGGCATTTTCAACATTTACACAGTGCCGAAGGCCGTTGCCTGCCTCCACCAACGTCAAAACATTGACTGGTTTTGGTCCTGGATTAGCTATAGAAACTGCTCTTCGAAGTCCTGAGGTGAGAGTGCAAAGTTTTAGATATAGGTCACTCCTTCATAATTTCATGCCAGACATTATTTATCATTTATTTTTCATGCTAACTTACTTCCTGTGTGTAAATTCAGTGTGTAAAGCTGGATATTTTTGTAAAGACACACCGGTATCAGTAGTCTTGTAAATTTATGGGAAACCAGTCATAAATTAGAAATATGCCGTCACAAATGGGATTTTCTTATGGAGCAGTGCAGAATATCTATAGTAGTGAATATGTGTATGTTCACATCTAAAATCGTATAGTGTGGTCAGCTGACTTGCAGTTTTGCAACTGGGTCTTATACGTCTTTTGAACAACCAATAATTAAACATTTCACAACCGGACTCTTGTGGTTTAAAGACTTCCACATTACCACACTACTTTAAAAGACCTTCATGATTTTTGTATTGGTTTACGAAAATTGGGCAGCGATTTTTAATAGGACACTTGAATTTTTAGTTATTGAATTTTATCCAGTGTGCCGTTGGAACAACTTGCATTACAGACAATCTATGGATCTAGCCTTCGGTTTAAACGGTACCCAGATTGTTTAATCTAGTTCATCCCTTGCTATATCTGATCAGTCTTTTTATTTAAAATTTTCTTTGCCAATTTTCAGGTTAAATTGAGCTGAGCGATATAAATGGCCAAGACTATAAAGCTTTATCCAGTGCTCAACTAGCTAAGGCATTTAACGTAGGGTGTAGATTCCTTTATCTAAGCTGCGTCACTAAATAGGTGTAATTCTAAATGTCAAAGGTTATATTTAATGGCCCAGTAAAAACGAAAATTGTTAGTTTCTTCAGACTTTATCATTGGTTTACTAAGACATTGCTAAATTTAAAGGATCTGGAACAATTCTAAACTGAGGTTAATTTAATAATAAAAATAAAAAAACAATATAACCAAAAGCTTCAATGAAAGTGAGACCTATTATGTTGACTATATTGAGGGAGTGTGACTGAGAGAATATTCCACCTAATTTTGTTACTATGAATTATTGTGAGAACTTAGATTACCGATTTGTTGAAAAAAGGAAATTAACATCCAATTTCATGTGCCAAAGGCCAAAGATTTGTCCTTAATTTGCATGACATGGAATCCTTGACGATGTCACTTAAAAGTTTTTGTAAATTTGAATACATTTCACTGAACAGTTTAGTTCACGTGCCATCTAAACTGAAACCACCTGGACCGCAGTATCTTTTCTGTAATAATTTTGCAAAATATTGGACTTTTGGAGAAAGACATTAAGGCCCTCATTACAACCCTGGCAGACAGCGATAAAATGGAGAAGAGTACTGCCAACAGGCTTGGCGGTACTTTCCCCATAATATGACATTGGCTGTTTGGTCCAAGCCATACCACCAACGTACCACACCGTCCACCATGGCGGTAACAACCGCCGGACTGGAGACTGCAGTCTCCAGCCAGGTGGCCGTCACTAGCCGGCCCGCGGGATTGGCCCCGCCTACCGCCATGGTTCTCGTTGCAATCTTACCATCACAAAAACCATGGCGGTAGGCACTATCAGTGACAAGGAATTCCTTCCTGATTGCAGGGGGTCCTCTGACAGGAGACGGGACGGGGCGCTGCTGCCAGCAGCAGTGTCCGCCAGCAGAACACCGCCAGGCTGTATCATATGTCATAATACGGTCTGCAGTGGTTTACTGGCGTAGCACTGCTGCTGGTAGCAGCGCCATCTGCCGCCATGGCCGCAGCCGGATTTCCGCCATCCTTCTGGTGAAATTCCAGCTACGGTCATAATTTGGCAGATGGCTGGTAGCCGCGGCGACTGTCTTTTGGCAGCCATCGCCGTGGCAGTAGGCGGTATATACTGCCAATGTTAAAATGAGGGCCTATGTTTTTTCTGGGTTCTCTCCATCTCAAAGCACATAAACTGCAGGTTCTATCCTCATCATTTGATACCGTAGACCGTTGGCGTTTATGCAAGAGGCTTGCTAGCTGCAAGGATCGAAGGGCAGAGCTCTAGAATGGATAGATTTTTATCAGACTGCATGCTTTATGTGCGCAATTAGGTCAGTATGGTCCTCTAATCATGATCTTTTTGTTAATCAGGTACCACTCTCACCCTGTTAACGAACATACATATCATTCCTCTTGCACATTTGATCACATGGTGTAAAGAAATGGCTCCCTGTTGCAGTTACCCCCCACTTTTTGCCTGATACTGATGCCGACTTGACGGAGAAGGTGCTGGGACCCTGCTAACCAGGCCCCAGCACCAGTGTTCTTTCACCTAAAATGTACCATTGTTTCCACAATTGGCACAACCCTGGCACCTAGGTAAGTCCCTTGTAACTGGTACCCCTGGTACCAAGGGCCCTGATGCCAGGGAAGGTCTCTAAGGGCTGCAGCATGTCTTATGCCACCCTAGGGACCCCTCACTCAGCACAGACACACTGCTTGCCAGCTTGTGTGTGCTGATGGGGAGAAAATGACTAAGTCGACATGGCACTCCCCTCAGGGTGCCATGCCAACCTCCCACTGCCTGTGGCATAGGTAAGTCACCCCTCTAGTAGGCCTTACAGCCCTAAGGCAGGGTGCACTATACCACAGGTGAGGGCATATGTGCATGAGCACTATGCCCCTACAGTGTCTAAGCAAAACCTTAGACATTGTAAGTGCAGGGTAGCCATAAGAGTATATGGGCTGTGAGTCTGTCAAAAACGAACTCCACAGCTCCATAATGGCTACACTGAATACTGGGAAGTTTAGTATCAAACTTCTCAGAATAATAAACCCACACTGATGCCAGTGTTGGATTTATTAAAAAATGCACACAGAGGGCATCTTAGAGATACCCCCTGTATTTTACCCAATTGTTCAGTGCAGGACTGACTGGTCTGTGCCAGCCTGCTGCTGAGAGACGAGTGTCTGACCTCATGCGGTGAGAGCCTTTGTGCTCTCTGAGGACAGAAACAAAGCCTGCTCTGGGTGGAGGTGCTTCACACCTCCCCCCTGCAGGAACTGTAACACCTAGCAGTGAGCTTCAAAGGCTCAAGCTTCGTGTTACAATGCCCCAGGGCACTCCAGCTAGTGGAGATGCCCGCCTCCTGGACCCAGCCCCCACTTTTGGCGGCAAGTCCAGGAGAGATAATGAGAACAACAAGGAGGAGTCACTGGCCAGTCAGGACAGCCCCTAAGGTGTCCTGAGCTGAAGTGACTCTAACTTTTAGAAATCCTCCATCTTGCAGATGGAGGATTCCCCCAATAGGATTAGGGATGTGACCCCCTCCCCTTGGGAGGAGGCACAAAGAGGGTGTACCCACCCTCAGGGCTAGTAGCCATTGGCTACTAACCCCCCAGACCTAAACACGCCCTTAAATTTAGTATTTAAGGGCTCTCCCTGAACCTAGAAATTAGATTCCTGCAACAACAAGAAGAAGGACTGCCTAGCTGAAAACCCCTGCAGAGGAAGACCAGAAGACAACAACTGCCTTGGCTCCAGAAACTCACCGGCCTGTCTCCTGCCTTCCAAAGAACTCTGCCCCAGCGACGCCTTCCAAAGGGACCAGCGACCTCTGAATCCTCTGAGGACTGCCCTGCTTCGACGACGACAAGAAACTCCCGAGGACAGCGGACCTGCTCCAAAAAGACTGCAACTTTATCCAAAGGAGCAGCTTTAAAGAACCCTGCAATCTCCCCGCAAGAAGCGTGAGACTTGCAACACTGCACCCGGCGACCCCGACTCGGCTGGTGGAGAACCAACACCTCAGGGAGGACCCCCGGACTACTCTACGACTGTGAGTACCAAAACCTGTCCCCCCTGAGCCCCCACAGCGCCGCCTGCAGAGGGAATCCCGAGGCTTCCCCTGACCGCGACTCTCTGAAACCTAAGTCCCGACGCCTGGAAAAGACCCTGCACCCGCAGCCCCCAGGACCTGAAGGACCGAACTTTCACTGCAGAAGTGGCCCCCAGGAGTCCCTCTCCCTTGCCCAAGTGGAGGTTTCCCCGAGGAAGCCCCCCCTTGCCTGCCTGCAGCGCTGAAGAGATCCCTTGATCTCTCATTGACTTCCATTGCGAACCCGACGCTTGTTCTAACACTGCACCCGGCCGCCCCCGCGCCGCTGAGGGTGAAATTTCTGTGTGGGCTTGTGTCCCCCCCGGTGCCCTACAAAACCCCCCTGGTCTGCCCCCCGAAGACACGGGTACTTACCTGCTGGCAGACTGGAACCGGGGCACCCCCTTCTCTCCATTGGAGCCTATGCGTTTTGGGCACCACTTTGAACTCTGCACTTGACCGGCCCTGAGCTGCTGGTGTGGTAACTTTGGGGTTGCTCTGAACCCCCAACGGTGGGCTACCTTGGACCAAGAACTGAACCCTGTAAGTGTCTTACTTACCTGGTAAAACTAACAAAAACTTACCTCCCCCAGGAACTGTGAAAATTGCACTAAGTGTCCACTTTTAAAATAGCTATTTGTGAATAACTTGAAAAGTATACATGCAATTGAAATGATTCAAAGTTCCTAATGTACTTACCTGCAATACCTTTCAAACAAGATATTACATGTTAAATTTGAACCTGTGGTTCTTAAAATAAACTAAGAAAATATATTTTTCTATTCAAAACCTATTGGCTGGATTTGTCTCTGAGTGTGTGTACCTCATTTATTGTCTATGTGTATGTACAACAAATGCTTAACACTACTCCTTGGATAAGCCTACTGCTCGACCACACTACCACAAAATAGAGCATTAGTATTATCTCTTTTTACCACTATTTTACCTCTAAGGGGAACCCTTGGACTCTGTGCATGCTATTCCTTACTTTGAAATAGCACATACAGAGCCAACTTCCTACATTGGTGGATCAGCGGTGGGGTACAAGACTTTGCATTTGCTGGACTGCTCAGCCAATACCTGATCACACGACAAATTCCAAAATTGTCATTAGAAATTGATTTTTGCAATTTGAAAAGTTTTCTAAATTCTTAAAAGTCCTGCTAGGGCCTTGTGTTAGTCCCTGTTAGCATTTCTTTTAGAGTTTAAAAGTTTGTTAAAAGTTTGAATTAGATTCTAGAACTAGTTTTAGTTTCTTAAAAAGTATTCCAACTTTTAGAAGCATAATGTCTAATACAGATGTGAATGTGGTGGAACTCGACACCACACCTTACCTCCATCTACAGATGAGAGAGCTAAGGTCACTCTGTAAACTAAAAAAAATAGCAATGGGCTCCAGACCTTCCAAACTACAGCTCCAGGAGCTGTTGGCAGAGTTTGAAAGAGCCAACCCATCTGAGTATGGCAACACAGAGGATGATGATAGTGACTTGGAGGGTGATTCCCCCCCACCAGTACTATCTAGGGAGAACAGGGCTTCTCAAGCCCTGACTCCACAAATAATAGTCAGAGAGGCTGGTTCCCTCACAGGAGGGACCAACAACTCTGAAATCACTGAGGATAACTCCAGTGAAGAGGACATCCAGTTAGCCAGGATGGCCAAAAGATTGGCTTTGGAAAGACAGATCCTAGCCATAGAAAGGGAAAGACAAGAGATGGGCCTAGGACCCATCAATGGTGGCAGCAACATAAATAGGGTCAGAGATTCTCCTGACATGTTGAAAATCCCCAAAGGGATTGTAACTAAATATGAAGATGGTGATGACATCACCAAATGGTTCACAGCTTTTGAGAGGGCTTGTGAAACCAGAAAAGTGAACAAATCTCACTGGGGTGCTCTCCTTTGGGAAATGTTCACAGGAAAGTGTAGGGATAGACTCCTCACACTCTCTAAAAAAGATGCAGAATCTTATGACCTCATGAAGGGTACCCTGATTGAGGGCTTTGGATTCTCCACTGAGGAGTATAGAATTAGATTCAGGGGGGCTCAAAAATCCTCAAGCCAGACCTGGGTTGATTATGTTGACTACTCAGTGAAAACACTGGATGGTTGGGTAACTGGATATGAAGTGTATGACTATGTTGGGCTTTATAATTTGTTTATGAAAGAACACATTTTAAGTAACTGCTTCAATGAAAAGTTGCATCAGTATCTGGTAGACCTAGGTCTAATTTCTCCCCAGGAATTGGGAAAGAAGGCAGACCACTGGGTCAAGACTAGGGTAACCAAAACTTCCACTGGGGGTGACCAAAAGAAAGGGGTTACAAAGCCTCCCCAGGAGAAAGTGGGTGACACTAGAAACAAAGAAAAAGAGTCCCCTGTAGGCCCCCAAAAACCAGACCAGGTGGGTGGGCCCAGAGACACAACCCAAAACAAAGGTGGGTACCAGGGTAAGAGCTGGGATGCCACTAAGGCATGGTGCCATAACTGTAAACAGACAGGGCACCACACCAAGGACCCTTCTTATCCCAAAAACAAACCCCCTAGCAACATCCCAGGGGTAACCAGTGTAGCCATTGGAGATGACTCCTCAGAGGAGGAGGTCTTCATAGCCTTCAACTGGAAAAAGGGCCCAACAGGTGAGTTGGAGATTCCAGAGGGAAGTAGACACTTCCACCACCTACAGGTGAATGGAATCCCAGCCACTGCCCTGAGAGACACTTGTGCCAGTCACACTATTGTGCATGACAGGCTGGTGTTCTCAAACCAGTACATCCCAGGTGAGATGGCCAGGGTAAGAGTTAGCCCAGACAGGGTCACTGATAGGCCTGTGGCTTTTGTGCCCATAGAAGAGGGTGGGACTTTTAGCTGGAGAAGGGTGGTAGTCAGTACAGACCTCCCCCTTGATTGTCTCCTTGGAAATGACTACCCAGAGGTTAGTCAGAGCCCAAGAGAGGAACTGGCCCAGTGCCAGTCCTCTCCCAAGGATTCTGGAGTGCCTGCCTCTGCAGTAAATGCAAGTAGGCCCCAGAAGAAAAAGAAAAGGAAACAGAGTAGGAAAGGTGGACAACCTTTACCCAAGGTTCCAGCCAGCCAAGGAGATTCTGCTCCAGTAGGGGAGAACCCCAAAAGTGGCTCTGATAAAGTCCAACCTGACCCACAAGAAGTCCTGGCTAGTCAGGCAACTGTTAAGTCTGAGTGGGTGGCCCCTCAGCTAACAGAAGAAAGAGTGGAAGAAGGGTGTTTACTACAAGATGTGGTAACCCCCCACTCCAATACAGCAGACAGGCACCCTGAACCCAAAGAAGCCTGTAACTTAGCCCCTTCCCTTGTAGGTGAAGAGCTAAAGGTGTGGTTCTGGGCACTGACAGCTGTCAGTGGCCTCTGCTGGGTGTTAGCCTTTATGGCTGCACTATCCTTGGCATGGTGGTCAGACCCCATGCCAAATAGCAAGTTAGGCCCCCTGACCCTGTTGGTCATGGTGGGGTTACTCCAGCTCTGTGTAACCTCTTTGGGTAAGTTAGGGGTGACCCTGGCTAAGATAAGATTAGCAGAGGTGGATACCTCTAACCCCAAAATAGAGAGGATGGGTGAAGACATTAAAAGCACAGACAAGAGGCAGTTCAGATTAGGTCCTATCACTGTGGAAGTGGGTCAGTTCCCCAGGGGGAATGACCTGGACAGGAGGATGTAAGGCAGAGTAGGCCCTGCAACAAACCAGCCTATTTCCTCTACTCTTCCTCGCCTGACAGACTAGGAAGACTCTCCCAGCTTTGGCTGAGTCTCCTGGCCTGTGGGCTGGGGGGGGGGGGGCTTGTGTAAAGAAATGGCTCCCTGTTGCAGTTACCCCCCACTTTTTGCCTGATACTGATGCTGACTTGACGGAGAAGGTGCTGGGACCCTGCTAACCAGTCCCCAGCACCAGTGTTCTTTCACCTAAAATGTACCATTGTTTCCACAATTGGCACAACCCTGGCACCTAGGTAAGTCGCTTGTAACTGGTACCCCTGGTACCAAGGGCCCTGATGCCAGGGAAGGTCTCTAAGGGCTGCAGCATGTCTTATGCCACCCTAGGGACCCCTCACTCAGCACAGACACACTGCTTGCCAGCTTGTGTGTGCTGATGGGGAGAAAATGACTAAGTCGACATGGCACTCCCCTCAGGGTGCCATGCCAACCTCCCACTGCCTGTGGCATAGGTAAGTCACCCCTCTAGTAGGCCTTACAGCCCTAAGGCAGGGTGCACTATACCACAGGTGAGGGCATATGTGCATGAGCACTATGCCCCTACAGTGTCTAAGCAAAACCTTAAACATTGTAAGTGCAGGGTAGCCATAAGAGTATATGGGCTGTGAGTCTGTCAAAAACGAACTCCACAGCTCCATAATGGCTACACTGAATACTGGGAAGTTTAGTATCAAACTTCTCAGAATAATAAACCCACACTGATGCCAGTGTTGGATTTATTAAAAAATGCACACAGAGGGCATCTTAGAGATACCCCCTGTATTTTACCCAATTGTTCAATGCAGTACTGACTGGTCTGTGCCAGCCTGCTGCTGAGAGACGAGTGTCTGACCTCATGCGGTGAGAGCCTTTGTGCTCTCTGAGGACAGAAACAAAGCCTGCTCTGGGTGGAGGTGCTTCACACCTCCCCCCTGCAGGAACTGTAACACCTAGCAGTGAGCTTCAAAGGCTCAAGCTTCGTGTTACAATGCCCCAGGGCACTCCAGCTAGTGGAGATGCCCGCCTCCTGGACCCAGCCCCCACTTTTGGCGGCAAGTCCAGGAGAGATAATGAGAACAACAAGGAGGAGTCACTGGCCAGTCAGGACAGCCCCTAAGGTGTCCTGAGCTGAAGTGACTCTAACTTTTAGAAATCTTCCATCTTGCAGATGGAGGATTCCCCCAATAGGATTAGGGATGTGACCCCCTCCCCTTGGGAGGAGGCACAAAGAGGGTGTACCCACCCTCAGGGCTAGTAGCCATTGGCTACTAACCCCCCAGACCTAAACACGCCCTTAAATTTAGTATTTAAGGGCTCTCCCTGAACCTAGAAATTAGATTCCTGCAACAACAAGAAGGACTGCCTAGCTGAAAACCCCTGCAGAGGAAGACCAGAAGACAACAACTGCCTTGGCTCCAGAAACTCACCGGCCTGTCTCCTGCCTTCCAAAGAACTCTGCCCCAGCGACGCCTTCCAAAGGGACCAGCGACCTCTGAATCCTCTGAGGACTGCCCTGCTTCGACGACGACAAACTCCCGAGGACAGCGGACCTGCTCCAAAAAGACTGCAACTTTATCCAAAGGAGCAGCTTTAAAGAACCCTGCAATCTCCCCGCAAGAAGCGTGAGACTTGCAACACTGCACCCGGCGACCCCGACTCGGCTGGTGGAGAACCAACACCTCAGGGAGGACCCCCGGACTACTCTACGACTGTGAGTACCAAAACCTGTCCCCCCTGAGCCCCCACAGGGCCGCCTGCAGAGGGAATCCCGAGGCTTCCCCTGACCGCGACTCTCTGAAACCTAAGTCCCGACGCCTGGAAAAGACCCTGCACCCGCAGCCCCCAGGACCTGAAGGACCGGACTTTCACTGCAGAAGTGGCCCCCAGGAGTCCCTCTCCCTTGCCCAAGTGGAGGTTTCCCAGAGGAAGCCCCCCCCTTGCCTGCCTGCAGCGCTGAAGAGATCCCTTGATCTCTCATTGACTTCCATTGCGAACCCGACGCTTGTTCTAACACTGCACCCGGCCGCCCCCGCGCCGCTGAGGGTGACATTTCTGTGTGGGCTTGTGTCCCCCCCGGTGCCCTACAAAACCCCCCTGGTCAGCCCCCCGAAGACGCGGGTACTTACCTGCTGGCAGACTGGAACCGGGGCACCCCCTTCTCTCCATTGGAGCCTATGCGTTTTGGGCACCACTTTGAACTCTGCACCTGACCGGCCCTGAGCTGCTGGTGTGGTAACTTTGGGGTTGCTCTGAACCCCCAACGGTGGGCTACCTTGGACCAAGAACTGAACCCTGTAAGTGTCTTACTTACCTGGTAAAACTAACAAAAACTTACCTCCCCCAGGAACTGTGAAAATTGCACTAAGTGTCCACTTTTAAAATAGCTATTTGTGAATAACTTGAAAAGTATACATGCAATTGAAATGATTCAAAGTTCCTAATGTACTTACCTGCAATACCTTTCAAACAAGATATTACATGTTAAATTTGAACCTGTGGTTCTTAAAATAAACTAAGAAAATATATTTTTCTATACAAAACCTATTGGCTGGATTTGTCTCTGAGTGTGTGTACCTCATTTATTGTCTATGTGTATGTACAACAAATGCTTAACACTACTCCTTGGATAAGCCTACTGCTCGACCACACTACCACAAAATAGAGCATTAGTATTATCTCTTTTTACCACTATTTTACCTCTAAGGGGAACCCTTGGACTCTGTGCATGCTATTCCTTACTTTGAAATAGCCAACTTCCTACACATGGTCATGGGTATCCGATGTATGTAAATTACACCAGTAGCCACTGATTGTTCTGTGGAAGCAGCCCAACCGTGCTACAAATTTCACATCTGATCTTCTTGAACACGCTCATTAAATTTTTCAAAGCTACTTTTTTCTTCCACTGTTTACTTTAACATTTGTAATTTAAATGTTTCAAGTTGTCCAGATTCAAACCATTTTATTATTGACAGCTCACTTAAGGTTTTTGGCATGACTACCCATTAATCAATTATGTAATCGCTGTTGTGTGGAAGACTGTCTAAGGCTATGGACCAAGTTAACTGCTGGATCGATTCCATTGTAAAGCTTATGTGAGCTGTGCTTAGTTTTGGACCCTAGATTAAACAAACCTAAACGAAAGAGTAAAGGAATTGGAGCAGTACAGTTTGTAGCTGGATCTATACCGTGTAACACCAGTATATTTTCTGACATTGCCTTTTGCTTAACATGTTTAAGTCCAGGTTGACAGCCTTTTTTTGTTACCAGTCATCTGCTAAAATTACAGCCTCAGCTCTGTTTTGTTATTGTTCATTATTTGAATCTCCTCTTGGCTTTTATTGATAGCTTTTATGATTCATGTACGTCCTATTTTTTTTTTATCAGAAAAAAATGAGGCTGTTTTACTAAGTTGAGTGACCATTTAATAAATAAATAGGTGATTGATGTAATGTGTAATGTTGCCTATCTATCATTTCCTTTTTTAACCTTTTCCAGCGACCAGAATGTGTTCGGATTTATACACCTCCATTTATTCTGGCTCCGGTAAAAGATAAACAGACCGAATTAGGAGAAACATTTGGAGAGGCTGCACAGAAGTACAATGTTCTCTTTGTGGGCTATTGTTTATCTCATGACCAGAGGTGGCTGCTTGCATCTTCTACTGACCTCTACGGAGAATTATTGGAGACCTGCATCATTAATATTGATGTGCCGAACAGGTGAGTTAATGGCTTACTCTAGGCACTCACCATGAATGTTAACTGTATGTGTAAGACATGCTATTTTTGCAGTTTTAATAGAAATGGATTCCAACAACCTCCAGCAGTACTCATCACTTAAAATATCAATGAAAGATCGAACACGTAATCCATACTGAAGTTTAAAGAGCTAGTCTGTCAAGCAAGGTAAAGTAATCAGATAAAAATCAGCTTAAAGGGCAGAAATGAATGACCAGGAGTTTGCCCAGAATCAGTGGTCTCCTTACCATTGACCCAAAGATCCATGTCCTTGATCAATTCGCAAATGACTGTTGGGGTGCTCCATAGCAGGGACTGCATAAGTCACTTTGCGTTATTGTGACACATCTAGTAAAGTGAGTACAAAGCTTTGACATCCCCTACCTTGTCCAGACCTCACTCTTAAGAACTGCTGTAATGGCAAAGGTAATCATGCGAGGAGTCGAGGGGTAAAGTGGTTTTAGTACGTGCAAAAGTGCTTGCTTGTGGGCTGGCCTTAAGTCCTCTGCTCCAAGCACACACGCACAGCACTCCTATCTTAAAACATTTTGTATACCTAGTTTATTGTGGCTGTGATCCCTAGTTCACCAGAGGGTTATTTTCAGGCTTTTTTTGGACAGACGTCTCTGCCAAATACTAAGTATTTGAAGGGAGCCGTGTTGTGGAACGTCACAATTTACTGCACTGTTAAAAAAAAAAAAAAAGTGTGTGTGTATATATATATATATATATATATATATATATATATATATGTTCGATGGCATGTGTAGCTGCAGATACACATGCTGTGCACAGTCCGCCATCTGGTGTTGGGCTCGGAGTGTTACAAGTTGTTTTTGTTTGAAGAAGTCTTTTCGAGTCACGAGACCGAGGGACTCCTCCCATTTCGATTCCATTGCGCATGGGCGTCGACTCCATCTTAGATTGTTTTTTTCCGCCATCTGGTTCGGACGTGTTCCTTTTCGCTCCGTGTTTCGGGTCGGAAAGTTAGTTAGAATCTCGGAAAAAATCGTCGGTATTGTTGCGTTCGGTATCGGGTTAGTTAGAACAAATCGACACTGAATTTTGAAGAGCTCCGGTGGCCCTTCGGGGTTTTTTCGATCCCCCGTCGGGGCCTGGTCGGCCCAGCCACGTGCGACTTCAAGGCTGATGGAACGGACCCCATTCCGCTTCTGCCAAAAATGCCATAACAAGTATCCGTATACGGATCAGCATCTGGTCTGTAACTTGTGCTTGTCCCCCGAGCACAAGGAGGATACTTGTGAAGCCTGTCGAGTGTTTCGGTCGAGGAAAACACTGAGAGACCGAAGAGCCAGGAGACTACAAATGGCGTCCACGCCGACAGGTCAAGAACGTTTCGAGGAGGAAGAAGAAGCTTTCTCCGTCCACGAGTCGGATTCTGAAGAACTCGACGCCGAAGAAACACCCCAAACCCTGAGTAAGACGTCGAAAATCAAGACTCACGAGAAGTCCACAAAAGCCCAGGGGACGCCACCGCCAACAGGCCATGGCTTAACCCGAAAAATAGGTGATCGATCCAAGGCACCGAAAAAGGGCATGCTGGTGTCGAAGTCATCCGACTCCGGTCGAGATACCGCCACACAGCAACCTCGGAGCCGAGACAGCAGCTCCGAGAAAATTCGGCACAGAGACAGCGGCACCGAACAATTTCGGCACTGAGACACCACGCCGAAAACAAAGAAGGTTTCTTCGGAGCCTAAAAAGACTTCCGAAAAGGTTTCGGTTCCGAAACATCCAGCCTCGGAGCCGAAAACTAGTTCCTATACAGAGGAACAAGGATTAACCTCCCAATTACATAGATTTGGAGAGGAGCTTCAAGCTGTAGAGCCTGACTACACGCAAAGAAGGCTTCATATTCATGAGGACACAGGGAAGATAACCACTCTTCCCCCAATCAAAATAAAAAGGAAACTTGCCTTTCAACAAAAGGACAAGCAACCACAGGCAAAAGTGGCAAGGAAAACAACCACACCACCGTCTCCACCACCATCAATACATGCATCACCAGCAACAACTCCACCACTGATGCACTCACCAGCTCATACTACAATGAGTCAGGATGATCCCGATGCATGGGACCTTTACGATGCTCCAGTGTCTGACAACAGCCCAGACTCCTATCCTACAAAACCGTCACCACCTGAGGACAGTACATCCTACACACAGGTGGTCGCAAGGGCAGCCGAATTTCACAACGTCACCTTACATTCTGAACCAATTGAGGATGACTTTCTGTTTAACAACCTATCCTCCACCCATAGCCAGTACCAAAGCCTTCCCATGCTCCCAGGAATGCTAAGACATTCAAAACAAATATTTCAGGATCCAGTTAAAGGCAGAGCCATAACTCCAAGGGTGGAGAAAAAATACAAGCCACCGCCAACAGATCCAATCTATATTACAACACAACTAACACCAGACTCAGTAGTTGTCGGGGCAGCTCGTAAGAGAGCCAACTCTCATACCTCAGGAGACGCACCACCTCCAGACAAAGAGCCGCAAATTTGATGCTGCGGGAAAAAGGGTTGCAGCACAAGCAGCAAATCAATGGCGTATTGCCAATTCACAAGCACTTTTGGCAAGATACGACAGAGCTCATTGGGATGAAATGCAACATTTCATCGAACACTTACCCAAGGAGTTCCAAAAAAGAGCGCAACAGGTGGTGGAAGAGGGACAAAGTATCTCAAATAATCAGATACGGTCTTCCATGGATGCAGCAGATACAGCTGCAAGGACAATAAACACTGCAATCACGATACGAAGGCACGCATGGCTGCACACTTCAGGGTTCAAGCCAGAAATCCAACAAGCTGTGCTCAATATGCCATTTAATGAACAGCAATTGTTTGGGCCGGAGGTAGACACTGCCATTGAGAAACTCAAAAAAGACACCGATACAGCCAAAGCCATGGGCGCACTCTACTCCCCGCAGAGTCACATTTCGAAAGACACCTTTTAGGGGAGGGTTTCGAGGTCAACCCACAGAAACCACAACCTCATAAACAAGGCCTACTTACCAGGGTCAATATCAGAGGGGAGGTTTTAGGGGGCAATATAGAGGGGGCCAATTCCCAAGAAATCGAGGGAAATTCCAAGGCCCAAAAACTCCTCAAAATAAACAGTGACTCACAAGTCACACAACCCCATCACATAACACCTGTGGGGGGAAGACTAAGCCAATTTTACAAACTTTGGGAGGAAATAACAACAGACACTTGGGTCTTAGCAATTATTCAGCATGGTTATTGCATAGAATTTCTCCAGTTCCCTCCAAACGTCCGACCGAAAACATACAATGTCAAAACAACATATAGATCTTCTAGGACTAGAAGTTCAAGCATTGCTACAAAAGGACGCAATAGAATTAGTACCAAATCTACAAAAAAAACACAGGAGTTTACTCACTGTACTTTCTAATACCCAAAAAGGACAAAACTCTGAGACCAATACTAGATCTCAGAACACTAAATACCTACATCAAATCAGACCACTTTCACATGGTCACGTTACAAGACGTAATCCCACTGCTCAAACAGCAAGACTACATGACAACATTAGACCTAAAAGATGCGTATTTCCATATACCAATACATCCTTCACACAGGAAATACCTAAGGTTCGTATTCCAAGGAATACATTACCAATTCAAAGTGCTGCCATTTGGAATAACAACTGCGCCAAGAGTTTTTACAGAATGCCTGGCAGTAGTAGCTGCACATATCAGAAGGCAGCAAATACATGTGTTCCCGTACTTAGACGACTGGTTAATCAAAACCAACACGCTAAGACAGTGTTCACAGCACACAAAATATGTCATACAGACCCTTCACAGGCTAGGTTTCTCCATCAACTACGCGAAATCACACCTTTTGCCGTGTCAAACACAGCAATACTTAGGAGCGACAATCAACACAGCAAAAGGGATTGCCACTCCAAGCCCACAAAGGGTTCAAACATTTCACAAGGTAATACAGGCCATGTATCCAACACAAAAGATACAAGTCAAAATGGTAATGAAACTCTTAGGCATGATGTCTTCATGCATAGCCATTGTCCCAAACGCAAGATTGCACATGCGGCCCTTACAACAGTGCCTAGCATCACAATGGTCACAAGCACAGGGTCAACTTCTAGATCTGGTGTTGATAGACCGCCAAACATACATCTCGCTTCTATGGTGGAACAGTACAAATTTAAACCGAGGGCGGCCTTTCCAAGACCCAGTGCCACAATACGTCATTACGACAGATGCTTCCATGACAGGGTGGGGAGCACACCTCAATCAACACAGCATCCAAGGACAATGGGACATACATCAGAGGCAGTTTCACATAAATCACTTAGAACTGTTAGCAGTATTTCTAGCGCTGAAAGCATTTCAACCCATAATAACCCAAAAATACATTCTTGTCAAAACAGACAACATGACAACAATGTATTATCTAAACAAACAAGGAGGGACGCACTCGACACAGTTGTGCCTCCTAACACAAAAAATATGGCATTGGGCGATTCACAACCACATTCGCCTAATAGCACAATTTATTCCAGGGATTCAGAACCAGTTGGCAGACAATCTGTCTCGAGATCACCAACAAACCCACGAAAGGGATATTCACCCCCAAATACTAAACAATTACTTTCAAATTTGGGGAACACCTCAAATAGATCTATTTGCAACAAAGGAAAACTCAAAATGCCAAAACTTCGCATCCAGGTACCCACAAGATCAATCCCAAGGCAATGCTCTATGGATGAACTGGTCAGGGATATTTGCGTACGCTTTTCCCCCCTCTCCTTCCATATCTAGTCAACAGGTTGAGTCAAAACAAACTCAAACTCATACTAATAGCACCAACATGGGCAAGGCAACCTTGGTACACAACACTACTAGACCTTTCAGTAGTACCTCATGTCAAACTACCCAACAGACCAGATCTGTTAACACAACACAAACAACAGATCAGACATCCAAATCCAGCATCTTTGAATCTAGCAATTTGGCTCCTGAAATCCTAGAATTCGGACACTTAGACCTCACACAAGAATGTATGGAGGTCATAAGACAAGCTAGGAAACCTACCACTATACACTGCTATGCAAATAAGTGGAAAAGATTTGTGTATTACTGCCATAATAATCAAATTCAGCTATTACACGCATCTCCAAAAGATATAGTGGGATATTTACTACATTTGCAAAAATCAAATCTAGCTTTCTCTTCCATAAAGATACATCTCACCGCAATATCCTCTTACCTGCAAATTGCTCATTCAACTTCACTATTTAGAATACCAGTCATTAAAGCGTTTATGGAAGGCCTAAAGAGAATTATACCACCAAGAACACCACCTGTTCCTTCATGGAACCTCAACATTGTCTTAACAAGACTCATGGGTCCACCTTTCGAGCCCATGCATTCTTGTGAGATGCAATACTTAACGTGGAAAGTTGCATTTTTAATTGCCATCACATCTCTAAGAAGAGTAAGTGAGATTCAAGCATTTACCATACAAGAACCATTTATTCAAATACATAAAAATAAAGTCGTTCTAAGGACAAATCCAAAATTTTTACCAAAGGTTATCTCACTGTTCCACTTAAATCAAACAGTAGAATTACCAGTGTTCTTCCCACAGCCAGATTCTGTAGCTGAAAGAGCACTACATACATTAGACATCAAAAGAGCACTAACGTACTACATTGACAGAACAAAACTAA
The DNA here is from genome assembly GCF_031143425.1 of Pleurodeles waltl. Lineage (NCBI taxonomy): Eukaryota > Metazoa > Chordata > Amphibia > Caudata > Salamandridae > Pleurodeles > Pleurodeles waltl. The sequence goes on from NC_090440.1 coordinate 1,999,892,109, forward strand.
TTAGAAAAACAAAACCACTATTTATTGCCTTTCAAAAACCTCATACAGGAAATCCAATTTCAAAACAAGGCATTGGTAGGTGGATAGTTAAGTGTATTCAAACCTGCTATCTTAAAGCAAAAAAAGAGCTGCCTATTACACCAAAGGCACACTCAACCAGAAAGAAAGGTGCTACCATGGCCTTTCTAGGAAATATTCCAATGAACGAAATATGTAAGGCAGCAACATGGTCTACGCCTCATACATTTACCAAGCACTACTGTGTAGATGTGTTAACTGCACAACAAGCCACAGTAGGTCAAGCTGTACTAAGAACATTATTTCAAACTACTTCAACTCCTACAGGCTGAACCACCGCTTTTGGGGAGATAACTGCTTACTAGTCTATGCACAGCATGTGTATCTGCAGCTACACATGCCATCGAACGGAAAATGTCACTTACCAGTGTACATCTGTTCGTGGCATTGGTCGCTGCAGATTCACATGCGCCCACCCGCCTCCCCGGGAGCCTGTAGCCGTTTAGAAGTAGATCTTGAACATTTGTACATTTGTAAACATATTACTTTAACCTTTATTATGTACATACGTATTCATTCTATTGCATGGGCACTATTACTAACATATACAACTCCTACCTCACCCTCTGCGGGGAAAACAATCTAAGATGGAGTCGACGCCCATGCGCAATGGAATAGAAATGGGAGGAGTCCCTCGGTCTTGTGACTCGAAAAGACTTCTTCGAACAAAAACAACTTGTAACACTCCGAGCCCAACACCAGATGGCGGACTGTGCACAGCATGTGAATCTGCAGCGACCAATGCCACGAACAGATGTACACTGGGTAAGTGACATTTTCCATATATATGTGTGTATATATATATGTGTGTGTGTGTATGTGTATATATATATATATATATATATATATATATATATATGTTCGATGGCATGTGTAGCTGCAGATACACATGCTGTGCACATCCCGCCATCTGGTGTTGGGCTCGGAGTGTTACAAGTTGTTTTTCTTCGAAGAAGTCTTTTCGTGTCACGAGACCGAGGGACTCCTCCCATTTCGACTCCATTGCGCATGGGCGTCGACTCCATCTTAGATTGGTTTTTTTTCGCTCCGTGTTTCGGGTCGGAAAGTTAGTTAGAATCTCGGAAAAATCGTCGGTATTGTTTGCGTTCGGTATCGGGTTAGTTACAACAGATCGACACCGATTTTCGAAGAGCTCCGGTGGCCCTTCGGGGTTTTTTTTTCGATCCCCCGTCGGGGCCTGGTCGGCCCGGCCACGTGTCTCTTCAAGGCTGATGGAACGGACCCCATTCCGCTTCTGCCCAAAATGCCATAACAAGTATCCATATACGGATCAACATCTGGTCTGTAACTTGTGTTTATCGCCAGAACACAAGGAAGATACTTGTGAGGCCTGTCGAGCGTTTCGGTCCAGAAACACACTCAGGGACCGAAGAGCAAGAAGACTGCAAATGGCGTCGGCGCCGACAGGACAAGGGCGTTTCGAGGAGGATGAAGAAACATTCTCCACCCACGATTCAGACTCAGAGGAGATCGAGCCCGAGGAAACGCCGAAAACCGTGAGTAAAAAATCAAAAGAAAAAACTCACGAGAAGACTGCTAAAGCCCAGGGGACGCCACCGCCAACAGGCCATGGCTTAACCCGAAAGATAGGTGACCGATCATCGGCACCGAAAAAGGGCACGCTGGTGTCGAAGTCATCCAACTCCGGTCGAGATACCAGCACACAGCAGTCTCGGGCCCGAGATAGTGGCTCCGAGCAGGTTCGGCACCGAGACAGCGGCACCGAAATGGGTCGGCACCGAGAAAGCACGACGCCGAAAGTAAAGAAGGTTTCGTCGAAACCTAAAAAAGCAGCCGAAAAGGTTTTGGTACCGAAACATCCGGCCTCGGAACCTAAAACAAGTTCCTATTCAGAGGAACAAGGACTGTCCTCACAAATGAAGACACATAGATTTGGACAGGAATTAGAGACAATGGAGCCAGATTACACACAAAGACGGCTCCATATTCAAAAAGATACAGGAAAGATCAGCACTCTTCCTCCAATCAAAATGAAACACAAACTTGCCTTTCAAGAAAAGGACAAACAGCCACAGGCAAAGGTGGCTAAACAAGTAACACCGCCACCATCCCCACATCACTCTCCACAACCATCACCAGTAGCCACTCCACCAATGATGCAATCCCCAACTCATACAGGGATGAGTCAAGATGACCCTGACGCATGGGACCTTTATGACGCACCAGTGTCAGATAGTAGTCCTGAGTGCTATCCAGCTAGACCGTCGCCACCAGAGGATAGTACAGGCTACGCACAAGTGGTGTCGAGAGCAGCGGCATTTCATAATGTCGGCCTTCATGCAGAGCCCATTGAAGACGACTTTCTTTTTAATACACTGTCGTCCACACACCGCCAGTATCAGAGTCTTCCTATGCTACCCAGAATGCTAAAACACTCCAAACAAGTGTTTGAGGAGCCTGTTAAAGGAAGAGCCATTACTCCAAGAGTAGATAAAAAAATATAAACCGCCACCAACAGACCCAGTGTACATTACACAACAGCTAACACCAGACTCTGTTGTAGTAGGAGCAGCGCGCAAAAGAGCCAACTCGCATACTTCAGGAGATGCACCACCTCCAGATAAAGAAAGTCGCAAATTCGATGCTGCAGGCAAAAGGGTGGCGGCACAGGCAGCAAACCAGTGGCGCATCGCAAATTCACAAGCTTTGTTAGCCAGATATGATCGGGCCCATTGGGATGAAATGCAACACTTTATTGAACATTTACCCAAGGAGTTCCAAAAAAGAGCGCAGCAAGTAGTAGAAGGACAGAGTATCTCCAATAATCAGATACGGTCAGCAATGGATGCTGCAGACACAGCTGCTAGAACTGTCAACACAGCAGTAACAATGAGGCATGCATGGCTGCGTACATCAGGATTTAAACCAGAGATACAGCAAGCTGTGCTGAATATGCCATTCAACGGACAGCAGTTGTTTGGGCCGGAGGTGGACACTGCGATCGAAAAACTTAAAAAGGACACTGACACAGCCAAAGCCATGGGCGCACTCTACTCCCCACAGACCGGAGGCACCTTTCGAAAGACACAATTTCGAGGGGGGTTTAGAGGGCAAAGCACAGAAGCCACAACCTCACAAACAAGGCCCACTTACCAGAGCCAGTATCAGCGAGGAGGTTTTCGGGGACATTATAGAGGGGGACAATTTCAAAAGAATAGAGGAAAGTTCCAAAGTCCCAAAACTCCTCCAAACAAACAGTGACTTCAAGGTCACAAATCCCCAACACATGTTACTGCCATAATAATCAAATTCAACCCTTACACGCTTCTGCCAAAGATATAGTAGGATACTTACTACATTTGCAAAAGTCAAAGCTAGCTTTCTCTTCCATAAAGATACATCTTACCGCAATTTCAGCTTACCTGCAAATTACGCACTCAACTTCATTATTTAGGATACCAGTCATAAAAGCGTTTATGGAAGGCCTAAAGAGAATTATACCACCAAGAACACCACCAGTTCCTTCATGGAACCTCAACATTGTCTTAACACGACTCATGGGTCCACCTTTTGAGCCCATGCACTCTTGTGAAATGCAATACTTAACATGGAAAGTTGCATTTTTGATTGCCATCACATCTCTAAGAAGAGTGAGTGAAATTCAAGCATTTACCATACAAGAACCATTTATTCAAATACACAAGCATAAAGTAGTTCTACAGACAAATCCACATTTTTTACCAAAGGTTATATCACCGTTCCACTTGAATCAAACAGAATTACCAGTGTTCTTCCCACAGCCAGATTCTGTAGCTGAAAGAGCACTACATACATTAGACATTAAAAGAGCGCTAATGTACTACATTGACAGAACAAAACTAATTCGAAAAACAAAACAATTATTTATTGCTTTCCAAAAACCTCATACAGGAAATCCAATTTCTAAACAAGGCATTGCTAGATGGATAGTTAAGTGTATTCAAACCTGCTATCTTAAAGCAAAAAGAGAACTGCCTATTACACCAAAGGCACACTAAACCAGAAAGAAAGGTGCCACCATGGCCTTTCTAGGAAATATTTCAATGACTAAAATATGTAAGGCAGCAACATGGTCTATGCCTCATACATTTACCAAACACTACTGTGTAGATGTGTTAACTGCTCAACAAGCCACAGTAGGTCAAGCTGTACTACGAACATTGTTTCAAACAACTTCAACTCCTACAGGCTGAACCACCGCTTTTGGGGAGATAACTGCTTACTAGTCTATGCACAGCATGTGTATCTGCAGCTACACATGCCATCGAACGGAAAATGTCACTTACCCAGTGTACATCTGTTCGTGGCATTAGTCGCTGCAGATTCACATGCGCCCACCCGCCTCCCCGGCAGCCTGTAGCCATTTAGAAGTTGATCTTGAACATTTGTAAATTTGTAAATATATTACTTTAAACTTCATTATGTACATACGTATTCACTCCATTGCATGGGCACTATTACTAGTACACACAACTCCTACGTCACCCTCTGCGGGGAAAACAATCTAAGATGGAGTCGACGCCCATGCGCAATGGAGTCTCATGCCACGAACAGATGTAGACTGGGTAAGTGGCATTTTCCATATATATATATGTTCGATGGCATGTGTAGCTGCAGATACACATGCTGTGCACATCCCGCCATCTGGTGTTGGGCTCGGAGTGTTACAAGTTGTTTTTCTTAGAAGAAGTCTTTTAGAGTCACGAGACCGAGGGACTCATCCCATTTCGACTCCATTGCGCATGGGCGTCGACTCCATCTTAGATTGTTTTTTTTCCGCCATCGGGTTCGGACGTGTTCCTTTTCGCTCCGTGTTTCGGGTCGGAAAGTTAGTTAGAATCTCGGAATAAACGTCGGTATTGTTTGCGTTCGGTATCTGGTTAGCTACAACAGATCAACACCGAATTTTGAAGAGCTCCGGTGGCCCTTTGGGGTTTTTTCGATCCCCCGTCGGGGCCTGGTCGGCCCGGCCACGTGCGACTTCAAGGCTGATGGAACGGACCCCATTCCGCTTCTGTCCAAAATGCCATAACAAGTATCCGTATACGGATCAGCATCTGGTCTGTAACTTGTGCTTGTCCCCAGAGCACAAGGAAGATACTTGTGAGGCCTGTCAAGCGTTTCGGTCCAAAAAGACGTTAAGAGACCGAAGAGCCCAGAAGACTGCAGATGGCGTCGACGCCGACAAGACAAGAGGTTTTCAAAGAGGAAGAGGAAGCTTTCTCTATCCACAAGTCGGACTCGGAAGAGCTCGAGGCCGAAGAAATGCCGAAAACCGTGAGTAAGACGTCGAAACATAAGACTCACGAGAAGTCAACAAAAGCCCAGGGGACGCCACCGCCAACAGGCCATGGCTTAACCCAAAAAATAGGTGACCGAGCCAAGGCACCGAAAAAGGGCATGCTGGTGTCGAAGTCATCCGACTCCGGTCGAGATAGCGCCACACAGCAATCTCGGACCCGAGACATCGGCTCAGAGAAATTTCGGCACCGTGACAGCGGCACCGAACAAATTCGGCACCGAGAAACCTCCACGCCGAAAATTACAAAGGTTTCTTCGGAGCCTAAAAAGACATCCGAAAAAATGTCGGTTCTGAAACATCCAGCCTCGGAGACGAAAACAGGTTCCTATACAGAGGAACAAGGATTGTCCTCACAAATGCAAAAACATAGATTTGGAGAGGAACTTCAAGCTGTAGAGCCAGACTATACTCAAAGAAGGCTCCACATTCATCAAGACACAGGGAAGATAACCACTCTTCCCCCAATTAAAATAAAAAGAAAACTTGCCTTTCAAAAAAAGGACAAGGAGCCACAGGCAGAGGTGGCAAAGAAAACAACTCCACCACCGTCTCCACCACCATCGGTGCACACATCACCAGTAGCAACTCCACCACTGATGCACTCCCCGACTCATACTGCCATGAGTCAAGATGATCCCGATGCATGGGACCTTTACGATGCTCCAGTATCGGACAACAGCCCAGACTCGTACCCTGCCAGGCCGTCCCCTCCTGAGGACAGTACATCTTACACACAGGTGATCGCAAGGGCAGCTGCTTTCCATAACGTCACCTTGCATTCCGAACCAATTGAGGATGACTTTTTGTTTAACACGCTATCCTCCACTCATAGCCAATACCAAAGACTACCTATGCTCCCAGGAATGCTAAAACATTCAAAACAAATCTTTCAGGATCCTGTTAAAGGCAGAGCCATAACTCCAAGGGTGGAGAAAAAGTAGAAGCCACCGCCAACAGATCCTGTTTATGTTACAACCCAGTTAACACAGGACTCAGTAGTTGTCGGGGCAGCTCGTAAGAGAGCAAACTCTCATACCTCGGGGGACGCACCACCTCCAGACAAAGAGAGTCGCAAATTTGATGCTGCGGGCAAAAGGGTTGCAGCACAAGCAGCAAACCAATGGCGCATTGCCAATTCACAAGCACTTTTGGCAAGATATGATAGAGCTCACTGGGATGAGATGCAACATTTGATAGAACACTTACCCAAGGAGTTCCAAAAAAGAGCACAACAAGTGGTGGAAGAAGGACAAAGTATCTCTAATAATCAGATACGGTCCTCAATGGATGCAGCAGATACGGCTGCAAGGACAGTAAATACTGCAATAACAATAAGAAGGCACGCATGGCTGCGCACGTCAGGTTTCAAGCCGGAAATTCAACAAGCCGTGCTAAATATGCCATTTAATGAACAGCAGTTGTTTGGGCCGGAAGTCGACACTGCTATTGATAAACTCAAGAAAGACACTGATACCGCAAAAGCCATGGGCACACTCTACTCCCCGCAGAGCAGAGGCACATTTCGCAAAACACCTTTTAGGGGAGGGTTTCGAGGACAACCTACAGAAACCACAACATCTCAAACAAGGCCCACTTACCAAAGCCAATATCAGCGGGGAAGTTTTCGGGGGCAATATAGAGGGGGACAATCCCAAAAAAATAGAGAAATTCCAAAGCCCCAAAAGTCCTCAAAATAAGCAGTGAATCACAAGTCACACGTCCCCATCACATAACACCTGTGGGGGGAAGACTAAGCCAATTTTACAAACATTGGGAGGAGATAACAACAGATACTTGGGTACTAGCAATTATCCAGCATGGTTATTGCATAGAATTTCGCGAATTCCCTCCAACAGTCCCACCGAAAACACACAGTATGTCAAAACAACATATAAATCTTCTAGGATTAGAAGTTCAAGCATTGCTCCAAAAAGAAGCAATAGAATTAGTACCAAAACAAGAACTAAACACAGGAGTTTACTCACTGTACTTTCTGATACCCAAAAAGGACAAAACTCTAAGACCTATACTAGATCTCAGAATATTAAATACATACATCAAATCAGACCACTTTCACATGGTTACATTACAAGAAGTAATCCCACTGCTCAAACAACAAGACTACATGACAACACTGGATCTAAAGGATGTATATTTCCATATACCAATACATCCTTCACACAGAAAGTATCTAAGGTTTGTATGGATACATTACCAATTCAAAGTGTTGCCATTCGGAATAACTACTGCGCCAAGAGTTTTTACAAAATGTCTAGCAGTAGTAGCTGCACATATCAGAAGCCTAGACGATTGGTTAATCAAAACCAACACGCAAATACAGTGTTCACAACACACAAATTATGTCACAGAAACCCTACACAAACTAGGTTTCTCAATCAATTACTCAGTCACACCTTCTGCCGTGTCAAACACAGCAATACCTAGGAGCAACAATCAACACAGTAAAAGGAATTGCCACTCCAAGTCCACAAAGAGTCCAAACATTCCACAATGTAACACAAGCCATGTATCCAAACCAAAGGATACAGGTCAAATTAGTAATGAAACTCCTAGGCATGATGTCCTCATGCATAGCCATTGTCCCAAACGCAAGGTTGCACATGCGGCCCTTACAACAGTGCCTAGCATCACAGTGGTCTCAGGCACAGGGTCAACTTCTAGATCTGGTGTTGATAGACCGCCAAACATACATCTCGCTTCAATGGTGGAACAGTATAAATTTAAACCAAGGGCGGCCTTTTCAAGACCCAGTGCCACAATACGTAATAACAGATGCATCCATGACAGGGTGGGGAGCACACCTCAATCAGCACAGCATCCAAGGACAATGGAACATTCAGCAAAGACAGTTTCATATAAACCACTTAGAACTGTTAGCTGTGTTTCTAGCGCTGAAAGCATTTCAACCCATAATAACCCACAAATACACTCTTGTCAAAACAGACAACATGACAACAATGTATTACCTAAACAAACAGAGAGGAACACACTCGACATAGTTGTGTCTCCTAACACAAAAAATATGGCATTGGGTGATTCACAACCACATTCGCCTAATAGCACAATTTATTCCAAGGATTCAGAATCAGTTAGCAGACAATCTCTCTCTGGATCACCAACAGATCCACGAATGGGAAATTCACCCCCAAATACTGAACACTTACTTCAGAATGTGGGGAACGCCACAAATAGATCTATTTGCAACAAAAGAAAACTCAAAATGCCAAAACTTCACATCCAGGTACCCACAACCTCAGTCTCAGGGCAATGCACTATGGATGAACTGGTCAGGGATATTTGCATACGCTTTTCCCCCTCTCCCACTTCTTCCATATCTAGTAAACAAGTTGAGTCAAAACAAACTCAAACTCATACTAATAGCACCAACATGGGCAAGGCAACCTTGGTACACAACACTACTAGACCTTTCAGTAGTACCTCATGTCAAACTGCCAAACAGGCCAGATCTGTTAACACAACACAAACAACAGATCAGACATCCAAATCCAGCATCGTTGAATCTAGCAATTTGGCTCCTGAAATCCTAGAATTCGGGCACTTAGACCTCACATAGGAATGTATGGAGGTCATAAAACAAGCTAGAAAACCTACCACTAGACACTGCTATGCAAATAAGTGGAAAAGATTTGTTTATTACTGCCATAATAATCAGATTCAACCTTTACACGCATCTGCAAAAGAGATAGTAGGATACTTACTACATTTGCAAAAATCTAACCTAGCTTTCTCTTCCATTAAAATACATCTTACGGCAATTTCAGCTTACCTACAAATTACGCACTCAATTTAATTGTTTAGGATACCAGTCATAAAAGCGTTTATGGAAGGCCTAAAGAGAATTATACCACCAAGAACACCACCAGTTCCTTCATGGAACCTCAACATCGTCCTAACACGACTCATGGGTCCACCTTTTGAGCCCATGCACTCTTGTGAAATGCAGTACTTAACGTGGAAAGTTGCATTTTTAAGTGCCATCACATCTCTAAGAAGAGTGAGTGAAATTCAAGCATTTACCATTCAAGAACCATTTATTCAAATACACAAAAATAAAGTTGTTTTACGGACCAATCCTAAGTTTTTACCAAAAGTAATCTCACCTTTCCACTTGAATCAAACGGTAGAATTACCAGTGTTCTTCTCACAGCCAGATTCTGTAGCTGAAAGTGCACTACATACATTAGACATCAAAAGAGCACTAATGTACTACATTGACAGAACAAAACTAATTCGAAAGACAAAACAACTATTTATCGCCTTTCAAAAACCTCATACAGGAAATCCAATTTCAAAACAAGGCATTGCTAGATGGATAGTTAAGTGCATTCAAACCTGCTATCTTAAAGCTAAAAGAGAACTGCCTATTACACCAAAGGCACACTCAACCAGAAAGAAAGGTGCTACCATGGCCTTTCTAGGAAATATTCCAATGAACGAAATATGTAAGGCAGCAACATGGTCTACGCCTCATACATTTACCGAGCACTACTGTGTAGATGTGCTAACTGCACAACAAGCTACAGTAGGTCAAGCTGTACTAAGAACATTATTTCAAACTACTTCAACTCCTACAGGCTGAACCACCGCTTTTGGGGAGATAACTGCTTACTAGTCTATGCACAGCATGTGTATCTGCAGCTACACATGCCATCGAACGGAAAATGTCACTTACCCAGTGTACATCTGTTCGTGGCATTAGTCGCTGCAGATTCACATGCGCCCACCCGCCTCCCCGGGAGCCTGTAGCCGTTTAGAAGTAGATCTTAAACATTTGTAAATATATTACTTGAAACTTTATTATGTACATACGCATTCACTCATTGCATGGGCACTATTACTAGCATACACAACTCCTACCTCACCCTCTGCGGGCAAAACAATCTAAGATGGAGTCGACGCCCATGCGCAATGGAGTCGAAATGGGAGGAGTCCCTCGGTCTTGTGACTCAAAGACTTCTTCGAAGAAAAACAACTTGTAACACTCCGAGCCCAACACCAGATGGCGGGATGTGCACAGCATGTGAATCTGCAGCGACTTATGCCACAAACAGATGTACACTGGGTAAGTGACATTTTCCATATATATATATATATATATATATATATATATATATATATATATATATATATATATATATATATATATATATATATATATATATATATAACATTTATTTATTGAACCTCTTGGTTAATAAAAATGATGAGTAAATTGATTTCAGAATTGGTGTTGACTAACCCAGTAGTGTCTAACTGCAGATACTTCTAAGCATAAACTGCTCCAAATGAATTGTTTTTGTTGGGTATTTTTGCATTTTTCTACTAGATAGCCTTTGCTTACAAAACATAAAATAAAAGTAGCTGCAAAGGTGTAGGGCCAGTAGCCAGTCACATGATATGCTCTAAGTGTGACATGGGGTGCCTACTACCAATAAAACAGGACCTGGCAGTATTAAGATGAATGTCCCACATAGTTGTTGGCTATGCAGATAAATCTTTTTTTCTGCTTGAGTGAATTAGATAACATTGCTGTGCCTTCCTGCTTACCTCATGGTTACAAATCAACTGCATTAACCTGAGAAGCCGTCCGAGTTGAGTATGCTGGCAGCCGTGGCTTTATATCTTTTGTCAGCTGTTTAAAATGGGAGAAGTGATTCAAACATGGATGATCCAGTATGCATCTGCTCAACTTCTGTTTGCAATGGCATAGACTCCTAACAAGGTTGTAGACTACATATGGTAGCATATTAGTGCCACTCATCTTGCCAGGTTAGTTTGTCTCCAATGATGTCTCAGAGGCATATTTATTTTGAAAATGTTCATCTTTTAAGGTTCATTCAGTTGTGCTCCATATGAGGTATTAGGCACAAGGTTAAGGGTGCTAAATATTACTATTGTATCGATTTTAATAAATACATCATTAGTGTGTGACAGGCTGCAGTATCATGAGGTTGGAAGCAGCCATGTTATTTAAAAGTAAAACATCTGATGGATACGTCGAACTGCAAGTTCCTCACCTTTAGAATACCCCCAGAATCTCGAAGTTTTCACAGCATTGCTCCCATGCCTCACTTGGTGGCACTGTATGGCTTCACATTGGTCTTGTTTCCCCCAGAAGTGACAGAGCAGTCTAACATACCAGTGACAACCCTGCTCACCTACACAAGTTCCTTTCTTTCTGCATGTTCAAGTGTGAATCTGAAGCTCTGCTCACTCTTTTCTTGGTTTGTCAAGTTTATTGAACTGAGTTCCAGTGTGTAAGGGAACAATGTCCCTACCCAGGAGTACAGAGTTCAAACATTGCTGTGACTATTTTAAACGGATGAAGGTGAAAGACCTGCACAAGGTGTGCCTCTTGTCTTTGGGCTTGGGTCTCAAGTCATCTGCAAAATGTGCCCTCATAAACCTTGAGGGATCCAGGCCCATGAAGAAAAGCCATTAATCTCTGAACATCAAAAAAGCCATGCAAGTCCAGTTCTAACTCAGTGGTGTGCCGACTTGTTCCTGCTCTCAAAGGCGGTCCTGCATCTGGACGAGTTCATCCTGTATGTCTAGGTGCAATTTGAAGTGGAAACGCAGTAAGGCAAAGCAAGATTCTCCCCATCCCCCCTCTGTAGCTAAAGAAAAGTTGCATGTCCCATTCGATCTCTCTCCCAGCCCCCAATTGAGGCGCTGATCTCACAGTTTATCCCAATGTACATAAAGTTCCCCAGGGCTTCAACAATGCTGCAACAGGTAAAGGCCTTTAGGGAGACTGTGGTGCGTAATTTTGGCACTCTTCTGGCTTACTCTAGCCTCAAGGATCTGAAAGGGCCTCTAGTTGGGTTACCACCAGTGGATCCATCCTCAGTACCTTCTGAGCCCCTGCAACCTGCCTGTGGTTCCACACAGACACCAGTGCGGACTTCTAGTCTGGCTCAAAGATCTTTGCCAGGCCATTCCTTGTCAACAGTAGTGCCAAAGGTGGAACCTATGCCACCCCTCTTGTCTGATCCAGAGCCTTTATCTACCTAGTCACCCCCATCCCTCAGGCCCACAGTACTCCCCATCACCGACTATCTCCTGCCACCACCCCACAGATGTAACACCTGGACTCCAATCTGTGCTCCCTGTTCCTGTTCAATCTGATTAAGAGGACATTTCCCCTACCATATTCCATCCTCCGTTACCCCACCAGCTTTTTGGTTCTGACTGACTAGTTTGCCATGGTTTAGAGATGACATTGGAGATGATGGGATGACTTACCCCACATTATATGACAGGTTGTACAAAAGGCCAGTGGGCTGAATGTGTCTACAACAGAGTTGATTTCCTTGCTTGGTCTGCCAATGGAATAGTGTTTTCTTTTCAGGTGTCACCAGATGTGCTGCAGAAGATAATCAACTCTTCTGAGGTTAAAACAAATGTGCTTACTGAAGTTTTTCAGGTTGGCCGAACTTCTGAGACCTTCCTGCTACTCATTGAAGTCCTAACCAGGGGTGTGGAATTTAATATATTATCCACTTGTCTATGGGACAGGTTGCTTCATATATCTACTTGTCCTGCAAAAAAATCTATTTGTTCTTTGGTGCTATGTAGTGTGGCAACAAATTATGGCAGCAATCTCATTATGTAAGAGCTCTGATAATAGCCTCTTCGATTGTGCCAGGACTAATATTATAGCAGGGCATCCAAGACTGTGGTGTCCTGCAAAATATCTGCCCAAACCCTGGCCATGAAAGCACTGTGGTGACTGCACTTGGGGTGGGTGGCATAGTCTATATGCCACAACTCTGGAGTTTACTCTAAAGGACCAGAAAGGACAAGATTACTGGCTGGCAGGGGTTGAAACCCCCAAGGAGTGTGCAGTGGTGCAGCTTTCCTTTAAATGCTCCAGGGTGTAGTCTGCTTTTTCACCACACAGGCAGATCCATCAAAAGGCATGCCCATGAGGATGCCGGTACAATTAATTCACAGGTGGAAAAGGAGCACCTCACTAGCTGGCACTACTCTCTTAGCAATCATTAATGTGCAGACCAGCACATATCATATATTTAGCTCCATACTGACCATCTTAAATAGTCTATGGCAGGGAGGCCTGCAACTTTCAGGACTGGCAGCAAGATCCATGGGATAATTTAGGATTCCCCTTGCTGGCATAACCCTGGATCACCAATTTCTCAGGAGTAGGATGTGGAATATTAAAATCTGGGTTCCCAGAAACCCGGCTAATGATGCCTGGCTACTTCCCTTTTAACTGGTGGGCTAAAATAAGGTTTAGACAGTGTCTAACTGTCAGTTCTCCCTTCCCAGAGGTGTCTGTGGTGATTGATTCATCACTGCTGGGGTGGGAAGGCCATCTGGGAGAGGATCAGTGCAACCTTTTTGCCTAAAGTTGTGTATCTCCTTTCCACGTTCTACAAAAAACACATTCCCCTCCCCCAGCTGTTATTTTTTTCTATGTACACAACAACACATGGATCCTGTGTACATCAAATTAATGTCTTTCAGTACAAATAACAGTATACACAAAATAGCCTCATGATACAAAACATATTTTCATGCTAGTAGCGAATATATAAAATAGTGAAACAACTGAATAGCATCTTTTAATAAACACCATTAACAGAAATATTTTTATTTTCGTCCAGCATACAAAGCAAAAAATATATCTGGGGCTCCCCTGTAAAAGTAGTATTGGCGTGAGCTTCTCTAACAGATGAGTGGGTACAGTTAACTGAGGTCCAATTTCCTCTTTGCCAATATCCTTAACTTCCCACTAGGCCTTTGTTTATGCCTATTTTCAGTGGATTGGGGAAAGGCCTCTCATACGCTCACCCAAATTCAGACTAATTTCGACCTCAGCAGGTTTTGGATCAATTTTTTTGGGAAGGTCATCATTAGGTCACAACTCACTGCCATAGTCTGGAAACACTTAAAAAAAAAAAATATACATTATATATAAACGATTCATCATGTCTCTTTAAAAGACTGAGTTGGAGGGATATGTATACGTACCCACATCAATAGTGTAAAAACACTGTAGCAACTCAGTAATATAAAACAAATTGATGAGTAAGATAATATTATAGGTTAAGACTACATTGTTGCAGACACACCTCCCGTGACTATGTCCTTTACGAGGAGGGGGCCAAGGTGTTGTATTAACTACTAATGCATGCAAGGTGGGTCATAAACAGGCCCGGGAACCTCCATTTAGTGAATCTAAAAATTGGCATGAAAAGTTCAATTTAAAGGCCTCCTACTTGCATGTTGGAGGTGAATCTTCAAAAGCACAAAGTAATAAAAAGTAAATTCCCTGAAGTATTCAAGTGAAAGGCATGCAAGAAAATTAGTACTTAAACTGATGCCTTGGTACCTGTTTAAAAAAAAAAAAAAAAAAAAAAAAACCTGGTGGGTTTTTGATAAATTACACGGGTGCAGCGCTTCAGTTATTCCTTTTGTTCACTGCTTGGCCCATGCATCAGTCTGCACTCTGCTCCCGTGTCTTGCTCAACAAGGCTGATGGCTGGCCATTCTCCATTAGTTCACACCGCCGTCTTGAGTGTCCTGCAGGCTTCGTGATATAGGGTGGTATTGCTGGGAGATGTAGTTTCCCAATTGTGGTGATGCTACTAAATTGCCATAATGGATTAAGGAAACGCTCCATCAATAGAGAGTTCTATTTAAAAAGACACTCTGGTGATTACCCAGTCCATTGCCATTTGGGATGTCCTCCAATTCAAAACGGGTTGCAAATAATATTCACAGTTCTGCCCTCCTATCACTTCTTGATTTAGTGATGTTCCTGTTTTCTTTGCATTGTAGTGTTATATTAAACATGGGTGTTTGCCACAACCATTGCCTTGTGGGACAGCCTCCAATTACAGTACAGGTCACCAGACTAATTCATAGCACCATTCCACCCTCATTTCACATATTTATATAAGTGTGTACAAGGATGATGATCCTTCTGTACTTGTGGCAAATTTCAAATCATGGATAGTGTGAGGCATAGTTGTACAGCTATTAGTCGTGTGCTCATATTCTAGGTTTGAGCCAGAGCTTGCTGGGGATACAAGCCACTTGAAACGGAAAATAGGGATGCACTAAAAGGCAGGTAAATGTATTCTCATATGCAAGCAAGGCTATTGCAAGGGGCTTGAGCTTGGTAGCTGATGCAGTTCAGGCGAATTAGGTACATTTACATATTGCCTATTTCTGACATTTTGTTCAAGACTGTCTCAGATATTCTTAGTTTCATAATCATGAAGGCTTCTAGTCTCAGAAGGGACCTGTCATTTTTTATTGTATCTGCCTTAACATCCATTTAAGGTCTGTTGTGGTGTGTAAAATCTGCGGAATGTTAAGCCAATGGAGCTGACCTATTCCAACACCTGATTCTCGATTTGTGTTGACTGATCCTTTAATGCACTTCCTGGCTAGCATTGGCTGATTAATGTCATTTTACATGAGCATAGAATGCCTTTCCACATTTGGCAGTCACCATCCTGTCATTCTTTGCTCCTCCTCACCCCTCAAAAGAGGAGGAGACACTCAAACAGAAGAGCCTGCACCGGGTGGAGGATCTGCTTTTTATGGGGTTCTGATGGGCAAGGAACGGTAAGGAGGTTCAAAAAAGTACAACGTAGATAGTTCTCTGCATTAGGATATGCTATGCTCTGTCCAAGAAGCAACCTCTGGAAGCTCTGAGAGGTTCATACCACCAGGGGTAAGGCTGCTATCACTGTTGGCGCACACAGTGCCTGTTGACATCTGTTATGCTGTAACATAAGTTCAGTGCACATATTCACAAAGCATTATTACCTTGACAACCAGTTCTGAAGGATATTTGGTTCTGCTGGAATTTTTAGATCTGAGCTCATTGCAAAGACATTGGGTAGGTACTCCTTTGGTATCTATTCTAAAGGTGAGGATGCTGCAGTTAGAAGTAGCCATCAGCCGAACAAGTTAGTTATCTTTGATAACGCTCTTTCCTCACTGCCCTCCTACCTCCTTGTCCTGTGGCCTGTTTTTAAAATGTAAAAATGCCCTAGGTTATAGCTGTGCACAATGGCTCCTTCAATTGATTTGTACTCGGCGCCTGAGGGTAGTGAAATAGTTGAGCAAGAAATGGATGTTGGTGCGCAGTGGTGGTGCTTATATGCTGCTCGCTACTTTACTTCCAGAGCGAAACAAGACCAGTGTGGAGCCGCACAGTGCCACTTAGCAGTATACTGCTGTGAAAACCTCTGGATCCAGTCTAGCACCTGGTGGATATTTCACAGTTGAGGAATCTGTGGTTAGAGTATCCACTAGCAAGAGCCTTACTGAAGCTAAGTAACTTGTTTGTGTAAACATTTATATTCTAGTAATCTACACTATAGCTTAGCTGTGAAACAGTCCGCACTCGTGGGAAATGGTTGGGCAAAGAAGTTGGATCTTTTCTGCTAGCAGTTCCTTGTTATGTTTTTTTCTGCCAGTAGGCCATTTTAAAATCAGACAATTTCACCTAAATCATAACCTTTATAGGAGTTCCATCCCCCCATAAAACAGTGACACCCTTGCGATCAGCTTGTGTTTCAGGAAGCTGCAGCTGTATTCTTCCCTGCAGGTGACCAAATTAAATTATGCAAAGCTCTTAGAGCGGTATACTGAACACATGGTAAAACAAAGAGCAATCAATCAACATAGAAAATATCCCAAACAATTCAAGAATAGATGTTTACAATGTGGTAAAATGACACTGCTCCACTGTACTACTACACCTTTTTATCATACCACACCACATTTCTTTCCCATGATGCTACACCTAGCTGCTTTTATGTTCTGCAGCAGTTATTCCTAAGTTTCCTTTGTCATGGTTTTAGCGACAAAGGAATACCTTCAAAGTTTTTACGTTTATTAAAAGTTTTTTCTGCTGATAGCAAACACTCTCCCATGGGAGCATCAAAGAGCCCCAGCAAAGATGTTGTAATCGCCTTAAGAACCAACATTAAACCTTTCTTGCAGAATCTTTCCTAGAGAAGCTGCTTTCTTTTAGCTGGCTCCCTTTGCAAGAAAGGTTAGTTAGGCTAGTCTTGTTAGGAGATGGCACTCTTCCATTCTTTCAAAATGGCAAATGTAGACTAATTTCAGTGTTGTCTAGACCGTATATTTGCCAGTTTTCATTTAAAAAAAACAAAAACCTGCAGAACTATGAATCATTGCACCTCCTGAATGTTAATTTTGTTTTATCTTTCAGATCCTAAAAGGAGATTTATCATCTACTATAACCTATTTCTGACCCTTTTAATATCTAATCACCTGGTTTCTCAGTGCATTGTGCTGTGCATAACTATATGCTGTCAGAAAGCCAAACATACCTTATGCTGGGAAACCATTCCATGGCACAGTGTATAAGGGGTAAAGCAGCAGTGACTGCGTTGAATTATTATTATTTTTTAAATGGGCCCATAGCTGGCATTAGTATCTCCATATTACACATAAGTCAGACACTGTTTGGATTCAGCCTCAGGGCAGACACCCTAGGTAGTCAAACCACTTTGAGCAAATAGACTGGTTAACTCATTACCTTCACTGTGATTTTTACCATCCAAATTCAACAGCCATTTGCCTAGTCTGCATTTGAACAGGTTAAATCATCTTTTCATAAACTGCTGGTTTGCAGCCCCATCTCCTCATATTCAGCACTGTTTAAACCTCGCTGCTCGTTGTTGTAAATGTGCCTACTGTTTCTTTGACTATGCTACATCCATTTTTTTCCTTGTCAAACACAGCTGAGTTCTCCTACTCAAATACAGCAGGCTTTATTTACAACTGCCCCACCTCTTGCTTCAGTGGGATCTTCCTTCTTGTCTACAACATGTTCCCTGTGGCCAAGTTAAGGCTAAAATCCTATTCCATTACAGTGACCCTAGCAGTGTTGTTCTGGGGTAATAACCAAGCACATATATTTGTTCTCCTCTAGGTTACTCAAGTAATAAAAATGAATGTTCGATGGCATGTCTAGCTGTAGATTAACATGCTGTGCATAAGCTCGCCATCGAGTGTTGGGTTCGGAGTAGTACAACTGGTTTTTATTCAAAGAAAGTTTTCGAGTCACAGGATTGTGACTCCTCTCGGTAATACTGCTCATGGGCATTGAGTCCCTTGTTAGATTGTTTTTCTCCGCCGTCTAGTTTGGACATGTGTCCCTCTCGCTCAGAGTTCCCTGCTCCAAACAATCTACAACGGGATTCTTTCTGTCTTTTCTATTGTCGTTGGTATGGTTTCCAAACATCTACTCCTTAGTATTCAACTGGAGGTTCCTTTTTTCTAAACACTGAATCGAATATGTCGGACCTTTTGGGACAGAAAGGCCGGTCAGGCCCTCATTGAGCCTACTTCCACGTGGTATTCAACTATCAGCCCTGATGGAATGTACTCCATTTCGATTCTGCTCTGGATGCCATTCCAAATTTCCACACACCGACCAACACCAGGTGTGTATTTTGTGTCTTTCACCGGACCATGTAAATATGTACACTGACCCCATACAGGAAGATTTGACACCCTTGGTGCAACACATGAACGCCAATAATGTTACCATGAATGATCAGACTTGCAGATGAAATATTTAAAGAGCCTGTCAGAGCAAGGATTATCACTCCTAGAGTTGATAAAGTATAAAGCTGCACCCACTGATCCTCCGTAAAAAGACAAATTACACCAGACTCAATTGTGGTATCTGCTGCAAGGAAAAGAGCTAATAGCCAATCAACAGGAGAGACAACTCCTCGTGATAAAGAAAGTAACAAATTAGATGCCGCAGGGTAGATAATAACTCAAGCAGCTAATCATTGGCGGATTGCCAATGCTCAAGCTCTACTTTTTAGATATGACAGAGCTCACTGGGATGCTGTGGAGGAACTTTTACAATACCTACAAGAACATCGTGAAAGAGGGGTAGAGATTGTAAATGAGGGACAAACAATATCTAGCAACTCCATTAGGTGTTCACTTGATGCTTCTGATATGGCAACATGTAGCATTAATACAAGTGTCCTCATAAGACGTTCTTCATGGCTTAGATGGTCAGGCTTCAAACAAGAAGTACAACAGGCAGTTCTAAATATGCCCTTTGATAAGGAGTATTTATTTGGTCCACAAGTGGATACCACACTCAAAAAATTAAACAATGACAAGCAAACTGCCAGAGCCATGGGAGCTTCGCAAGCCAGCACACACTCAACTAATTTTCATCGTGCAGGGTTTAGTAGAGGATTCAGGTCATCATTCCAGGAACCAACCACGAGTCAAAGTAAACCCACCTTGCAATACACCAGAGGTGATTTCAGAGGGTCATATAGGGGAAACAGTAACAAAGGAAGAGGAAAGCCATCTTCCTCTAGAGGTTCTTCATCAGTCTCTAAACAATGACTCCACAAATGCAACATTAAACCACATCACTCCTGTAGGGGGAAGGTTACAATTCCTTTACCCCCAATGGACTCAAATCACCACAAATCAATGGGTTCTTCAAATTATCCAAAATGGTTATTGTCTGGAGCTCATTTCCACTCCACCAAATATACCCCCCTCATACACACAGTCTAACAAGATCATCTGACCCTTCTCAAAGAAGAAGTAAATTCTCTTCTTCTAAAAGGGGCTGTAGAACCAGTACCATTACAATACAAAGGGACAGGAGCTTACTCGCTCTATTTTCTAATTCCCCAAAAAGATGGGTGTCTCAGACCAATATTAGATCTCAGACCCTTAAATCACTACTTTCTGCCAGAACATTTTCACATGGCCACTCTTCAGAATGTTATTCCACTATTACAAATAGGAGACTTCATGACGGTCCTAGATCTAAAGGACGCTTACTTTCACATTCCCATTCATCCTGCACACTGAAAATACCTAAGATTTGTTGTAGCTGGAAAACATTGCCAATTCAAAGTGTTACCCTTCGGAGTCACAACTGCTCCCATAGTATTCACAAAATGCCTGGCAGTGGTGGCACTTAAAATGTCTAAGGTTTGGCTTATACACTGTAGGGGCATAGTGCTCATGCACATATGCCCTCACCTGTGGTATAGTGCACCCTACCTTAGGGCTGTAAGGCCTGCTAGACGGGTGACTTACCTATGCCACAGGCATTGTGAGGTTGGCATGACACTCTGAGGGGAGTGCCATGTTGACTTAGTAATTTTCTCCCCACCAGCACACACAAGCTTTGAAGCAGTGTGCATGTGCTGGGTGAGGGGCCCCTAGTGTGGCAAAAGACATGCTTCAGCCCTTAGATACCTTACCTGGCATCAGGGCCCTTGGTACCAGGGGTACCAGTTACAAGGGACTTACCTGAGTGCCAGGGTTGTGCCAATTGTGGAGACACAGGTACAGTTTAGGGAAAGAACACTGGTGCTGGGGCCTGGTTAGCAGGGTCCCAGCACACTTTCAAATCATAACTTAGCATCAGCAAAGGCAAAAAGTCAGGGGGTAACCATACCAAGGAGGCATTTCCTTACACTGCCTCGACCAGACGAGTTTCTGGCTACATGGATAGTGTGCCTTTGTCACTCTGGCCAGGAACGAAACCTGTACTGGGTGGAGGTGCTTCTCACCTTCTCCACAGGAACTGCAACACCTGACAGTGAACCTCAAAGGCTCATGCTTTTGTTACAGCACCCCAGGGCATCCCAGCTAGTGGAGATGCCCGCTCCTCCGGCCACTGCCCCCACTTTTGGTGGCAAGGCAGAAGAGGATAATGAGAAAAACAAGGAGTCACCACCCACAAGTCAGGACAGCCCCTAAGGTGTCCTGAGCTGAGGTGACCCCTGCCTTTAGAAATCCTCTATCTTGAGTTTGGAGGATTACCCCAATAGGAATAGGGATGTCCCCCCCCCCCCCCCACCCTCCCCCTTCCCCCAGGGAGGAGGCACAAAGACCTTCCAGTACAGTCGGCATTGGCTACTGCCCTCCTGACCCAAACACACCCCTAAATTTAGTATTTAGGGGTGACCCAGAACCCAGGAAATCAGATTCCTGCAAGCTACAGAAAGGACTGCTGACCTGAAAGCCCTGCAGAGATGACTGAGATGACAACTGATTTGGCCCCAGCCCTACCGGCCTGTCTCCATACTCCAAGTACCTGCACAGTGACGCATCCAACAGAGACCAGCGACCTCTGAGGACTGCCCTGAAACCGAAAGACCAAGAAACTCCCAAGAACAGCGGCACTGTTCAGCAACATATTTGCAACAAAGTAGCAACTTTTAAAGAACTCAGTCTTCCCGCCGGAAGCGTGCGACTTCACACACTGCACCCGATGCCCCCGGCTCGAACTCCAGAGAACTAACACCGCAGAGAGGACTCCCAGGCGACTGCGACTTCGTGAGTAAACTGAGACAACCCCCCTGCACCCCCACAGTGACGCCTGCAGAGAGGATCAAGAGGCTCCCCCTGACCGCAACTGCCTGTTAGCAAAGAACCCAACACCTGGACCAAGCACTGCACCCGCAGCCCCCAGGACCAAGAGGAACCAACCTCCTGTGCAAGAGTGACCTGCAGACGGCCCTCTTCCTAGCCCAGTCGGTGGCCGGCCCGAGAAGCCCCCCTGTGCCCTGCCTGCACTGCTTAAGTGACCCTGGGCCCCTCCATTGCTTTCAATAGCAAACCAGACGCCAACTTTGCCCGCTGCACCCGGCCACCCCTGTGCCGCTGAGGGTGTGTTTTGTGTGCCTGTTCGTGCCCTCCTCCTCCCCCTGCTCCCCGTGCTCTACAAAACCCCCCTGGTCTGTTCCATAAGAACGCAGGTACTTATCTGCCAGCAGACGGCAACTGGAGCACCCATGTTCTCCAAAGGTGCTTATGTGTTTTGGGCCCTCCTTTGACCGCTGTACCTGACCGGCCCTGTGTTGCTGGTGCTGTGGCTTTAGGGATGCCTTGAACCCCCAATGGTGGGCTGCCTATGCCCAGGAGACTGACTGTGTAAGTGCTTTACTTACCTGAGAAACTTAACCATACTTACCTCCCCCAGGAACTGTTGATGTTTGCACTGTGTCCACTTTTCAAATAGCTTTTCCATTTTAACCTATACTGTGTGTTCTTCTGCTTTAATTCAAAGTTCCTTACTTATCTGTGTGGAGTACGTTGCATTTTGTGTATTTACTTAAAATCTTGTGGTTCTAAAATAAATTAAGTAAAGATTTTTTTTTATATAAAAACTATTGGCCTGGAGTTAAGTCTTTGAATGTGTGTTCCTCGTTTATTGCCTGTGAGTTTACAATAAATGCTTAACAGTACCCTCTAAGCCTACTGCTCGACCACACTACCACAAAATAGAGCATTAGAATTATCTAATTTTGCCACTATCGACCTCTGAGGGGAACCCTTGGACTCTGTGCTCACGATCTCTCACTTTGAGATAGTATATACAGAGCCAACTTCCTACACATACTCAAGGTGTCAAAAGAGCTCTTATGTACTACATAGACTGGACAAAACATTTTAGGAAAATAAAACAACTTTTTGTGGCTTTCTCATACCACATAAAGGAGACCCAGTATCTAAAACTATAGCACCATGGATAGTCAAATGCATTCAAACTTGCTAAAACTAAGAGACAATTACCTGTACCACCTAAAGCACATGCCACTAGGAAAAAAGTGCATCTATGGCTTTTCTAGGACAAATACCAATGGCAGACATTTGTAAAGCAGCAACATGGTCTACACCACACACCTTTAAAAGACATTGTGTAGACTCCTTTGACAGACAACAAGCAAATGTTGGACAAGCTGTACTTAAAACACTTTTTCAAGCAATTGCAACCCCTACACACTAACTACCACTTTCTGGAGGGACTGCTTTAATGTCTATGCACAGCATGTGAATCTACTGCTAAACATGCCATTGAACGGAAAATGTTACTTACCAGTAGACATCTGTTCATGGCGTAGTATAGTGCTGTAGATTCACATGCTCCCTCCCTCCTCCCCTGAAGTGTGTCCAGATTGCAATTTAATGTGTATGTAAATACATTGCATGGACATCTTTTTATATCCTACTATGCTCTTCACTACTTCACTCTCCCGCCTGCGGTCAAACAATCTAGCAAAGGACTTGATGCCCATGCGAAGTATTACAGAGAGGAGGAGTCACTCGATCCCATGACTCAAAAAATATCTTCAACAAAAATAAGTTGTACTACTACGATCCCAACACTAGATGGTGAGCTTATGCACAGCATGTGAATCTACAGAACTACTTGCCACGAACAGATGTCTACTGGTAAGAAACATTTTCCTTTCTGCATCCCATACTAACAAAATTGACAAAATTTTCAGATCTTGATGCTATTCTGTTAGCTTTGAAGCACACATTTGAACCTTCATGGGAAATTATTATGCGTCTTTTAGTGATATTATGCCTCTTTTTGGATGGATACTTTTAACTGCAGTTTCCTCACATTCGGAATATTTCCAGGTAACAAACTGGATACAGAGAATTCTTGAGCAGTGCTCTTGCGTGATAGTAGGTGATGCCATCTGGCTTCGCAGTGACCCATTCCAACTCAGAAGTGACAAGTGCAGTCCCTGCAAAATGACATCAGTTTCTTTATTTCCACAGCCTTCCATGTGGATCTTGATGGCTGCCCCCACCTATGTTGCTGTTCCGACAGCTACTAAATACTTTTAAGTGTGTTTTAGAGGGCGTCTCCACCAAAAGTGACAGGATTCAAGCTGGCTCCAGAGACTGCAGAAAGCAGATGTCAGTCATGGAACCCAGTCCTTTTATGCTTTGGATTAGTGAGAAGCCGCAATGGCATAAAGATCTGACTTCCTGTCAAGCCCCCTAACTCCGAACCAATTCTGCATTTGGTCCTGAATTCCCAGACACTGGATGCCTCTGCAACAAATAACTACATTTAGAAGGTCATACAATCGATCTTTGGTGTGAATCTGGCTCCCTCTGGATTTTGACGGCAACAAGAATCCATGGGGTGAGGTGGGGTATCTCCAGTCGATCCTCTGCTGGTGGATCTTCCTCTGATGCAGTCTGTCCCCATGGGGCCAGATACCAGATACATGCTGACCCCAGCACTAACTTCCACTCCAGCGTAGATGTCCGTGTCCGTTTCTTTGATGACCCGGTCCCATTGCTGATGTCTGCCCAATCAATGTCACTGTGACAGTGAAAAGCACAACCAACATCTAGATTCAAATCAGATACCTCTGTGACAGCGGAGTTACATATTTTGTCTATGATTTGATTCTGGCCCAGTCCAAGAAGAACCGTATGTTACACAGGACACAGATGTTGAAGAGTCCTACCCCAGTACATTTACAAAATATTGTATCTTGACCTACAGAATGCCAGAGAGCTGAACACATCTTGTGGAATGTGGCTAGACTCTCCACCTGGGCCCCAATGGAGGAAAGCCTTCACTCACATTGGTGTTACGGTGAGCATCAGAGGTACTACAGTTTCAGTTGCTAATATAGAACGAAAACAAGTGTAATGAATGAGTTCTTCACCAGGGCCTACTTCTGTTGCCCTCTTACAACTGTTTAATGAAGACCTTACAGATGCACCATGATCTAAGCCATGTTAATGCTTGTCAGCCACTCAACCTGTGGGCAGGCAACATAGACTGGTTCCCAGTGACCAGACTTTCTTGACAAGCACCCGAAACCAGATCACTTTATTGTTCACGCTTGAACAAACTAAGTTAAACAAATTCCTTTTACAGTTGTCAATACTTGACATTTGAAGTAATTTTTGGGTACAGTAATTTTATACTATGAGGGTAAACATGTACTGCGTTCAGGCACTTAACAGCAACTTACAGGATTGTCCTTTGGGTCTTAAGATAAGTATGGGGTAAGGTCCAAGACCACATCAACAAGTTGCCTCAGGAGGCTCTGTGGCGTCCGGATGCAGAGGTGTGCCACGGCATTGGGTGTCCCATTCACTTAAATGGGCACTTGCAGTAGAAGGGGGCTTCAGAATGAGGCTGCAAGGCGGTGACTAAGAGTCCAGTCATGCCAAACCCAAGGCTGGGCTCAGCTCTAGAGGATCTCAGGACTCCGTGGACTCCTTCAGACTCAGGCTGTGGTGCAGAGGTGCTCTAAGGAATCTTGTCGAGGTGGTTAGAGACTGGCTCTGGGTCTTGGTGAAATGGTGAAGCGGAAAACAGGACAGTGGGGCCACTATCCTGAATGGTGTTGTGGATCCTGGCGTCCCTGGATGGTAGGTCTACTTTGGTACTTTTGGAGTCCGGATTAGACCACCGACAAGCCTTGGCAGCTACAAGGGGTCGAGTACTCCAGGCATAGGTGCAGGAAGCGGTGGGCTGACCTCTTGGGCTCAGAACAGAACTGGGAGTGCCTGATGACCAATTGGGCCGAGTACCAGACCTTACAAACAGTGCCTGCGTGTAAGGAAATGCCTCCTTGGCATGGTTGCCCCCTGACTTTTTGCCTTTGCTGATGCTATGTTTTGAATTGAAAGTGTGCTGAGGCCTGCTAACCAGGCCCTCAGCACCAGTGTTCTTTCCCTAACCTGTACTTTTGATTCCACAATTGGCACACCCTGGCATCCAGGTAAGTCCCTTGTAACTGGTACCTCTGGTACCAAGGGCCCTGATGCCAGGGAAGGTCTCTAAGGGCTGCAGCATGTCTTATGCCACCCTGGAGACCCCTCACTCGGCACAGACACACTGCTTACCAGCTTGTGTGTGCTAGTGAGTACAAAATGAGTAAGTCGACATGGCACTCCCCTCAGGGTGCTATGCCAGCCTCTCACTGCCTATGCAGTATAGGTAAGACACCCCTCTAGCAGGCCTTACAGCCCTAAGGCAGGGTGCACTATACCATAGGTGAGGGCACCAGTGCATGAGCACTGTGCCCCTACAGTGTCTAAGCCAAACCTTAGACATTGTAAGTGCAGGGTAGCCATAAGAGTATATGGTCTGGGAGTCTGTCAAACACAAACTCCACAGCACCATAATGGCTACACTGAAAACTGGGAAGTTTGGTATCAAACTTCTCAGCACAATAAATGCACACTGATGCCAGTGTACATTTTATTGTGAAACACACCCCAGAGGGCACCTCGAGGTGCCCCCTGAAACCTTAACCAACTATCTGTGTAGGCTGACTGGTTCCAGCAGCCTCCCACACTAGAGACATGTTGCTGGCCCCATGGGGAGAGTGCCTTTGTCACTCTGAGGCCAGTAACAAAGCCTGCACTGGGTGGAGATGCTAACACCTCCCCCAGGCAGGAGCTGTAACACCTGGCGGTGAGCCTCAAAGGCTCACCCCTTTGTGCCAGCACCGCAGGACACTCCAGCTAATGGAGTTGCCTGCCCCCTCCGGCCACGGCCCCCACTTTTGGCGGCAAGGCTGGAGAAAATAATGAGAACAACAAGGAGTCACTGGCCAGTCAGGACAGCCCCTAAGGTGTCCTGAGCTGAAGTGACTCTAACTTTTAGAAATCCTCCATCTTGCAGATGGAGGATTCCCCCAATAGGATTAGGGATGTGCCCCCCTCCCCTTGGGAGGAGGCACAAAGAGGGTGTACTCACCCTCAGGGCTAGTAGCCATTGGCTACTAACCCCCCAGACCTAAACACGCCCTTAAATTTAGTATTTAAGGGCTTTCCTGAACCTAAGAATTTAGATTCCTGAAACTACAAGAAGAGGACTGCTGAGCTGAAAAACCCCTGCAGAGGAAGAACAGAAGACACCAACTGCTTTGGCCCCAGACTCACCGGCCTGTCTCCTGCCTTCCAAAGAAACCTGCTCCAGCGATGCTTTCCAAGGGACCAGCGACCTCTGAATCCTCTGAGGACTGCCCTGCTTCACGAAAGACAAACTCCCGAGGACAGCGGCACTGCTCCAAAAGAACTGCAACTTTGTTTCAAGGAGCAGATTTAAAGACCCCTGCAACTCCCCGCAAGAAGCGTGAGACTTGCAACACTGCACCCGGCGACCCCGACTCGACTGGTGGAGAACCAACACCTCAGGGAGGACCCTCCGGCGACTCCAAGACTGTGAGTAACCAAAGTTGTCCCCCCTGACCCCCACAGCGACACCTGCAGAGGGAATCCTGAGGCTCCCCCTGACCGCGACTGCCTGAACTCCATTTCCCGACGGCTGGAAAAGACCCTGCACCCGCAGCCCCCAGCACCTAAAGGAACGGAACTCCTGTGCAGGAGTGACCCCCAGGAGGCCCTCTCCCTTGCCCAGGTGGTGGCTACCCCGAGGAGCCCCCCCCCCCCCCTTGCCTGCCTGCACCACTGAAGAGATCCCTTGGTCTCTCATTGAAAACCATTGAAAACCCGACGCGTGTTTGCACACTGCACCCGGCCGCCCCCGCGCTGCTGAGGGTGTACTTTTTGTGCTGGCTTGTGTCCCCCACAGTGCCCTACAAAACCCCCCTGGTCTGCCCTCCGAAGACGCGGGTACTTACCTGCTGGCAGACTGGAACCGGGGCACCCCCTTCTCTCCATTGAAGCCTATGTGTTTTGGGCACCTCTTTGACCTCTGCACCTGACCGGCCCGGAGCTGCTGGTGTGGTAACTTTGGGGTTGCTCTGAACCCCCAACGGTGGGCTACCTTGGACCAAAAACTGAAACCTGTAAGTGACTTACTTATCTGTTAAATCTAACAATAACTTACCTCCCCCAGGAACTGTGAAAATTGCACTGTCCACTTTTAAAACAGCTATTTGTGTTTTATGTAAAAAGTATACATGCTTCTGTAATTATTCAAAGTTCCTAAAGTACTTACCTGCAATACCTTTCAAATGAGATATTACATGTAGAATTTGAACCTGTGGTTCTTAAAATAAACTAAGAAAATATATTTTTCTATAACAAAACCTATTGGCTGGATTTGTCTCTGAGTGTGTGTTCCTCATTTATTGCCTGTGTGTATGTACAACAAATGCTTAACACTACTCCTTTGATAAGCCTACTGCTCGACCACACTACCACAAAATAGAGCATTAGTATTATCTCTTTTTGCCACTATCTTACCTCTAAGGGGAACCCTTGGACTCTGTGCATACTATTCCTTACTTTGAAATAGTGCATAAAGAGCCAACTTCCTACACTGCGGATGCAGGGTTACCGCTTCTCTGCTCCAAGGAGATTTTTCCAAGTTGAGGTGCTGGGCAGCCCTCCAAGCATTTTGGGAAGAGTGTCCACCTTTGTGAAGTTTGTCCAGCGATTGTCGAAGCACAAGCAGCCTGGTGTGGTTTTGTGCCACTCTATGGTGCAAGTCTTATGTTCTTGCTCTCTTCGGTCAGTCTTCAGTCTTGCTCTGTTCCCAGTAATCTAGTCTTGGTGTGGTCTTGATATCAGACTTGATCTGCGTTCCTTGTGTCACAGGGTCCCCTAAATACTCAATTTAGGGGTGATAAGGGCAGTGAAGGGTAGATGCTTATGTGTTACTTACCCTTGGGGTCACTACACCCTCTGTTGTGTAGCCATTTTAGTTATAGCTTCATACACATTATTTTAGCCTAAACCTGCTGCTTTACACTCTATCCTAGATATATTTTACTTAGCTTTGTTTTATTATTTTAACAATAGCCACATTTGCAGTCTTGTTTTATTTTCTCTATCTAGCTGTTCTTTGCCTAGGCCAGCACTGCGTTCTTAAACTAAACATTTCTTTCACTCTGTGCTTTTCTCAAGGCTATAGTAAGATAGGTTGCCGGCAAAAGTGGTACGCTTTGTCTCTAATGTTCACAGAAACACACTCTTACCTGGGGATCCTTTCTTGGAACATCTGCTGTTTTATTCATAAAAACACTAGTTTGACCCATTGTAAGGAAATGCCTCCTTGGCATGGTTACCCCCTGACGTTTTGCCTTTGCTGATGCCAAGTTATGATTTGAAACTGTGCTGAGGCCTGCTAACCAGGCCCCAGCACCAGTGTTCTTTCCCTAGCCTGTACCTTTGTCTCCACAATTGGCACACCCTGGCATCCAGGTAAGTCCCTTGTAACTGGTACCCCTGGTACTAAGGGCCCTGATGCCAGGGAAGGTCTCTAAGGGCTGCAGCATGCCTTATGCCACCCTAGGGACCCCTCACTCAGCACAGACACACTGCTTGCCAGCTTGTGTGTGCTGGTGGGGAGAAAATGACTAAGTCGACATGGCACTCCCCTCAGGGTGCCATGCCAACCTCACACTGCCCATGGTATAGATAAGTCACCCCTCTAGCAGGCCTTACAGCCCTAAGGTAGGGTGCACTATACCATAGGTGAGGGCATAGGTGCAAGAGCACAATGCCCCTACAGTGTGGTAACACAAAAACTTAGACATTGTAAGTGCAGGGTAGCCATAAGAGTATATGGTCCGGGAGTCTGTCATACACGAACTCCACAGCACCATAATGGTTACACTGAAAACTGGGAAGTTTGGTATCCAACTTCTCAGCACAATAAATGCACACTGATGCCAGGTGTACATTTTATTGTGAGATACACCCCAGAGGGCATCTTAGAGATGCCCCCTGAAAACATATCCGACTTCCAGTGTGGGCTGACTAGTTTTGCCAGCCTGCCACACACCAGACATGTTGCTGGCCACATGGGGAGCGTGCCTTTGTCACTCTGTGGCTAGTAACAAAGCCTGTACTGGGTGGAGGTGCTTCTCACCTCCCCCTGCAGGAACTGTAACACCTGGCGGTGAGCCTCAAAGGCTCACCCCCTTTGTTACAGCGCCCCAGGTCATTCCAGCTAGTGGAGATGCCCGCCCCCTCCGGCCGCGGCCCCACTTTTGGCAGCAAGGCCAGAGGAGATAATGAGGAAAAACAAGGTGTTGTCACTGGCCAGTCAGGACAACCCCTAAGGTGTCCTGAGCTGAGGTGACTGACTTTTTGAAATCCTCCACCTTGCTGATGGAGGGATTCCCCCAATAGGATTAGGGATGTGCCCCCCTCCCCTCAGGGAGGAGGCACAAAGAGGGTGTAGCCACCCCCGGGCTAGTACCCATTGGCTACTAACCCCCCAGACCCAAACACACCCCTAAATTGAGTATTTAGGGGCCCCCAGAACCTAGGAAGAGAGATTCCTGCAACCTGAAGTCGAAGGACGACTGCTGACCTGAAGCCCGGCAGAGAAGACGGAGACACCAACTGCTTTGGACCCAGCCCTACCGACCTGTCTCCCCACTTTGAGAAAAACTGCAACAGCGATGCGTCCCCCATGGTCCAGCGACCTCTGAAGCCTCAGAGGACTACCCTGCATCTAAAAGGACCAAGAACTCCCGAGGACAGCAGCCCTGTTCCAAAGAAACCAAAACTTGCAACAAAGAAACAACTTTAAAAGGACTCCACGTTTCCCGCCGGAAGCATGAGACTTTCCACTCTGCAACCGACGCCCCCGGCTCGACCTGCGGAGAAACACTACAGGGAGGACTCCCTGGCGATTGCGAGCCTGTGAGTAGCCAGAGTTGACCCCCCCCGAGCTCCCACAGCAACGCCTGCAGAGGGAATCCAGGAGCTCCCCCTGACTGCGACTGCCTGCTTCAAAGAACCCAACGCCTGGTAAAGACAGTGCACCCGCAGCCCCCAGGACCTGAAGGATCCGACCTCCAGTGCAGGAGCGACCCCCAGGTGGCCCTTTCCCTTGCCCAGGTGGTGGCTACCCCGAGGAGCTCCCCAACCCCCCCCCCCCCCCCCACTCCCCCCCCCCCCGCCTGCCTGCATCGCTGAAGAGACCCCTGGGTCTCCCATTGAAATCTATTGCAAACCCGACACCTGTTTGCACTCTGCACCCGGCCGCCCCGTGCCGCTGAGGGTGTACTTATTGTGCTGACTTGTGTCCCCCCCCCCGGTGCCCTACAAAACCCCCCTGGTCTGCCCTCCGAAGTCGCAGGTACTCACCTGCTGGCAGACTGGAACCGGGGCACACCCTTCTCCATTGAAGCCTATGCGTTTTGGGCACAACTTTGACCTCTGCACCTGACCGGCCCTGCGCTGCTGGTGTGGTAACTTTGGGGTTTCCCTGAACCCCCAATGGTGGGCTACCTTGGACCCAACTTTGAACCCTGTATGTGGTTTACTTACCTGCAAAACTAACAAACACTTACCTCCCCCAGGAACTGTTGAAATTTGCACTGTCTAGTTTTAAAATAGCTTATTGCCATTTTTGCCAAAACTGTACATGCTATTTTGCGGATTCAAATGATACCTGAGTGAAATACCTTTCATTTGAAGTATTGATTGTAAATCTGTATAAAAACCTATTGGCCTGGAATTGTCTGAGTGTTTGTTCCTCATTTATTGCCTGTGTATGTACAACAAATGCTTAACACTACCCTCTGATAAGCCTACTGCTCGGCCACACTACCACAAAATAGAGCATTAGAATTCTCTTTTTTGCCACTATCTTACCTCTAAGGGGAACCCTTATACTCTGTGCATGCTATTTCTTACTTTGAAATAGTACATACAGAACCAACTTCCAAAAACAGTATTTTGGAATAGAGTACGTAGCACTGCCTGTCCTACATTGGATTGCTTTTGTGTTCAAACATCCACACAATAATGTTTAGTGAAAGTGTGTGGTGTTGACCATGTAGCTGCCTTATAATGTCAGCTGTGGGTATGTTGCCTATAAATGCCTTAGATGCACCTTTCTTACATGTTGAATGTGCTCAAGGGGTAATAGGTAGTGGCCTTTTAGCTTTTGCATAACAAGCTTGGATAAATTTAACAATCCATCTTTCTACGGTAGATTTAGTTATATGATTACCTTTATGTGGTGGAGAAAAAGCAACAAAACGTTTTGTCGTGCTAAAGTTTTTAGTTTAATCAATATAAAACATAAGTGTTCTTTTCACATCTAATGCTTGTAGGGCTCTCTCTGCAACTGAATATGGGTTTAGGGAAAAAAGGGCAATTCAATAGTCTGATTTATATGAAATGAGACACAACCTTAGGTAGTAAAGTTGGATTAGTACGAAAAACCACTTTATCCTTCTGTACCTGAAAAAATGGTTCTTGTGATGTTAATGCCTGAAGCTCACGTACACGTCTTAGGGAAGTAACTGCAACTAAAAAGGAAAAAGGCTACCTTCCAAGATAGAAACTGTAGAACTGGTTCAAAAGGTGGTCCCATTAGCCAAGTGAGTAATATATTTAAGTTCCAGGACGGGACTGGAGGTAGCCTTAGTGGTATTACACTTTTAGGTCCTTCCATAAAAGCCTGTCTGTGCATGCTATTTCTTACTTTGAAATAGTACATACAGAGCCAACTTCCTACACCCATGTACGTTAGTGAGATTCCAGCCAGGTGACCATGACTGTGTGCTGATTGCGGAGTGCTTCGCTGAAGCTGCTTATGTAGATTACGGGCCTCTTGCTCAGGTATGAGGGATGTTGTCTTCCCAGGGGAACCTGAAGGGCAGAATTAGAGCTTAACATGCTGTGCTCTAACCTAGCCTAGGTAGGAGCTATTTTTAACAATCTTAATGACAATATGATAGCGTTATTTTTGTGTTTCACTCACCTTGTCACAATTTTAATCCTGTCATGCTTCATCGTCCTAGTTATTGCAACACGTGCTTTATTATCTAAGATGCATTTACTTAAATAAAACCTTATTGAACTATACTCCTCCTCTGATTGTCCTTGCATATCTGAGACTAATGTAACTGAGAGAAACAGATGAGATCTGAGTGACCATGATTTCCCTGAGGAGTTATTTTTGTCATGCGCTTGCTTGCCCAATCATCTCCACTCTTGGGTGGAGATGAGGCACTGCTAGTTAGCCAGAACAAAAAACGGATTAGGCGGATAGGTGTCACCTGTAGTGGGTTCAGACTCAGTCCCCCACAGTGCAAGTGATTCTGCCGCCCGAATCCAGTAGTCTCATTAGGATAATGAGCCTACGTGGCACCCCTAGATAGCCACTTCCTGTGGGGAGAAGGCATCACCCTGCCTCAGAATTCCCTATTCTACCACACAAGATGGTGGAATTGCTGATGTTGTTTTCACTTCAGGCTGCTCCCCTCTATGGGTGTGCCCAGCTGGCAAGTGCAACACGCCTCCTGACTATCTAATTTTACCACCTGTCCTGCTGCCAGAAGGGGCATCAGGGCAAGGTGGCTCCTATCCCCATCCTGAGGGAGGCTGAGAGTCTCCTACCAAAGGCAACAGGGCGTTTGAAGTCCTAGACCTTGGTATGCTGGTCTGCTACCATCCTTTTGATGGAGGTGATAACACCACCTGTAAGAGAGCAGGCATTGTTTTTGACCTCGAAGAGCACAGGGTCTCACTTCCTTGGGGGTGGCAGATACGTTTCTGTGGTGGCAGGCTGGTCGAAACGAGTCAGCCAGCACGCCAGAGGACTAGTAGGTGCCAAGGGGCACCTCCAAGGTGCCCTCTCGGTGCATGTCATAATAAATCCAATACTGGCATCCGTATGGATTTATTAATAAGACATGGTCTTTCATACCAAACACCACTATTGTCCGTGCAGCTATCGTGTAGCTGGGTCACTTGTGCTGACCAGTGTTCAGTACATGCTTTAAGATGGCTGCCCGGTCACTTGTAGTGTCTAGGAATAGAACTAAACATCAAAGGGGCATGCAGATATGTCCTTACACATTATACTGCACCCTGCCTGAGGGCTCCTAACCTTACTGCTAGGCCTTCTATCTCCTCCCCTTCAGGGTGTAGTCACCCTGAAGGTGGTCAGCCCATTGGCTACCACCTGGCACTGCCTGTAATGCCCCTAAATTGAGCATTTAGGTGCCACCCCTGGACCCTAGAACTCAGATCTGGACTACAAAGAATAAGACAGAGGAGTTGCACCTGCAGGAGAGGATAAAAAGAAGCAGCTGACTTTGTTCAAGCCACACTGGCCTGCCTGCTGGCCTTGACATGCTCTGCCCAAAAAGAGTACTCGTCCTGCAACGGAACCCCCAAGAAGCCCAGGACTACCTGCCTTCCAGAAGACTCAGGCTCCAGTGAGCAGCAGATTTGTTCTGCAACAGTCTCAAGAAAGGACTCTGCAGCCTTCAAAACAACAAAGACCCAACACCCAAAGTCACCTCTGCACCTAATATCCATGACCTGAGGTGAAACAAACCAATGGTGCCAACAAGGTTCCCCAGTTGTCCATAGTCTCCACCCAGGTTACATCCCTCTTGGGCTCCCATAAGTTTCCTGCGGGTTCTGCATGCAGGCCCCCTCTCCCGCAGCTTTGTGGTGAGAGAAAACCCAACACCTCCATTAAACACTTCACCCACAACCAAATCTGAGGTGGGTCACTCATGCCATCGACATCACCTGGCTTCCCTGAACTCGAGTCCACCCTAGTTTCACCCCCTGCTGGCATCCCTGACAACACCTGCAGCCTCAGCACACAGGACCCCCGATCGCAAGTGCTCCCGGACAGAACAACCCGATGTCTAAGGATACCCCTGTATCCGTCGCCCCGTAAGGAAAGGTCTAAAGGTGCATCTACGTCCCCAAGCACCCAAACTCTACAACCTACCTGATTGTTGTCCCAGACTAGCTTCCTATCCAAAGCCTGCAGGCTGTCTTCATGAGAACCAACTCCCATAGACAACCATTGGGCATCCAACACTTTGCTCCACCCCTGCACCTGGCTGCCCCATTGCTTCCCGGAGAGACCTCCTGGTGTGGTTCTCATCAGGGCCCAGTAATCTCTGAGATTGACCTCGTAAATCGTTAACTCTGTTTGCTAAACATGGTTTATTGAAGAACTGTTAAATTGCACTGTCGATTTTTGTTTTTTTTGTTTTTTACTAAAAAGCATTTGTGCTTGAAAATGTACTTGTAACGAAGTTCTTGGGTTTAAAGAGTGTATATATAAACCAGTATTTTTCTAAATTGGTCTCAGATATATTTTTTGACTGTCATATATTTCCTCTGTGAGTACAACAAATGCTTAG
Source organism: Pleurodeles waltl (assembly GCF_031143425.1). Classification (NCBI taxonomy): domain Eukaryota; kingdom Metazoa; phylum Chordata; class Amphibia; order Caudata; family Salamandridae; genus Pleurodeles; species Pleurodeles waltl. The sequence goes on from NC_090440.1 coordinate 1,999,927,461, forward strand.
CGCTACCCTCTGGTAAGCTTAACTGCCCGCCACACTACCACAAAATAGAGCATTAGTCCTATGTACTTTTGCCTCTGCAAACCAATTGGGGATCTTCTGAACTCTCTGCATGGTGTACTTCTTTTTAGTACACTATGTAGAGTGCCGGCTTCCTACAACCATGTTCAAGCTTGCGGTTCCTTTCATTGGGTGATGTCTGACAGAACTGCACCTCATGTGCCTTTGATGCCTGGAGCACGACCCAGAGTCGTGCTCAAAGTGTCTGGTCATGCATCCGAAGGCTTTGAAGGAGTGGTCCCTAAAGCTGATGGAGGCCTGACACTCAACTTCATGCAAGTCACGGTCTTGGTCGAGAGGAAGGTCTCTGTATCGGTTGCAGACCTCCCTCCCCCTTCCTTGTTGTCGTCCCACTCCCAAGTTCTCAGGACAATCCGGTAAGTCGGGCCGCAAGAAGTCAAAAGGCAAAACATTCTTCGACTTCCCCTCAGCTGATGCAGGAGCACTGTCATTCTAGGCCTCTCACTGCGGAGCCTGTGTCTGGGCAGGCTCCACATCTCCCAGAGTTTCATGGTGCCATAGTGACCCCTGCCCAACTAACTGTTCTATGAGGCCATGTGCCTCATTTTTGGGCAGTCTACACTGCTAGCAAGCCTTCTGGTCCCGCCGAGTCAGAAGGGGCCCCCTTCAAACTCTGCACTAGCGGCTCCAGCCACTGCTCCAAGGGGCACCCATGGATCCATGCTTGGATCATGACAGTGTCAGTAGTACCAATACGACCTTCCCTGGTGCTGCTGCCGACACTCCCGGCACCACCTGTGTCCGTGTGGTGCTGTCCCCATTTTCATTGATCTCATATGTCCGATTCTGAGCCTTCTGAGCCTTCTTCCTGTGGGCTAGGTTATGGTGAGGAATTGGGGGGGGGGGGGGGGGGTTGCTGGGTCCTTTAAGTTTCCAACTCCTAGAGTCTATTTAATGGCATACGGACATTGGTGAAGCCACTGGGCTGGATACCTCCCCAGATACTGGCATGCTTTCTCCTCTTGCCATGGTTATGGAGGAGAGAGCTTCCTATTCTATGGTGGTGCAAAGAGCAGCTGAGGTCCTGGACCTTAAGTTGCCTTCGGTGGCAGTTAAAACTAACCTCCTGACAGAGGTGCTTCAACCTGGAGCTTCATTCTCCGAACCTTTGCTCCCCTTCAGTGAAGCCCTTACATATGTCCTACCTGGTCCACACTCAGCACAGGGACTCCTGTGAACTGGTCAATTACCTGCCACCATCACATACTCTGGGCGACCCTAGTTTCCTTATGCTGCACCCCACCCCTGAGAACTTGGTTATCCAAGCCTCCACTTTCCATGGTGCGTTCCCTCTCGCCCCCTCCACCCCCCTCCATAGGGAATCTAAGAGATTGGATGCACTTGGGAAGATTGTTTTCTTGGACAGCCTGACATTGCTGTCCATGAACACCACATGCCTTTTGGGCTGTTGCTACCACACGCTGTGGGATACGGTTTGTAAAGAAATGGCTCCCTGTTGCAGTTACCCCCACTTTTTGCCTGATACTGATGCTGACTTGACTGAGAAGTGTGCTGGGACCCTGCTAACCAGGCCCCAGCACCAGTGTTCTTTCACCTAAAATGTACCATTGTTTCCACAATTGGCACAACCCTGGCACCTAGGTAAGTCCCTTGTAACTGGTACCCCTGGTACCAAGGGCCCTGATGCCAGGGAAGGTCTCTAAGGGCTGCAGCATGTCTTATGCCACCCTAGGGACCCCTCACTCAGCACAGACACACTGCTTGCCAGCTTGTGTGTGCTGATGGGGAAAAAATGACTAAGTCGACATGGCACTCCCCTCAGGGTGCCATGCCAACCTCCCACTGCCTGTGGCATAGGTAAGTCACCCCTCTAGTAGGCCTTACAGCCCTAAGGCAGGGTGCACTATACCACAGGTGAGGGCATATGTGCATGAGCACTATGCCCCTACAGTGTCTAAGCAAAACCTTAGACATTGTAAGTGCAGGGTAGCCATAAGAGTATATGGGCTGTGAGTCTGTCAAAAACGAACTCCACAGCTCCATAATGGCTACACTGAATACTGGGAAGTTTAGTATCAAACTTCTCAGAATAATAAACCCACACTGATGCCAGTGTTGGATTTATTAAAAAATGCACACAGAGGGCATCTTAGAGATACCCCCTGTATTTTACCCAATTGTTCAGTGCAGGACTGACTGGTCTGTGCCAGCCTGCTGCTGAGAGACGAGTGTCTGACCTCATGCGGTGAGAGCCTTTGTGCTCTCTGAGGACAGAAACAAAGCCTGCTCTGGGTGGAGGTGCTTCACACCTCCTCCCTGCAGGAACTGTAACACTTAGCAGTGAGCTTCAAAGGCTCAAGCTTTGTGTTACAATGCCCCAGGGAACTCCAGCTAGTGGAGATGCCCGCCTCCTGGACCCAGCCCCCACTTTTGGCGGCAAGTCCAGGAGAGATAATGAGAAAAACAAGGAGGAGTCACTGGCCAGTCAGGACAGCCCCTAAGGTGTCCTGAGCTGAGGTGACTCTGACTTTTAGAAATCCTCCATCTTGTAGAAGGAGGATTCCCCCAATAGGGATAGGAATGTGACCCCCTCCCCTTGGGAGGAGGCACAAAGAGGGTGTACCCACCCTCAGGGCTAGTAGCCATTGGCTACTAACCCCCCAGACCTAAACACGCCCTTAAATTTAGTATTTAAGGGCTTCCCTGAACCTAAAGATTTAGATTCCTGCAACAACAAGAAGGACTGCCTAGCTGAAAACCCCTGCAGAGGAAGACCAGAAGACAACAACTGCCTTGGCTCCAGAAACTCACCGGCCTGTCTCCTGCCTTCCAAAGAACTCTGCTCCAGCGACGCCTTCCAAAGGGACCAGCGACCTCTGAATCCTCTGAGGACTGCCCTGCTTCGACGACGACAAGAAACTCCCGAGGACAGCGGACCTGCTCCAAAAAGACTGCAACTTTATCCAAAGGAACAGCTTTAAAGAACCCTGCAATCTCCCCGCAAGACGCGTGAGACTTGCAACACTGCACCCGGCGACCCCGACTCGGCTGGTGGAGAACCAACACCTCAGGGAGGACCCCCGGACTACTCTACGACTGTGAGTACCAAAACCTGTCCCCCCTGAGTCCCCACAGCGCCGCCTGCAGAGGGAATCCCGAGGCTTCCCCTGACCGCGACTCTCTGAAACCTAAGTCCCGACGCCTGGAAAAGACCCTGCACCCGCAGCCCCCAGGACCTGAAGGACCGGACTTTCACTGCAGAAGTGACCCCCAGGAGTCCCTCTCCCTTGCCCAAGTGGAGGTTTCCCCGAGGAAGCCCCCCCTTGCCTGCCTGCAGCGCTGAAGAGATCCCTTGATCTCTCATTGACTTCCATTGCGAACCCGACGCTTGTTCTAACACTGCACCCGGCCGCCCCCGCGCCGCTGAGGGTGAAATTTCTGTGTGGGCTTGTGTCCCCCCCGGTGCCCTACAAAACCCACCTGGTCTGCCCTCCGAAGACGCGGGTACTTACCTGCTGGCAGACTGGAACCGGGGCACCCCCTTCTCTCCATTGAAGCCTATGCGTTTTGGGCACCACTTTGAACTCTGCACCTGACCGGCCCTGAGCTGCTGGTGTGGTAACTTTGGGGTTGCTCTGAACCCCCAACGGTGGGCTACCTTGGACCAAGAACTGAACCCTGTAAGTGTCTTACTTACCTGGTAAAACTAACAAAAACTTACCTCCCCCAGGAACTGTGAAAATTGCACTAAGTGTCCACTTTTAAAGTAGCTATTTGTGAATAACTTGAAAAGTATACATGCAATTGAAATGATTCAAAGTTCCTAATGTACTTACCTGCAATACCTTTCAAACAAGATATTACATGTTAAATTTGAACCTGCGGTTCTTAAAATAAACTAAGAAAATATATTTTTCTATACAAAACCTATTGGCTGGATTTGTCTGAGTGTGTGTACCTCATTTATTGTCTGTGTATGTACAACAAATGCTTAACACTACTCCTTGGATAAGCCTACTGCTCGACCACACTACCACAAAATAGAGCATTAGTATTATCTCTTTTTACCACTATTTTACCTCTAAGGGGAACCCTTGGACTCTGTGCATGCTATTCCTTACTTTGAAATAGCACATACAGAGCCAACTTCCTACACGGTTGCACAAGTGCTGCTACATGTCCTGGAGGAGGCCAGGCTTTACTTTCCCAAGCAGTTGCTGATGGGAGCGATGCAGCAAAGTTCAGGATCCAGTGTGGACTGGACACCACTGACTCACTGGGTAGAGCAGTTTCATCGACAATGGCCCTTAGGTGCCACACCTGGTTGAGGGCATCTGGCTTTTCAGGGGATGTCCAAGCCAATGTTATGGACATGCCCTTTGATGGCGCCCGTCTCTTCAGAGAAAAAGTAGACTGCACTCGAGCTTCAAGGATTCTCATGCTAAGTCTAGTTCTTTGGGGCCTGCGGTCACCCCTCGTCCCACTCAGTCTCCCTTTTGCCCCTTTCATGGCTATGTAAGAGGTACCCAACCCAGTCCGTTCCCATCCAGCCACCATGCTGCGCATGCCACCCAGCCTCTGCGTGGTCGGGGACATGGCAACCACCGATCTCATGGACTAGGGAGCCAGCGGTACAGCCAGCCCACCATCCCTCTTCTGCAGCTGCCTCCAAACTTTCCTTTTCTGACTTTCCCCACCAGGGACCACTCAGAGGCAGGATCTGCCATCTCCTGCTCTGCTGGCAGTCAATCACCTCAGGTGGATTTAGCAGGTAGTCCAAAGGGGTGACACTCCCCCCTTTTGAGACTACCCCTTCACCCATGCCACCATCCTACAATCATATGACGGAGGATCACTTGGCACTTCTCCACCTGGAGGTTGACTCTCTTGGCCAACAAAGCCATAGAAAGGGTTCCTGTGCCAAAAGTAGGTTGTGGTTGCTATTCCCACTACTCACTGGTAGACAAAAAGGACAAAGGACTCTGCCCTGTCCTAGATCGTTGGTCCCTCAATCCCTTCCTCAAAGAGAAGTTAAAAAATGATCACTCTGGATTAGGTTCTACCTACCCAGGGGACTGGATGGTAGCATTAGACTTGCAAGAAGCTTATTTTATATTTTTAGGACATGCCTGCCCAGACATTACTTGTAGTTCACTGTGGGCCATGAAGACTTTCAGTTCACTGTGCTCCCCTTTGGCCTTACCAGTGCCCATCAGGTGTACACCAAGGTGGTGTTGATGGTGGTGGACGCAGCTCATCTGCGCAGATCAGGGATTTCAGTTTTCCCCTTTCTTGATGACTGGCTATTGAAAGCATGCAGGTGAGATGGGATCCACCGATCTCCTGGATCAGGGAGTCAGCGGTATGGCCAGTCCACCATCCCTCCTCTGCAACAGCCTCCAAACCTCCCTAGTCTGACTTTTCCCCTCCAGGGACCACTCGGAGGCAGGATCTGCCATCTCCTGCTCTGCTGGCAGTCCATCACCTCAGGTGGATTTTGCAGGTAGTCCAAAGGGGTGACTCTCTCCCCTTCGAGACTACACCTTCACCCATGCCAGCATCCTACAATCGGATGACGAAGGATCACTTGGCACTTTTCCGCTAGGAGGTTATGGCTCTCTTGGCCAAGGAAGCCATAGAAAGGGTTCCTGTGACAAAAGTAGGTTGTGGTTTCTATTCCCACTACTCACTGGTACACTACTAGATCGTTGGTCCCTCAATCTTTCTCAGGGAGAAGCTCAAAAATGCTCACTCTGGATCAGGTTCTGCCTGCCCTGGATCCAGGGGACTGGATGGTAGTGTTGGACTTGCAGGACGCTTACTTCATATTTCCGACAAGCCTGCCCACAGATGTTATTTGCGGTTCACTGTGGGCCACGAACATTCAGTTCACTGTACTCCCCTTTGGCCTTACCACTGCCCCTCGGGTGTTCACCAAGGTGATATTGATGGTGGTGGATGAAGCTCATCTGCGCAGATCAGGGGTTGCAGTTTTCCCCTATCTTGACGACTGGCTCTTGAAAGCGGGCTTTCCCCAGGCTATCATATCCCACCTCTAGGCTAGGGCTGACCTCCTGGGGTTCATTATAAATGGGGTGGGTTGCTACCAAGAAGCTCCTCCAGTGCCTCTGTTATCTGAAACAGTCCTCTTCTCAGACTCCTCTAGCAAGGATTCATGGGATATCAACCTTCACAATCAAAGATAAGGAAATCCTAATAACAGTCTATAGTATCGCTATCTGTCATGTCAATATTCATTCCTGATGTAACTTCCTGGTTTTTGAGGTATAAAAGGAAGTCAAATATCCTTCGCTTTGCATCACAATGCTTCATCAGTTCTGATGGCTTCTTCGCTCCCAACTTGTTCCATTTGTTCCTGGTTTCTGTTTGGCTGTTATTTTCCCTCAGTTGTTTACTGGGAATTTCTTCAGTTCTTCTGGGTGCTCTGCCTGGTTTGTAGTTTTTCTCCCTCCTGATTTCTACTGCCATCCTGGAGGTGTTTTGCACACTTGGTTTTTTCCTCCAACACTAGCTTCTTCTGGAAAGCCCTATCTGCTTTGGCCCTACCCAAGTTTAGGTGATTTGGCTACTGGAAAGGGTTACTCTTACCTCTGGCAGATCAAGACCGTCAAGGCTTGGACCTCCTGTTTCAATCACAACCAAACGTCTTAAGCTAGGTATCAGTACTTGAATAGTGACGAGCCACAATCACTTGATCACCACTGACATGCAGCCAGGGAGGCTGATCCCTGACCCTCAAAAGTTGCACCCAAGTTTGCTGGACCTGGGCGATTTGTCAGAGTGAAGTTTGGTTTCCCCAAGAAGAACACTAGCCTGAACCAGTGGAAACCGCTAGTTTTGTTGTGACCATAGACTAATAGTCCAGTGTCAACCAGACTTTTGCCGCTCCACCAGGACTTCAAGGAACATTGACCCTATCACAAAAGTTGCCTCACTGAACCATGGTCCAAGAAATGCCCAGAAAGCCAAACACCCCCAGCATCTTCAGCATTTGTATCCCTTGCATCAGCACCACTCCATTGATGTCTATGGCAGTTTGCCCGTAGAGCCTGGAACTGGACTGGAGACTGCTTTGGTGACAAGGTAACGGTCTTACCCTTACTGGCCCTCCTTGACCTGCTCCCTTCCTGGATTTGGTCCCCAATAGCAGACCAGAGTAACAGACTAAAACGTTATACAAGTTTTGAAAGTTTAATGATCTAAAGTCACTGTAGGAAGTTGGCTCTGTATGCACTATTTCAAAGTAAGGAATAGTATGCACAGAGTCCAAGGGTTCCCCTTAGAGGTAAGATAGTGGCAAAAAGAGATAATACTAATGCTCTATTTTGTGGTAGTGTGGTCGAGCAGTAGGCTTATCCAAGGAGTAGTGTTAAGCATTTGTTGTACATACACATAGACAATAAATGAGGTACACACACTCAGAGACAAATCCAGCCAATAGGTTTTTATATAGAAAAATATCTTTTCTTAGTTTATTTTAAGAACCACAGGTTCAAATTCTACATGTAATATCTCATTCGAAAGGTATTGCAGGTAAGTACTTTAGGAACTTCAAATCATCAAAATTGCATGTATACTTTTCAAGTTATTCACAAATAGCTGTTTTAAAAGTGGACACTTAGTGCAATTTTCACAGTTCCTAGGGGAGGTAAGTATTTGTTAGGTTAACCAGGTAAGTAAGACACTTACAGGGCTTAGTTCTTGGTCCAAGGTAGCCCACCGTTGGGGGTTCAGAGCAACCCCAAAGTCACCACACCAGCAGCTCAGGGCCGGTCAGGTGCAGAGTTCAAAGTGGTGCCCAAAACACATAGGCTAGAATGGAGAGAAGGGGGTGCCCCGGTTCCGGTCTGCTTGCAGGTAAGTACCCGAGTCTTCGGAGGGCAGACCAGGGGGGTTTTGTAGGGCACCGGGGGGGACACAAGTCCACACAGAAATTTCACCCTCAGCAGCGCGGGGGCGGCCGGGTGCAGTGTAGAAACAGGCGTCGGGTTCGCAATGTTAGTCTATGAGAGATCTCGGGATCTCTTCAGCGCTGCAGGCAGGCAAGGGGGGGGTTCCTCGGGGAAACCTCCACTTGGGCGAGGGAGAGGGACTCCTGGGGGTCACTTCTCCAGTGAAAGTCCGGTCCTTCAGGTCCTGGGGGCTGCGGGTGCAGGGTCTCTCCCAGGCGTCGGGACTTTAGGTTCAAAGAGTCGCGGTCAGGGGAAGCCTCGGGATTCCCTCTGCAGGCGGCGCTGTGGGGGCTCAGAGGGGACAGGTTTTGGTACTCACAGTATCAGAGTAGTCCTGGGGTCCCTCCTGAGGTGTTGGATCGCCACCAGCCGAGTCGGGGTCGCCGGGTGCAGTGTTGCAAGTCTCACGCTTCTTGCGGGGAGCTTGCAGAGTTCTTTAAAGTTGCTGGAAACAAAGTTGCAGCTTTTCTTGGAGCAGGTCCGCTGTCCTCGGGAGTTTCTTGTCTTTTCGAAGCAGGGGCAGTCCTCAGAGGATGTCGAGGTCGCTGGTCCCTTTGGAAGGCGTCGCTGAAGCAGGATCTTTGGAAGGCAGGAGACAGGCCGGTGAGTTTCTGGAGCCAAGGCAGTTGTCGTCTTCTGGTCTTCCGCTGCAGGGGTTTTCAGCTGGGCAGTCGTCCTTCTTGTAGTTGCAGGAATCTAATTTTCTAGGGTTCAGGGTAGCCCTTAAATACTAAATTTAAGGGCGTGTTTAGGTCTGGGGGGTTAGTAGCCAATGGCTACTAGCCCTGAGGGTGGGTACACCCTCTTTGTGCCTCCTCCCAAGGGGAGGGGGTCACAATCCTAACCCTATTGGGGGAATCCTCCATCTGCAAGATGGAGGATTTCTAAAAGTTAGAGTCACTTCAGCTCAGGACACCTTAGGGGCTGTCCTGACTGGTCAGTGACTCCTCCTTGTTTTTCTCATTATCTTCTCCGGCCTTGCCGCCAAAAGTGGGGCCTGGCCGGAGGGGGCGGGCAACTCCACTAGCTGGAGTGTCCTGCTGGGTTGGCACAAAGGAGGTGAGCCTTTGAGGCTCACCGCCAGGTGTGACAATTCCTGCCTGGGGGAGGTGTTAGCATCTCCACCCAGTGCAGGCTTTGTTACTGGCCTCAGAGTGACAAAGGCACTCTCCCCATGGGGCCAGCAACATGTCTCGGTTTGTGGCAGGCTGCTAAAACTAGTCAGCCTACACAGATAGTCGGTTAAGTTTCAGGGGGCACCTCTAAGGTGCCCTCGGTGGTGTATTTTACAATAAAATGTACACTGGCATCAGTGTGCATTTATTGTGCTGAGAAGTTTGATACCAAACTTCCCAGTTTTCAGTGTAGCCATTATGGTGCTGTGGAGTTCGTGTTTGACAAACTCCCAGACCATATACTCTTATGGCTACCCTGCACTTACAATGTCTAAGGTTTTGTTTAGACACTGTAGGGGTACCATGCTCATGCACTGGTACCCTCACCTATGGTATAGTGCACCCTGCCTTAGGGCTGTAAGGCCTGCTAGAGGGGTGTCTTACCTATACTGCATAGGCAGTGAGAGGCTGGCATGGCACCCTGAGGGGAGTGCCATGTCGACTTACTCGTTTTGTCCTCACTAGCACACACAAGCTGGCAAGCAGTGTGTCTGTGCTGAGTGAGAGGTCTCCAGGGTGGCATAAGACATGCTGCAGCCCTTAGAGACCTTCCTTGGCATCAGGGCCCTTGGTACTAGAAGTACCAGTTACAAGGGACTTATCTGGATGCCAGGGTCTGCCAATTGTGGATACAAAAGTACAGGTTAGGGAAAGAACACTGGTGCTGGGGCCTGGTTAGCAGGCCTCAGCACACTTTCAATTGTAAACATAGCATCAGCAAAGGCAAAAAGTCAGGGGGCAACCATGCCAAGGAGGCATTTCCTTACACAACCCCCCCCCCCAAACGAAAGAGGATGAGACTAACCTTTCCCAAGAGAGTCTTCATTTTCTAAGTGGAAGAACCTGGAAAGGCCATCTGCATTGGCATGGGCAGTCCCAGGTCTGTGTTCCACTATAAAGTCCATTCCCTGTAGGGAGATGGACCACCTCAACAGTTTAGGATTTTCACCTTTCATTTGCATCAGCCATTTGAGAGGTCTGTGGTCAGTTTGAACTAGGAAGTGAGTCCCAAAGAGGTATGGTCTCAGCTTCTTCAGGGACCAAACCACAGCAAAGGCCTCCCCCTCAATGGCACTCCAACGCTGCTCCCTGGGGAGTAACCTCCTGCTAATGAAAGCAACAGGCTGGTCAAGGCCATCATCATTTGTTTGGGACAAAACTGCCCCTATCCCATGTTCAGAGGCATCAGTCTGCACAATGAACTGCTTAGAATAATCTGGAGCTTTTAGAACTGGTGCTGAGCACATTGCTTGTTTCAGGGTGTCAAAGGCCTGTTGGCATTCCACAGTCCAGTTCACTTTCTTGGGCATTTTCTTGGAGGTGAGTTCAGTGAGGGCTGTCACAATGGATCCATATCCCTTCACAAACCTCCTGTAATACCCAGTCAAGCCAAGGAATGCCCTGACTTGAGTCTGGGTTTTTGGAGCTACCCAGTCCAGAATAGTCTGGATCTTGGGTTGGAGTGGCTGAACTTGGCCTCCACCTACAAGGTGTCCCAAGTAAACCACAGTTCCCTGCCCTATCTGACATTTGGATGCCTTGATAGAGAGGCCTGCAGATTGCAGAGCCTTCAAAACCTTCTTCAGGTGGACCAGGTGATCCTGCCAGGTGGAGCTAAAGACAGCAATATCATCAAGATAAGCTGTGCTAAAGGACTCCAAGCCAGCAAGGACTTGATTCACCAACCTTTGGAAGGTGGCAGGGGCATTCTTTAAACCAAAGGGCATAACAGTAAACTGATAATGCCCATCAGGTGTGGAGAATGCTGTTTTCTCTTTTGCTCCAGGTGCCATTTTTATTTGCCAGTACCCTGCTGTCAAGTCAAAGGTACTTAGAAATTTGGCAGCACCTAATTTATCAATGAGCTCATCAGCTCTTGGAATTGGATGGGCATCTGTCTTGGTGACAGAATTGAGCCCTCTGTAGTCCACACAAAACCTCATCTCTTTCTTTCCATCTTTGGTGTGAGGTTTGGGGACTAAGACCACTGGGCTAGCCCAGGGGCTGTCAGAGCGCTCAATTACTCCCAATTCCAGCATCTTGTGGACTTCCACCTTGATGCTTTCTTTAACATGGTCAGATTGTCTAAAGATTTTGTTCTTGACAGGCATGCTGTCTCCTGTGTCCACATCATGGGTACACAGGTGTGTCTGACCAGGGGTTAAGGAGAAGAGTTCAGGAAACTGTTGTAGGACTCTCCTACAATCAGCTTGCTGTTGGCCAGAGAGGGTGTCTGAGTAGATCACTCCATCTACTGTACCATCTTTGGGGTCTGATGACAGAAGATCAGGGAGAGGTTCACTCTCTGCCTCCTGATCCTCATCTGTTACCATCAACAGATTGACATCAGCCCTGTCGTGGAAGAGCTTAAGGCGGTTTACATGGATCACCCTCTTGGGGCTCCTGCTTGTGCCCAGGTCCACCAAGTAGGTGACCTGACTCTTCCTCTCTAGTACTGGGTAAGGGCCACTCCATTTGTCCTGGAGTGCCCTGGGAGCCACAGGCTCCAGAACCCAGACTTTCTGCCCTGGTTGGAACTCAACCAGTGCAGCCTTTTGGTCATACCAAAACTTCTGGAGCTGTTGGCTGGCCTCAAGGTTTTTGGTTGCCTTTTCCATGTACTCTGCCATTCTAGAGCGAAGGCCAAGTACATAGTCCACTATGTCCTGTTTAGGCTCATGGAGAGGTCTCTCCCAGCCTTCTTTAACAAGGGCAAGTGGTCCCCTTACAGGATGACCAAACAGAAGTTCAAAGGGTGAGAATCCTACTCCCTTCTGTGGCACCTCTCTGTAAGCGAAAAGCAGACATGGCAAGAGGACATCCCATCTCCTTTTGAGTTTTTCTGGGAGCCCCATGATCATGCCTTTTAATGTCTTGTTGAATCTCTCAACCAAGCCATTAGTTTGTGGATGGTATGGTGTAGTGAATTTATAAGTCACTCCACACTCATTCCACATGTGCTTTAGGTATGCTGACATGAAGTTGGTACCTCTGTCAGACACCACCTCCTTAGGGAAACCCACTCTGGTAAAGATACCAATGAGGGCCTTGGCTACTGCAGGGGCAGTAGTCGACCTAAGGGGAATAGCTTCAGGATACCTGGTAGCATGATCCACTACTACCAGGATATACATATTTCCTGAGGCTGTGGGAGGTTCCAGTGGACCAACTATGTCCACACCCACTCTTTCAAAGGGGACCCCCACCACTGGAAGTGGAATGAGGGGGGCCTTTGGATGTCCACCTGTCTTACCACTGGCTTGACAGGTGGGGCAGGAGAGGCAAAACTCCTTAACCATGTTGGACATATTGGGCCAGTAGAAGTGGTTGACTAACCTCTCCCACGTCTTGGTTTGTCCCAAATGTCCAGCAAGGGGAATGTCATGGGCCAATGTTAGGATGAACTCTCTGAACAGCTGAGGCACTACCACTCTCCTAGTGGCACCAGGTTTGGGGTCTCTGGCCTCAGTGTACAGGAGTCCATCTTCCCAATAGACCCTATGGGTTCCAGTTTTCTTGCCTTTGGACTCTTCAGCAGCTTGCTGCCTAAAGCCCTCAAGAGAGGGACAGGTTTCTTGTCCCTTACACAGCTCCTCCCTGGAGGTTCCCCCTGGGCCTAAGAGCTCAACCTGATAAGGTTCAAGCTCCAAAGGCTCAGTTCCCTCAGAGGGCAGAACTTCTTCCTGAGAAGAGAGGTTCCCTTTCTTTTGCTGTGTTGCAGTCGGTTTCCCAACTGACTTTCCTGTTCTCTTGGTAGGCTGGGCCATTTTTCCAGACTCCAGCTCTACTTTTTCACCCTGTGCCTTGCACTGTGCTCTTGTTTTCACACACACCAGTTCAGGGATACCCAGCATTGCTGCATGGGTTTTTAGTTCTACCTCAGCCCATGCTGAGGACTCCAGGTCATTTCCAAGCAGACAGTCCACTGGGATATTTGAGGAGACCACCACCTGTTTCAGGCCATTGACCCCTCCCCATTCTAAAGTAACCATTGCCATGGGATGTACTTTTTTCTGATTGTCAGCGTTGGTGACTGTGTAAGTTTTTCCAGTCAGGTATTGGCCAGGGGAAACCAGTTTCTCTGTCACCATGGTGACACTGGCACCTGTATCCCTCAGGCCCTCTATTCTAGTCACATTAATTAAGAGTTGCTGTCTGTATTTTTGCATGTTAGGCGGCCAGACAGCTAGTGTGGCTAAATCCACCCCACCCTCAGAAACTAGAGTAGCTTCAGTGTGGACCCTGATTTGCTCTGGGCACACTGTTGATCCCACTTGGAGACTAGCCATACCAGTGTTACCTGGATGGGAGTTTGGAGTGGAACCTTTCTTGGGACAGGCCTTGTCTCCAGTTTGGTGTCCATGCTGTTTACAGCTATGACACCAGGCCTTTTTGGGATCAAAGTTTTTACCCTTGTACCCATTGTTTTGTGAAGAGGCTCTGGGCCCACCCTCCTGTGCAGGTTTTTGGGGGCCTGTAGAAGACTCTTTACTATTTTTAGTTTTGGTTGTCTCATCACCCTTCCCCTGGGGAGTCTTTGTGACCCCTTTCTTTTGGTCACCCCCTGTTGAAGTCTTGGACACCCTTGTCTTGACCCAATGGTCCGCCTTCTTTCCCAATTCTTGGGGAGAAATTGGTCCTAGGTCTACCAGATGCTGATGCAGTTTATCATTGAAACAATTACTTAACAGGTGTTCTTTCACAAATAAATTGTACAGCCCATCATAATTACTTACACCACTGCCTTGAATCCAACCATCTAGTGTTTTCACTGAGTAGTCAACAAAGTCAACCCAGGTCTGGCTCGAGGATTTTTGAGCCCCCCTGAATCTAATCCTGTACTCCTCAGTGGAGAATCCAAAGCCCTCAATCAGGGTACCCTTCATGAGGTCATAAGATTCTGCATCTTTTCCAGAGAGTGTGAGGAGTCTATCCCTACACTTTCCAGTGAACATTTCCCAAAGGAGAGCACCCCAGTGAGATCTGTTCACTTTTCTGGTTACACAAGCCCTCTCAAAAGCTGTGAACCATTTGGTGATGTCATCACCATCTTCAAATTTTGTCACAATCCCTTTGGGGATTTTTAACATGTCAGGAGAATCTCTGACCCTATTTATATTGCTGCCACCATTGATGGGTCCTAGGCCCATCTCTTGTCTTTCCCTTTCTATGGCTAGGAGCTGTCTCTCTAAAGCCAATCTTTTGGCCATCCTGGCTAACAGGAGGTCATCTTCACTGAGAGCATCCTCAGTGATTTCAGAAATGTGGGACCCTCCTGTGAGGGACTCACTATTTCTGACTAACACAGTTGGAGACAGGACTTGAGGGGTCCTGTTCTCCCTATTTAGGACTGGAGGAGGGACATTGGCCTCCAAGTCACTAATTTCTTCCTCTGTGATGTCATCATCAGAGGGGTTGGCTTTTTCAAACTCTGCCAACAGCTCCTGGAGCTGAATTTTGGTAGGTCTGGAGCCAATGGTTATTTTTTTGATATTACAGAGAGACCTTAGCTCCCTCATCTTAAGATGGAGGTAAGGTGTGGTGTCGAGTTCCACCACCTGCATCTCTGTATCAGACATTATTCTGCTAAGAGTTGGAATACTTTTTTAAGAATCTAAAACTGTTTCTAGAATCTAATTCAAACTTTTAACAAACTTTTAAACTCTAAAAAGATAATGCTAAACAGGGACTTAACACACAAGGCCCTAGCAGGACTTTTAAGAATTTAGAAAAATTTCAAATTGCAAAAATGAATTTCTAATGACAATTTTGGAATTTGTCGTGTGATCAGGTATTGGCTGAGTAGTCCAGCAAATGCAAAGTCTTGTATCCCACCGCTGATCCACCAATGTAGGAAGTTGGCTTTGTATGCACTATTTCAAAGTAAGGAATAGTATGCACAGAGTCCAAGGGTTCCCCTTAGAGGTAAGATAGTGGCAAAAAGAGATAATACTAATGCTCTATTTTGTGGTAGTGTGGTCGAGCAGTAGGCTTATCCAAGGAGTAGTGTTAAGCATTTGTTGTACATACACATAGACAATAAATGAGGTACACACACTCAGAGACAAATCCAGCCAATAGGTTTTTATATAGAAAAATATATTTTCTTAGTTTATTGTAAGAACCACAGGTTCAAATTCTACATGTAATATCTCATTCGAAAGGTATTGCAGGTAAGTACTTTAGGAACTTCAAATCATCAAAATTGCATGTATACTTTTCAAGTTATTCACAAATAGCTGTTTTAAAAGTGGACACTTAGTGCAATTTTCACAGTTCCTAGGGGAGGTAAGTATTTGTTAGGTTAACCAGGTAAGTAAGACACTTACAGGGCTTAGTTCTTGGTCCAAGGTAGCCCACCGTTGGGGGTTCAGAGCAACCCCAAAGTCACCACACCAGCAGCTCAGGGCCGGTCAGGTGCAGAGTTCAAAGTGGTGCCCAAAACACATAGGCTAGAATGGAGAGAAGGGGGTGCCCCGGTTCCGGTCTGCTTGCAGGTAAGTACCCGCGTCTTCGGAGGGCAGACCAGGGGGGTTTTGTAGGGCACCGGGGGGGACACAAGTCCACACAGAAATTTCACCCTCAGCAGCGCGGGGGCGGCCGGGTGCAGTGTAGAAACAGGCGTCGGGTTCGCAATGTTAGTCTATGAGAGATCTCGGGATCTCTTCAGCGCTGCAGGCAGGCAAGGGGGGGGTTCCTCGGGGAAACCTCCACTTGGGCAAGGGAGAGGGACTCCTGGGGGTCACTTCTCCAGTGAAAGTCCGGTCCTTCAGGTCCTGGGGGCTGCGGGTGCAGGGTCTCTCCCAGGCGTCGGGACTTTAGGTTCAAAGAGTCGCGGTCAGGGGAAGCCTCGGGATTCCCTCTGCAGGCGGCGCTGTGGGGGCTCAGGGGGGACAGGTTTTGGTACTCACAGTATCAGAGTAGTCCTGGGGTCCCTCCTGAGGTGTTGGATCGCCACCAGCCGAGTCGGGGTCGCCGGGTGCAGTGTTGCAAGTCTCACGCTTCTTGCGGGGAGCTTGCAGGGTTCTTTAAAGTTGCTGGAAACAAAGTTGCAGCTTTTCTTGGAGCAGGTCCGCTGTCCTCGGGAGTTTCTTGTCTTTTCGAAGCAGGGGCAGTCCTCAGAGGATGTCGAGGTCGCTGGTCCCTTTGGAAGGCGTCGCTGAAGCAGGATCTTTGGAAGGCAGGAGACAGGCCGGTGAGTTTCTGGAGCCAAGGCAGTTGTCGTCTTCTGGTCTTCCGCTGCAGGGGTTTTCAGCTGGGCAGTCCTTCTTCTTGTAGTTGCAGGAATCTAATTTTCTAGGGTTCAGGGTAGCCCTTAAATACTAAATTTAAGGGCGTGTTTAGGTCTGGGGGGTTAGTAGCCAATGGCTACTAGCCCTGAGGGTGGGTACACCCTCTTTGTGCCTCCTCCCAAGGGGAGGGGGTCACAATCCTAACCCTATTGGGGGAATCCTCCATCTGCAAGATGGAGGATTTCTAAAAGTTAGTCACTTCAGCTCAGGACACCTTAGGGGCTGTCCTGACTGGTCAGTGACTCCTCCTTGTTTTTCTCATTATCTTCTCCGGCCTTGCCGCCAAAAGTGGGGCCTGGCCGGAGGGGGCGGGCAACTCCACTAGCTGGAGTGTCCTGCTGGGTTGGCACAAAGGAGGTGAGCCTTTGAGGCTCGCCGCCAGGTGTGACAATTCCTGCCTGGGGGAGGTGTTAGCATCTCCACCCAGTGCAGGCTTTGTTACTGGCCTCAGAGTGACAAAGGCACTCTCCCCATGGGGCCAGCAACATGTCTCGGTTTGTGGCAGGCTGCTAAAACTAGTCAGCCTACACAGATAGTCGGTTAAGTTTCAGGGGGCACCTCTAAGGTGCCCTCGGTGGTGTATTTTACAATAAAATGTACACTGGCATCAGTGTGCATTTATTGTGCTGAGAAGTTTGATACCAAACTTCCCAGTTTTCAGTGTAGCCATTATGGTGCTGTGGAGTTCGTGTTTGACAAACTCCCAGACCATATACTCTTATGGCTACCCTGCACTTACAATGTCTAAGGTTTTGTTTAGACACTGTAGGGGTACCATGCTCATCCACTGGTACCCTCACCTATGGTATAGTGCACCCTGCCTTAGGGCTGTAAGGCCTGCTAGAGGGGTGTCTTACCTATACTGCATAGGCAGTGAGAGGCTGGCATGGCACCCTGAGGGGAGTGCCATGTCGACTTACTCGTTTTGTCCTCACTAGCACACACAAGCTGGCAAGCAGTGTGTCTGTGCTGAGTGAGAGGTCTCCAGGGTGGCATAAGACATGCTGCAGCCCTTAGAGACCTTCCTTGGCATCAGGGCCCTTGGTACTAGAAGTACCAGTTACAAGGGACTTATCTGGATGCCAGGGTCTGCCAATTGTGGATACAAAAGTACAGGTTAGGGAAAGAACACTGGTGCTGGGGCCTGGTTAGCAGGCCTCAGCACACTTTCAATTGTAAACATAGCATCAGCAAAGGCAAAAAGTCAGGGGGCAACCATGCCAAGGAGGCATTTCCTTACAGTCACTCATTCATTTACACCATTAAGCCACCCTACATGATTTTAAGGTAGGGGTGTAGGTGGGTGTAGAGAAATGTTTTTTTTTTTCAAGTTCACTCCCACTTTGAGGACCTATTTGCTGTTTTCTTTTTACTCTGTAGGGCACTGGCCCTGTTTTTCAGACTCCAGTTAATGTTATAACTCTGACGTACATATGCAATTGACTAATAACCATTTGGCTTATTTAACTTGTAAGTCCCTATTATATGGTGCAAGAGGTACCCTGGGCTAGTAGGTTAAGTGTTACTAGTGTACTGCAGCAGTTAATTGTGCCACCACTACATTGCTAAAGGAGAAAACGTGGTGTTAGGCCTGCCACTGCAGACTAGTTGGGCAGCTTTAAAACTGCCAACTCGACAAATAAACCCTTTTGCTAGGTCAAAGCCTTCCTTTTTAATTATCAGAAGCTACCCATAGGGAAGGTCTTGGTATTCCTTTTGGTATTCTACTCTCGCTCTCACACACACTCACACTCGCTTGGATGTTTCCCCATTGGCTAGTGAGTACTCATCCCACAAACTGAAGATGGTGTAAATGCGGCACCCATAACACTATCTTCAGATCACTACTGGACAAGAAAGAAGACAAGTAGACTGACCTGCAGCTCCCTGGATGCAGCAAAAAGGCTGCATCAAAGACTAGATTGAATCTATTGCACCGGAGGGACCTGCAAATGGTACTGTGGCTACTCATGGAAAAGAATTCCACTTGTGCCACTATAGAAGTATCTCCAAGGGCTAGTTGGCTAGCCTCCTGTAAAGTTTCAGGACCACTAAAGCTAAGGAACCCTGCACCCCTTTGAGAGTCCAAGCCCCCTGAACACCTAACTGCTGCTCGACACCGAAGTGCCTCCTGAGGGTACCAACCCTCTCAAAGTATCCTCAAGTCCATTGTTCCCATGTCCACGATTGCAGTCAGAGTGGACTCTGGTCCAAACAAAAATAGATTTAGCAGGGAAATGTTGAGACTGCTGCAACTCGGAGACCAGTTGACCAGTAGTAATTAGACCTGCACTGGCCTACCCTGATGCAAGGTGGGACATAAAGTCCTGAGACAAAGAATTACCCCTGCCATTCAAGGATGACAGTGACCCCCGCCCCCCGGAACACTTGCTGCATATTCTCAGATTCTGCAGTATCCCCAGCATCAAGACCACTCCTGGAAAGCAGTAAAGTAAAACTACATTAAGGACCCCAGGACTTCTGGACCTGACAGTTAATGGTCTCCCTGGACTCCTTTTGGCCCCTTTTACTGGCTCCAACAGGTTGTGGCTCGTCCAAGTGAAGACTAATAGCAGTTATAGCACTTTGGCTGTGGAAGTGCTAAGCCAGTGGTTCACAACCTTTTGACTTCTGTGGGACCCCACTTTATCAATAGTGGATCCCAGGGACCCCCACTGAATCATTATTGGGACCCAGAGACCCCCACTGAAAGCAGGGACCCAATCTCTTTACTTTTCAGTCACGGACCCCTGAGGAGGCTTTCCAGACCCCCAGGGATCCCCGGACCACAGGTTGGAAACAACTGTGCTAAGCCATTTACATCTATTTTTTGCATTGTTTTTAAAGTGAACTTCAGTGAGCTACTTTTCATATATCATCTCTGGTTTCTTTTGATATATTTTAGCGTTTTGGTGTCTTTTTAAAGCTAGGAGTACTCTGTTTTTAGACATTGGTGTCAGGTTTTTATTATTGTTTCTTAACTATTGTGGTACTTCTAAATGCTTTACATTGTTCTTTTGACCTTGACTGCTCTGTGTCATAGCTACCCAGGGCTGAGCTAGGGGGTTTAGTAAAGAAACCTAACTAGACTTGATAAAGATTGATATTATTATATCACAACCACACCACATAATATGGTAATAATTTGGGATGGCACTGAAGAAGACTTCAAATAATAGTTTCTGAAGCAATTAATTTTAACATAACTTGAGCTTCATCAATGATAGACGTGGTGTTCCTGGATATAGTCAAATTCCTACAGAAGGGAAGGATACAGACTTTAAAAGCCCCTATTCTACAGTGGGGTGATGAGATTTAACAAAGGCAGGTGAAGCTGGTCTTTCATGCTTTGAGTTTTTCTACTGCATCATGTGGAGTAATATTCAGCATTTCGATACGCAAATTTTGCAGTCAAATTTTATGTCAAGTGTAAGCTTTATATGGCTGAATGTTGACCGCCTTCAAGCTGCAAATCTATGCTAAATCTAAATAAACCTGTGCATATTGGTGTCGCCTGTTCCTGTTTTCTCCTCATACTGAGTGTAAATATTCATTGGTTTGATGCTCACTGTCACACTGACCATCTTGTATTTCTTTCCTCAGGGCTCGTAGGAAAAAAGGCTCAGCTCGGAGACTTGGCCTCCAAAAACTATGGGAATGGTGCTTAGGACTCGTGCAAATGAGTTCACTTCCATGGAGAATAGTCATCGGTCGCTTAGGAAGAATAGGTCATGGGGAGCTAATAGGTAACAAAGTTGCCATTCTCTTAATTAACCACACTTGATTGCAGATAAAAGTATAACACATGCAGTTTGGAAGTCGTATACATTGTGATCCTCATATTTCCTGATCTAAGGCAGTTTTTTTATTTGCTAGTTTCATAAATCTTTGTCAAGTATGTCACTTATGTTTGCATGTTGTGCATATTTTGACCATGTAAAGGTTTAATCAAACAGTATTTGTATTGCACTGCTCTGGGGGGGTATCCAAGCATTGCTGAATTTGCAAGTCTTACTCGAAGAGCCAGATCTCGAGTCTGTGTCTGAAGTCATCCAGGGAGGGAGCTGTTCGCTGGTGGTGGGGCAAGTCGTTTCAGGCCTTGGCAATTCAGGAGAAGGATAGACCACCACCTGAGGCTGAAGCGGATGCAAGGGTGGGGGGAGGGTGTTTGGGGCCGGGGAGCACAGTTGTCTGGCAGATTGATTCAAGATTTAAGCGGTGGTTGAAGGCCAGTTCTTGGTCATGTAAGGCTTTGTAGGTGTGGTGAGAAGCTTAAGCTGGCATCTCTTCTGGATGGGGAGCCAGTGGAGGTTCCTGAGGTGAGGGGTGATGTGGAAGTGTTTGAGAAGGTCGGGTGAGTCTTGCGGAAGCGTTCTGTATGGTCTGGAGTCTGGCTACGCGCTCTATGCTGGTATCTCCACCCAGCTACTCATAGTCTAGCTGGCTGGTGATGAGGGCCTGGGTGAAGGGCTTTCTGGTGTTGATGGGGAGCCATCTGAAGAGTCTGCAGAGCATGCAGAGGGTGTGGAAGCAAGAGGAGGCAACCCCATTGATTTGGTGCTTCATGGCGAGACTGGCGAGACTGGCGAGGATGATGCTGAGGTTGCAGACTCGGTCTGTAGGTGTGTGTCCGTGCTGAAAGGGACTCCAACTGTTGTCCCAAGCGGAGGTGTTCTCGAAGCTTAGTACTTCAGTCTTGTTGGAGTTGAGCTTGAGGCAGTTTGTTCTGATTCAGTTGGCGACACTGGTCATGGCACTGCAGAAGTTTGTTCCGGTGGTAGAGGAGTCTTTGGTGAGCGAGAGGATGAGTTGTCTCGTCTGCATAGCATATGATGCTGAATCTATGGGTTCTGATGTCTGCGAGGAGAGTCATGTAAGTGTTGAATAGAGTGGAGCTGAGGGACGAACCTTGGGGTATGCCACAGAAGATGCTTTTTGGTTCGGAGGTGAAGGGTGGCAGGCAGAGTCTCTGTTAATCCCGTGAGGAACGATGCGATCCCCTCGAGGGTGTTACCCTAGGTGCCAATGCTGTTGAGTCTGAAGAGTGTGGTGAGATACGGTGTTGAAAACAGTTGATAGGTCGAGGTGGATCAGGGCTGCGGTCCTACCATAGTTGAGGAGGGATCTCATGTCATCGATGGCTGCAGTCAAGGCCGTCTCAGTGCTGTGGTTAGCACAGAAGCTGGATTGGGAGGCATCAAGCAGGTTGTTTTCCTCCAGGTGTCCGGTCTGATAGTGATTGATGGCCTTTTCAAGGACTTTGGCAGGGTACAGGAGTAACAAGATGGGGCAGTAATTTGAGTTCGCTGGGGTCTGCAGAGAATTTTTTCAGGAGGGGTCTGATCGGTCAGGGAAGGCCACTGTGGTGAGGAGGCGTTGATGTTAGCAAGTTCTGCATTGATTCCCTGAGATTCAAGATTGAAGTGGTGGGGTCAGGTGTCAGTGGGTGTTCCAAAGTGGATGGAGAATATGGCGGATGTGGTGAGCAGAGTCCATGTGGTGATGGTGGGCATGGCGTGGCTCGTATGCGGGTGTGGGTTGTGGCGGCATTGACGTTGAAGCCTCAGGGTTGGGGGCAAAGTTGTTGTAGATGGTCAGTCTTGTTGCGAGAGTAGCTCGACAGGGTGTCGCAGAGCTCTTGTGAAGGGCGAATAGTGTTCTTGGTGGCTGATGTTCTGGAGTATTGCGTATGTTGGAGTCCCTTTGTGTGGTTGGCACTTGATTCAATGCAGTTCGTGAGGGCTGCTCTTTTTGTTTCTTTGATGTTTTGGTGGTATTTGTTGAGGGCTGCTTTGTAGGCAGTTTGGTCGGAGGGATTTTTGATGGTGCGCCATTGCTTCTCTAGTCGTTTGCAGGAGTTCATGATGGTTCAGAGTTCTTGATGGTTCAGAGTTCATGGTTATACCAGTTGGCACGTCTTGAGGCTACGTTGGGTTTGGCTGGCTTCATAGGGGCATCTGTGTTGGTGATCCAATACGTTTAGATGTGGACTCACTGCTCCAGGTCTAACACTGCTTCAGGCTGGATGGTAAGTACTTGTGTTCATTGTCTCTTTCACCACCTTCCAGCTACAGTGAGAGGAGCTTCAGGGCGTGGTAGAGGTGCCCTGGGAGCCTGCAAAGGTGGAGTGGACAATGGTGTGGTCGGTCCAGATGAGTTTGGTGACGTAGCTGTACATGACTGTCGCTAGATGTGAACGTTGGGTCCTGTGTGTCTTGATCTGTGTGTGGGGTCAGTGACTAGTTGGGTGAGGCCGATGTTGGTCATGCGTTCCAGGAGATTGGTGGCGTTGACAATGTCTGGGTACTCGAGGTGGAAGTTGAAGCATTGAGTAGTGTGTAGTGCTTGGAGTAGATAGCCAGAGAGGCAATGAAGTTAGAGATGGTGTTGCAGAAGTCTGGTTGGTGGTGGGGAGATCTGTAGACGAGGGTGCTTCTGATGGTGGTCTTGGTGTCGGTTAGGTACATGTTGAACTGTTCCATGACAGTTGTGGTGGTGTCCTCCGTGGCAATGCATTGGATAATTTCCTTGTGGATGATGGTGAAGCTTCCCCCGGGTTTGTTTGTGCGGTCTCGGTGTAATAGTCAGTAATGGAATTACCGCTCAAATTAGTTTTTGGGTGTCTACCACGGGAATAAATGGTTGCAAGTACAGTATCATTTTCCTACCATAGGTTGCAACTATTTAATCATTTACATTTCTTTGAGACGGTTTAGTTTGAACTGTAGGGTTACTTCGGAAATAGAAACGCTGTGACATATGCAAAGACGTTCACTTGTGTTCCCCAGACCTGCAACACCCTTGCCTTCCTCTATAATCATTACTTTGAAGCCTTTTTTGTTGCTGGTTAAAGAATATTTACCAGTGACGCAGATGCAGTGTCTTTACTCTGGTATGATTGTCTATTCTACTTATTTTTGTTCATTTACTACTGCCACTCAACCACCTTCTGGTTTTCAGAGGATTTGTTAAGTCAGTATCTGTCACGGGGTGATCTTTTACTGCTAAAGCATTAAACTGCCTTTTCTTGCTAATGTAGGTCTTGTGTAATGAAGTACTTTGCAGAGCTTTATACCTGTGACTGCTTCTTTACCTATTCAAAACAAACATTGGCTAAGCCAATAGGTCTTGCCTTTGAAAAGGCATTAGCCAAACGTTTTTCATTGTTGCTAGACAGCAAATGCATATATTTTAAGTGAAACTAGCTGGACCCTGGTGATATATTGCATGCATCATCACACTGTTGTGTGTATGAGTCATGAGGAGACGGTGGACATTTTTTTTTCTTTGCAAAAAAGTTTGTTGCCAGAATTCATTATAGGCTTCAAGTGCATGTTTATAGTCACTGTATGTATGTTGGCTCACATTATCATTTGAGTTGTAAAATGTTTGCATTCACAATATTGCTTTGCAGATGACCTACATTCATATCTGATTTAGCTTTTACATGTTACATTCCTTGTAAAGTCACCATGTTTTTGCTCTGCTTTGCTAGAAGCAGAGTAAGTCACATGTGCCATTAAAAAAATATAGTGGCACTCTGACCTTGAGAGTGTCAGCCTTAAATAGAACAATTTTAGAACAACATTGAACTTTCAACTGGTGTTAAAATTAGTACAATAATGGATGTAGTAAAAACATTCTGTTAACTTAATAAAGTACACCTTAAGGATTTGATTTAGAATCACAGAATTGAAAGTAGTGTATGTGATACAGTAGAAAACTCATGTTCTAGAAGATTAGACAATTAAGGAAAGGTAATACTTTAAAAAAAGCAGATTAACCACTCAGTGATTAATACCGGTCTTATAATATCTATTTTATTTACATAATTCATGGCCGAAGACTTTTGTTTACCTCTTTAGAGCTTTTCCACATTCAAATATACATTGTTTGCCTCCCATAACACTTCCTTCGGTGCAGTTGTTGTGAGTAGTCTGTATGTAGCATCATGGTACTAGTTAAGCATGATTGTGTTTGGCATTATTAATCAAACGCTTAAACCAGTGATTGTAACTGGGCTGGCTTGCAAGATTTTCATTTCAAAGTCATGAAAATCTTGATTGCAGTCACCAAGTCACCTCACAAGTAACATGTGAATTCTTATCTGAAAGTATTGATATCAAACATGGTTTGCTATTAACCGAATGCCTTAAAGTAATCGTGTTACCCATCTGCTAACCTCCAGTACCAAATTGTACTTTGCTGTAGTGGTGAAACAATGGGCGTTGATGGGCATTGTATTGATGTCTGCTGCTATTTCATTGGTAGACATGAGAGGTGCTGCTGCACTCAGAATTAGGGCTCTGCCATGAAACACTCTGTTATGTGTACCATCACCAATTCACAAACATTTAAAAGTGTAAGGAGACATTAATATATACATTTAGTACATAAACTGAAAATATATATGGCACAAATCTGAAACATACAGACATGGAAAGTAGAAAAGTATTGTAAACACAGTGCTCCTATCAAATGCTAAAATTCCAGTAATTCATTCCAAGCATTTTCATCTCTTAGCAAGCAAATTTAGCATTGCATCCAGACTGGGAGTGCCACAGGCAAATATAAAATGAAATAAATGTTCTATTTATTATAATAAATTTAGTTCTAAGCTACTTAAATTTTTAGCATATGAAACCCATATGTTTTGACCTGTCAAAGTATGTTTGTGTGCATGTATGCATATACAATATACTTTATTTTCTATTTTACTTGTTATAGGGGTAAACCTCCTACACCCGTTTTATTTTTGAAATTGATGAGTCTTTAATTTTTGAGAATGCATTGGGTGGGTGGTAAAACATTGCATTCCCATTTTCCTTTGTTACTGCACTCCTAATGCCCTATACACTCAATTGTGTACACAAAGCTTTGTATACTTTATGTATATTAATGTCCCAAATTCTCATATAAATATATATTTTCATACCATACTATAGGAGAATGGCTCCTTCTGGCAGTTACCCCCCACCCCCCCCCACTTTTTGCCTGATACTGATACTGACTTGATTGAGAAGTGTGCTTGGCTCCTGTTAACCAGGCTCCAGCACCACTGTTCTTTTACTTAAAATGTACCATTGTTCCCACAATTGGCACACCTCTGGCACACAGATAAGTCCCTTGTAAAAAGGTACCAGTGGTACCAAGGCCCTGTGACCAGGGAAGGTCCCTAAGGGCAGCAGCATGTTGTGCCACCCTAGGGGACCCCTCACCTAACACATGCACACTGCCAGTGCAGATTGTGGGTGGGGAGAAAAAGGCAGTTGACAGGCCCGCCTCTCAGGGTGCCATGCCCACAACCCACTGCTTGTGGCATAGGCAGGTCACCCCTCTAGCAGGCCTTACAGCCCTAAAGTAGGGTGCACTATACCACAGGTGAGGGTATAGCTACATGAGCACTATGCCCCTACAGTGTCTAAGCCAAACCTTAGACATTGTAAGTGCAGGGTAGCCATATTAAGGATATGGTCTGGGAGTTTGTCAATTTGAACTCCACAGTTCCATAATGGCTACACTGAATACTGGGAAGCTTGGTACCAAACCTATCCGAATAATAAACCCACACTGATGCCAGTGTTGGATTTATTACAAAATGCACAAAGAGGGCATCTTAGAGATGCCCCTCTGTATTTTTTTTTATAAGCAGATTTTATTGTTTTTAAGAAGACATAGCAAAGAAGGAATATAAAAGATAAGGTAAAGAAACATAGGTGTATCGAGCAGAGAGCATTTACATTTCAATATGACATTGCAATAGATATCAAAGACAGTAGTGGGATCCAAACAGTCACAGTGCGGGGTTAGCGATCTAGGCCGGGGGGTGGGGCCACGGCCATAGTTCCGGTGTAGCCATCTTGGCCAGCCCCTTGTCTCTTATTATGGCAGCAAGTCCATCCATCTTCCCCATATCCTTTCAAATTTCCAGGGGCTGCTCCTAGATTCGTAGACCACTTTTTCTTGGGTTGCGCACCAGTCGACCCCTTTTCTCCATTTTTGGAGTGATGGGCCCTCGGGGGAAATCCAGGTCTCGGCTATATCTCTCTTGGCGATCAACAGGGCCGTGGCCATCAGAGTCCAGCGAGCCCGTGTTTCCCCCCCCCCCATGTCCTCCATCACTCCTAGTAGGACCAGTTTTGCAGATTTTTGAATTTCATAACCCAAGACTTTCCCCAGTCCGTGGAGCACTGAGCCCAGTAGGGTTGTATCACTCGACAGGACCAAACCATATGGAAAAAATCAGCAGGCACGGTCAAGCATCGTGGGCATTGGGCAGAGGGTCGAAGGCCTGCACGGTGTAGCCTAGCAGGAGATAAGTATGCGCTGTGTAGGTAGTAGAATTGCAATGGGCGGAGCTTAGCCAACACCGCCAAGGACCTGGGTGCCATCATGGCTTCTTTCCATTCCGTTTGTTCTAGGGCACCCACCCATAACTCCCATCTGGATCTAATGAGGTTCAAATCTCCGGGAGCGTTGTTGATCAGCGTTTTGTAGATTTGGGAGACACCCTTCCCACCCAGGTTTCCCATGAGTAGTTTGGCCTCCAGCGGGTTAAACTCTGGCAGAGAGCCTACTGTCGGTATGTGAGTTCTTAAAGCATGTCTGAGTTGGAGATATCTGAAGAATTGTGTTTGGGCTAGTTGGAAGTCCTCCCTCAAGTCTTGGAAGGATTTCATAGTTTCCCTTGACCACACATCTCCCACCAGGGAGATGCCCACCAAATCTCATTCCACAAATCCCTCCAATGCCGCAATCGGACTTAGCCATTTCCCTCTCCACAGTGGTGTCTGACGGGTAACGATGGCGTTCCAGTGGGTGTATCTTAGGGCAGCACGCCATGCCAGAAAAACTGCCTTGGTAACCTCCCCCATTCCTTGGGGTAGGGGTTTCCCATACATTATATCTAGAAGGCGTGGGAATCCCAGGAGTTCCAATTCCACTGATAAGCTGGGTCTCCCCACCCCCCATTAAACCAATCGTGGATCACTATAAATTGGGAGGCCAGATAATACAGGTAGGGGTCCGAGGCACCCAAGCCTCCATCATATATCCCTCTTCGGCAGTGTTGGGCTGCCACTCGATGTCTGGCACCTCTCCAGAGAAACAACCCCGTGGCACTTTCAAGAGCTCTAAACCAGGAGCGGGGGATGAATAGAGGAAAATTTTGAAAGGTGTATAGGAGCCTCGGCAGGATCATCATTTAATATATAGAGCCGCTCTGCCCATTACGTTTAGCGGCAGAGTCTGTCATGTCTGAAGGTCTGCTTTGATGCGTGACAATAATGGTGTCATGTTTTTGGCCCAGGTCAGTTCCGGCAGCAGAGACACCCAGATACCTAGGTATTTGAAGCTTAGCCTGCGCAGTGGTATCTTATCTTGCCAATCAAAGAAGTCCCGGGAGTGTGCAAGCAGGATTAGTATTGATTTGACAGGCTTCATCTTCAGTCCTGACGCCAGTTCATAGCGTTTTAACAGATTGAGGCATCGTGGGCCTGTTATACTGGGCTCTTCCATATACAGCAGGACGTCGTCGGCATAAAGCGCTATTCTGTCTTCCTGGGAGTGGCTCCAACGGCAACCGCAATATATAGTGTCAGATCTGATCATCTGGGCCAGAGTTTCAATGGCTAGGGTGAACAGAAGGGGAGACAGAAGAAAGCCCTGCCATGTGCCCCGATGAACCTCTAGAGTAGAGGACAGGGACCCATTAACTTGCACCCGGGAAGTAGGGTTGGCGTATAGTGCTTGAACCAATCGACAGAATCTCGGGCCGAGGCCCGCGCGTCGGAGTACCAAACGGAGAAACCCCCAATCGACCAAGTCAAAGGCCTTTTCGACATCAATGAGTAAAAGGGCAAGGTCTCGGGTTAATAGTGCTATGTGCCGACGGATGTAATGGCGAGTACTGTGAGTAGCCATAAAAGCATATTGGTCTGGGTGTATTAGTTGTGGCAGAAACCTTTTGAGACTGGCGGCAAGGATGGCTGCAAAGATTTGAATTTCGGTGTTGATCGGTGAGATCGGCCTATAGTCCGCACAGTGTGTTGAGGGGGATGGGTCTTGAGGAGCACTACAATGATGGCAGTGTCTAGTTCCCTGGGGAAGGTACCATTGTTGTCTACGTCCGTAAAGAGGTTTAATAGGTGTGGTGTTAATTCTTCTCTGAAGATCTTGTAGTATTCTGAGGGGAGTCCGTCGGGTCCCGGGGTTTTCCCAGTGCCTAATGCCGAAGTGGCCGCTTGGATTTCTTCCGCGTTAATGGGTTCATCCAAGCCCCTTGCTTCCGACCCCAATAACCGTGGGAGGGGGATTTCATCCAGCAACTGGCTGGCCGAGCCTATGTCAACCCGTCCTGACGCCTGATATAGTGTTCGGTAGTACGTGGCAAAGGCATTTGCGATTTCTGTGTGGTTCACAACGAGGTTACCCTCCCCGTCCCGAATTTCGGGGACAATCCTGGAGGCCTGGTGGTGAGATACCAGCCAGTGCAGCATCTTCCCGGTCTTGTCCCCCATCTGTAGAGTTTCGCCGTGCTTGCCCTCCATAAATGCTTAGCTGCCTCTAGGGATTAGTGTTTTATGTCCTCACGGATTAAGAGTAATTGTCGCGTCGTCTTGTCGTTCGGGCTTATTCCATTTTCCTTTTCAAGGACCTTAACCCGGAGCGCCAGCTGTTCGATATGCTGGGCCCGCGCGTGTTCTTGGTTCCGTGCCAGGTTTTTGGCCCCGCCCCTCAGTACCGCTTTGCCCGCCGCCCATAAAGTGCCCGCGGATGTCACTGACCCTTCATTCAGCTCAAAGTATTCCTGTATTGCCTTACGCATCTGCTCCACGTAGTTTTGGTCTTGGAGGTACCATACGTTTAACCGCCACATTGGGTGTATCTGAGATTGTGTGTGACCTACAATGAATCGGAGTGGAGCCCCTTGTCAATATTTTAATGTGGTAGAGGGTTGTGCAGTCTGTGCTCGGGAGCAGAACCAGGTCTATCCTGGATTGTGAACCATGAGCAGCTGATGTGTGGGTGAAATGGTGCCGTCTTGGGTGCCATATTCGCCAGGCGTCACAGAGCCCCGTCGCCGAAAACCAACCCCTGAGCCCCACTGCCGCCGTGTCTATGTGCGGAGATTGGGCCGGCCACGTCCGCTGCTGGGTCTGGGGTGGCGTTAAAGTCTCCTCCCATCATCGTGCGCCCCGGTGGCAGGTCCAGGAGTAGCTGGGAGAGGTCATCTAGAGTTCTGCGGACTAATGTGGGGGGGGGGGGGGGGGGACATAAACGCTGACCACACTAATTGTCCCTTCAATTTTGCCTGTAATGGCTATATAGCGTCCGAGTTGGTCTCTTCGTACCTGTATTTTTGTCATGGAGAACGACCAGTGAAGCAGTATGGCTACCTCCCCTTGAACCCGGCATGGTATACCCTGTCAAAGCTCCTATGAGCTAGGAAAAGACAATTGTTTCCCAGGAGGTGAGTTTCTTGAAATAGGAGTACGTTCGGTTTGTGTCTGTCCCCCTGTATTTTACCCAATCCTTCGGTGCAGGGCTGACTGGTCTGTGCCAGCCTTGCCACTGAGACGAGTTTCTGGCCACATGGGGTGAGTGTCTTTGTGCACTCTGTGACCAAGTACAAAGCCTGTCCTGGGTGGAGGTGCCTCACACCTCCCCCTGCAGGAACTGTAACACCTGGCGATGAGCCTTAAAGGCTCAAGCCGGGTGTTACAACACCCCAGGGCACTCCAGCTAGTGGAGATGCCCGCCCCCCGGACACAACCCACACTTTTGGCGAAAATAATGAGAAAAACGAGGAATCACCCTCCAGCCAGGACAGTCCCTAAGGTGTCCTGAGCTGAGGTGACCCCTTCCTTAGAAAATCCTCCATCTTGCTTTGGAGGATTTCCCCCAATAGGATTAGGGATGTGCCCCCCTCCCTAAAGGGAGGAGGCAAAAGGAGGGTGTAGCCACCCTCCGGGACAGTAGCCATTAGCTACTGCCCTCCAGCCCTAAACACACCCCTAAATTTTGTATTTAGGAGCAGCCCTGAAGCCAGGAAAATACATTTCCTGATGACCTGAATAAGGACTGCTGACCTGAAAGCCCTGCAGAGATGACCGAGTCGACAACTGACTTGGCCCAAGCCCTACCGGCCTGTCTCCAGACTCAAAGAACCTGCAACAGCGATGCAACCAGCGGGACCAGTGACCTCTGCCAACTCTGAGGACTGCCCTGCAACCCAAAGGACCCAGAACCTCCCGTGGACAGCGGCTCTGTCCAAACAACAAAGAAGAAACCATCTTTAAAGGGACTCCAGCCTCACTCCTGAAGCCTGAGTCCCTAACACTCTGCACCCAACACCCCTGACCCGTGTCCAGAGAAACCAACACTGCAACGAGGACCCCTTGGAGACTCCTGCGACCTCCCTGCACCCCAACGGCGACACCTGCAGAGAATCCAGAGGATCCCCCTGACTGTGACTGCTCGGTAGAACTCGACGCCTGGAAGAAGCACTGCACCCGCAGCCCCCAGGCCCGAGAGGAACCAACTACCAGTGCAGGAGTGACCAGCAGGCGGCCCTAATCTTTGCCCTGTCGATGGCTGGCCCGAGAAGCCCCCCTGTGCTCTGCCTGCATCGCCAGAGTGACCACTGGGTCTCTGCATTGATTTCTATTCAAAATCCAGCACGTAGCTGCCCCTGTGCCGCTGAGGGTGTATTTTGTGTGCCCGTTTGGGGGCATCCCCCCCACTCCCTCCAGTACTCTACAAAAAACGCCTGGTATGCTCACCGAGGATGCAGGTACTTACCTGCTAGCAGACTGGAACCGGAGCACCCCTAGTCTCCATAGGGACCTATGTTATTTGGGCCCCTCTTTGACCTCTGCACCTGACCGGCCATGTGTTGCTGGTGCAGTGGCTTTGGGGTTGCCTTGAACCCCCAACAGTGGGCTGCCTATGCCCAGGAGACTGACTGGTTAAGTTTATCAGGTAAGTAAAGCACTTACACAAACTTACCTCCCCTAGGAACTGTTGATTTTTGCACCGTGTCCACTTTTAAAATAGCTTATTGCCATTTTAACCTAAACTGTGTGTACTACTGTTTAAAATCAAAGTTCTATACTTACCTGTGTGAAGTACCTTGCATTTTATGTACTTACCTCAAATCTTGAATCTTGTGGTTCTAAAATAAATTAAGAAAAGTTATTTTTCTATGTAAAATCTATTGGCCTGGAGTTAATTCTTTGAGTGTGTGTTCCCATTTATTGCCTGGGTGTACAACAAATGCTTAACACTACCCTCTGATAAGCCTACTGCTCGACCACACTACCACACTACCACACTACCACACTACCACAAATAGAGCATTAGTATTATCTATTATTGTCACTATCAACCTCTAAGGGGAACCCTTGGATTCTGTGCACACTATCTCTCACTTTGAGATAGTATATACAGCGCCAACTTCCTACACACACCCTTAAAAAAAAAAAAAAAACCTTGACTTTAGCCTTATTATTTTGTACTTAACATTTGATTACAATATGAATATACATGAAGTACTTAACTGCGTCTCCTGACATTCTACCTACACTACTTTCGCTTTACAATCAACATCCAGAGGTCCTATCTCCTCCCAGTTCAGAGGATGACCTCCACAGGCTAGTGTTGGACACGACCTGCAGGAGGGATTTTCTTATATAAGGATTGCAGATATTAGGGATATAAATCCAGTGTTATTGAAACTGGCTGTAATCCAGGTTCTACAAGTTATGCACCTATTTGGCTTGGAGAACTACTAGATGTTTCAGAATCCGATGCTTAAATCGCAATAGCAAGTAGTACGTATTCCAAACGTATACAGTAGCTGAAGCTTACTCCTATTTAACTTAGTAAAACAGTTTGCAAATAGCTGCTTCGGCATCAGGTCACATTTTTCAGTAGAGCATGATTAATGAATGCTGATTTTCAGATTTTAAGATACACCCACGTATAGCACTACAGAGGTTAACATATTTTTTGTAGAGTGGCTTGTGACTCGCCAACTAAGATGAAGATTGGTTTTGTTTTGAGCGCTTGAGATGTCTACCTGGATGTTGGGATTGTTGTCATTTGCTTACTGTAGAACAAATTCTGTTCCCTACACCAAGAGTGACGTGATAGGAGAAGGCTGATGTGAAAGGCACAAGTGGATAAAGCTGCAATGAAATTAAATGATGGCACCTTCCAGAGCCTATTGAGGGATAGTAGAAAAACACATCTGAGATCTTATAAATAGCTCAAGACTTTAGTCTTACCAGCTGTAGGAGGCTGGTTCAGGTTATGGTTTGACACCCTATACCATGTCCAGGCAACCCTTAGTGATTGTGTTTTGGTGCCTAGATAACCAAAGCTATCTGGGGGTAGCTATGGAGAGCAGCTCAGGCTTATCAATAAGGAGTGTAAAGAACGTGAAATGCCACAGTAGTCAGTCAGTAACTGTTACACTGTCAGGACTGCACCAAGTGTTACAAAAATAAAGGAATCTTTAGTATAACACGAAAGACTGTACTAACGTTGGTATATCTCCATGTGGAGATGTAGGAAGTTGGCACTGTATGTACTATTTCAAAGCAAGAAATAGCATGCACAGAGTCCAAGGGTTCCCCTTAGAGGTAAGATAGTGGCAAAAAGAGATAATTCTAATGCTCTATTTTGTGGTAGTGTGGTCGAGCAGTAGGCTTATCAGAGGGTAGTGTTAAGCATTTGTTGTACAGACAAAGGCAATAAATGAGGTACACACACTCAAAGACAATTCCAGGCCAATACGTTTTTATATAGAAAAATATATTTTCTTAGTCTATTTTAAGAACCACAGTTTCAAGATTTACAAACAATACTTTAAATGAAAGGTATTTCAATCAGGTATCTTAGGAACTTTGAATCATCACAATAGCATGTACAGTTTTGACGAAAATGGCAATAAGCTTTTTTTAAATTGGACACAGTGCAAAATTCAACAGTTCCTGGGGGAGGTAAGTATTTGTTAGTTTCACAGGTAAGTAAAGCACTTACAGGGTTCCAAGTTGGGTCCAAGGTAGCCCACCGTTGGGGGTTAAAGGCTACCCCAAAGTTACCACACCAGCAGCTCAGGGCAAGTCAGGTGCAGAGGTCAAAGTGGGGCCCAAAACACATAGGCTTCAATGGAAATAGGGGTGCCCCAGTTCCAGTCTGCCAGCAGGTAAGTACCCGCGTCTTAGGAGGGCAGACCAGGGGGGTTTTGTAGGGCACCGGGGGTTTTGACACAAGCAGGCACAGAAATCCTATGTTCCACAGCATGTCTCATCTAGTGCCTGGAGAATATGATCACATATTTTCCATGCATGAGCGCCATTGGCTCCCTTTGCCAACCTGCACCATCTTCAAAACAGCCGCATCATGTACAAAGGCATCATGAAGAGCGCCCCCATTTATCTCTTAGAGAAGTTCACCATAGCTGGTGGTTGTCGACATACCTGCCGCCAGAACACCATCAGACTGCAGACTAAGAAGAAAATACAGGACAGCAGGTTTTCCGTCTTTGCACCCAGAGTGAAGAACCAACTTCCCGTATCAATCAGGGCTGCTCCTACTCTGTTCCTTTGAGGAAAGAGACTTACCTCTTAAGACACTACAACACAATGCGTTAACCATTGACTTTATGCTTGACTTTCACTATATACAGCATTCTGCATTTTGCTAGGTTTGTGCTGTTGAAATACCATATACATATGTTATAGTTAGTAAGGTGAGGAATCTGCAGGGATATAGAGTATCCACCAGAAAGGGCATTATCAAAGCTAAGTAACTTTCATCTGGAAAAGTGGCTACCTCCTTGCAAAGTTGTGTGAGCAATACTCTTAATGCCACTGGAACTTGGTTATGGAAGACATGTTATTAGCAACTTGTTAGCTTGAGGTTTTGCTTTTTACGATTGTATACTGGTTCTAAACAAATTGAGAAACAGCAGTTTCCTGGGCATTTCGTTATGAGGTCCTGAATCTAGTTTAATGGTGCAATATGGTTGCAAGACTTTATTAGCAACCTTGTTCCAGCCTTACCTCGTTCTCCATTCAAATGCAGTTTTGATTCATTCATCCAGAAGTAAGGTAGTTGGGGGGTACTCAAGAAAAATGTGCCATGGCCCTGTCCATGAAAAATTAAATTTTATGGTAATTAGCAATCTCTTCTGCTTATGTGATAGAAGTTTCCTCCAGTTGATTAAACTCATGGATACTGTGTCCTAAACATGTTAAATTGATGATTAAAGTTTATGGTTTTCTGTATATCTGCATTGGTACCGGTCATTCTTCTTGTCATTTTTTGTTGTTGTTGTTTTTTTAGACTGGAGTCGTTTACTTAGTCGTCGGAACCTTCAGTCTCTGAGTAAAAGACTCAAAGATGTTTGTCGAATGTGTGGTATATCTGCTGCTGATTCTCCTAGCATTATCAGCGCTTGTCTAGTGGCTATTGAACCACAGGGATCTTTTGTTATCATGCCAGGTGAGCACAAAATACAGTTATCTCTTTAACCTGACTTATATAACACTGATAGGCATGTAATTTTGTTTGTAAAATGTTTTTTCCTAGATTCTGTATCAACTGGTTCGGTTTTTGGACGAAGCACTTCTTTGAACATGCAGACTTCACAGCTGAATACCCCACAAGACACATCATGCACTCACATACTTGTGTTCCCTACGTCTGCTTCTGTGCAGGTGGCAGCTACCTACACTACTGAAACCCTAGAGGAGGCCTTCAACACAAACAATGGTTAGTGAAAAGGGAATTATATTTTCTCATGAAATGTGCAAGTGAGTATTAAAAATTAAAGGAGGGTGTGTTTAGTTGTCTTAGGAAGGAATGACCATGTAGATTTGTATAACTACAAAGTTGTGTGGTAAGTTATTTAGTATTAGTTAATTCACATGGTTTGATTCTCCTACCCAGAAAGTTGAGGGAGAAAGTTAAAGGAGTTTGCATTTGTTAGTGTTTCCAGAATTTGTCACAAACTATACCATTTGTATAAACGTAGGAGTGCTTTTTACACGTTTGCCTAAATTATACTGCTTGGATTTTCGAGGTGTTCAGCTCGAGCTTGAAGTAGTTAATGAACTAAATTTAGGTGTACATGTCACTACATTTAGGAAGTTGCACCAATCCAAATAAAGACTTCAGTTCGGGGAAGGTTCCCAGTCAGCAAAGAGACCTCTCCAAATATTGATCACACAAGTTTAGTCATTCAGGTTTTCATTGGTGATTATTCATTTAAAAACATTGACTGACTTAGACCCATAGTCACCTAAAGGCATTCACATGCCACTGTACCTTGAAAACAAAAATCATGGACTAAATAAAGCCTGGACAAAACACTTCCAGCAGAGTCTACAAACGCCAACAGTAAAAATGGTGGCAAATATTGAGTTGGAATAAACACGTAATCCCTTAGATTTATACAAGAATAGGCTTTCAAAATGTATTGAAGTTTACAATTAAGTTCAGTTGTGGTATGACTAAAGTCTTCTAACAACTTAAATTTTGGTTTTCTAAACAATGCTTTTACAGAGCCTTGTTTTCTATTATGAAAGTAGACCTTAATTCATGGGTGCATAAATTAAGAAAACTTGGAGTTATTTTATCACTGATTTTTTTTGACTAGCTACTTTGTCAGTGGTAACTTCTCCTGAAATTGCTTTGGCTGTGGTGGCATTAGAGCAACAGCATGAACGTACGTAATTGAACATTAAAGTTCTAGGTTTCTTTCTAACTTGGAATGGATTATTTTTCAATACATTTCTCTGTACAAGACCTGCAGTGGTAAGCTATTTCATTGTAGAGAAGTGAAAATGTGAGACTGAAATTGATTGCATTTTCCAGTATTGAATGTTTAATAAATTCACATGTTTGAACCTTCCCCCATCATTGAAGTGGGATTCCCACCATAATTGATAGGTAGTGTAAAGCCAAGCGTTAAACAGTTAAAGTAATATTGGTAACAATGTATATCTTTTTACTAGAAACGAAACCCAAACCAATCCGAAAACAGCACCTGAATCACTCTTCCCCTTGAGTGCCACCATATTTAAAATTGTGTGACAACTGGTTTTCTATATTGTTGGTCCTTCAACTAAACATCATATACCAGCAATCTCAAAGATAGCATATTGGTTGTTAAATTCTGACAAAACATTGCAGAAAAATCTGAAGTTAGGTCTTTTCATAACCTTGCAAATCCTGTCGCAAACTAAGGCTATCCTCTGAGGGCCCACTTGAGTGCTTCTATATTGCCTGCATACTAATCATAATACTATGTAATGAAAGTGCTGCCCGACATTTTCTGCCAAAACTCTTAAGGACTTGGAGGCCAGGCTGATTGTGGCTGCAGAAAGAAGGCAATTGAAACTCCTTGTTCGATGGCATGTGTGGCAGAAGATAAACATGCTCTGCATACTTCTGCCATCTGCTCTTGGGTTGGATGTGTACAGGTGGTTTTTCTTCGAATAAGTCATCTGGATCATGAGTTAGTGACCCCTCCTCTGGGTGATACTGAGCATGGGCATTGACTCCATTGTTAGATTGTTTTCTTTCCACCATTGGGTTTGGGCGTGTTCTTCGGTGCTCCTGTTCAAGACCGTTTCGGGATCCCTCCGGACAAACCTAGAATCCCATACTTGTATTGTATTCACATGCGTTTAATTCATATACTGTGAACTCGGGACGCAAACCACACTTCATTGGGTGAGCGAACTTGCTCTTGGCTTTTGGGCCTTGCCTGGTCAGGCCTCTTTTTCTTTTTCCTACTAAGGTACCAAAGAGAAATGTGCTGCTAATGTAATGGACGCCTTTGTTTTTGTCCCATGTGTCACGCCAAATATCCCCACGCAGACTTGCACTCTGTGTGTAACCTTTATCCTGCGATCACAAGGAGAACTGAGATTCCGGACTACAGTTTCTGTAGAAGAAAACTGTAGGAAGCTGGCTTGGTGTCTGGTGAGTATCTAAGGTACTTCCACCTTATTCCAGGTATCCCCTATCAGTGTAGTGCAGGTAGTGACTGGAAGCCCGATTCTCTACAGGTAGCTGTGGATGAGAGCCAAGGCTTATCTAGGAGACATGCAAAGCCGATGCAGTACCACTGTAGTCACACAGCACTTAAACACATGAAGGAAACACTCAGTTGTACAAACATAAAGGTGCTTTATTTTTGGTCAAACAATACCACAAAATACTAGAAGGGCAACCCTCCAATGGGAGGTAAGTAATACACTAAATATATACACTAGTAATCGGAAATATACATAGAAAAGGTTAGAAAACTGCAAATATCAATAGCCAATAGTGACTCTAGGGGTAGCCCGAACAGTATACTAAAGAAAATGGAATGAGAATACAGGACCCCAGCCTAGGTAAGTGGGATGTGTAGAGGGAAGCTGGGAATACTAGAAAACCACAGAGGTAAATAACACAGTACCCCCCAACGACCAGGAAAGGAGTAAATCACTGGAATCCCCCGAAACCCCTCAAAAGGAGGAAAAAAAGGAGAAGACACACCCAGACATGACTGCAAGAAACCAGCAGTGGATTCCTGAAGAAAGACCTGTGGAGACAGGGGACCAAGTCCAAGAGTCACAGTGAAGTCCAGGAGGAGGAGGAGGAGCTACTACCCACCCAGCTGTACTTGCAGGAGTTGGTCGACTGTTATGAAGAACAGGTCAGCACTGCAGCCCTGGAGCCGTAGAAGAGTTCCTGATGGATGCAGATGTCCCATGCTGGAGTGAACATTGCAGACGGGTGTCGGTGCAAGAATCCCACTAACAAGCCATGGCAAAGGCAAACTTGTGGTTAGTGGAAAAGTCGTGCTGCGGGGACCAGCAAAGCCCAGGAGGACTCAACCAAAACAGGAGAGTAATAGGGGAACCTCAGCGTCGCGGGGAGTCCGCAGGAGCAGAGGCAGCACCCACAGGAGTCCTACAGGATGGGGACACAAGTCGTAAGAGGAGCCCACGCTGCACTACAGGAAGGGATCCCACACCACAGGAGAACCATGCAGAGGGTTGTGCATCACAGGAAGGAGTAATGGGGACTGGAGCAACAAGTCACCTGAAGATCCCCTGGAGAAGATGCAAACAAGCCTTGGCAGCTGCAAGAGACGCGGTGCACAGGGGTACTGTTCTCCGCGGGAAGGCAAGGGCTTACCTCCACCAGAGTTGGACAGCTGGCAGAGAGGACTACTCTGGACTACCACCCCTGAGAGAGGGGGCCCCTGAACTGTTATGGACTGGTTTATACACGGAGGGCACCAAATGTGCCCTTCAAAGCAAAACCAGTGGATGGGGGAGGCTACCCCTCCCAAGCCAGTCACACCTATTTCCAAAAGAAGAGGGTGTTCCTTCCCTCTCCCAAAGGAAATCCTTTTGTTCGATGGCATATGTTGCTGCAGATACACATGTTTGGCACAGTCCGCTGCCTGGTGTTGGGCTCGGAGTATTACAAGTTGTTTTTCTTCGAAGAAGTCTTTTTTGGTCACGGGACCGAAGGACTCCTCCCTCTTCGGCTCCATTGCGCATGGGCGTCGACTCCATCTTAGATTGTTTTTTTCCGCTGTCGGGTTCGGACGTATTCCTTTTCGCTCCGTGTTTCGGTTCGGAAAGTTAGTCAGAATCTCGGAAGAAAGCGTCAGTATTGTTCCGTTCGGTATCGGGATAGTTAGGTACATCGACACCGATCATCGGAAGACTTTGGGGTAGCTTCGATTCCCCCATCGGGGCCTGGTCGGCCCGACCGCGTGCGACATCGAAGCCGATGGAACGGACCCCGTTCCGTTTCTGCCCAAAATGTCACAGTAAGTATCCTTATACAGATCAGCACTTGGTCTGTAACTTGTGCTTGTCCCCCGAGCACAAGGAGGATACCTGTGAGGCCTGTCGAGCCTTCCGGTCCAGAAAAACACTCCGGGACCGAAGAGCCAGGCGTCTACAAATGGCGTCCACGCCGACAAAACAACGTTTCGACGACGAAGAGGAAACATTCTCGGTTCCGGAATCAGAATCCGGAGACTCCGACGTCGAACAACAGCAACAAACTGTGAGTAAGACGTCGAAAAGTAAAACCATCGACAAAACGAAAGCCATGGGGACGCCACTGCCAACAGGCCATGGCTCGACCCATAAAACAGGCGACCCGTCGAAGGCGCCGAAAAAGGGCACGCCCATAGCGAAGACACCCGACTCCGGTCGAGGGACCGCCATGGAGCAACCTCGGAGCCGAGAAAGCGGCTCCGAGAGACAAAAACAAGATACCGGCACCGAAAAACATCGGCACCGAGAATCCATGCCGAAAGGAACAAAAATTCTGTTGGTGCCGAAACCGAAAAAAGATTCTCTCTCGGCGCCGAAAAATACCACACCTTCATCCTACTCAGAGGAACAAGGA
This sequence comes from Pleurodeles waltl, assembly GCF_031143425.1. Lineage (NCBI taxonomy): Eukaryota > Metazoa > Chordata > Amphibia > Caudata > Salamandridae > Pleurodeles > Pleurodeles waltl. The sequence continues at coordinate 1,999,967,382 of NC_090440.1, forward strand.
ATAAGTGGCCAGATGCACAGATTTGGACAAGAGCTCCAAAGTGTAGAATCAGACTACACACAAAAGAGACTGTACATCCAGCAAGACACAGGGAAGATATCAACCCTTCCCCCCATAATGAGGAAAAGAAGGATCAGTCTCCTCAAGGATGACGCACAACCACAAGCCAAAGTGGTCAAAAAAGTCACGCCTCCGCCCTCTCCACTACAACAGGCATCGCCGGCGCAAACACCGCCACACATGCACTCACCAGCGCAAACTACCATAAGTCAAGATGATCAGGATCAAGACGCTTGGGACCTATACGACACCCCAGTGCCGGACAATGATCCAGATTCATACCCCACAAAGCCGTCACCGCCAGAGGACAGTACCTCATACTCTCAACTGGTGGCTAGGGCTGCAGAATTCCACAATGTCCAACTGCATTCAGATCCTATAGAGGATGATTTTTTATTTAACACCCTCTCGGCTACACATAGCCAATATCAATGTCTCCCAATGCTACCGGGGATGTTACGGCATGCAAAACAAATTTTTGAAGAGCCCGTAAAATCAAGAGCCATCACCCCAAGGGTGGATAAAAAATACAAACCACCACCCACAGATCCAGTGTTTATTACTTCGCAGTTACCACCTGACTCCGTAGTAGTAGGGGCAGCTCGCAAAAGAGCAAATTCCCATACATCTGGTGACGCCCCACCTCCGGACAAAGAAAGCAGAAAATTTGATGCGGCGGGAAAAAGAGTAGCATCACAGGCAGCCAACCAATGGCGCATCGCAAATTCTCAAGCGCTGCTGGCCAGATATGACCGCGATCACTGGGATGAGATGCAACTTCTCGTAGACCATCTTCCCCAAGAATACCAAAAAAGGGCGCAGCAAATAGTTGAAGAGGGACAAACGATCTCAAACAATCAAATCCGCTCTTCACTGGACGCAGCCGATACTGCAGCGAGAACAGTCAACACTGCTGTCACCATAAGGAGACACGCTTGGCTCCGCACTTCAGGCTTCAAACCTGAAATCCAGCAGGCTGTCCTTAATATGCCCTTCAACGAAAAACAACTTTTTGGCCCTGAAGTGGATACAGCCATTGAAAAACTTAAAAAGGACACAGACACGGCCAAGGCCATGGGCGCACTCTACTCCCCGCAGAGCAGAGGCTCTTTCAGAAAAACTCCATTTAGAGGGGGGTTTCGTGGCCAACCCACAGACACCACCAGCCAACAAACAAGAACCACACCATATCAGGGTTCCTTCCAAAGGGGAGGTTTCAGGGGATATAGGGGGGGTCAATTCCCAAGGAGTAGGGGAAGATTCCAGACTCCAAAAACACCTCCACCTAAACAGTGACTTTCAAGTCACGCAACCCCTTCACTCAACACCAGTGGGGGGAAGACTAAGCCAATTCTACCAATCTTGGCAACAGATTACAACAGACAATTGGGTATTAGCAATAATCAAACATGGCTATTGCATAGAATTCCACAACTTCCCACCAAACATCCCTCCCAAAACACGCAAAATGTCACCACAACATTTAGAACTTTTAGGACTAGAAGTTCAAGCACTACTGCAAAAGGATGCAATAGAGTTAGTACCAGTACAACAAAAAAACACAGGAGTTTACTCCCTGTACTTTCTAATTCCAAAAAAAGACAAAACATTAAGACCAATATTAGATCTCAGGACACTAAATACCTACATCATATCGGACCATTTTCACATGGTCACACTACAAGACATCATTCCACTGCTCAAACAGCAAGATTACATGACCACATTAGACCTAAAGGATGCGTACTTTCATATACCAATACACCCTTCTCACAGAAAGTACCTACGGTTCGTATTCAAAGGAATACATTACCAATTCAAGGTGTTGCCATTCGGAATAACAACTGCACCAAGAGTGTTCACAAAATGTCTAGCAGTAGTAGCAGCACACATCAGGAGACAACAGATACATGTGTTCCCTTACCTAGACGATTGGCTAATCAAGACCAACACAGTAAAAAAATGCGCAAACGACACCACATGTGTCATACAAACCCTTCACAAACTGGGGTTTTCCATCAACTATACAAAATCACACCTAGAACCGTGTCAGACACAACAATATCTAGGAGCAACCATCAACACATCAAAAGGAATTGCCACTCCAAGTCCACAAAGAGTGCAGGCATTCCACAAGGTAATAAGTGCTATGTTTCCAAACCAAAAGATACAAGCAAAATTTGTGCTAAAACTTCTAGGCATGATGTCATCATGCATAGCCATTGTCCCAAACGCAAGACTACACATGCGACCCTTACAACAGTGTCTAGCATCACAATGGTCACAGGCACAGGGTCAACTTCAAGATCTGGTGTTGGTAGACCGCCAAACATACCTCTCGCTTCTATGGTGGAACAGCAAAAATTTAAACAAAGGGCGGACATTTCAGGACCCAGTGCCTCAATACGTTATAACAGATGCTTCCATGACAGGGTGGGGAGCACACCTCAATCACCACAGCATTCAAGGACAATGGGATATACACCAAACAAAATTTCATATCAATTACCTAGAACTGTTAGCAGTATTTCTAGCGTTAAAAGCCTTCCAACCCATAATAACACACAAATACATTCTTGTCAAAACAGACAACATGACAACAATGTATTATTTAAACAAACAAGGAGGAACACACTCAACACAATTGTGCCTCCTAACACAAAAAATTTGGCAGTGGGCGATTCACAACAACATTCGCCTAATAGCACAATTTATTCCAGGAATACAAAACCAACTAGCAGACAACCTTTCGCGAGACCACCAACAAGTCCACGAATGGGAAATTCACCCCCAAGTTCTGAACAAGTACTTTCAAATTTGGGGAACACCCCAGATAGATTTGTTCGCAACAAAAGAAAACTCAAAATGCCAAAACTTCGCATCCAGGTACCCACACCCCGAATCACAAGGCAATGCTCTATGGATGAGTTGGTCAGGGATATTTGCATACGCTTTTCCCCCTCTTCCTCTCCTTCCATATCTAGTAAACAAGTTGAGTCAAAACCGACTCAAACTCATACTGATAGCACCCACATGGGCAAGACAACCTTGGTATACAACTCTACTAGACCTTTCACTAGTACCGCATGTCAAACTACCCAACAGACCAGATCTGTTAACACAACACAAACAACAGATCAGGCATCCAAACCCAGCATCATTGAATCTGGCAATTTGGCTCCTGAAATCCTAGAATTCGGACACTTAGACCTCACACAATGCATGGAGGTCATAAAACAAGCTAGAAAATCTTCCACTAGACACTGCTATGCATCTAAGTGGAAAAGATTTGTTTACTACTGCCATGCCAATCAAATACAACCATTACATGCCTCTACGAAAGACATAGTAGGATACTTACTACATTTGCAAAAAGCAAATCTCGCTTTTTCATCTATAAAAATACACCTCGCAGCAATATCTGCTTACCTACAAACTACTCATTCATCGTCTCTATTTAGAATACCAGTTATTAAAGCATTCATGGAAGGGCTAAAAAGAATTATACCACCAAGAACACCACCAGTTCCTTCATGGAATCTTAACATCGTCTTAACAAGACTCATGGGTCCACCTTTCGAACCCATGCATTCCTGTGAAATGCAATATCTAACCTGGAAAGTCGCATTTCTCATTGCAATCACATCCCTCAGAAGAGTAAGTGAAATACAGGCATTTACCATACAAGAACCATTTATTCAAATACACAACAATAAAATAGTTCTAAGAACAAATCCAAAATTTCTGCCAAAAGTAATCTCACCATTCCATTTAAATCAAACAGTAGAATTGCCAGTGTTCTTCCCACAACCAAATTCCGTGGCTGAAAGGGCACTACATACATTAGACATCAAAAGAGCACTAATGTACTACATTGACAGAACAAAGCTAATCAGGAAAACAAAACAACTGTTCATAGCTTTTCAAAAACCACACATAGGAAATCCAATCTCTAAACAAGGCATTGCTAGATGGATAGTCAGATGTATTCAAACATGCTATCTTAAAGCCAAAAGAGAATTGCCTATTACACCAAAGGCACACTCAACCAGAAAGAAAGGTGCTACAATGGCCTTTCTAGGAAACATTCCTATGAGCGAAATATGTAAGGCTGCAACCTGGTCTACGCCTCATACGTTTACTAAACACTACTGTGTAGACGTACTAAATGCACAACAAGCTACAGTGGGCCAAGCTGTACTAAGAACATTATTCCAAACTACTTCAACTCCTACAGGCTAAACCACCGCTTTTAGGGGAGGTAACTGCTTTATAGTCTATGCCAAACATGTGTATCTGCAGCAACATATGCCATCGAACTGAAAATGTCACTTACCCAGTGTACATCTGTTCGTGGCATTAGTCGCTGCAGATTCACATGTACCCTCCCACCTCCCCGGGAAGCCTGTAGCCGTTTAGAAGTAGATCATAAATCTTAAACATCTGTACATTTGTAAATAATTATTATAAACTCTTAACGTACATACATATTCACTCCATTGCATGGGCACTATTTATACCAAACAACTCCATCCTCACCCTCTGCGGGGAAAACAATCTAAGATGGAGTCGACGCCCATGCGCAATGGAGCCGAAGAGGGAGGAGTCCTTCGGTCCCGTGACCAAAAAAGACTTCTTCGAAGAAAAACAACTTGTAATACTCCGAGCCCAACACCAGGCAGCGGACTGTGCCAAACATGTGAATCTGCAGCGACTAATGCCACGAACAGATGTACACTGGGTAAGTGACATTTTCATTCTGCCTTCCTGGGCTTGATCAGATCAAGCAGCAGGAGGGCAGAAACCTGTCTGAGGAGTGGCAGCAGCTTGGGTTTTCCGGAAAACCCTGTAAGACTGGTGGTAGCATGCTGTGGGGGTCCTGTAAGGAGCGAGTCCCTGGAGGATGCAGTCGACATCCCACGATGGATAGAAGATTGTTGTCGGTCAGTGGTATGGAAAAGCCACCAACAAGACTTGGCAGAAGTCGCTGTGAAGCAGAAGTGGAGCTGCCAGGGACCAGGCAGGTCCAGGAGGATCCAAGGGGGACCCTCAGCAAGGCAGAGAGTCCACAGAAGAGGAGGCATCCTCACAGGACTCCTACTGGACGAGGAACCAGGAGTCATATAGGAGCCCATGCAGCACAACTGGAAAAGGGTACCACCCCGCAGGAGAAGCACACAGAGGGCTCTGTCGCAGGAAAGCGTGCTGGGGTCTCTGGCTACACGGAGACAGAGCCTGAAGATCCCCTGGAGGAGATGCAAACAAGCCTTGGCAGCTGCAATAGATGTGGTGTACGGGGGTACTGTCTTGCATGGGAAGGCAAGGGCTTACCTCCACTTAAGTTGGACAGCTGGCTGAGAGGACCAAGAGGACTTCTCCGGACCACCACCTGTGATGCAGGATCCACGCAGATCAGGATAGGGAGATCCACGCAGCCAGTCATTATTGCAGTTGGTGCCTGCAGATGCAGGGGAGTGAATCTGGCGTGAAACTGGACAATGGAAAGGGAAGTGACCACTCCCCTGTCCATCAGCACCCCAGGGCTGGTGCCCGGAGCTCCTCCAGAGGGTCCCTGGGTTCTGCCATCTTGAATCCAAGGTTGGCAGGGAACTCAGAGCATCTGAGTGGCCAGGCAGGTGGCGTCTGAGGCACCCTCTGATCGGTAGTTACCTGATTAGGTGACCATTCCCCCTCTTTGGGCTATATAGAGTCTTCCTTTGGGGAGGGACCTCAGATTCAACTTGCAAGATTCCATCAGGACTCCTCTGAAACCTCTGCTTCCACTTCTGGCCTCAGGAACCGCAACAGGACCCTCCAGGAACCTACAAGCTGCAGATCCACAAGGAAGACTCTTCTGCAACATTGTATCCAGAATTCCTGCCAGCTTGGCAACATTTCCCCGGCCGTGCATCTGAGGAAGACTGCAACTCTTCAGACTGCGCAAGAAGGAATCTCCCTTGGGGTGAAGGTATCCCTCCCCTGCATCGGCAGGTACCTGGCTGCAACAATGAGCAGCTGCGTGGCTCTCACCACATCCTGAGTGGTGTGGGTCCTGCATCACAGGTGGTGGTCTGGAGAGTTCCCCTTGGTCCTCTCTACCAGCTGGTGCACTTTTGTGGTGGTAAGTCCTTTCCACTCCACACAAGAAGCACCCCTGTGCACCACATCCTTTGCAGCTGCCAAGGCTAGTTTGCTTCATCTCCAAGGGGAACTTCAGGCAGCGTGTAGCTTCAGCCCCCAGCACTCCCTCCTGCAACTCCTCGGCCTCTGCGTGGTCCTCAGGCGACATGGGAGCAACTTCTGTGGTGCTGCTTCAGCGACTTCTGTGTCCCTGTCCTGTGGGCCACCCGTGGGTGCAGCCTCTGCTCCTGTGGGCCTTCTGCGACACAGAGGGTCACCTGTGACTCCCCCACCTGAGTAGAATCCTCCTGGACCTAGCTGGTCCCAGGCAGCACCTATTTTCCTCTAACTGTGAATTTGCCTTTGGCAAGGCCTGTTGGTGGAAATCCTTTACCGACACCCATCTGCAATCCAGCTTCATTGTGGGACACCATTTGCACGCAACAGGGGGCCCCAGCACTTAATTTGTAAAGAAAAACGTGCCGATGCTCAAAGCCCTCTTCTTAAATAGGCGGCTGCTGCAATTAAACGTGGGAACACTGAATACTGAGGCAGCGTAATCCTGAAGCCATCTCAGGCCTCTTCAGTCCATTAAAAGCCACTCCCTACCCCCTTCAACTCACACTTGCAGCTTTCTCCCATTGTGAGGCTTTTTCGTTTTTCCCTTCCTCGGTCTCTCCTATATGTCTTTTGCTCACAGAAAATGCTTGGGGCAGAATTATAAGCGCTGGCCCTCAATAGGTGCCGGTGCTCTGCACCGGAAACAACAAGCACAAATTAAGCACTGGGGGCCCTGTGTTCGCATTCCACTTTTAGTATATGGTTTGGGCTCCCCCTAGGGCCACTATTGCTTATTGCTTTTTTACACTGTTTTCTGACCTTTTTATGCCTCTCATTGTTTTTTTTGTGTGTGTGTGTGTGTGTGTGTGTATATGTATATATATGTGTATATATGTATATTTTATATGGCATGTGTAGCTACAGATACACATGCTATGCACAGGTCCTGCCATCTAGTGTTGGGCTTGGAGTGTTACAAGTTGTTTTTCTTCGAGGAAGTCTTTTCAAGTCACGGGATAGTGGTGACTCCTCTTTTGGCTCCATTGCGCATGGGCATCGACTCCATCTTAAATTGTATTCTTTCTGCCATCGGGTTCGGACGTGTTTCGTTTCTCCGATTGTTAGTCGGAAAAGTACTACAACTCTCTAAATTCATTGGTATTGTTTTCGATCGCGTACCATCTATCATCGACACTTCGGTACTGGCGGATACAGATCTCTACTTGCCCTTCGGGGCACCCGCGCCCAACTCATGGCTGGTCGGCCCGACCAAAGTCTCGTCAAAGCCTCATGGACCGGACCCCGTTTCGATTCTGCCCTCGGTGCCATGCCAAGTTCCCGTATACGGGCCAACATCTAGTCTGTAACCTGTGCCCATCTCCAGACAAAGAGGATACTTGCGAGGCCTGCAGAGCCTTCCGCTCGAAAAAGACTCTACGAGACCGAAGAGCGCGAAGGTTGGAAATGGCATCGAGAAGCACTGAGACGCAGAAGAGGAGATGATCCACACCGCAGTCTCCGTTCAGGGGGCCGACTCCGAGCAGGAGTCCGACTACAACAGACCAATAACAGCGGGCCAGCACGTGAGTACGTCTGCCCCAACCCAGTCCAAGCCCAAACACAAGGCCTCGGGGACACCACTGCCGGAAGGCCATGGCTCCACCCGGGAAAAACTGGCAGTGACCAAGCAACGACTTCGGCACCGAGAAAGGCCACGCCAACGAAGCCTTTGGACTCGAGCCGAAGCACAGGCTCCAAAATACTCGAGCACCCATCGAGTCGAAGCCCCGAAAATACCTCTCGGAGCTGAGGCCAACGTTTACTCCAGGCCTTTCGATCCAGAGGAAAGCAGCTTCTGAGCCGAAAAGCAAACAATTGAAAGAAAGTCATAGATTTTCAGAATGACTTACACAAATGGCGTAATCTGGGGAAAAACAGGCCAGAATCCAAATTCATAAAGACACTGGCAAGAAATCTCCACCTCCTCAGTTCTCACCTCACCAGTCTCCTCATTCTCCTCAACTAACGGTCTCTCTGCCTATTACCCCCACTGCACAGTCTCCAGTACATTCTGCAGAGTCACACCAGGATGAGGTCGACCCATGGGACCTTTATGATGATCCCATTTCTGACAATAGTCCAGAGTGCTATCCGTCAAAGCCATCACCCCAGAGGATAGCATCTCATACCATAACGTAGCCATGCACACAGAACCTCTTGAGGGTGATTTTTTTATTTAATACGTTGTCCTCAACTCACGCCACCTGCCAGAGCCTACCCATACTTCCTGGCATGTTAAAACATGCACATCAGATCTTTCAAGAACCAGTTAAGGCAAGAGCAATCACTCCTAGGGTAGAAAAGAAATATAAGCCGCCTCCTTCTGACCCAGCTTTTATTACCCAACAGCTACCCCCACATTCCGTAGTGGTCAGCACAGCAAGGAAAACGGCTAACTCCCAGTCGTCTGGAGACACACCGCCACCAGATAAAGAAAGCAAAATATTTGATGCTGCTGGTAAGAGTAGCATCACAAGCGGCTAATCAATGGCATATAGCCAATTCCCAAGTGCTAATGGCTAGATACGACAAGGCCCACTGGGACGAGATGAAAGACATCATCCAGCATCTCTCCAGGGATCAACAGAAAAGAGCCCAGCAAATAGTCGAGGAGGGGCAGGCCATTACCAATAATCAAATCAGGTTAGCGTTAGACTCCGCAGACACAGCCGCAAGAACTATTAACACAGCTGTCACCATTAGACGACACGCATGGCTTGGGTCGTCAGGCTTTAAACCTGAAATCCAGCAAGCTTTTCTTAACATGCCATTTAATAAACCCAAGCTGTTTGGCACACTGGTTGATACTGCCATTGAGAAAATGAAAAAGGACGTCGACACTGCTAAAGCTATGGGGGCGCGTTACGCAGCACAATACAGAGGCTCATTTTGAAAGCCTCAAAATAGGGGTGCCTTTAGAGCCCAAACAACTGAGGCATCTACCTCACAATCCAAACCCTCTTACCAGCCACAATACCAAAGAGGGGGGTTTTGAGGAACCTACAGAGGACAATTTCCCAGAACTAGGGGAAAATATCAGCCCTCAAAGCAAACCACACCCACCGAGCAGTGACTTGCTCTACATCTTCCCTCACCACACTTCCCCTGTGGAAGGAAGACTGCAAAGGTTCCACACACACTGGTTACCCATCACAACAGACAAATGCGTCTTGTCCATTATCCAACATGGTTACTGCATAGAGTTCGCACAAATTCCTCCAGCTATACCTCCAAAACCACACAAACTCTCCTCCCAACACATTTCAATGTTGCAAGTAGAGGTACAATCATTATTACTCAAACAAGCCATAGAGCTTATACCACATCATCAAAAAGATACAGGGTTTACTCCCTAAAATTTCCTCATTCCCAAAAAAGATGGAACATTGAGACCAATACTGGATCTCAGAACTCTCAATCTTTACATCCTATCGGAACACTTTCACATGGTAACACTACAGGATGTAGTCCCACTGTTGCAACAACAAGAATTAATGGCAACACTAGATCTAAAAGATGTGTATTTTCACATACCCATCCATCCAGCGCACAGAAAATATCTCAGGTTTGTAATACAAGGAAAACCTTAGCAGTTCAAAGTGTTACCTTTCGGGATAACAGCTCCCAGGGTATTTACAAAATGCCTTGCCATTGTCGCAGCCTACATAACAAGTTGTTAGGAAATGCCTCCTTGTCATGGTTACCCCCTCACTTTTTGCCTTTGCTGATGCCAAGGGATGATTTGAAAGTGTGCTGAGGCCTGCTAACCAGGCCCCAGCACCAGTGTTCTTTCCCTAAAACTGTACCTTTGTATCCACAATTGGCACACCCTGGTATCCAGGTAAGTCCCTTGTAACTGGTACCCCTGGTACCAAGGGCCCTGATGCCAGGGAAGGTCTCTAAGGGCTGCAGCATGTCTTATGCCACTCTGGGGACCCCTCACTCAGCACATGCACACTGCTTGCCAGCTTGTGTGTGCTGGTGGGGAGAAAATGACTAAGTCGACATGGCACTCCCCTGGCATGGCATAGATAAGTCACCCCTCTAGCAGGCCTTACAGCCCTAAGGCAGGGCGCACTATACCACAGGTGAGGGCATAGGTGCATGAGCACTATGCCCCTACAATGTCTAAGCCAATCCTTAGACATTGTAAGTGCAGGGTACCCATAAGAATATTTGGTCTGGGAGTCTGTCATACACAAACTCCACAGCACCATGATGGCTACACTGAAAAACTGGGAAGTTTGGTATCAAACTTCTCAGCACAATAAATGCGCACTGATGCCAGTGTAACTTTTATTGTGAAATACACCCAGAGGGCATCTTAGAGATGCCCCCTGAAAACATTCCCGACTACCAGTGTGGGCTGACTAGTTTTGCCAGCCTGCCATACACCAGACATGTTGCTGGCCACATGTGGAGAGTGCCTTTGTCACTCTATGGCTAGTAACAAAGCCTGTACTGGGTGGAGGTGCTTCTCACCTCCCCCTGCAGGAACTGTACACCTGGCGGTTAGCCTCAAAGGCTCACCCCCTTTGTTACAGCGCCCCAGGGCATCCCAGCTAGTGGATATCCCCGCCCCCCTTCGGCCACGGCCCCACTTCTGGCGGCAAGGCCGGAGAAAATAATGAGAAAAACAAGCAGTCGTCACTGGCCAGTCAGGACAACCCCTAAGATGTCCTGAGCGGAGGTGACTCTGACTTTTAGAAATCCTCCATCTTGCAGATGGAGGATTCTCCCAATAGGATTGGGGATGTGCCCCCCTCCGCACAGGGAGGAGGAACAAAGAGGGTGTAGCCACCCTCAGGGCTAGTAGCCATTGGCTACTAACCCCCCAGACCTAAATACACCCCTAAATTGAGTATTTAGGGGCCCCCAGAACCTAGGAAAATAGATTCCTGCAACCTGAAGACGAAGAAGGGCTGCTGACCTGAAGCCCTGCAGAGAAGACGGAGACACCAACTGCTTTGGCCCCAGCCCTACCGGCCTGTCTCCCCACTTCAAGAAAAACTGCAACAGCGACGCGTCCTCCAGGGTCCAGCGACCTCTGAAGCCTCAGAGGACTACCCTGCATCTAAAAGGACCAAGAACTCCCGAGGACAGCGGCCCTGTTCCACAAAGACTGAAACTTGCAACAAAGAAACAACTTTTAAAGGACTCCACATTTCCCACCGGAAGCGTGAGACTTTCCACTCTGCACCCAATCCCCCCGGCTCGACCTGCGGAGAAACAACACTACAGGGAGGACTCCCCGGAGACTGCGAGCCCGTGAGTAGCCAGAGTTGACCCCCCTGAACCCCCACAGCGACGCCCGCAGAGGGAATCCAGAGGCTCACCCTGACCGCGACTTCCTGCTTCAAAGGACCAGACGCCTGGTAAAGACACTGCACCCGCAGCCCCCAGGACCTGAAGGATCCGACCTCCAGTGCAGAAGCGACCCCCAGAGGGCCCTCTCCCTTGCCCAGGAGGTGGCTACCCCGAGGACCCGCCCCCCTTGCCCGCCTGCTTCGCTGAAGAGACCCCTGGGTCTCCCATTGAAACCAATTGCAAACCCGATGCCTGTTTGCACTCTGCACCCGGCCGCCCCTGTGCTGCTGAGGGTGTACTTTTTGTGTTGACTTGTTCTTCTCTAACCCGACCCCCCCCAACCCCCCCATAGTGCCCTACAAAACACCCCTGGTCTGCCCTCCGAAGTCACGGGTACTTACCTGCTGGCAGACTGGAACCGGGGAACCCCTTCTCCATTGAAGCCTATGCGTTTTGGGCACCACTTTGACCTCTGCACCTGACCGGCCCTGAGCTGCTGGTGTGGTAACTTTGGGGTTTCCCTGAACCCCCAAAGGTGGGCTACTTTGGACCCAACTTTGAACCCTGTAGGTGTTTTACTTACCTGCAAAACTAACCAATACTTACCTCCACCAGGAACTGTTGAAAATTGCACTGTCTAGTTTTAAAAAAGCCTATTGCCATTTTTGCTAAAACTTTACATGATTTTGTGTTGATTCATAGTTCCTAAGATACCTGAGTGAAATACCTTTCATTTGAAGTATTACTTGTAAATCTTGAACCTGTGGTTCTTAAAATAAACTAAGAAAATATATTTTTCTATATAAAAACCTATTGGCCTGGAATTGTCTTTGTGTGTGTGTTCCTCATTTATTATTGCCTGTGTGTGTACAACAAATGCTTAACACGACCCTCTGATAAGCCTACTGCTCGACCACACTACCACAAAATAGAGCATTAGAATTATCTCTTTTTGCCACTATCTTACCTCTAAGGGGAACCCTTGGACTCTGTGCATGCTATTTCTTACTTTTAAATAGTACATACAGAGCCAACTTCCTACACATGTCTTTCCATATCTCGACGACTGGCTAATAAAAGCCAACAGTCAAACACAGTGCCAATACCATACACGTTATGTAATAAAGACCCCAACAGACACACTAGGGTTCTCAATAAACTACCACAAATCTCACTTAAAACCAGTGCAGGTTCAACAGTATTTAGGAGCCACATTAAACCCCCAACCAGCACTTGGAAGCCCAAGTCCACAAAGGGTACAATCATTCCACAGCATATTACCACAAGTCCAGCCAAACCAACAGCACACAGTCAAATTTGTCATAAAACTGTTGGCCATGATGGCATCATGCATCGCCATTGTCCCCAATTCAAGACTAAACATGCAGACCTTACAACAGTGCCTTGCAAAACAATGGTCACAGGCACATGGTCAACTTCAAGATCTAGTGGTGATAGACCCCCAAACACACATCTCGCTTCAGTGGTGGAATTCCACAAATGTAAACAAAGGGCGGCCATTTCAGGACCCCGTGCCTCAAGCCATACTTTCAACAGATGCATCAATGATTGGATTGGGAGCACACCTCAACAATCACAACATTCAGGGACAATGGGACAACAAACACAAACAACTTCACATAAATCACTTAGAATTGCTAGCTAGCAGTAAAAGCCTTTCAACCTCTTCTCGTTCACAAACACATTCTCATCAAAATAGACAATATGACTACAATGTACTACCTGAACAAACAGGGAGGAACCCACTCATCACAACTTTGTCTTCTAGCACAAACAAATTGGCATTGGGCAATTCACAACATTCACCCTGTAGCACAGTACATTCCAGGGATTCACAATCAATTAGCAGACGGTCTCAGTCGGGATCATCAGCAAACACACGAGTGGGAAATTCACCCCCATGTACTTCACAAGTACTTTCGCCAATGGGGAACACCAGACACAGATCTATTCGCCATCAGACGGAAAGCAAAATGCCTAAACTTCGGATCCAGGTTCCCACACCCTCTATCCAAGGGCAATGCTCTATGGATCAACTGTTCAGGGATATTTGCTTATGCTTTTCCCCCTCTCCCGCTCATTCCATTTCTGGTCAACAAACTGCGTCAAAACAAACACAAACTCATACTTATAGTTCCAACGTGAGCACGTAAACCATGGTACACAACATTTAATTTAGACCTATCACTAGTACCACACATCAAGCTACCAAACAGGCCGGATCTGTTGACACAAAACAAATAACTGATCAGGTACCCCAATCCAGCAATACTCAATGTAGCAATCTGGCTCCTGAAGTCTTAGTTTGGATATCTACATCTTCCACCTGAATGTATGGAAGTAATTAAACAAGCAAGAAAACCCACTACCAGGCTATGCAAACAAATGGAAAAGGTTGGTCTTTTACTGCCAATCCAAACACATAACACCTCTTTCCGCATCCATACAAGACATTGTAGCTTACTTACTTCATCTACAAAAAGCAAATTTAGCTTTTTCATCCATTAAAATACATCTTGCAGCTATTTCAGCCTATTACAAAATATACAAAACAAGTCTCTATTTAGAGTCCCTGTCATCAAAACCTTCATGGAGGGACTAAAACGCATCATACCTCCAAAAACATCACCAGTGCCTTCATGGAATCTCAATATTGTACTCACACGGCTCATGGGTCCACCGTTTGAACCCATGCACTTGTGTCAGATTCAATATCTAACATGGAAAGTAGCATTCCTCGTTGCAATCACTTCATAACGAAGGGTTAGTGAAATACAATTATTCACTATTGAACAACCCTTTATATAAGTACTCAAACAGTCGTACTTCGCACAAACCCAAAGTTCCTACCTAAAGTAGTCTCACCGTTTCATATAAATCAAACATTGGAACTTCCAGTCTTCTTCCCACAGCCAGACTCCATAGCAGAAAGAGCACTACATACATTAGACATTAAAAGGGCTTTATTGTATTACATTGACAGGACAAAATCCTTTAGAAAAACTAAACAGTTATTTGCCACATTCCAAAAACCCTATGCTGTAATCCTATCTCAAAACAAGGAATAGCCAGATGGATAGTAAAGTGCATCCAAACCTGTTACCTAAAAGCAAAAAGACAGCTATTAGTAACACCAAAGGCACACTCCACCAGGAAGAAAGGAGCAACAATGGCATTCCTAGGGAATATACCAATGACCGAAATCTGTAAAGCAGCCACTTGGTCAACACCCTATACATTTACTAAGCATTACTGTGTAGATGTGATAGCAACACAACAAGCCACAGTAGGACAGGGTGTACTAAGAACACTATTTCAAACAACTTCAACTCGTACAGGCTGACCACCGCTTATTGGAGAAGAACTGCTTTGTAGTCTATGCATATTATGTGTATCTGCAGCTACACATGCCATTGAACGGAAAATGTCACTTACCCAGTGTACATCTGTTTGTGACATGTTCCGCTGCAGATTCACATGCGCCCTCCCTCCTCCCTGGGAGCCTGTAGCCGTTTGTTACACTTCAATTTGTACATATGTATAAATATCTCTTCCATTCCATTGCATGGACATCTTTCTTTACACTCTACCACTCCTACCTTACCCTCTGTGGGAAAACAATCTAAGATGGAGTCAATGCCCATGCGCAATGGAGCCGAAAAGGAGTCGAAAAGGAGTCACCACTCGGTCCAGTGACTCGAAAAGACTTCTTCTAAGAAAAACAACTTGTAACACTCCGAACCCAACACTAGATGGCAGGACCTGTGCATAGCATGTGAATCTGCAGCGGAACATGCCACGAACAAATGTACACTGGGTAAGTGACCTTTTCCATGTATATGTTCGATGGCATGTGTAGCTGCAGATACACATGCTATGCATTATTCCGCCATTGTAGGAAGTTGGCTCTGTATGCACTATTTCAAAGTAAGGAATAGTATGCACAGAGTCCAAGGGTTCCCCTTAGAGGTAAGATAGTGGCAAAAAGTGATAATACTAATGCTCTATTTTGTGGTAGTGTGGTCGAGCAGTAGGCTTATCCAAGGAGTAGTGTTAAGCATTTGTTGTACATACACACAGGCAATAAATGAGGAACACACACTCAGAGACAAATCCAGCCAATAGGTTTTGTTATAGAAAAATATATTTTCTTAGTTTATTTTAAGAACCACAGGTTCAAATTCTACATGTAAAATCTCATTTGAAAGGTATTGCAGGTAAGTACTTTAGGAACTTTGAATCATTACATTAGCATTTATACTTTTTACATAAAACACAAATAGCTGTTTTAAAAGTGGACACAGTGCAATTTTCACAGTTCCTGGGGCAGGTAAAGTAATGTTAGTTTTAACAGGTGTAGGAAGTTGGCTCTGTATGGGCTATTTCAAAGTAAGGAATAGCATGCACAGAGTCCAAGGGTTCCCCTTAGAGGTAAGATAGTGGCAAAAAGAGATAATACTAATGCTCTATTTTGTGGTAGTGTGGTCGAGCAGTAGGCTTATCCAAGGAGTAGTGTTAAGCATTTGTTGTACATACACATAGACAATAAATGAGGTACACACACTCAGAGACAAATCCAGCCAATAGGTTTTTGTATAGAAAAAATATATTTTCTTAGTTTATTTTAAGAACCACAGGTTCAAATTCTACATGTAATATCTCATTCGAAAGGTATTGCAGGTAAGTACTTTAGGAACTTCAAATCATCAAAATTGCATGTATACTTTTCAAGTTATTCACAAATAGCTGTTTTAAAAGTGGACACTTAGTGCAATTTTCACAGTTCCTAGGGGAGGTAAGTATTTGTTAGGTTAACCAGGTAAGTAAGACACTTACAGGGCTTAGTTCTTGGTCCAAGGTAGCCCACCGTTGGGGGTTCAGAGCAACCCCAAAGTCACCACACCAGCAGCTCAGGGCCGGTCAGGTGCAGAGTTCAAAGTGGTGCCCAAAACACATAGGCTAGAATGGAGAGAAGGGGGTGCCCCGGTTCCGGTCTGCTTGCAGGTAAGTACCCGCGTCTTCGGAGGGCAGACCAGGGGGGTTTTGTAGGGCACCGGGGGGGACACAAGTCCACACAGAAATTTCACCCTCAGCGGCTCGGGGCGGCCGGGTGCAGTGTAGAGACAAGCGTCGGGTTCGCAATGTTAGTCTATGAGGGATCTCGGGATCTCTTCAGCGCTGCAGGCAGGCAAGGGGGGGATTCCTCGGGGAAACCTCCACTTGGACAAGGGAGAGGGACTCCTGGGGGTCACTTCTCCAGTGAAAGTCCGGTCCTTCAGGTCCTGGGGGCTGCGGGTGCAGGGTCTCTCCCAGGCGTCGGGACTTTAGGTTCAAAGAGTCGCGGTCAGGGGAAGCCTCGGGATTCCCTCTGCAGGCGGCGCTGTGGGGGCTCAGGGGGGACAGGTTTTGGTACTCACAGTATCAGAGTAGTCCTGGGGTCCCGCCTGAGGTGTCGGATCTCCACCAGCCGAGTCGGGGTCGCCGGGTGCAGTGTTGCAAGTCTCACGCTTCTTGCGGGGAGCTTGCAGGGTTCTTTAAAGCTGCTGGAAACAAAGTTGCAGCTTTTCTTGGAGCAGGTCCGCTGTCCTTGGGAGTTTCTTGTCTTTTCGAAGCAGGGGCAGTCCTCAGAGGATGTCGAGGTCGCTGGTCCCTTTGGAAGGCGTCACTGGAGCAGGATCTTTGGAAGGCAGGAGACAGGCCGGTGAGTTTCTGGGGCCAAGGCAGTTGTCGTCTTCTGGTCTTCCGCTGCAGGGGTTTTCAGCTGGGCAGTCCTTCTTCTTGTAGTTGCAGGAATCTAATTTTCTAGGGTTCAGGGTAGCCCTTAAATACTAAATTTAAGGGCGTGTTTAGGTCTGGGGGGTTAGTAGCCAATGGCTACTAGCCCTGAGGGTGGGTACACCCTCTTTGTGCCTCCTCCCAAGGGGAGGGGGTCACAATCCTAACCCTATTGGGGGAATCCTCCATCTGCAAGATGGAGGATTTCTAAAAGTTAGTCACTTCAGCTCAGGACACCTTAGGGGCTGTCCTGACTGGCCAGTGACTCCTCCTTGTTTTTCTCATTATTTTCTCCGGCCTTGCCGCCAAAAGTGGGGCCTGGCCGGAGGGGGCGGGCAACTCCACTAGCTGGAGTGTCCTGCTGGGTTGGCACAAAGGAGGTGAGCCTTTGAGGCTCACCGCCAGGTGTGACAATTCCTGCCTGGGGGAGGTGTTAGCATCTCCACCCAGTGCAGGCTTTGTTACTGGCCTCAGAGTGACAAAGGCACTCTCCCCATGGGGCCAGCAACATGTCTCGGTTTGTGGCATGCTGCTAAAACTAGTCAGCCTACACAGATAGTCGGTTAAGTTTCAGGGGGCACCTCTAAGGTGCCCTCTGGGGTGTATTTTACAATAAAATGTACACTGGCATCAGTGTGCATTTATTGTGCTGAGAAGTTTGATACCAAACTTCCCAGTTTTCAGTGTAGCCATTATGGTGCTGTGGAGTTCGTGTTTGACAGACTCCCAGACCATATACTCTTATGGCTACCCTGCACTTACAATGTCTAAGGTTTTGTTTAGACACTGTAGGGGTACCATGCTCATGCACTGGTACCCTCACCTATGGTATAGTGCACCCTGCCTTAGGGCTGTAAGGCCTGCTAGAGGGGTGTCTTACCTATACTGCATAGGCAGTGAGAGGCTGGCATGGCACCCTGAGGGGAGTGCCATGTCGACTTACTCGTTTTGTCCTCACTAGCACACACAAGCTGGCAAGCAGTGTGTCTGTGCTGAGTGAGAGGTCTCCAGGGTGGCATAAGACATGCTGCAGCCCTTAGAGACCTTCCTTGGCATCAGGGCCCTTGGTACTAGAAGTACCAGTTACAAGGGACTTATCTGGATGCCAGGGTCTGCCAATTGTGGATACAAAAGTACAGGTTAGGGAAAGAACACTGGTGCTGGGGCCTGGTTAGCAGGCCTCAGCACACTTTCAATTGTAAACATAGCATCAGCAAAGGCAAAAAGTCAGGGGGCAACCATGCCAAGGAGGCATTTCCTTACACAACCCCCCCCCCAAACGAAAGAGGATGAGACTAACCTTTCCCAAGAGAGTCTTCATTTTCTAAGTGGAAGAACCTGGAAAGGCCATCTGCATTGGCATGGGCAGTCCCAGGTCTGTGTTCCACTATTAAGTCCATTCCCTGTAGGGAGATGGACCACCTCAACAGTTTAGGGTTTTCACCTTTCATTTGCATCAGCCATTTGAGAGGTCTGTGGTCAGTTTGAACTAGGAAGTGAGTCCCAAAGAGGTATGGTCTCAGCTTCTTCAGGGACCAAACCACAGCAAAGGCCTCCCTCTCAATGGCACTCCAACGCTGCTCCCTGGGGAGTAACCTCCTGCTAATGAAAGCAACAGGCTGGTCAAGGCCATCATCATTTGTTTGGGACAAAACTGCCCCTATCCCATGTTCAGAGGCATCAGTCTGCACAATGAACTGCTTAGAATAATCTGGAGCTTTTAGAACTGGTGCTGAGCACATTGCTTGTTTCAGGGTGTCAAAGGCCTGTTGGCATTCCACAGTCCAGTTCACTTTCTTGGGCATTTTCTTGGAGGTGAGTTCAGTGAGGGCTGTCACAATGGATCCATATCCCTTCACAAACCTCCTGTAATACCCAGTCAAGCCAAGGAATGCCCTGACTTGAGTCTGGGTTTTTGGAGCTACCCAGTCCAGAATAGTCTGGATCTTGGGTTGGAGTGGCTGAACTTGGCCTCCACCTACAAGGTGTCCCAAGTAAACCACAGTTCCCTGCCCTATCTGGCATTTGGATGCCTTGATAGAGAGGCCTGCAGATTGCAGAGCCTTCAAAACCTTCTTCAGGTGGACCAGGTGATCCTGCCAGGTGGAGCTAAAGACAGCAATATCATCAAGATAAGCTGTGCTAAAGGACTCCAAGCCAGCAAGGACTTGATTCACCAACCTTTGGAAGGTGGCAGGGGCATTCTTTAAACCAAAGGGCATAACAGTAAACTGATAATGCCCATCAGGTGTGGAGAATGCTGTTTTCTCTTTTGCTCCAGGTGCCATTTTTATTTGCCAGTACCCTGCTGTCAAGTCAAAGGTACTTAAGAATTTGGCAGCACCTAATTTGTCTATGAGCTCATCAGCTCTAGGAATTGGATGAGCATCTGTCTTGGTGACAGAGTTGAGCCCTCTGTAGTCCACACAAAACCTCATCTCTTTCTTTCCATCTTTGGTGTGAGGTTTGGGGACTAAGACCACTGGGCTAGCCCAGGGGCTGTCAGAGCGCTCAATTACTCCCAATTCCAGCATCTTGTGGACTTCCACCTTGATGCTTTCTTTAACATGGTCAGATTGTCTAAAGATTTTGTTCTTGACAGGCATGCTGTCTCCTGTGTCCACATCATGGGTACACAGGTGTGTCTGACCAGGGGTTAAGGAGAAGAGTTCAGGAAACTGTTGTAGGACTCTCCTACAATCAGCTTGCTGTTGGCCAGAGAGGGTGTCTGAGTAGATCACTCCATCTACTGTGCCATCTTTTGGGTCTGATGACAGAAGATCAGGGAGAGGTTCACTCTCTGCCTCCTGATCCTCATCTGTTACCATCAACAGATTGACATCAGCCCGGTCATGGAAGAGCTTAAGGCGGTTCACATGGATCACCCTCTTGGGGCTCCTGCTTGTGCCCAGGTCCACCAGGTAGGTGACCTGACTCTTCCTTTCTAGCACTGGGTAAGGGCCACTCCATTTGTCCTGGAGTGCCCTGGGAGCCACAGGCTCCAGAACCCAGACTTTCTGCCCTGGTTGGAACTCAACCAGTGCAGCCTTTTGGTCATACCAAAACTTCTGGAGCTGTTGGCTGGCCTCAAGGTTTTTGGTTGCCTTTTCCATGTACTCTGCCATTCTAGAGCGAAGGCCAAGTACATAGTCCACTATGTCCTGTTTAGGCTCATGGAGAGGTCTCTCCCAGCCTTCTTTAACAAGGGCAAGTGGTCCCCTTACAGGATGACCAAACAGAAGTTCAAAGGGTGAGAATCCTACTCCCTTCTGTGGCACCTCTCTGTAAGCGAAAAGCAGACATGGCAAGAGGACATCCCATCTCCTTTTGAGTTTTTCTGGGAGCCCCATGATCATGCCTTTTAATGTCTTGTTGAATCTCTCAACCAAGCCATTAGTTTGTGGATGGTATGGTGTAGTGAATTTATAAGTCACCCCACACTCATTCCACATGTGCTTTAGGTATGCTGACATGAAGTTGGTACCTCTGTCAGACACCACCTCCTTAGGGAAACCCTCTCTGGTAAAGATACCAATGAGGGCCTTGGCTACTGCAGGGGCAGTAGTCGACCTAAGGGGAATAGCTTCAGGATACCTGGTAGCATGATCCACTACTACCAGGATATACATATTTCCTGAGGCTGTGGGAGGTTCCAGTGGACCAACTATGTCCACACCCACTCTTTCAAAGGGAACCCCCACCACTGGAAGTGGAATGAGGGGGGCCTTTGGATGTCCACCTGTCTTACCACTGGCTTGACAGGTGGGGCAGGAGAGGCAAAACTCCTTAACCATGTTGGACATATTGGGCCAGTAGAAGTGGTTGACTAACCTCTCCCACGTCTTGGTTTGTCCCAAATGTCCAGCAAGGCGAATGTCATGGGCCAATGTTAGGATGAACTTCCTGAACAGCTGAGGCACTACCACTCTCCTAGTGGCACCAGGTTTGGGGTCTCTGGCCTCAGTGTACAGGAGTCCATCTTCCCAATAGACCCTATGCGTTCCATTTTTCTTGCCTTTGGACTCTTCAGCAGCTTGCTGCCTAAGGCCTTCAAGAGAGGGACAGGTTTCTTGTCCCTTACACAGCTCCTCCCTTGAGGGTCCCCCTGGGCCTAAGAGCTCAACCTGATAAGGTTCAAGCTCCAAAGGCTCAGTTCCCTCAGAGGGCAGAACTTCTTCCTGAGAAGAGAGGTTCCCTTTCTTTTGCTGTGTTGTAGTTGGTTTCCCAACTGACTTTCCTGTTCTCTTGGTAGGCTGGGCCATCCTTCCAGACTCCAGCTCTACTTGTTCACCCTGTGCCTTGCATTGTGCTCTTGTTTTCACACACACCAGTTCAGGGATACCCAGCATTGCTGCATGGGTTTTTAGTTCTACCTCAGCCCATGCTGAGGACTCCAGGTCATTTCCAAGCAGACAGTCCACTGGGATATTTGAGGAGACCACCACCCGTTTCAGGCCATTGACCCCTCCCCATTCTAAAGTAACCATTGCCATGGGATGTACTTTTCTCTGATTGTCAGCGTTGGTGACTGTGTAAGTTTTTCCAGTCAGGTATTGGCCAGGGGAAACCAGTTTCTCTGTCACCATGGTGACACTGGCACCTGTATCCCTCAGGCCCTCTATTCTAGTCCCATTAATTAAGAGTTGCTGTCTGTATTTTTGCATGTTAGGCGGCCAGACAGCTAGTGTGGCTAAATCCACTCCACCCTCAGAAACTAGAATAGCTTCAGTGTGGACCCTGATTTGCTCTGGGCACACTGTTGATCCCACTTGGAGACTAGCCATACCAGTGTTACCTGGATGGGAGTTTGGAGTGGAACCTTTCTTGGGACAGGCCTTGTCTCCAGTTTGGTGTCCATGCTGTTTACAGCTATGACACCAGGCCTTTTTGGGATCAAAGTTTTTACCCTTGTACCCATTGTTTTGTGAAGAGGCTCTGGGCCCACCCTCCTGTGCAGGTTTTTGGGGGCCTGTAGAAGACTCTTTACTATTTTTAGTTTTGGCTGTCTCATCACCCTTCCCCTGGGGAGTCTTTGTGACCCCTTTCTTTTGGTCACCCCCTGTTGAAGTCTTGGACACCCTTGTCTTGACCCAATGGTCCACCTTCTTTCCCAATTCTTGGGGAGAAATTGGTCCTAGGTCTACCAGATGCTGATGCAGTTTATCATTGAAACAATTACTTAACAGGTGTTCTTTCACAAATAAATTGTACAGCCCATCATAATTACTTACACCACTGCCTTGAATCCAACCATCTAGTGTTTTCACTGAGTAGTCAACAAAGTCAACCCAGGTCTGGCTCGAGGATTTTTTAGCCCCCCTGAATCTAATCCTGTACTCCTCAGTGGAGAATCCAAAGCCCTCAATCAGGGTACCCTTCATGAGGTCATAAGATTCTGCATCTTTTCCAGAGAGTGTGAGGAGTCTATCCCTACACTTTCCAGTGAACATTTCCCAAAGGAGAGCACCCCAGTGAGATCTGTTCACTTTTCTGGTTACACAAGCCCTCTCAAAAGCTGTGAACCACTTGGTGATGTCATCACCATCTTCAAATTTTGTCACAATCCCTTTGGGGATTTTTAACATGTCAGGAGAATCTCTGACCCTATTTATATTGCTGCCACCATTGATGGGTCCTAGGCCCATCTCTTGTCTTTCCCTTTCTATGGCTAGGAGCTGTCTCTCTAAAGCCAATCTTTTGGCCATCCTGGCTAACAGGAGGTCATCTTCACTGAGAGCATCCTCAGTGATTTCAGAAATGTGGGACCCTCCTGTGAGGGACTCACTATTTCTGACTAACACAGTTGGAGACAGGACTTGAGGGGTCCTGTTCTCCCTATTTAGGACTGGAGGAGGGACATTGGCCTCCAAGTCACTAATTTCTTCCTCTGTGATGTCATCATCAGAGGGGTTGGCTTTTTCAAACTCTGCCAACAGCTCCTGGAGCTGAATTTTGGTAGGTCTGGAGCCAATGGTTATTTTTTTGATATTACAGAGAGACCTTAGCTCCCTCATCTTAAGATGGAGGTAAGGTGTGGTGTCGAGTTCCACCACATTCATCTCTGTATCAGACATTATTTTGCTAAAAGTTGGAAGACTTTTTAAAGAATCTAAAACTGTTTCTAGAATCTAATTTCAAACCTTTAACAAACTTTTAAACTCTAAAAGACAATGCTAAACAGGGACTTAACACACAAGGCCCTAGCAGGACTTTTAAGAATTTGGAAAAATTTCAAATTGCAAAAATGAATTTCTAATGACAATTTTGGAATTTGTCGTGTGATCAGGTATTGGCTGAGTAGTCCAGCAAATGCAAAGTCTTGTACCCCACCGCTGATCCACCAATGTAGGAAGTTGGCTCTGTATGGGCTATTTCAAAGTAAGGAATAGCATGCACAGAGTCCAAGGGTTCCCCTTAGAGGTAAGATAGTGGCAAAAAGAGATAATACTAATGCTCTATTTTGTGGTAGTGTGGTCGAGCAGTAGGCTTATCCAAGGAGTAGTGTTAAGCATTTGTTGTACATACACATAGACAATAAATGAGGTACACACACTCAGAGACAAATCCAGCCAATAGGTTTTTATATAGAAAAATATCTTTTCTTAGTTTATTGTAAGAACCACAGGTTCAAATTCTACATGTAATATCTCATTCGAAAGGTATTGCAGGTAAGTACTTTAGGAACTTCAAATCATCAAAATTGCATGTATACTTTTCAAGTTATTCACAAATAGCTGTTTTAAAAGTGGACACTTAGTGCAATTTTCACAGTTCCTAGGGGAGGTAAGTATTTGTTAGGTTAACCAGGTAAGTAAGACACTTACAGGGCTTAGTTCTTGGTCCAAGGTAGCCCACCGTTGGGGGTTCAGAGCAACCCCAAAGTCACCACACCAGCAGCTCAGGGCCGGTCAGGTGCAGAGTTCAAAGTGGTGCCCAAAACACATAGGCTAGAATGGAGAGAAGGGGGTGCCCCGGTTCCGGTCTGCTTGCAGGTAAGTACCCGCGTCTTCGGAGGGCAGACCAGGGGGGTTTTGTAGGGCACCGGGGGGGACACAAGTCCACACAGAAATTTCACCCTCAGCGGCTCGGGGGCGGCCGGGTGCAGTGTAGAGACAAGCGTCGGGTTCGCAATGTTAGTCTATGAGGGATCTCGGGATCTCGGGATCTCTTCAGCGCTGCAGGCAGGCAAGGGGGGGATTCCTCGGGGAAACCTCCACTTGGACAAGGGAGAGGGACTCCTGGGGGTCACTTCTCCAGTGAAAGTCCGGTCCTTCAGGTCCTGGGGGCTGCGGGTGCAGGGTCTCTCCCAGGCGTCGGGACTTTAGGTTCAAAGAGTCGCGGTCAGGGGAAGCCTCGGGATTCCCTCTGCAGGCGGCGCTGTGGGGGCTCAGGGGGGACAGGTTTTGGTACTCACAGTATCAGAGTAGTCCTGGGGTCCCGCCTGAGGTGTCGGATCTCCACCAGCCGAGTCGGGGTCGCCGGGTGCAGTGTTGCAAGTCTCACGCTTCTTGCGGGGAGCTTGCAGGGTTCTTTAAAGCTGCTGGAAACAAAGTTGCAGCTTTTCTTGGAGCAGGTCCGCTGTCCTCGGGAGTTTCTTGTCTTTTCGAAGCAGGGGCAGTCCTCAGAGGATGTCGAGGTCGCTGGTCCCTTTGGAAGGCGTCACTGGAGCAGGATCTTTGGAAGGCAGGAGACAGGCCGGTGAGTTTCTGGAGCCAAGGCAGTTGTCGTCTTCTGGTCTTCCGCTGCAGGGGTTTTCAGCTGGGCAGTCCTTCTTCTTGTAGTTGCAGGAATCTAATTTTCTAGGGTTCAGGGTAGCCCTTAAATACTAAATTTAAGGGCGTGTTTAGGTCTGGGGGGTTAGTAGCCAATGGCTACTAGCCCTGAGGGTGGGTACACCCTCTTTGTGCCTCCTCCCAAGGGGAGGGGGTCACAATCCTAACCCTATTGGGGGAATCCTCCATCTGCAAGATGGAGGATTTCTAAAAGTTAGAGTCACTTCAGCTCAGGACACCTTAGGGGCTGTCCTGACTGGCCAGTGACTCCTCCTTGTTTTTCTCATTATTTTCTCCGGCCTTGCCGCCAAAAGTGGGGCCTGGCCGGAGGGGGCGGGCAACTCCACTAGCTGGAGTGTCCTGCTGGGTTGGCACAAAGGAGGTGAGCCTTTGAGGCTCACCGCCAGGTGTGACAATTCCTGCCTGGGGGAGGTGTTAGCATCTCCACCCAGTGCAGGCTTTGTTACTGGCCTCAGAGTGACAAAGGCACTCTCCCCATGGGGCCAGCAACATGTCTCGGTTTGTGGCATGCTGCTAAAACTAGTCAGCCTACACAGATAGTCGGTTAAGTTTCAGGGGGCACCTCTAAGGTGCCCTCTGGGGTGTATTTTGTACACTGGCATCAGTGTGCATTTATTGTGCTGAGAAGTTTGATACCAAACTTCCCAGTTTTCAGTGTAGCCATTATGGTGCTGTGGAGTTCGTGTTTGACAGACTCCCAGACCATATACTCTTATGGCTACCCTGCACTTACAATGTCTAAGGTTTTGTTTAGACACTGTAGGGGTACCATGCTCATGCACTGGTACCCTCACCTATGGTATAGTGCACCCTGCCTTAGGGCTGTAAGGCCTGCTAGAGGGGTGTCTTACCTATACTGCATAGGCAGTGAGAGGCTGGCATGGCACCCTGAGGGGAGTGCCATGTCGACTTACTCGTTTTGTCCTCACTAGCACACACAAGCTGGCAAGCAGTGTGTCTGTGCTGAGTGAGAGGTCTCCAGGGTGGCATAAGACATGCTGCAGCCCTTAGAGACCTTCCTTGGCATCAGGGCCCTTGGTACTAGAAGTACCAGTTACAAGGGACTTATCTGGATGCCAGGGTCTGCCAATTGTGGATACAAAAGTACAGGTTAGGGAAAGAACACTGGTGCTGGGGCCTGGTTAGCAGGCCTCAGCACACTTTCAATTGTAAACATAGCATCAGCAAAGGCAAAAAGTCAGGGGGCAACCATGCCAAGGAGGCATTTCCTTACAACAGGTAAGTAAGTCACTTACAGGTTTCAGTTTTGGGTCCAAGGTAGCCCACCGTTGGGGGTTCAGAGCAACCCCAAAGTTATCACACCAGCAGCTCAGGGCCGGTCAGGTGCAGAGGTCAAAGAGGTGCCCAAACCACATAGGCTACAATGGAGAGAAGGGGGTGCCCCGGTTCCAGTCTGCCAGCAGGTAAGTACCCGCGTCTTCGGAGGGCAGACCAGGGGGGTTTTGTAGGGCACAGGGGGGACACGAGTCAGCACAAAAAGTACACCCTCAGCAGCGCAGGGGCGGCCGGGTGCAGTGTGGGAACAAGCGTCGGGTTTCCAATAGTTTCCTATGGGAGACCAAGGGGTATCTTCAGCGATGCAGGCAAGGGGGGGGGGGCTCCTCTGGGTAGCCACCACCTGGGCAAGGGAGAGGGCCTCCTGGGGGTCACTCCTGCACCGGAGTTCCGTTCCTTCAGGTGCTGGGGGCTGCGGGTGCAGGGTCTTTTCCAGCCGTCGGGAAATGGAGTTCAGGCAGTCGCGGTCAGGGGGAGCCTCGGGATTCCCTCTGCAGGCGTTGCTGTAGGGGCTCAGGGGGGACAACTTTGGTTACTCAGTGTAGGAAGTTGGCTCTGTATGTGCTATTTCAAAGTAAGGAATAGCATGCACAGAGTCCAAGGGTTCCCCTTAGAGGTAAAATAGTGGTAAAAATAGATAATACTAATGCTCTATTTTGTGGTAGTGTCGTCGAGCAGTAGGCTTATCCAAGGAGTAGTGTTAAGCATTTGTTGTACATACACATAGACAATAAATGAGGTACACACACTCAGAGACAAATCCAGCCAATAGGTTTTGTATAGAAAAAAATATCTTTTCTCAGTTTATTTTAAGAACCACAGGTTCAAATTCTACATGTAATATCTCATTCGAAAGGTATTGCAGGTAAGTACTTTAGGAACTTCAAATCATAAAAATTGCATGTATACTTTTCAAGTTATTGACAACTAGCTGTTTTAAAAGTGGACACTTAGTGCAATTTTCACCGTTCCTGGGGGAGGTAAGTTTTTGTTAGTTTTACCAGGTAAGTAAGACACTTACAGGGTTCAGTTCTTGGTCCAAGGTAGCCCACCGTTGGGGGTTCAGAGCAACCCCAAAGTCACCACACCAGCAGCTCAGGGCCGGTCAGGTGCAGAGTTCCAAGTGGTGCCCAAAACGCATAGGCTAGAATGGAGAGAAGGGGGTGCCCCGGTTCCGGTCTGCTTGCAGGTAAGTACCCGCGTCTTCGGAGGGCAGACCAGGGGGGGTTTTGTAGGGCACCGGGGGGGACACAAGCCCACACTGAAATTTCACCCTCAGCAGCGCGGGGGCGGCCGGGTGCAGTGTAGAAACAAGCGTCGGGTTTGCAATGTTAGTCTATGAGAGATCAACGGATCTCTTCAGCGCTGCAGGCAGGCAAGGGGGGGGTTCCTCGGGGAAACCTCCACTTGGGCAAGGGAGAGGGACTCCTGGGGGTCACTTCTCCAGTGAAAGTCCGGTCCTTCAGGTCCTGGGGGCTGCGGGTGCAGGGTCTCTCCCAGGCGTCGGGACTTTGGATTCAAAGAGTCGCGGTCAGGGGAAGCCTCGGGATTCCCTCTGCAGGCGGCGCTGTGGGGGCTCAGGGGGGACAGGTTTTGGTACTCACAGTATCAGAGTAGTCCTGGGGTCCCTCCTGAGGTGTTGGATCTCCACCAGCCGAGTCGGGGTCGCCAGGTGCAGTGTTGCAAGTCTCACGCTTCTTGCGGGGAGCTTGCAGGGTTCTTTCAAGGCTGCTGGAAACAAAGTTGCAGCCTTTCTTGGAGCAGGTCCGCTGTCCTCGGGAGTTTCTTGTCTTTTCGAAGCAGGGGCAGTCCTCAGAGGATGTCGAGGTCGCTGGTCCCTTTGGAAGGCGTCGCTGGAGCAGGATCTTTGGAAGGCAGGAGACAGGCCGGTGAGTTTCTGGAGCCAAGGCAGTTGTCGTCTTCTGGTCTTCCTCTGCAGGGGTTTTCAGCTAGGCAGTCCTTCTTCTTGTAGTTGCAGGAATCTAATTTTCTAGGGTTCAGGGTAGCCCTTAAATACTAAATTTACGGGCGTGTTTAGGTCTGGGGGGTTAGTAGCCAATGGCTACTAGCCCTGAGGGTGGGTACACCCTCTTTGTGCCTCCTCCCAAGGGGAGGGGGACACAATCCTAACCCTATTGGGGGAATCCTCCATCTGCAAGATGGAGGATTTCTAAAAGTCAGAGTCACCTCAGCTCAGGACACCTTAGGGGCTGTCCTGACTGGCCAGTGACTCCTCCTTGTTGCTTTCTTTGTTCCCTCCAGCCTTGCCGCCAAAAGTGGGGGCCGTGGCCGGAGGGGGCGGGCAACTCCACTAAGCTGGAGTGCCCTGCTGGGCTGTGACAAAGGGGTGAGCCTTTGAGGCTCACCGCCAGGTGTCACAGCTCCTGCCTGGGGGAGGTGTTAGCATCTCCACCCAGTGCAGGCTTTGTTACTGGCCTCAGAGTGACAAAGGCACTCTCCCCATGGGGCCAGCAACATGTCTCTGGTGTGGCAGGCTGCTGGAACTAGTCAGCCTACACAGATAGTCGGTTAAGTTTCAGGGGGCACCTCTAAGGTGCCCTCTGTGGTGTATTTTACAATAAAATGTACACTGGCATCAGTGTGCATTTATTGTGCTGAGAAGTTTGATACCAAACTTCCCAGTTTTCAGTGTAGCCATTATGGTGCTGTGGAGTTCGTGTTTGACAGACTCCCAGACCATATACTCTTATGGCTACCCTGCACTTACAATGTCTAAGGTTTTGTTTAGACACTGTAGGGGTACCATGCTCATGCACTGGTACCCTCACCTATGGTATAGTGCACCCTGCCTTAGGGCTGTAAGGCCTGCTAGAGGGGTGTCTTACCTATACTGCATAGGCAGTGAGAGGCTGGCATGGCACCCTGAGGGGAGTGCCATGTCGACTTACTCGTTTTGTCCTCACTAGCACACACAAGCTGGCAAGCAGTGTGTCTGTGCTGAGTGAGAGGTCTCCAGGGTGGCATAAGACATGCTGCAGCCCTTAGAGACCTTCCTTGGCATCAGGGCCCTTGGTACTAGAAGTACCAGTTACAAGGGACCTATCTGGATGCCAGGGTCTGCCAATTGTGGATACAAAAGTACAGGTTAGGGAAAGAACACTGGTGCTGGGGCCTGGTTAGCAGGCCTCAGCACACTTTCAATTGTAAACATAGCATCAGCAAAGGCAAAAAGTCAGGGGGCAACCATGCCAAGGAGGCATTTCCTTACACAACCCCCCCCCCCCAAACGAAAGAGGATGAGACTAACCTTTCCCAAGAGAGTCTTCATTTTCTAAGTGGAAGAACCTGGAAAGGCCATCTGCATTGGCATGGGCAGTCCCAGGTCTGTGTTCCACTATAAAGTCCATTCCCTGTAGGGAGATGGACCACCTCAACAGTTTAGGATTTTCACCTTTCATTTGCATCAGCCATTTGAGAGGTCTGTGGTCAGTTTGAACTAGGAAGTGAGTCCCAAAGAGGTATGGTCTCCGCTTCTTCAGGGACCAAACCACAGCAAAGGCCTCCCTCTCAATGGCACTCCAACGCTGCTCCATGGGGAGTAACCTCCTGCTAATGAAAGCAACAGGCTGGTCAAGGCCATCATCATTTGTTTGGGACAAAACTGCCCCTATCCCATGTTCAGAGGCATCAGTCTGCACAATGAACTGCTTAGAATAATCTGGAGCTTTTAGAACTGGTGCTGAGCACATTGCCTGTTTCAGGGTGTCAAAGGCCTGTTGGCATTCCACAGTCCAGTTCACTTTCTTGGGCATTTTCTTGGAGGTGAGTTCAGTGAGGGCTGTCACAATGGATCCATATCCCTTCACAAACCTCCTGTAATACCCAGTCAAGCCAAGGAATGCCCTGACTTGAGTCTGGGTTTTTGGAGCTACCCAGTCCAGAATAGTCTGGATCTTGGGTTGGAGTGGCTGAACTTGGCCTCCACCTACAAGGTGGCCCAAGTAAACCACAGTTCCCTGCCCTATCTGGCATTTGGATGCCTTGATAGAGAGGCCTGCAGATTGCAGAGCCTTCAAAACCTTCTTCAGGTGGACCAGGTGATCCTGCCAGGTGGAACTAAAGACAGCAATATCATCAAGATAAGCTGTGCTAAAGGACTCCAAGCCAGCAAGGACTTGATTCACCAACCTTTGGAAGGTGGCAGGGGCATTCTTTAAACCAAAGGGCATAACAGTAAACTGATAATGCCCATCAGGTGTGGAGAATGCTGTTTTCTCTTTTGCTCCAGGTGCCATTTTTATTTGCCAGTACCCTGCTGTCAAGTCAAAGGTACTTAAGAATTTGGCAGCACCTAATTTGTCTATGAGCTCATCAGCTCTAGGAATTGGATGAGCATCTGTCTTGGTGACAGAATTGAGCCCTCTGTAGTCCACACAAAACCTCATCTCTTTCTTTCCATCTTTGGTGTGAGGTTTGGGGACTAAGACCACTGGGCTAGCCCAGGGGCTGTCAGAGCGCTCAATTACTCCCAATTCCAGCATCTTGTGGACTTCCACCTTGATGCTTTCCTTAACATGGTCAGACTGTCTAAAGATTTTGTTTTTGACAGGCATGCTGTCTCCTGTGTCCACATCATGGGTACACAGGTGTGTCTGACCAGGGGTTAAGGAGAAGAGTTCAGGAAACTGTTGTAGGACTCTCCTACAATCAGCTTGCTGTTGGCCAGAGAGGGTGTCTGAGTAGATCACTCCATCTACTGTGCCATCTTTTGGGTCTGATGACAGAAGATCAGGGAGAGGTTCACTCTCTGCCTCCTGATCCTCATCTGTTACCATCAACAGATTCACATCAGCCCTGTCATGGAAGAGCTTAAGGCGGTTCACATGGATCACCCTCTTGGGGCTCCTGCTTGTGCCCAGGTCCACCAGGTAGGTGACCTGACTCTTCCTTTCTAGCACTGGGTAAGGGCCACTCCATTTGTCCTGGAGTGCCCTGGGAGCCACAGGCTCCAGAACCCAGACTTTCTGCCCTGGTTGGAACTCAACCAGTGCAGCCTTTTGGTCATACCAAAACTTCTGGAGCTGTTGGCTGGCCTCAAGGTTTTTGGTTGCCTTTTCCATGTACTCTGCCATTCTAGAGCGAAGGCCAAGTACATAGTACACTATGTCTTGTTTAGGCTCATGGAGAGGTCTCTCCCAGCCTTCTTTAACAAGAGCAAGTGGTCCTCTTACAGGATGACCAAACAGAAGTTCAAAGGGTGAGAATCCTACTCCCTTCTGTGGCACCTCTCTGTAAGCGAAAAGCAGACATGGCAAGAGGACATCCCATCTCCTTTTGAGTTTTTCTGGGAGCCCCATGATCATGCCCTTTAATGTCTTGTTGAATCTCTCAACTAAGCCATTAGTTTGTGGATGGTAAGGTGTAGTGAATTTATAAGTCACTCCACACTCATTCCACATGTGCTTTAGGTATGCTGACATGAAGTTGGTACCTCTGTCAGACACCACCTCCTTAGGGAAACCCACTCTGGTAAAGATACCAATGAGGGCCTTGGCTACTGCAGGGGCAGTAGTCGACCTAAGGGGAATAGCTTCAGGATACCTGGTAGCATGATCCACTACTACCAGGATATACATATTTCCTGAGGCTGTGGGAGGTTCCAGTGGACCAACTATGTCCACACCCACTCTTTCAAAGGGGACCCCCACCACTGGAAGTGGAATGAGGGGGGCCTTTGGGTGCCCACCTGTCTTACCACTGGCTTGACAGGTGGGGCAGGAGAGGCAAAACTCCTTAACCATGTTGGACATATTGGGCCAGTAGAAGTGGTTGACTAACCTCTCCCACGTCTTGGTTTGTCCCAAATGTCCAGCAAGGGGAATGTCATGGGCCAATGTTAGGATGAACTCTCTGAACAGCTGAGGCACTACCACTCTCCTAGTGGCACCAGGTTTGGGGTCTCTGGCCTCAGTGTACAGAAGTCCATCTTCCCAATAGACCCTATGTGTTCCATTTTTCTTGCCTTTGGACTCTTCAGCAGCTTGCTGCCTAAAGCCCTCAAGAGAGGGACAGGTTTCTTGTCCCTTACACAGCTCCTCCCTTGAGGGTCCCCCTGGGCCTAAGAGCTCAACCTGATAAGGTTCAAGCCCCAAAGGCTCAGTTCCCTCAGAGGGCAGAACTTCTTCCTGAGAAGAGGTTCCCTTTCTTTTGCTGTGTTGCAGTTGGTTTCCCAACTGACTTTCCTGTTCTCTTGGTAGGCTGGGCCATTCTTCCAGACTCCAGCTCTACTTGTTCACCCTGTGCCTTGCATTGTGCTCTTGTTTTCACACACACCAGTTCAGGGATACCCAGCATTGCTGCATGGGTTTTTAGTTCTACCTCAGCCCATGCTGAGGACTCCAGGTCATTTCCAAGCAGACAGTCCACTGGGATATTTGAGGAGACCACCACCTGTTTCAGGCCATTGACCCCTCCCCATTCTAAAGTAACCATTGCCATGGGATGTACTTTTCTCTGATTGTCAGCGTTGGTGACTGTGTAAGTTTTTCCAGTCCGGTATTGGCCAGGGGAAACCAGTTTCTCTGTCACCATGGTGACACTGGCACCTGTATCCCTCAGGCCCTCTATTCTAGTCCCATTAATTAAGAGTTGCTGTCTGTATTTTTGCATGTTAGGCGGCCAGACAGCTAGTGTGGCTAAATCCACCCCACCCTCAGAAACTAGAGTAGCTTCAGTGTGGACCCTGATTTGCTCTGGGCACACTGTTGATCCCACTTGGAGACTAGCCATACCAGTGTTACCTGGATGGGAGTTTGGAGTGGAACCTTTCTTGGGACAGGCCTTGTCTCCAGTTTGGTGTCCATGCTGTTTACAGCTATGACACCAGGCCTTTTTGGGATCAAAGTTTTTACCCTTGTACCCATTGTTTTGTGAAGAGGCTCTGGGCCCACCCTCCTGTGCAGGTTTTTGGGGGCCTGTAGAAGACTCTTTACTATTTTTAGTTTTGGTTGTCTCATCACCCTTCCCCTGGGGAGTCTTTGTGACCCCTTTCTTTTGGTCACCCCCCTGTTGAAGTCTTGGACACCCTTGTCTTGACCCAATGGTCCGCCTTCTTTCCCAATTCTTGGGGAGAAATTGGTCCTAGGTCTACCAGATGCTGATGCAGTTTATCATTGAAACAATTACTTAATAGGTGTTCTTTCACAAATAAATTGTACAGCCCATCATAATTACTTACACCACTGCCTTGAATCCAACCATCTAGTGTTTTCACTGAGTAGTCTGCAAAGTCAACCCAGGTCTGGCTCGAGGATTTTTGAGCCCCCCTGAATCTAATCCTATACTCCTCAGTGGAGAATCCAAAGCCCTCAATCAGGGTACCCTTCATGAGGTCATAAGATTCTGCATCTTGTCCAGAGAGTGTGAGGAGTCTATCCCTACACTTTCCTGTGAACATTTCCCAAAGGAGAGCACCCCAGTGAGATCTGTTCACTTTTCTGGTTACACAAGCCCT
Organism: Pleurodeles waltl; assembly: GCF_031143425.1. Classification (NCBI taxonomy): domain Eukaryota; kingdom Metazoa; phylum Chordata; class Amphibia; order Caudata; family Salamandridae; genus Pleurodeles; species Pleurodeles waltl. The sequence continues at coordinate 2,000,001,348 of NC_090440.1, forward strand.
CTCAAAAGCTGTGAACCATTTGGTGATGTCATCACCATCTTCATATTTAGTTACAATCCCTTTGGGGATTTTCAACATGTCAGGAGAATCTCTGACCCTATTTATGTTGCTGCCACCATTGATGGGTCCTAGGCCCATCTCTTGTCTTTCCCTCTCTATGGCTAGGATCTGTCTTTCCAAAGCCAATCTTTTGGCCATCCTGGCTAACTGGATGTCCTCTTCACTGGAGTTATCCTCAGTGATTTCAGAGGTGTTGGTCTCTCCTGTGAGGGAACCAGCATCTCTGACTATTATTTTTGGTGTCAGGGTTTGAGAGACCCTGTTCTCCCTAGATAGGACTGGTAGGGGGGAATTTTCCTCCAAGTCACTATCCTCTTCCTCTGAGTTGCCACCCTCAGAGGGGTTGGCCTTTTCAAACTCTGCCAAAAGCTCCTGGAGCTGTATTTTGGTAGGTTTGGGGCCCATTGTTATTTTCTTTATTTTAGAGTGACCTTAGCTCCCTCATCTTAAGATGGAGGTAAGGTGTGGTGTCGAGTTCCACCACAGTCACATCTGTGCTAGACATTTTGCTTCTAAAAGTTGGAATACTTTTTAAGAATCTACAACTGGTTATAGAATCTAATTCAAACTTTTACAAACTTTTAAACTCTAAAAGAAATGCTAAACAGGATCTAACACAAGGCCCTAGCAGGTCTTTTAAGAATTTAGAAAACTTTTCAAATTGCAAAAATCAATTTCTAATGACAATTTTGGAATTTGTCGTGTGATCAGGTATTGGCTGAGTAGTCCAGCAAATGCAAAGTCTTGTACCCCACCGCTGATCCACCAATGTAGGAAGTTGGCTCTGTATGTGCTATTTCAAAGTAAGGAATAGCATGCACAGAGTCCAAGGGTTCCCCTTAGAGGTAAAATAGTGGTAAAAATAGATAATACTAATGCTCTATTTTGTGGTAGTGTGGTCGAGCAGTAGGCTTATCCAAGGAGTAGTGTTAAGCATTTGTTGTACATACACATAGACAATAAATGAGGTACACACACTCAGAGACAAATCCAGCCAATAGGTTTTGTATAGAAAAAAATATTTTCTTAGTTTATTTTAAGAACCACAGGTTCAAATTCTACATGTAATATCTCATTCGAAAGGTATTGCAGGTAAGTACTTTAGGAACTTCAAATCATAAAAATTGCATGTATACTTTTCAAGTTATTGACAACTAGCTGTTTTAAAAGTGGACACTTAGTGCAATTTTCACCGTTCCTGGGGGAGGTAAGTTTTTGTTAGTTTTACCAGGTAAGTAAGACACTTACAGGGTTCAGTTCTTGGTCCAAGGTAGCCCACCGTTGGGGGTTCAGAGCAACCCCAAAGTCACCACACCAGCAGCTCAGGGCCGGTCAGGTGCAGAGTTCCAAGTGGTGCCCAAAACGCATAGGCTAGAATGGAGAGAAGGGGGTGCCCCGGTTCCGGTCTGCTTGCAGGTAAGTACCCGCGTCTTCGGAGGGCAGACCAGGGGGGGTTTTGTAGGGCACCGGGGGGGACACAAGCCCACACAGAAATTTCACCCTCAGCAGCGCGGGGGCGGCCGGGTGCAGTGTAGAAACAAGCGTCGGGTTTGCAATGTTAGTCTATGAGAGATCAACGGATCTCTTCAGCGCTGCAGGCAGGCAAGGGGGGGGTTCCTCGGGGAAACCTCCACTTGGGCAAGGGAGAGGGACTCCTGGGGGTCACTTCTCCAGTGAAAGTCCGGTCCTTCAGGTCCTGGGGGCTGCGGGTGCAGGGTCTCTCCCAGGCGTCGGGACTTTGGATTCAAAGAGTCGCGGTCAGGGGAAGCCTCGGGATTCCCTCTGCAGGCGGCGCTGTGGGGGCTCAGGGGGGACAGGTTTTGGTACTCACAGTATCAGAGTAGTCCTGGGGTCCCTCCTGAGGTGTTGGATCTCCACCAGCCGAGTCGGGGTCGCCGGGTGCAGTGTTGCAAGTCTCACGCTTCTTGCGGGGAGCTTGCAGGGTTCTTTCAAGGCTGCTGGAAACAAAGTTGCAGCCTTTCTTGGAGCAGGTCCGCTGTCCTCGGGAGTTTCTTGTCTTTTCGAAGCAGGGGCAGTCCTCAGAGGATGTCGAGGTCGCTGGTCCCTTTGGAAGGCGTCGCTGGAGCAGGATCTTTGGAAGGCAGGAGACAGGCCGGTGAGTTTCTGGAGCCAAGGCAGTTGTCGTCTTCTGGTCTTCCTCTGCAGGGGTTTTCAGCTAGGCAGTCCTTCTTCTTGTAGTTGCAGGAATCTAATTTTCTAGGGTTCAGGGTAGCCCTTAAATACTAAATTTACGGGCGTGTTTAGGTCTGGGGGGTTAGTAGCCAATGGCTACTAGCCCTGAGGGTGGGTACACCCTCTTTGTGCCTCCTCCCAAGGGGAGGGGGACACAATCCTAACCCTATTGGGGGAATCCTCCATCTGCAAGATGGAGGATTTCTAAAAGTCAGAGTCACCTCAGCTCAGGACACCTTAGGGGCTGTCCTGACTGGCCAGTGACTCCTCCTTGTTGCTTTCTTTGTTCCCTCCAGCCTTGCCGCCAAAAGTGGGGGCCGTGGCCGGAGGGGGCGGGCAACTCCACTAAGCTGGAGTGCCCTGCTGGGCTGTGACAAAGGGGTGAGCCTTTGAGGCTCACCGCCAGGTGTCACAGCTCCTGCCTGGGGGAGGTGTTAGCATCTCCACCTAGTGCAGGCTTTGTTACTGGCCTCAGAGTGACAAAGGCACTCTCCCCATGGGGCCAGCAACATGTCTCTGGTGTGGCAGGCTGCTGGAACTAGTCAGCCTACACAGACAGTCGGTTAAGTTTCAGGGGGCACCTCTAAGGTGCCCTCTGTGGTGTATTTTACAATAAAATGTACACTGACATCAGTGTGCATTTATTGTGCTGAGAAGTTTGATACCAAACTTCCCAGTTTTCAGTGTAGCCATTATGGTGCTGTGGAGTTCGTGTTTGACAGACTCCCAGACCATATACTCTTATGGCTACCCTGCACTTACAATGTCTAAGGTTTTGTTTAGACACTGTAGGGGTACCATGCTCATGCACTGGTACCCTCACCTATGGTATAGTGCACCCTGCCTTAGGGCTGTAAGGCCTGCTAGAGGGGTGTCTTACCTATACTGCATAGGCAGTGAGAGGCTGGCATGGCACCCTGAGGGGAGTTCCATGTCGACTTACTCGTTTTGTCCTCACTAGCACACACAAGCTGGCAAGCAGTGTGTCTGTGCTGAGTGAGAGGTCTCCAGGGTGGCATAAGACATGCTGCAGCCCTTAGAGACCTTCCTTGGCATCAGGGCCCTTGGTACTAGAAGTACCAGTTACAAGGGACTTATCTGGATGCCAGGGTCTGCCAATTGTGGATACAAAAGTACAGGTTAGGGAAAGAACACTGGTGCTGGGGCCTGGTTAGCAGGCCTCAGCACACTTTCAATTGTAAACATAGCATCAGCAAAGGCAAAAAGTCAGGGGGCAACCATGCCAAGGAGGCATTTCCTTACACTCAGTCTTGGAGTCGCCGGAGGGTCCTCCCTGAGGTGTTGGTTCTCCACCAGTCGAGTCGGGGTCGCCGGGTGCAGTGTTGCAAGTCTCACGCTTCTTGCGGGGAGTTGCAGTGGTCTTTAAATCTGCTCCTTGAAACAAAGTTGCAGTTCTTTTGGAGCAGTGCCGCTGTCCTCGGGAGTTTCTTGTCTTTCTTGAAGCAGGGCAGTCCTCAGAGGATTCAGAGGTCGCTGGTCCCTTGGAAAGCGTCGCTGGAGCAGGTTTCTTTGGAAGGCAGGAGACAGGCCGGTGAGTCTGGGGCCAAAGCAGTTGGTGTCTTCTGTTCTTCCTCTGCAGGGGTTTTTCAGCTCAGCAGTCCTTCTTCTTGTAGTTTCAGGAATCTAAATTCTTAGGTTCAGGGAAGCCCTTAAATACTAAATTTAAGGGCGTGTTTAGGTCTGGGGGGTTAGTAGCCAATGGCTACTAGCCCTGAGGGTGAGTACACCCTCTTTGTGCCTCCTCCCAAGGGGAGGGGGGTCACATCCCTAATCCTATTGGGGGAATCCTCCATCTGCAAGATGGAGGATTTCTAAAAGTTAGTCACTTCAGCTCAGGACACCTTAGGGGCTGTCCTGAAAGGCCAGTGACTCCTCCTTGTTGTTCTCATTATTTTCTCCGGCCTTGCCGCCAAAAGTGGGGGCCGTGGCCGGAGGGGGCGGGCAACTCCACTAGCTGGAGTGTCCTGTGGTGCTGGAACAAAGGGGTGAGCCTTTGAGGCTCACCGCCAGGTGTTACAGCTCCTGCCTGGGGGAGGTGTTAGCATCTCCACCCAGTGCAGGCTTTGTTACTGGCCTCAGAGTGACAAAGGCACTCTCCCCATGGGGCCAGCAACATGTCTCTAGTGTGGCAGGCCGCTGGAACCAGTCAGCCTACACAGATAGTTGGATACAGTTTCAGGGGGCACCTCTAAGGTGCCCTCTGGGGTGTGTTTCACAATAAAATGTACACTGGCATCCGTGTGCATTTATTGTGCTGAGAAGGTTGATACCAAACTTCCCAGTTTTCAGTGTAGCCATTATGGTGCTGTGGAGTTCGTGTTTGACAGACTCCCAGACCATATACTCTTATGGCTACCCTGCACTAACAATGTCTAAGGTTTGGCTTAGACACTGTAGGGGCACAGTGCTCATGCACTGGTGCCCTCACCTATGGTATAGTGCACCCTGCCTTAGGGCTGTAAGGCCTGCTAGAGGGGTGTCTTACCTATACTGCATAGGCAGTGAGAAGCTGGCATGGCACCCTGAGGGGAGTGCCATGTCGACTTACTCATTTTGTTCTCACTAGCACACACAAGCTGGTAAGCAGTGTGTCTGTGCCGAGTGAGGGGTCTCCAGGGTGGCATAAGACATGCTGCAGCCCTTAGAGACCTTCCCTGGCATCAGGGCCCTTGGTACCAGAGGTACCAGTTACAAGGGACTTACCTGGATGCCAGGGTGTGCCAATTGTGGATACAAAAGTACAGGTTAGGGAAAGAACACTGGTGCTGGGGCCTGGTTAGCAGGCCTAGGCACACTTTCAATTCAAAACATAGCATCAGCAAAGGCAAAAAGTCAGGGGGTAACCATGCCAAGGAGGCATTTCCTTACAGCCATCTAGTGTTGAGGTCAGTGTTACAAGTTGTTTTTCTTCGAAGAAGTCTTTTCGGAGTGTCAGGATTAAGTGACTCCTCTTCTCGGTCATATTGCGCATGGACATCGACTCGTTAATTTGTTTTCTTTCCGCTGTCTGGTTCGGACGCGTTTCCTCTCGCTCCGAGATTTCGAATCAAACTTTAGAAAACTTCCTTGATAATCAACATTGTTTTGGTCGAGTTTCCACCTAGCCTCAAACTGATAGTACCGTCAAACAAAATTTCGCCCTTCTGGGTGCGTGCGCCTGACTCTGGCCTGTTCGGGCCTACCACTTTGAATCCTGATAGATTGGACTCCTTTTCGATTTTGTCCCCGATGCCACGCAAAATTTCCATACAAAGACCAACACTTTGTATGTAATCTGTGTCTTTATCTCGATAACAGAGAAGAGGATTGCGAGGCCTGACGATCATTTGATTCAAAAAGACCCTGCGTGATAGGAGAGCCAGAAGACTGGAAATGGCGTCGAAGAGTACAGAACATCTCGACACCATGGAGGAAGAACAAGTGCAGATGGCAGTTTCCATCAGAGAGACAGACTCCGAAGAAGAATCAGAAGACGCTAGGCCTATCACTGCTGGCCAGCACGTGAGTGCGTCTGCCCCAGCCCGCTTATAAAAAGTTCTCAAAGGCCTTGGGTACACCACTGCCAGAGAGCCATGGCTTGACCTGAAAAAGCCTGTTCGATGGCATGTGTAGCTGCAGATACACATGCTGGGCACATTCCGCCATCTGGTGTTGGGCTCGGAGTGTTACAAATTGTTTTTCTTTGAAGAAGTCTTTTCGAGTCACGAGACCGAGGGACTCCTCCCATTTCGACTCCATTGCGCATGGGCGTCGACTCCATCTTGGATTGTTTTTTTTCCGCCATCGGGTTCGGACGTGTTCCTTTTCGCTCCGTGTTTCGGGTCGGAAAGTTCGTTGGAATCTCGGAAAAATCGTCGGTATTGTTTGCGTTCGGTGTCGGGTTAGTTACAACAGATCGACACCAAATTGAGAAGAGCTCCGGTGGCCCGTCGGGGTTTTTCGATTCCCGTCTGGGCTTGGTCGGCCCGGCCACGTGTCTCTTCAAGGCTGATGGAACGGACCCCATTCCGCTTCTGTCCAAAATGCCATAACAAGTATCCATATACAGATCAACACCTGGTCTGTAACTTGTGTTTGTCACCAGAACACAGGGAGGATACTTGTGAGGCCTGTCGAGCGTTTCGGTCGAGGAAGACACTCATGGACCGAAGAGCAAGAAGACTGCAAATGGCGTCTGCGCCGACAGTACAAGGGTGTTTCGAGGTGGAGGAAGAAACATTCTCCATCCAGGATTCAGACTCGGAGGACGTCGATCCCGAAGAAACGCCGAAAACCGTGAGTAAGACGTCGAAACAAAAAACTCACGAAAAGACTGCCAAAGCCCAGGGGACGCCACTGCCAACAGGCCATGGCTTAACCCGAAAAGTAGGTGACCGTCCATCGGCACCGAAAAAGGGCGAGCTGGTGTCGAAGTCATCCGACTCCGGTCGAGATACAGGCACGCAGCAATCTCGGGCCCGAGAGAGTGGCTCCGAAAAGATTCGGCACCGAGACAGTGGCACCGAAATTGGTCGGCACCGAGAGGGCACTACGCCGAAAAGCAAAAAGATTTTGTCGGAGCCGAAAAAAGCAGCACAAAAGGTTTCGGTGCCGAAACATCCGGCATCCGAACCGAAAATTAGTTCCTATTCAGAGGAACAAGGACTGTCCTCTCAAATGAAGACATACAGATTTGAAGAGGAATTACAGACAATAGAGCCAGATCACACGCAAAGGCGGCTCTTTATTCAGAAAGACAATAGTCCTCAATGCTATCCAGCAAGACCCTCGCCACCTGAGGATAGTACAGGCTACATTCAAGTGGTATCAAGGGCAGCAGCATTTTGCAATGTCAGCCTTCACTCAGAACCCATTGAAGATGACTTCCTTTTTAATACACTGTCCTCTACGCACAGTCAATATCAAAGTCTGCCAATGTTGCCCGGAATGCTAAAACACTCCAAACAGGTGTTTGAAGAGCCTGTCAAAGGGAGAGCCATTACTCCAAGAGTAGATAAAAAATATAAACCACCACCAACAGACCCAGTGTACATCACACAACAGCTATCACCAGACTCTGTTGTAGTTGGAGCAGCGCGCAAAAGAGCCAACTCTCATACTTCAGGAGACGCGCCCCCTCCAGATAAAGAAAGTAGAAAATTTGACGCGGCAGGCAAAAGGGTGGCGGCACAGGCAGCAAACCAGTGGCGTATTGCAAATTCGCAAGCTTTGCTAGCCAGATATGATAGGGCCCATTGGGACGAGATGCAACACCTTATTGAACACTTGCCAAAGGATTTTCAAATAAGAGCGCAGCAAGTGGTCGAAGAGGGACAAAATATCTCCAATAATCAAATTCGATCAGCAATGGATGCTGCAGACACAGCTGCTAGAACTGTCAACACAGCAGTAACGATAAGGAGGCATGCAGGGCTGCGTACATCAGGATTTAAACCAGAGATACAGCAAGCTGTGCTGAATATGCCATTCAACGGACAGCAGTTGTTTGGGCCGGAGGTGGACACTGCAATTGAAAAACTTAGACACTGACACGGCCAAAGCCATGGGCGCGCTCTGCTCCCCGCAGAGCAGAGGCACATTTCGAAAAACACAATTTCGAGGGCAAACCACAGAAACCACAACCTCACAAACAAAGCCCACTTACCAGAGCCAGTATCAGTGGGGAGGTTTTCGGGGACAATATAGAGGAGGACAGTTTCAAAGAAACAGAGGAAAGTTCCAAAGTCCCAAAACTCCTCAAAACAAACAGTGACTTCAAGGTCACAAATCCCCAACACATAACACCTGTGGGGGGGAGACTAACCAAGTTTTACACACATTGGGAGGAAATAACAACAGACACTTGGGTCTTAGCAATTATCCAGCATGGTTATTGCATAGAATTTCTCAAATTCCCTCCAAACGTCCCACCGAAAACACACAATATGTCAAAACAACATATAGATCTTTTAGGACTAGAAGTTCAGGCATTGCTACAGAAAGAAGCAATAGAATTAGTACCAAAAGATCAATTAAACACAGGAGTTTACTCACTGTACTTCCTGATACCCAAAAAGGACAAGAGCCTGAGACCGATACTAGATCTCAGAACATTAAATACCTACATCAAATCGGACCATTTTCACATGGTTACTCTACAAGACGTAATCCCACTGCTCAAACAACAAGACTACATGACAACACTAGACCTAAAGGATGCATATTTCCATATACCAATACATCCTTCACATAGAAAGTACCTAAGGTTTGTATTCCAAGGGATACATTACCAATTCAAAGTGTTGCCATTCGGAATAACAACTGCGCCAAGGGTTTTTACAAAATGCCTGGCAGTAGTAGCTGCACATATCAGAAGGCAGCAAATACATGTGTTCCCATACCTAGACGATTGGTTAATCAAAACCAATACGCTAAAACGGTGTTCACAACACACAAAATGTCATAGAAACCCTACACAAACTAGGTTTCTCAATCAACTACGCAAAGTCACACCTGCAGCCGTGCCAAACACAGCAATACTTGGGAGCAACAATCAACACAGCAAAAGGGATTGCTACTCCAAGTCCACAAAGAGTACAAACATTTCACAATGTAATACAAACCTTGTATCCAAAACAAAAAGTACAAGTAAAAATAATACGGAAACTACTAGGCATGATGTCCTCATGCTTAGCCATTGTCCCAAATGCAAGGTTACACATGCGGCCCTTACAACAGTGCCTAGCATCACAATGGTCACAAGCACAGGGTCAGCCTCTAGATCTGATGTTGATAGACCGCCAAACATACATCTCGCTTCAATGGTGGAACAGGATAAATTTAAACCAAGGGCGGCCTTTCCAAGACCCAGTGCCACAATACGTGATAACAACAGATGCTTCCATGACAGGGTGGGGAGCACACCTCAATCAACACAGCATCCAAGGACAATGGAACATACAGCAAAAACAGTTACACATAAATCACCTAGAACTGTTAGCGGTATTTCTAGCGCTGAAAGCATTTCAACCCATGATAACCCACAAATACATTCTTGTCAAAACAGACATGACAACAATGTACTACCTAAACAAACAAGGAGGGACACACTCAACACAGTTGTGTCTCCTAACACAGAAAATATGGCATTGGGCGATTCACAACCACATTCGCCTAATAGCACAATTTATTCCAGGAATTCAGAATCAGTTAGCAGACAATCTCTCACGGGATCACCAACAGATCCACGAATGGGAGATTCACCCCCAAATACTGAACACTTACTTCCAAATTTGGGGAACACCACAAATAGATCTATTTGCTACGAAGGAAAACTCAAAATGCCAAAACTTCGCATCCAGGTACCCACAACATCAATCTCAGGGCAATGCGCTATGGATGAACTGGTCAGGGATATTTGCTTACGCTTTTCCCCCTCTCCCACTCCTTCCATAACTAGTAAACAAGTTGAGTCAAAACAAACTCAAACTCATACTAATAGCACCAACATGGGCAAGGCAACCTTGGTACACAACACTACTAGACCTGTCAGTAGTACCTCATGTCAAACTACCAAACAGACCAGATCTGTTAACACAACACAAACAGATTAGGCATCCAAATCCAGCATCACTGAATCTAGCAATTTCGCTCCTGAAATCCTAGAATTCGGACATTTAGACCTCACAAGAATGTATGGAGGTCCTAAAACAGGCTAGAAAGCCTACCACTAGACACTGCTATGCAAATAAATGGAAAAGATTTGTCTATTACTGCCATAATAATCAAATTCAACCCTTACACGCATCTACAAAAGATGTAGTGGGATACTTACTACATCTGCAAAAAGCAAAACTAGCTTTCTCTTCCATAAAAATACATCTTGCTGCAATTTCAGCTTACCTGCAAATTATGCACTCAACTTCATTATTTAGGATACCAGTCATAAAAGCGTTTATGGAAGGCCTAAAGAGAATTATACCACCAAGAACGCCACCAGTTCCTTCATGGAACCTCAACATTGTCTTAACACGACTCATGGGCCCACCTTTTGAGCCCATGCACTCTTGTGAAATGCAATACTTAACGTGGAAAGTTGCATTTTTAATTGCCATCACATCTCTAAGAAGAGTGAGTGAAATTGAAGCATTTACCATTCAAGAACCATTTATTCAAATACACAAAAATAAAGTTGTTCTAAGAACAAATCCCAAATTTTTACCAAAAGTAATCTCACCGTTCCACTTGAATCAAACGGTAGAATTACCAGTGTTCTTCCCACAGCCAGATTCTGTAGCTGAAAGAGCACTACATACATTAGACATCAAAAGAGCACTAATGTACTACATTGACAGAACAAATCTAATTCGAAAGACAAAACAACTATTTATCGCCTTTCAAAAACCTCATACAGGAAATCCAATTTCAAAACAAGGCATTGCTAGATGGATAGTTGGGTGCATTCAAACCTGCTATCTTAAAGCTAAAAGAGAACTGCCTATTACACCAAAGGCACACTCAACCAGAAAAAAAGGTGCTACCATGGTCTTTCTAGGAAATATTCCAATGAACGAAATATGTAAGGCAGCGACATGGTCTACGCCTCATACATTTACCAAGCACTACTGTGTAGATGTGCTAGCTGCACAACAAGCAACAGTAGGTCAAGCTGTACTAAGAACATTATTCCAAACTACTTCAACTCCTACAGGCTGAACCACCGCTTTTGGGGAGATAACTGCTTACTAGTCTATGCACAGCATGTGTATCTGCAGCTACACATGCCATCGAACGGAAAATGTCACTTACCCAGTGTACATCTGTTCGTGGCATTAGTCGCTGCAGATTCACATGCGCCCACCCACCTCCCCGGGAGCCTGTAGCCGTTTAGAAGTAGATCTTAAACATTTGTAAATAAATTACTTGAAACTTTATTATGTACATACGCATTCACTCCATTGCATGGGCACTATTACTAGCATACACAACTCCTACCTCACCCTCTGCGGGCAAAACAATCTAAGATGGAGTCGACGCCCATGCGCAATGGAGTCGAAATGGGAGGAGTCCCTCGGTCTCGTGACTCGAAAAGACTTCTTCGAAGAAAAACAACTTGTAACACTCCGAGCCCAACACCAGATGGCGGGATGTGCACAGCATGTGAATCTGCAGCGACTAATGCCACGAACAGATGTACACTGGGTAAGTGACATTTTCCTTTGTCGACCGACCTTCGGGTTCGGCGACGACAAAGGTCACTCCGTCGATATCGGAGTCAATTAAGTCCATCAAAAGTTCATTTTCTGACTCGAGTAAGCGCCCTCAGCCCTCGGAGTCAAAGCCTCAATGCCCTGCTTCGGAGCCGAAAAAACTACTTCAGAGCCGAAAACGTCGTCTTATTTGGAAGAGCTAGGACTTTCGAGCCATCTTAAACATCTCAAAATCACTGGATGAACAGTCACATAGACCTTCTGATCATGTTTCTGAGGACACTGAGATCCAACCTATCCTTGAGATCGTGGATGAAGGACAATCAAGGATTCATATCCATAAAGAGACTGGCAGAGTAATTACTGCACCTCCTCCACAGACTAAGAGAAAGTTGGCCTTTCAAGAACATTTAGACATTGCACCGCCACCAGCAAAGATTTATAAACGGAATGAGAAGCCATTACCCATCCATACTTCTCTCCCTCATTCACCACAACTTTCTTTTTCGCCACCACCCACTAGCCCACCACATTTGCCTTCACCAACTCATTCACAATATTCTCATGGTGATATGGTTCATCCTTCGGATCTCTATGATCAGGATCCTATTCCTAGCAATGGCCTGAACATGTACCCTTCCAAACCTTCTCCACCAGAAGACACGCATACACGCAGGTTATTCCTAGGGCAGCAGCATGCCATGGGGTGCTTATGCACAGTGAACCCTCAGAAGAGGATTTTCTTTACCCTCCACTCACTCAAGATATCAGTGCCTCCCAATGCTACCTGGCATGATTACGCATGCAGATCAAATATTCAATGAGCCAGTCAAAGCTAGGGTTATATCACCACGCATTGACAAAAAATATAAATGTGCACCTACAAACCCTTATTATATTACCCACCAAGTTCCTCCAGACTCAGTGGTAGTGAGTGCTGCCAGAAAGAGGGCTAATAGCCAGTCGCCAGGGGATGCTCCTCCCCCTGAAACAGAAAGTAGAACATTTGATGGTGCTGGCAAGAGGGTAGCAACACAAGCTGCTAAAAAATGGCGAATTGCAAACTTGCAAGCCTTGCTAGCAAGGTATGATAGATCCCAATGGGACAAGATGCAGGAACTCCTACAACACCTGACAAAAGAACACCAAAAGAGAGCACAACAGGTTGTAGAAGAGAGTCAGGCCATAAGTAACAACCAAATACGGTCTGCCCTTGATGCTGCAGATACAGCACGTAAAAGCGTGAATACTGCCATCACTATACGCAGACAAGCATTGCTACATTCCTCTGGTTTCAAACCAGAAATACAGCAGGCAGTGCTGAATATGCCTTTTAATAAAAAACACCTGTTTGGCACAAGGTTGACACTGCCAAAGAAAAACTCAGAAAAGACTCTGGCACGGCCAATGCAATGGGAGCATTTTATACAACACCCTACAGAGGCTCCTTTCGTAGGCAACAATTTAGAGGAGGATTCAAGCCACAATCCAGAGGCTTCTACCTCCCAGGCAAAACAAGGGCAACAGCAGTACCAAAGAGGGGGATTTAGAGGTTCTTATAGAGGCCAATACTTTAGAACCGGAGGCAAGTTCCAGGTCTGAAAACAAGCCACTACCCCATCTAAACGTTGACTTATTTACCATCCCTCAACCCCACACATCTCCTGTGGAGAACAGACTGCAGCAATTCCACTCCCAATGGCAAAATCTCACCACAGATCAATGTGTATTGTTAATTATCCGCAATGGCTATTGCCTAGAATTGATTATACCCCCCAACCATTCCTCAACGTTATCACAAACTGTCCCCAGAACACAATGTTCTATTACAACAAGAAGTACAATTGCTACTACTAAAACAGGTAATAGAATTGGTCCCACATTCTCAACAAGGAACAGGAGTATACTCACTATACTTCCTCCATCCCAAAAAGGATGGCACTCTCAGGCCCATCCTAGAGCTCAGATCCCTAAATCTATATATCCTGTCAGAACACTTTCACGTGATAACTCTGCAGGCCGTCATTCCAATACTACAAATACAAGATTACATGACTGCATTAGACCTCAGAAATGCGTATTTCCATATACCCATCCATCCAGCTCACAGAAAATACCTAAGGTTTGTGATAGCAGGAAAATATTATTGATTCAAAGTTCTACCATTCGGCATAACAGCTCCAATGGTATTATCAAAATGTCTAGCGGTAGTAGCAGCCTACCTTAGAAGGCAACACATACATGTCTTTCCATATCTAGACGATTGGCTAATAAAATCAAGCAATGTTATACAATGTCAACAACTCAATAAACAAGAGACCCTACATACACTAGTGTTCACTCTCAACTACCAAAAATCCCATCTTCAACCAGCACAAGTGCAACCTTACCTAGGTGCTATTCTCAATACGCAAAAAGCCTTAGCCTATCCAAATACATAAAGGATACAAGCTTTCCGAAATCTCATACCACCAATGCAGCCAAATCAACAATACACTGTAAGATTTATCATGAAACTATATTAGGAATGATGGCATCCTGCATAGCCATAGTACTGCATGCAAGACAACATAAGGGCACTACAACAGTGCCTCTCACAGCATTGGTCTCAAGCACAGGGTCAAATGCAAGATCTAGTGTTAGACCGCCAAACGCACAAGTCCCTTCAATGGTGGAATCTCAGCAGTTTAATGAAGGTGTGGTCATTTCAAGACCCTGTGCCTCAGACCACAATAGCAACAGATGCATCAATGTTAGGTTGGGGAGCTCATCTCAACAACCTTACCATTCAAGGGAAATGGGATTCAAAACAGCAAAATTATCACATAGACCATTTAGAATTATTAGCTGTGTTCCTTGCCCTAAAAGCGTTTCAACCCCTTCTCAAAAACAAGACTGTTTTTATTAAAAACAGACAATATGATGACCATGTATTACCTGAAGAAACAAGGCTGGACACATTCATCTGAACTGTCCCTTCTAGCCCAAACAATATGGAAATTGGCAAGTCACAATCCCATTCATATACTAGCAGAATATATTCCAGGAATACACAATCAGTTAGCGGATCTTCTAATCAGGACACACCAACAGATACACGAATGGGAGATTCACTTTCAGGTGCTTCAACAGTACTTTCAAAAGTGGGGAACACCAGAAATAGACCTATTCGCAACAAACGAAAACTCAAAATGCCAAAACTTTGCATCCAGACACCCACGCCCTCTATCCAAGGGCAATGCTCTATGGATCAACTGGTCAGGGATATTTGCTTACGCTTTTACCCCTCTCCCACTACTTCCCTTTCTGGTCAACAAAGTACGTCAGACCTTTCTCACCATGATACTCATAGCCCCACTTAGGCATGACAACATAGGTCTAGGAGTGTTGTGTACCAGTCAGCAGTACCTCACTCTAAACTTCAAAACAGAATGGATTTGTTAACACTAAACAAAGTACAAATCAGACCTCCAAATCCCAGTGCTCTCAACTTAGCGATTTGGCTCCTGAAGTCATAGAATTTGGATACTTATAAGTTCCATTAGAATGCATGGGAGTTGTCAAACAAGCATGCAAGCCTACAACTAGGCAATGCTAAGCTAACAAATGGAAAATATTTGTTTATTACTGTCAATCTAAAAATACTGACCCACTTACAGAATCAATACAAGATATTGTTTGCTACCTACTTCATTTACAGAAGTCAAATTTTGCTTTCTCATTTATTAAAATCCATCTAACTGCAATATCTGCATACTTGCAAACTATTCAGCATACCTCTCTCTTTAAAGTCTCTGTTATAAAAGCCTTCATGGAAGGACTAAAACATATTATTCCACCTAGAACACCACCTGTTCCTACTTGCAATCTCAATATTGTACACACCATACTAATGGGCCCAGCCTTTGAACCCATGCATTCTTGTGAGATTCAATTCTTAACATGGAAAGTTGCTTTCCTAGTGGCCATTACTTCATTGCAGAGAGTTAGTGAAATACAAGCATTCACTCTTGAACCTTTTTTCCAAGTACACAAATAAAAAGTTGTACTTGGAACTAATACAAAATATCTGCCAAAAGTGGTATCACCTTTTCACATAAACCAAGCAGTGGAATTGCCAGTCTTCATTCCACAGTCAGATTCAATTGCAGAAAGAGCCCTTCACACTCTTGACCTTAAAAGAGCTCTAATGTACCTTTAGGAAAAACAAAACAGCTTTTTGTTGTTTTTCAACAACCACATAAAGGGAATCCTATCTCTAAGCAAGGGTTGGCAAGATGGATTGTTAAATGTATACAAACATGTTACATTAAGGCAAAAAGATAACTTTTAATCACACCTAAAGTACATTCCACTAGGAAGAGAGGTGCATCTATGCGATTTTTAGGAAACATACCAATGGCAGACATATGTAAAGCTGCCACATGGTCTACACCACATACATTTACAAAGCATTATTGTGTAGATGTATTTTCAAAGCAACAGGCCAATGTAGGTCAAGCTGTCTTAAGAACATCATTGCAAACAACTCCAACTCATACAGGCTAGCCACTGCATTTTTTGGGCGAGAGTAACTGCTTTGTAGTCTATGCATAGCATGTGTATCTGCAGCTACACATGCCATCAAACGGAAAATGTTACTTACCCAGTGTACATCAGTTCGTGGCATGTAGTGCTGCAGATTCACATGCACCCTCCCTCCTCCCCGGAAGCCTGTCGTCGTTGCAGTTTTTTCTCCTTTGTACATATGTATATACATTAATATTTGCATGGACATCTATTCTTACTAGTCGATACGCATGCGCAGTATGACCGAGAGGAGGAGTCACTCGATCCTGTGACTCCGAAAAGAAGAAAAACAACTTGTAACACTTTGAGCCCAACACTAGATGGCGGAATAATGCATAGCATGTGAATCTGCAGCACTACATGCCACAGAAAGATGTACACTGAGTGACATTTTCCATATATAGATAGATATACATATATATAAATATAGTATTGACTTACCTACTATTGGAGGGTTGCCTCTAGTATTTTCTGATACTGTGTTCCAAAAATAAAGTACCTTTATTTTTGTACAACCAAGTGTTTTCGTTCTTGTGTGTAAGTACTGTGTGACTGTAGTGGTATTGCATGAGCTTTGCAGGTCTCCTAGCTAAGCCTTGGCTGCTCATCCACATCTACCTCTAGAGAGCCTGGCTTCTAGGCACTGCCTACACTTCACTGAGAAGGGATACATGGACATGGTATAAGGTGTAAGTACCCCAGGTACCCACCACACACCAGGCCAGCTTCCTACAGCCAGGCTTAATTTCAGGAGGTTGTTGATATACAGCCACCTCCTAAAAAGAAAAAGGACATTGCTACCAGTCCAATACCTCCATTTTTTCCACCCTCTTCTCCACCTTTTCCACCCTCTTCTCCACTTCCTTCACCACACCACTCTCACTCAGAAACAGAGGATTTAATAGAGGGAACTCCATTAGGATCACCACAATTTTATATAGAAGATCAGGGGATGGATGATACACAGCAGCCATCATTAGACCCTTGGGACACCTTTGACATTGACCCGCCAGGGGAAACAGATCCAGAGTTATACCCAGCTAAACCATCTCTGGCAGAAGACACCACATCCTTCAGTGAGTTGGTAGCAAGGGTGGCTGCATATCACCAGGTCCCATTACATAAGGACCCTATAGAAGATGACTTGCTTGAAACCCTTTCTTACATCAGTAGGACATCTCAATAGTTTCCAATGCTTGTAAACGAGCTAATTCTCAAACTTCTGGGGATGCACCTCCTCCAGACAAGGAGTCTAAACTTATCAATGCATCAGGCAAAAGGGTGGGAGTTCAAGCAGCCAACCACTGGAGTATTTCCAACAAACAAGGACTGTTGGCAAGATATGACAGAGCAAGATGGAAGATCTTATTCCCTATTTCCCAGAAGAGTTTGAAAAGAAAGGACAAGAACTTGTACAGGCGGGCAAGTGAATATCTAATAACTCTACTAGATGCGCTCTTGATGCAACAAATACAGCTGCCAGGGGGATAAACACTAGTGTTTTATTACAATGTCACGCATGGTTGTGTATAACAGGATTTAAACCTGAGGTTCAACAAACAATTCTCAACTACCCTTTTGATCAGGAACACCTTTTTGGTCCAGAGGTGGACCAATCACTAGAACAAATGAAAAAAGACAAAAAGACACAGATATTGTAAAGTCTGTTGGGGGTCCTTCAAATTCCCGGTAACCAAGTCTCTATTCACAAACCTGCCTTCAAACAAGGCAATAGGCAAACATCAGAATCCTCTACCTTTTTCAGGCAACAACATGTACCGTCCCGTTCTAGAGGTTTTTACAGAGGATCATATAGGGGAAACATTTCCAAGGTTTGAGAAAAAGGTGCTTCCACCTCAAAGCAGTGAGGCTATGCTCATTCCTCCCAATCACACAACACCTGTCTGACATCTACAACAGTTTTTTTCCCAATTGGCAAAACATAACAGACCTGTGAGTGTTAGATATTATCCAACAGGGTCATTGCCTGGAGCCCATCACCACACCTCCAACCAAACATACCACCTAGAAAGCACAAACTCTCTCTGGAGCACTTACAACTGTTAAATCAAGAAGTACAGGCTGTCCTTCAGAAAGTAGAAATAGTTAGTTCACAATCATCAAAAAGGAACCGGAGTATATTCTCTGTATTTTCTCATTCCCCCAAAAATGGCACTCACTCAGAACACTAAATTGTTACATCTTGTCATACAAGGCAGTCATTACCAGTTCAAGGTACTCCCATTCGGAGTAACAACTGCACCTTTTGTCTTCACAAAATTCCTTGCAGTAGTTGCAGCACATCTATGCAGACAAAACATTTGTGTCTTCTCATATCTGGATGATTGGCTTACAAAGTCCAGTTCACTTCACCAATGTCCTCTGCATACACAGACAACCATTCGTCTCCTACACCTGTCAGGGTTTACCATCAACATACAAAAATCCCACCTCCAACCATCTAAGATAAGGCCCTATCTAGGAGCTATTCTAAACACTCAGGTTTGGCCTACCTAAAACCTAGCATGACTGAGTCAAGTACCCCCCAATCAGCACATTCCAGTACGAACAGTTCAGATGATGGCAACCTGTACACATCCGAACCCAGCACTACATGGCAGAAGTATGCAGAGCATGCGAAGCTACAGCACTACATGCCACAAACGAATGCTTACAGAGTAACATAATCCTTTCTGTAGATGGAGAAGAAGCGTAATCTCTCTCAAGAAGACTCTCACGAGACAAGGAAAAAAGACTATTCAGGGGGAACCTTTGATTTCAAAACCCCTTTCATTTCAGGTATACCCTTCCTTTCCATGGACATGTTTTCTAATAAGTAGTCAACTGTGGCAGGGTTATTCTTGTATATCACCGTTGGTTTATGTGATGGCTCTTGCCGTTCGTTCCCTTCCTTCCATAAAGGAGAGATATAGTGTGCCTATGGGATGATGTTGCCACTATTGGTTGTATGATTCCATGCACTCTGGGGGCTCCTTAGAAGACCTCCAGCTTTGCACCTACCAGTTTGCAGGATTTTTCCAGGCAGCCTGTGCTGCTGCCATCCTCCAGACGGGTTTCTGCTCTCCTGTGGTTTGAACAGCTCAAGCTCAGGAGGCAGAACAAAGGATTCCCTTTGGAAATAGTTAGTTCGGTGGCATGTGTAGCTGCAGATACACATGTTGTGCATAGTCCGCCGTCTGGTGTTGGTTCGGAGTGTTACAAGTTGTTTTTCTTCGAAGAAGTCTTTTCGAGTCACGAGACCGAGGGACTCCTCCTCCTTTGTTCCATTGCGCATGGGCGTCGACTCCATGTTAGATTGGTTTTTTTCCGCCATCGGGTTCGGACGTGTTCCTTTTCGCTCCGGGTTTCGGGACGGAAAGATAGTCATAACTTCGGAAAACTACGTCGGTATTGTTTAGTTCGGTATCGGGTTAGAACAGAATCGACACCGAATCGTGAAGAGCTCCGGTAGCCCTTCGGGGTAATTTCGATCCCCCGTCGGGGCCTGGTCGGCCCGACCGTGTGTAAGATCGACACTGATGGAACGGACCCCGTTCCGATTCTGTCCTAAATGCCACAATAAATTTTCTTATACAGACCAACATTTGGTCTGTAACTTGTGCCTGTCGCCCGAGCACAAGGAAGAGACGTGTGAGGCCTGTCGTGCGTTTCGGTCCCGAAAAACGCTCCGTGACCGGCGAGCCAGAAGATTACAGATGGCTGCCACGCCGACAGGACAACAAGGGTTCGAGGAACAAGGAGAAGAAGAGGAAGCCTTCTCCATTCATGAATCGGACTCGGACGAATTCGACGTCGAAGAAACCGTGAGTAAGACGTCGAAGCAAGCACCACACAAGAAAACAAACAAGGCCCAGGGGATGCCACTGCCAACAGGCCATGGCTCAACCCATAAAGTAGGTGACCGACCATCGGCACCGAAAAAGGCCGAACCGGTGCCGAGATCATCCGACTCGGGTCGAGACACAGGCACGCAGCAATCTCGGGACCGAGACACTGCTGCCGAAAAAGATCGACGCCGAGACAGCGGAACCGAAGCTGCTCGACGCAGAGACAGCGGCACCGAGGAGGATCGATGCCGAGAAGGCTCAACTCCGAAAAAGAGGAAATTCTCCTCGGAGCCGAAAACAAGCAAAGACACAGTTTCGGTGCCAAAACGACCGGCAACCGAACAGACTGCCAGCTCGTATTCAGAGGCACAATCACTGTCCTCTCAAATGCGCAAGCACAGATTTGAGGAAGAGTTGCAGACCACTGACGTGGACCACACACAAAAGCGGATCTTCATACAAAGTGGGACAGGGAAAATCAGCACCCTTCCCCCAATCAGGAGGAAAAGGAGACTCGAGTTCCAAACACAGGAACAAACACCACAAACAAAAGTGGTTAAAAAGGTAACCCCGCCACCCTCTCCTCCACCTGTAACTCATGTATCACCGGCACAGACTCCGTCACATTCACCGGCTCATACCACCATGAGCCAAGATGACCAAGACGCTTGGGACCTATACGACGCCCCAGTATCAGACAATAGTCCTGAGTCGTACCCTACCAAGCCCTCACCACCTGAGGACAGCACAGCGTATGCACAGGTGGTAGCTAGGGCAGCAGAGTTCCATAACGTGTCGTTACACGCAGAACCTGTCGAGGATGACTTCCTTTTCAACACCCTCTCTTCCACCCATAGCACCTACCAAAGCCTGCCTATGCTCCAGGAATGCTAAGGCACGCAAAGCAGATCTTCAAAGAACCTGTCAAGAGTAGAGCGATAACTGCAAGGGTGGAGAAAAAATATAAAGCACCGCCCACGGACCCTACTTTTATCACCTCACAGCTGCCACCAGATTCAGTCGTGGTAGGGGCAGCTCGCAAGAGAGCCAACTCGCACACATCAGGCGAGGCACCACCTCCGGATAAGGAGAGCCGCAAGTTCGACGCGGCTGGGAAAAGGGTCGCAGTACAAGCTGCAAACCAGTGGCGCATCGCCAACTCTCAGGCGCTCCTAGCGCGATATGATAGAGCCCATTGGGACGAGATGCAGCATCTCATCGAGCATCTACCCAAGGAATTTCAGAAACTGGCAAAACAAGTGGTTGAGGAGGGAAAAAACATCTCCAATAACCAAATACGCTCCTCTATGGACGCAGCGGACCCAGCTGCAAGAACAATAAATACCGCAGTAACCATAAGAAGGCACGCATGGTTGCGCACCTCTGGCTTTAAACCGGAAATACAGCAAGCGGTGCTCAATATGCCGTTCAATGAACAACAATTGTTTGGACCCGAAGTCGACACGGCAATTGAGAAATTGAAAAAGGACACTGACACAGCCAAGGCCATGGGCGCACTCTATTCCCCTCAGGGCAGAGGCACTTTCGGCACCTTCCGCAAAACAACCTTCAGAGGGGGGTTTTGGGGTCAAGCCACACAAGCCGGCACCTCACAATCTACACCGTCTATCTACCAGGGACAGTACCAAAGGGGAGGCTTTCGGGGCCAGTATAGAGGAGGACAATTCCCTAGAAACCGGGGAAAATTTCAAAGTCCAAAAACCCCTCCAACCAAACAGTGACTCACAAGTCACTCAACCCCTTCACACAACACCTGTGGGGGGGGAGACTAAGTCAGTTTTACAAATATTGGGAGGTGATAACAACAGACACTTGGGTCTTAGCAATTATCCGACATGGTTATTGCATAGAATTTCTCCAACTCCCTCCAGATGTCCCACCAAAAACACAGAATATGTCAAAACAACATCTAGACCTTCTAGAACTAGAAGTTCAAGCATTACTGCAAAAGGACGCAATAGAATTGGTACCATGTACACAAAAAAACATGGGAGTTTACTCACTGTACTTTCTAATACCAAAAAAGGACAAAACACTGAGACCAATCCTAGATCTCAGAACACTAAACACCTACATCAAATCAGACCACTTTCACATGGTCACGCTACAAGACGTGTTACCACTGCTAAAGCAACAAGACTACATGACAACCTTAGATCTAAAGGACGCGTATTTCCACATACCGATACATCCCTCGCACAGGAAATACCTAAGGTTCGTATTCAAGGGAAAACATTACCAATTCAAAGTGTTGCCGTTCGGTATCACAACCGCACCAAGAGTATTTACAAAATGCCTAGCAGTAGTAGCTGCACACATCAGAAGGCAGCATATACACGTATTCCCGTACCTAGATGATTGGCTAATCAAGACCAACTCCCTCACAAAGTGTTCGCACCACACAGATTATGTCATACAAACCCTCTACAAACTCTGTTTCTCCATCAACTATACAAAATCTCACATTCTGCCGTGCAAAACACAGCAATACTTAGGAGCGACAATCAACACAACAAAGGGAATAGCCACTCCAAGTCCACAAAGGGTTCAAAATTTTCACAAGGTTATACAAGCCATGTATCCAACACAAAAGATACAGGCAAAGACGGTATTACAACTCCTAGGCATGATGTCCTCATGCATAACCATTGTCCCAAACGCAAGACTGCACATGAGGCCCTTACAACAGTGCCTAGCATCACAGTGGTCACATGCACAGGGTCACCTTCTAGATCTGGTGTTGATAAACCGCCAAACATACATCTCGCTTCTATGGTGGAACAGTATAAATTTAAACAAAGGGCGGCCTTTCCAAGACCCAGTGCCACAATATGTGATAGCAGATGCTTCCATGACAGGGTGGGGAGCACACCTCAATCAGCACAGCATCCAAGGACAATGGGACGTACATCAAACAAAGCTGCATATAAATCACCTCGAATTGTTAGCAGTATTCCTAGCGTTGAAAGCATTTCAACCCATCATAACCCACAAATACATTCTTGTCAAAACAGACAACATGACAACAATGTATTATCTAAACAAACAGGGGGGAACACACTCGACACAGCTGTGCCTCCTGGCACAAAAGATATGGCAATGGGCAATTCACAACCACATTCGCCTAATAGCACAATTTATTCCAGGGATCCAAAATCAACTAGCAGACAATCTCTCTCGAGATCACCAACAGGTCCACGAATGGGAGATTCACCCCCAAATTCTAAACACTTACTTCAAAATTTGGGGGACACCTCAAATAGACCTATTTGCAACAAAGGAGAACGCAAAATGCCAAAATTTCGCATCCAGGTACCCACACAGGCAGTCTCAAGGCAATGCTCTATGGATGAACTGGTCAGGGATATTTGCGTACGCTTTTCCCCCTCTCCCTCTCCTTCCATATCTAGTAAACAAATTGAGTCAAAACAAACTCAAACTCATACTAATAGCACCAACATGGGCAAGACAACCTTGGTACACAACACTACTAGACCTGTCAGTAGTACCCCATGTCAGGTTGCCCAACAGACCAGATCTGTTAACACAACACAAACAACAGATCAGGCATCAAAACCCAGCATCGCTGAATCTAGCAATCTGGCTCCTGAGATCCTAGAATTCGGACATTTAAACCTCACCCAAGAATGTATGGAAGTCATAAAACAAGCTAGAAGACCATCCACTAGACACTGCTATGCAAGCAAATGGAAAAGATTTGTTTGCTACTGCCATAATAATCAAGTTAAACCATTACATGCATCTCCAAAGGATATAGTGGGATACTTCCTACATTTACAAAAATCAAATCTAGCCTTCTCTTCCATAAAGATACACCTCGCAGCAATATCTGCATACCTGCAAATTACCCATTCAACTTCACTATTTAGGATACCGGTCATTAAAGCGTTTATGGAAGGCCTGAAAAGAATTATACCACCAAGAACACCACCTGTTCCTTCATGGAACCTCAACATCGTCTTAACAAGGCTCATGGGCCCACCTTTTGAACCCATGCACTCTTGCGAAATGCAATTCTTAACGTGGAAGGTTGCATTTCTCATTGCCATCACATCTCTAAGAAGAGTAAGTGAAATTCAGGCGTTTACTATACAAGAACCTTTTATTCAAATACACAAAAATAAGGTGGTCCTAAGAACCAATCCAAAATTTTTACCAAAAGTTATTTCACCGTTCCACTTAAATCAAACGGTAGAACTACCAGTGTTCTTCCCACAGCCAGACTCAGTAGCTGAAAGGGCACTACATACATTAGACATCAGAAGAGCACTAATGTACTACATTGACAGAACAAAAGAAATTAGGAAAACAAAACAACTGTTTATTGCATTTCAAAAACCTCATACAGGAAACCCAATATCAAAACAGGGTATAGCCAGATGGATAGTTAAGTGCATCCAAACCTGCTACCTCAAAGCAAAGAGAGAGCTGCCCATTACACCAAGGGCGCATTCAACCAGAAAGAAAGGCGCTACCATGGCCTTCCTAGGAAACATTCCAATGAACAAGATATGTAAGGCGGCCACATGGTCTACGCCTCACACATTTACTAAGCACTACTGTGTAGACGTGCTATCCGCACAACAAGCCACAGTAGGTCAAGCCGTACTAAGAACTTTATTTCAGACTACTTCCACTCCTACAGGCTGAGCCACCGCTTTTGGGGAGATAACTGCTTACTAGTCTATGCACAACATGTGTATCTGCAGCTACACATGCCACCGAACTGAAAATGTCACTTACCCAGTGTACATCTGTTCGTGGCATTAGTCGCTGCAGATTCACATGTGCCCACCCGCCTCCCCGGGAGCCTGTAGCCGTTTGGAAGTTATCTTCAACATTTGTATATTTGTAAATATATTACTTAAACCTTATTTGGTACATACTTATTCATTCCATTGCATGGGCACTATTACTAACATACACAACTCCTACCTCACCCTCTGCGGGGAAAACAATCTAACATGGAGTCGACGCCCATGCGCAATGGAACATAGGAGGAGGAGTCCCTCGGTCTCGTGACTCGAAAAGACTTTTTCGAAGAAAAACAACTTGTAACACTCCGACCCAACACCAGACGGCGGACTATGCACAACATGTGAATCTGCAGCGACTAATGCCACGAACAGATGTACACTGGGTAAGTGACATTTTCATTACATGGCTTGGGAGGGGTAACCTCCCCAAACCACTGGTATGCTTTGGAGGGCACATTTGGTGCCCTCAGTGCATAAACCAGTCTGACCTCCAGTCCCTGCACTGGTGTGAAAGTGGAAAATGGAGAGGGAAGTAACCACTCCCCTGTCCATCGCCACCCCAGGGGTGGTGCCCAGAGCTCTTTCAGGTGGCCACTTGATTCTGCCATCTTGAATCCAAGGTTGGCAGAAGCCTTGGGGAGCACCTTAGTGGCCAGGTCAGGCAGGTGACGTTATAGCCCCCTCCTGATATGTGGTCACCCTGCTAGGTGACCAATCCCCCTTTTAGGGCTATGTAGGGCCTCCCTCTTGGGTGGGTCCTTAGATTCGACATGCAAGATTCCAGCAAGACTCCTCTGCAATGTTTACTTCGACTTCTGGCCACTGGAACTGCAACTGGACTTCACAGGAACCTACAATCTGCAGCTTCAGCGACGACTTTGCTCTGCAGCATTGTTTTCCCTGCTCCTTCCAGCAACTGCAACATTTTTATGGCTGTGCATCCTCTGAGGGCAGCAAGTCTTCATTCTGCACCAAGAAGGAATCTCCCTTGGAGTGAAGGAATCCCTTCCCTGCATCCGCAGGCACCAACTGCATGAGGACCCTTTTTCCTGCAACTCTGCGTGGATCCTGCAACACAAGTGGTGGTCTTGAGTGGTTCCCTGGGTCCCCTCTACTAGCTGTCCAACTTTGGAGGTGGTGAGTCTTTGCCTCTCCTTCCAGGACAGTACCCCTTGCAGTGCGACTCATGCAGCTCTGCAACTTCGTTTCTGCGACTCTTGCCTTTGTCAAGGCTTGTGGTTTTTCCACACCACTGATGGACTGCAATGCTTCTTCCGACCTGGGACATCGACTGCATCCCTTCTCGAACTCTTCCTCTGTTCCTGTGCTGCATAGCCAACTCCTGGTCTTCTCGTCGACCAGGCCCTTCATCTCAAGAAGGGCGGGTAGTGGCTCCTGGACACTCCAACTGGAACTGGACTTGGTCCCCTTCATTTGCAGGTCAACTTCTGTCTGGATCCATGTTCTGTTTCTAGCAATCTTGCTTGGGTCTTGCACAGTTCTTTCACAAAGTTTCTCTGTGGCCTTGGTAAAAATCAGGTACTTACCTCTTCTCCCCTGGTCACTGGAGAGCACTCTGGTACTTAGTTCCTCCACCCCCCCACACACACACACACACACACACACACACTCTCACTCTCTCACTCTCTCACTCTCTCACTCTCTCACTCTCTCACTCACTCTCTACTTACCTTGGTGGCAGTTCATCAGTCGCATTCCTTTTTTATTCTTTAGTATATGGTCGGGCTCCCCCTAGGGTCACCATTGTCTATTGTTATTGCACTGTTTTCGATCACTTCCTATGCTCATTCCTGACAACTAAGGTGTATATAATAGTGTGTTTACTCACCTGCTAGAAAAGTATTGCCTATATATTTTAGTATTTGTGTCACTAAAATAAAGTACCTTTATTTTTGTAACACTGTGGTTCTTTCATGTGTGTGAATAGCACAATTGGTATTGCATGAGCTTTGCATGCCTCCTAGATAAGCCTTGACTGCTCATCCAAAGCTACCTCTAGAGAGCCTGGCTTCCTAGAAACTGACTACACCTCACTAACAGGGGATACCTGGACCTGGTATAGGGTGATAACACCATAGGTGCTCACCACACATCAGACCAGCTTCCTACAAGCAGCACCTCTGCGCATCGGTAGAGGGCATCGTCTGACTCTGTAGTGACGTCGTCCCCAGATATGACTTCGGAGTCCATATAGTCTCTCTCCCGTCGCGCTGATGTCAGTTTCGTATTTTCCGTCCAAACCCTTTCATTTCAGGCATACCCTTCCTTTCCATGGACATGTTTTCTAATAATTAGTCAACTGTGGCAGGGTTATTCTTGTATATCACCGTTGGTTTATGTGATGGCTCTTGCCGTTCGTTCCCTTCCTTCCAAAAAGGAGAGATATAGTGCGCCTATGGGATGATGTTGAGCCCTATTCTTTCATGACTGGTTTTGTGTCTGTCTTAGAGGGTTGTTTCCCCTTATACATGTATCTTCTTCGTTATCTGTCTACTGCAGGTATCTCACTAAAGGCTTCTTACCCCTAGCACTGGTACTTTATTGTTGGCTCAGGGATGTGAAGTTTTTTCCTCTTTATCTCACATATTCCTTTCTGACCTTACAGGATTCTAAGGTCTGGTATCTAGATTCCATTCCGGGAATTGTTCTTGCTGTACTCATTTTAGCAGTATTCTGAGTGGTCTACACTTGATTTGCTAATCTCAGCGCTGGTTCTTCATTGTGGATTACCACCCTAGCTTCAGTTTTTCTTTGACAGATTTCTTCAATTTGTTGCTTACACCCTTTTTGTGCTTAGACTCTCCTCAAAAGGTGCTGCTGCATTGTGTTTCTGTTCTTACTGTATTGCAAGTATCTGTCAGTTTATAGAAGCAGGTGGCTCTCCACCATCTACTTCCTTTGATGTACTGGCCTTGTTTTTAGCCTTGGTTTCTTTTGCTGTATTGAGAGGTGTCTATTTTTCCCCTCTTCATTTTCCTCCTTTTGTCGCCCAGCCGCAACCTTCTACTTTCTTCTTCTCTTCCATTAGGAGCACAGCTCAATATTCAGGTTTTGTGCCTTCGATGTCCTGCATCTACATTCAAGGGTTCTGATCAATCCCTCTCATGGTGTTCTGTTTTTGTTTGACATCAGTGTTGTCAGGAGCCTGTGTTTGTCTCTGGACACTTTCTGCTTCGTTATATCCATGTTCTTACAAGTCTACCCCTCTGAATGGGTTCCACAGCTTGTCTTTTCCAGTCACCCTATTTTACCCATTGGTAAAAGCTTTTGGTACACCTTTAGCGTTTTCCGTCTAAAGGCCTTCCATTTTTGCTTTCTGTCTAAGCTCTTTTTTTTCTCCTTGTGTGTTCCTACCCATGTTCATTCCGCTGTCAGGTTTTTTTTCAGTGTGATGCTTCTTGCAGATTTTCAATAACCATTTTGGTACAAACTGCATTCTGTATCGCTCCATATTGGTTGATTTTTGCCCCCTTTCATCTGGCTAATTCTTGGGAGCACTTCATGTCCTTATCTGTTGTGGCTCCACCGCCAGTTCATCTTCATGGCCATTTCTTACACGGCCATAATCTTTCATATCTGCTTGTGATATGCGGGTCTCCTACTTTTTGGATGTGTGCTACATACTACTTCTCACCTTTGTCTTTCTCATAGCTGGTCTGCTACTCCTTAGTTGACCTGTTTTTTGCAAGACTGGGTGAGATGTGTTCGCAGCCCTCCTCTTGGGTTGCTATTGCTTTGGTATCTAATTCTAAGATGAGGATTCTGTGACTAGTTGTATGTTTCAGATGAGCAAGTTACTTACCTTCGATAACACCTTATCTGGTAGAGACATAGACTTACTGCAGATTCCTTACCCACCCACCCATCCTCCTCGACTTGCAAACTGGATTCTTTGGCTTCAGTCTCACTTCAGGATATTTTGTTGTTGTTTCATTTTGGTAGTTGTTACATCATGACTATGTCTACCCGTTTTGGTGTATACACTGTTCCGTTGCCAGTTTCTACGTGGCTCTGTCGTTGTGCGGTTCTAGTCACAGAAGAAACTGACGTCAGCACGTCAGGAGAGGGACTATATGGATTCCGATGTCATATCTGGGGAAGACGTCCTTACGGAGTCACATGATGCCCTCAACTGATGCACAGATGTGCTGCTGAAGAAAAGTTTCTGGATTCAGTCTGACGCCTGGGGGAGAATTCTAAGATAAGGAATCTGCGACTAGTCAGTGTCTCTACCAGATAAGGCGTTAACGAAGGTGAGTAACTTGTTCTTTAAGGCTGATATGAAAGCTTTTTTGAAAAATGACTTAATTGCTGACCCTCACCTCTGCCAGGAGGTTCGACAAGATTCATGCCTTCACTATTGAGCAGCCATATTTACAAATCAAGATTGACTGTCATTTTGAGATCAAAACCTCACTTTATCCCTAAAGTTCCATATGACTCATCTTTAAACTATTCTTTTGAAAACCTACTTCAGAAATTCAACCAGTGCGACAGAAGGAGCTCATATCTTTGTTAAAAAATGCCTAAACTTTTTCATTGCGAGAACTAAAACATTAAAAACGACCTGACAAACCCCAGGAAAAGGACAGGCGCTATCAAGAAGCACCATAGTCTGTTGTCTCATCGGCTGTAGCTTTCTGCCACAAAAAAACATATGTACCTGTGATTGTCAGTTTGTGCACATTCCAAAAGGAGTGTTGTAAATTCGCCTGGCTTTTTTCTGGAGTTTCACTACCTGACACATGCAGGGCTGCTACATGAAAAATAAGATACGTTCTCTACAAATGCAGGAGAGTTTTAAGCAGTTATTCACCATCTGTTCAAAAAAGGTGCAATCTGTTATTTAACTAAAGTTTATTTGCTTTGGTTTTATGCTTCCAACCACTGCATTATAGCATATTATGTCCAGTTTGTTACTGCTTGCTATTTCGATTCAAGCATGTGGATATGTAAAAGATTCAATACTGGAGAAAAGTTCTTACCTGTACACTGTGCTTCTCTAATATTTATCTCTTACCTAGTTTAACATTTGACACTCCCAACTTCCTGTTAAAGGAGATAACCACAGTTATTGTGCCCCTGAAGGGAATAGTGATTCGGGGGCTGCTTTCTAATTGTCTGGAGCTTTTTTTTTTTTTTTCTTTTTTTTTTCCTGTTTTTTTTTTTTTTTTTTTTTATGGTTGTATGGAACCAGACTTTTTGCAGCCACCCCATAACTTTTCCCCCCATTTAAATGCTGTTTTCCTACCATTTACTAGGGACTTACAGGGGTACTAAAGCCCTTGCCAGTTTTTAGTACTCGTTCCCTAGGTATCAGGGGTACCATTTACTAGGGACTTAGAGGTACTAAAGCCCTTGCCAGTTGGGTTACAGTTGAGTATTGGATAGCAGGCTTCAGTGTCAGTGTTCTTACCCCTAAAAACAAAATACTCAATTGTAACCCAATTGGCAAGGGCTTTAGTCCCTGTGGGCTGCAGCATGCATTACGTCACCCTAAGAGACCCACACATGCAGGCTGCCATCGCAGAATGGGTGAAATGGTGAGAAAACACGACATTGAACACACCCTTGTGCTATGCACGAATACAGTGCATGTCTTATATGCAAGTCACCCCTAAAGCATGCCTTAAGAGCCCTAAGGCAGGGTACATTGTAATATATGTGAGGGCATATCTGCATGTACAGATATGCACCCCTGATGCCTAGTGCTATTACTGGATATTGGAAGTAAACCGGGAGGCCTTCTTAAGGTAGGTACTGGACACTGATCATTAAGAGTTACCCAGCTGCATAATGGCTTCACTGAAACCTTTGATATTTGGTATCAAACACCTCCTCCTAATAAATCCATACTGATGCCAGTACTGGATTTGTTATGACATGCACCCAGAGAGCACTGAACCCTACCAGTCCTCTAGTGTGCTGATTGACTGGTATCAACCAGCCTGCCACCACAGACATGTTTCTGACCCTCTGGTGCTCGTGCCCTCAGAGGCCAGAAATAGTGCCTGCTCCGGCAGGATGGCTAGTAAATCAGCATACCTGGGATGGAGGCTTCAAAGCCTCTGCTTCCTTTTGATATGCAACCCTGGCTTCCCCCAGGCCTGGGGAATTGCCACTCCCTTCCCTGAGACCCATCTGGCACCAGGACAGATGGGAAATCAGCTATGTAGTAGGTGTGCTCTACCTCCAGGCAAGTTACACCCCTAAGGTGGGCTGCCTGCTCATCTTGTTTTTGGTGGAATTAGGAACTCTGGGACAGGGTTAAGCCCACTCCCCACATGAAGTGGTCATTTAGGTGGTGTGGTCAGCCCAGGGGTAAGTAGCCCATTGACTACTACACTACACTCCCCTAAACACCCTTATAAACACCTCTGCACCCGATCCCCACAGCCCGATATGAGAGCCTCAAGAGCTGAGCCCCCGGTTGGGTTCTGCCAGACTGGTCCCCCAGTCCCCACTTGCAGCCTCATTCTTACATGTTCTTTTCCACATTGACTCAGTGTGTGGCATCTGAGGCTACCACTGCTGGAAGCACCTCTGTACTCGGACACACCAGGGTTGATAAACCTGAACTATTGGTGCTTTCTAAGACCTTGGCCCCTACTTACCTCAAGTCCAGAAGAACAGTCCTGTAAGTCAACCACAAATGACACTATGCTGTGCATGTTTCTCCCATAGAATAACATAACCGTGTCCAAGGCTCATGCCTCAAATCTGACAGCTGTGTTTTGTTTCTGAAAATTGCTAACTCAAAGTACTTACCTGATCCTGAAGATCTTGGTGTCTAAGTTAAAATAAAAATCTGTTATTTTTCTAAATTGGTGTTGAATTCCCTTATTTGATTCTCATTTATTGACTGAGTGCAACAAATGCTCAACACTCCCCTCTGATAAGTCGAAGATTGATCGACCACACTGCCACAAATAGAGCAACTTGGGATTGTTAAAGCAAGTCTTGTACACTAGTTAAGGATACCTGGACTCTGCACCGTGCTCCTCATTTTGGTACACCATAGTCAGCTTCCTACAATGGTGACCCTCAAAGTTTTTGACTGATGGTGTTGATTTTTCAACTAAGTGCACTAAGGGCGTGCTAACCAAACGTTAGTGCTAGTGCGCTGACCTGGAAATGTGTATGCTTGATTGGCTTATACCCAATTGGCATAAGCTTATTTACCTTTGGACCTTGCTTACTTGTGAGTCCCTAGTGTATGGCACCCAGGGCCCAACCCAGAGACTGCAGCACTAATTGTACCACCCTGGATGTGACAAAGATAAAACATGGCTCCCAGTTTACCACCACAGATTTCAAGGGCAGTTTTTAACTGCTAACTCGACTTTGCCATTTAAAGCAAAGGCACAAAGCCCAATCTTCCCTTTTTAATATTTGTAAGTATCCCACTATGGATTCCTAACAAGCTCACAACAAGGTGAGGGTGCTGTACATTCAAGAGTGGAACATGTACTTTTGCATGTATCAACAGAAAAAATACACAGTTGTCGTTATTATTGTGGAAAACACTAGCAGCCCCATTGGAGAATGCGGAGTCACAAGATAACACCTTCGCTTTGGTAATTTCTGATTGGGACTTCTAATGTTGAAACTGTAAGATATCAAACAGCTCATTACATTAAGCTCTACTGGATGCCCAAGTCGAAATTAATGTAATTTGTTAGTGTGCAACTTCTACAAAGTTCCCACTTTGTTGCTCATAGTCTCCTGTGCCATGAGGTTCTGCCCTCCTGAGGAGATGTGCAAACAACTCACATAAAAGGACACAATAGAAGCCTCTCATGGGGGAAAAGATGTTACCTCTCACCGGCAGGAAGCCACTCAGGCATTGACCCAAAAGGTGAGCTTCAAAGGGAAAGCTGCCATTTAAGGGCAACTGGTAAACATTTGGAAAAAGGGCTGCTTTGACGGTTAGATAGGCATGCTGGTACTCAAGTCAAATAGCGGAAACCAGTTGTCAAACCAATATTCAGGGGTTTATATCCCCCTTGGTAACCATACCTCTGGGATGAACTAGGGAGCTCTGAGGAGTTTTGCCATCTTGAGAGTGGGCAGAAAAGAGATGCCACGCTTCATAGAAAGTAGCCACTGGGAGGGAAGGAACCCGGCACCCCATCTGCTATTGACCACAGCCTCCCCGGAGGACATTTTCATAATAAGATTACCCCTGACATCCAGTACCCACATCTTCGACTGGAGAAGAGGACTAAAGGACTGCCCTGCTGGACCAAGGACCTGGCAAAGAGAGGTTGCATCAACTTATACTACGCCTGCTGAGCCTGGTGGCTAGCAAAGTAGAAGGGACTCTGCCTGCTGTATCCTGCTTATGGAGAAGTAGACTACTGAGCCCAGCCAAAGCAGGAGACTCCAATGGTCAATTGGCTGACCTCCTGTTCACAGCACATGGCTACAACAGCTGAAGAAGCCTGCTAGGGTGAGTTGGTAGCACAAATTCCTGAATCACCGCTGTCAGCCGTGAGGTCCAAAGGACCAAAACCTAGCAGTGAAAGATACCCCGTGTCTGCTGAACCCTGGAGAGTTGTCTGACGGCAGCTGTGTTTCCCAGAAGGCAAATTACTGCTAAAAGAAGGAAGCCGCTGTAGCTGGGGACTGGTAGCAAAGTGGTGATTGGGCTTCTGCCAAGCTTGAGAGTACTTCGAGGAATGTTGACCCCCGTGGCCAGGAAGGCCTAACTTAGTCCTTGGACTGAGGCGTGCCCGCACGAAGACCCGAATCTACCTTACATCTTCAGCATCTTTGAGCCTCTTCACATCCTGTATCCCTTGCATCAGGAGACACTGACGCTGGAACTGAGGACTGGTTTTCTAGATAAGGTAACTTTCTGTGGACCCTGCTGGTCCCCCATACTAACTCCCTGCTGTAGTTGATCACCTAAAGTAACTCGAAGTAACCACATTGATACTTACCAAAGTTTTTCCTGACAGTTCTAAATGTCAGAATTATTACATTTGCTAGTGCTTCTTTGTGGATAATTAAAGTGTTGATTCACTATACCTTGTAAATTATGTATCTCTGGAACCCTCCTGCCCATCTTTTTCGTGTCTAAAAATATATAATTATCTAATTTTTTTAAGTTGGTGTCGGATTTATTTTGCGTCTTGTGTATTTCTTCAGTTGTTTGTTTATAGAATAAAAATAGGTTACGGAGCATTTAGCACACTATTGTTATAATTCAACATTACTTTTCATTTGCTGGCTCTATGGTATGCACTTATTTTGTTATGCTAACAAAAACTTAATCGAACAGGAAAATGTAGCACATCTTTGTTGCTATTTAATACTAGAGTGTTTGTCACCATTCTAATAGAATTAGCTTGTGTAATACGAGATAAAAATGTTTAACTTATAGCTTTCTCCTTTTTTCCAAAGACGGTATGGGTATATTTGACTTACTAGACACTGGAGATGACATTGACCCAGATATTATTAGCATTCTCCCTGCTTCCCCTACTGGATCGCCTGGGCATTCGCCAGGATCCCATTACCAACATGGAGGCGATACAGGCAAGGTAGGTGTTTTGGGATCCAGTTTTTTTAAGCTATGTTATTGATTAATGCATAATATTACTTTTGGAACATGCTTTGTTTTTTTGAGACATTTATTAGTCTATATCCTTCACCTTCTGCATTTGTTGGATCCCTTAAATAATGCAAGAGGCCAGTAATCTACATACTTGGGATGGAACCTCACCTTGTGGGCGTACTGCAGGGTTTCCTTGTTTTTGTGTGTGCCCATGTATCCATTGTTCAGTGATTTCTCCTAGGTATTGAGAGAAATGGACTTTAAGGGTATAAGCAGTTCCCAGTGAACTTTAATTATAGTCATAAGCACTGAAGTGCCCAACTCATGTTTAGAATCACACCATGTTTTTTGTTTAAAAACAAAAAAAAAAGTTTGCCATTTGTAGCTGTAGATTCACATGCTCTGCATACTTTATCCATCTAGTGTTGGGTCGGGAAGGTTGCAACTTTTTTGTTCGAACGTCTTTTGAGTCACTGGACATAGTGACTCCTCCTCCTTGTTTGCAATGTGCATGATCCTCGGCTTTATCTTCAGATTGTTGTCTTCCACTGTTGGGTACAGTCGTGTTCTCTTGGAGCTTCGGCCTGAGATTGTCTTGGGCACCTTCGGTTCGGGAAACATCTCCAAACCTGTTGGTATTGTTTCAATCACGTTATTCTTTCTAACATTGTGTTCTGGGATCGGGGGTGGGGGAAACTATATAAGTAACTTTTTCGATCTAGGCCCACGAAGCAGCCATTTTCTCCATTCGACATAATCAAGAATGTAGAACTGATGGTATGGACACATTCCATTTCTGTCTCAAGTGTTACTCTAAATTCCCTTGGACCGATCACCATCAGTTCTGTAACCTCAGTCTATTGCCAGAACACCAAGAGGAAGACTGAGGCCTACCAGTCGTTCAGGTCGTAGAAAACTCGACGAGACTGAAGAGCTCGTAGACATGAATTGCAGAGACAGGATTTGGAGGAAACACCTGATTATTTTCGACATGCAGGACGTCATGTTGAATGCAGAGCAGGAGATCCATGAGGCATCAGCTGCTGAAGAGGAGTTTTCGGTCCAAGACTCTGATTCGGAGGCCAAAATGACTCTAGAAATGAAGGACTTTCCCCAGGTTCAGCGCAAAATGAGTAAACTTCCCCCTGCTCCACCCTAAAGACTAAGTTTGCATACGGAAGCTGTTGAGACGCCACTGCTTTCCGGCCAAGGCAGACTTCAAACTTTGTTTGGATGCCCCACATTCAAACTCTCCCCTGAAGCATAAATCTAAATCCAAAACTTCCATTCAAAGCAGAGTGTTAGCGACTCCTGCACCAAAACCTTCCACATAACACTGTGTCCACCGCTTTGGCACTGACATCTTCTACATCGAAAATTAAAACTTTTGTTACTGAAAGAACTTGATCTGAAACCTACTTCGGAGCCGAAATAAGTCCTGGAGCCGATTCTTCAGAAATTTAACCAACAGCTCAAAAGGAAGCAGTCCCAACTGCATATCCAGCCTCATACTGGAAGGGTATTAATAAAAACTACTGTTCGTAAAATACAGCTTACTTTTTGAGGAAGGTTTGAACACAAATGAACCTCCCCCCAAAACAAGAGTGGACAAGGAGCTGCAGGAGATTTATCCACCTTTATCTGCATCCCCTCCACCCATTACCCCTCCACCACAACAAACTCCATTTCCACAGCACTCTGTAGAAAACCCATTAGAAATATCTCCACAATGATCTCTTCACTCAGGTCAAGATAGCCATGACATTAATGATATTCAGGAGGACACAGATCCATGTTGACAGTATGATATGGACACATATATCAATCTTGATGTAGAAATCTACCCATTCAGGCCTTCACCACCTGGAGGCACTACATCTTTTTCAAGAGTTAGTAGGGAGGTACTCCTCCACAAAGATCCTATAGAGGATTACTTTCTTTTTGAGATACTAACAGCTTCTCCTATCATTTTCTCATCCCTAAAAAGGATGTCTCACTAAGACCCATATTAGATCTTCATGGTCACTTTACAGGATGTGCTACCTCTGCTACACCAGGGCGACTTTCTATCAGCTCTAGATCTAAAGGACGCCTACTTTCATATTCCAATACATCAAGCGCATAGAGAATACCTCAGATTTGTCATCCAGGGACAGCATTATCAGTTTAAAGTGCTTCCATTCGGGGTCACCGGAGCACCAAGAGTGTTTACAAAATGCCTAGCGGTAGTTGCAGCTCATCTACGCAGGCAAAGCATTCATGTATACCCATATCTTGACGACTGGCTCATCAAAGC
This sequence comes from Pleurodeles waltl, assembly GCF_031143425.1. Taxonomy (NCBI): domain Eukaryota; kingdom Metazoa; phylum Chordata; class Amphibia; order Caudata; family Salamandridae; genus Pleurodeles; species Pleurodeles waltl. Next base: position 2,000,037,905 of record NC_090440.1, read on the forward strand.
CAGCTCTCATCCACAATGTCTCAACCACATAGAAGCCACAATAAATCTGCTTGGCCAGTTAGGGCTCATAATCAGTTTCCAGAAGTCTCATCTCACCCCTCTATATGTTTAACCTTACCTCTGAGCTATTATCAGTACCCGCATAGGACTAGCTTATCCAATTACAGCAAGGACACAGAACTTTGAAACACAAATTCTTCACTTTCGCCCCCAATCAGCAAGTTATGGTGAGGGTTGTAATGAAACTTCTGGGAATTATGTCTTCTTGCATCACCATTGTCCCACACGTGCAACTACACATGCATCCATTGCAGGAATGTCTCACACCAATGGTCTCAAGCACAGGGTCATTTGAAGGATCTAGTGTTGGTAGACAGCTGCACCTCTCGCACTCTGCAATGGTGGAACACCACCAAACGTTTGAAAGTGTGGCCATTGCTAGTCCCTCTCACAGTGGACGCTTGGCACATGGGATGCTCATCTCCACATCCTCACTATCCAAGGTCTTTGGAATCATGTACACAAAGTCCTGTAGATCAACTATCTGGGGATGCTAGCAGTTCACCTAACACTTAAACCTTTTGTTTTAGATCTCACAAACAAAGTAATCCTCACAGGCACAGACAACATGACAACTGTGCTTTATCTATAGAAACCGGGGGGACGCATTCAGATCAGTTGTCTCACCTTGCACAGACAATTTGGCACTGGGCCATTTGTCACAACATCTACATATTGGTGGAACTCCTTCCAGGGAGACACTTTTGATGACCTCAGCAGGATGCCGCAACAAATCTATGAATGGGAACTCCATCCCAGAGTCCTACAGCCCTACTTCCAAAGATGGGGTGTTCTGGACATAGACCTATTTGCAACAAAAGAAAATGCAAAATACCCAAACTTCGCCTCCAGGTTTCCACACCCTCAGTCCAAGAACGGTGCTCTTTGGATGAATTGGTCAGGTAAATTTGCTTATGCTTTTCCACCTCTCCCTCGTCTTCCATATGTAGTTCGGCAACTCACACAAACCTCTCTCACAATGGTACTGGTGGCACCCACATGGGCAAGACAACCATGGTTCACCATGCTACTAGATCTTTCAGTAGTACTGCACAAGAAGCTTCCTCTACACAGATCTTCTCACTCAGAACAAAGGACAGGTCAGACACCCAAATCCCAAGGACTCAAATCTTGCAATTTGGCTCCTGAAGTCCTAGAATTTGCATATTTATATTTACCTCAAGAGTGTATGAAAATTCTAAGGAAGCACGCAAGCGAACCACCGCAGCTTGTGGAAGCGTTTTGTTCATTACTGTATGTGTCAAAACTAGAATCTTTTTCAAGTGTCAACACAACATTATTTTGTACCTTCTCCATTTACAAAAAGCAAATTTAGCGTGTACATTTATAAGGTTACATTTAGAAGCTATATCTGCGTAATCACAAAACAAGGTTCTTCTTTTTAAAATTCCTGTCATAAAGGCTTTTATGGAAGGACCTAAAAGTGTAATACCACTAAGGCTACCTCCAGTCCCGTCCTGGAACTTAAATATATTACTCACTTGGCTAATGGGACCACCTTTTGAACCAGTTCTACAGTTTCTATCTTGGAAGGTAGCCTTTTTCTTTTTTAGTTGCAGTTACTTCCCTAAGACGTGTACGTGAGCTTCAGGCATTAACATCACAAGAACCATTTTTTCAGGTACATAAGGATAAAGTGGTTTTTCGTACTAATCCAACTTTACTACCTAAGGTTGTGTCTCATTATTTCATATAAATCAGACTATTGAATTGCCCTTTTTTCCCTAAACCCATATTCAGTTGCAGAGAGAGCCCTACAAGCATTAGATGTGAAAAGAACACTTATGTTTTATATTGATTAAACTAAAAACTTTAGCAAGACAAAACTTTTTTTTGCTTTTTCTCCACCACATAAAGGTAATCATATAACTAAATCTACCGTAGAAAGATGGATTGTTAAATTTATCCAAGCTTGTTATGCAAAAGCTAAAAGGCCACTACCTATTACCCCTTGAGCACATTCAACATGTAAGAAAGGTGCATCTAAGGCATTTATAGGCAACATACCCACAGCTGACATTTATAAGGCAGCTACATGGTCAACACCACACACTTTCACTAAACATTATTGTGTGGATGTTTTAACACAAAAGCAATCCAATGTAGGACAGGCAGTGCTACGTACTCTATTCAAAAATACTGTTTTTGGAAGTTGGTTCTGTATGTACTATTTCAAAGTAAGAAATAGCATGCACAGAGGCCAAGGGTTCCCCTTAGAGGTAAGATAGTAGCAAAAAGAGATAATTCCAATGCTCTATTTTGTGGTAGTGTGGTCGAGCAGTAGGCTTATCAGAGGGTAGTGTTAAGCATTTGTTGTACACACACAAGCAATAAATGAGGAACACACACTCAAAGACAATTCCAGGCCAATAGGTTTTTATATAGAAAAATATCTTTTCTTAGTTTATTTTAAGAACCAAAGGTTCAAGATTTACAAACAATACTTTAAATGAAAGGTATTTCACTCAGGTATCATAGGAACTTTGAATCAACACAATACTATGTTCAGTTTTAGCAAAAATTGCAATAAGCTATTGTAAGGAAATGCCTCCTTGGCATGGTTACCCCCTGACTTTTTGCCTTTGCTGATGCCAAGTTATGATTTGAAAGTGTGCTGAGGCCTGCTAACCAGGTGTAGGAAGTTGGCTCTGTATGCACTATTTCAAAGTAAGGAATAGTATGCACAGAGTCCAAGGGTTCCCCTTAGAGGTAAGATAGTGGCAAAAAGAGAGAATACTAATGCTCTATTTTGTGGTAGTGTGGTCGAGCAGTAGGCTTATCAAAGGAGTAGTGTTAAGCATTTGTTGTACATACACACAGGCAATAAATGAGGAACACACACACTCGGAGACAATTCCAGGCCAATAGGTTTTGTTATAGAAAAATATATTTTCTTAGTTTATTTTAAGAACCACAGGTTCAAATTCTACATGTAATATCTCATTTGAAAGGTATTGCAGGCAAGTACTTTAGGAACTTTGAATAATTACAGTAGCATATATACTTTTTACATAAAACACATTTAGCTGTTTAAAAGTGGACACAGTGCAATTTTCACAGTTCCTCGGGGAGGTAAAGTAAGGTTAGTTTTTGCAAGTAAGTAAACCACCTATGGGGTTAAGATTGGGGTCCAAGGTAGCCCACCGTTGGGGGTTCAGAGCAACCCCAAAGTCACCACACCAGCAGCTCAGGGCCGGTCAGGTGCAGAGTTCAAAGTGGTGCCCAAAACGCATAGGCTTCAATGGCGAGAAGGGGGTGCCCCGGTTCCAGTCTGCCAGCAGGTAAGTACCCGTGTCTTCGGAAGGCAGACCAGGGGGGTTTTGTAGGGCACCGGGGGGGACACAAGCTCACACAAAAAGTACACCCTCAGCGGCACTGGGGCGGCCGGGTGCAGTGTGCAAACATGCGTCGGGTTTCCAATGTAAATCAATGGGAGACCAAGGGGTCTCTTCAGCAATGCAGGCAGGCAAGGGGGGGGGGGGCTCCTCGGGGTAGCCACCACCTGGGCAAGGGAGAGGGCCTCCTGGGGGTCACTCCTGCACTGGAGTTCCGATCCTTCAGGTGCTGGGGGTTGCGGGTGCAGGGTCTTTTCCAGCCGTCTGGATTTTAGAGTCAGGCAGTCGCGGTCAGGGGGAGCCTGGGGATTCCCTCTGCAGGCGTCACTGTGGGGGCTCAGGGGGGACAACTTTGGTTACTCACAGTCTCGGAGTCGCCGGAGGGTCCTCCCTGAGGTGTTAGTTCTCCACCAGTCGAGTCGGGGTCGCCGGGTGCAGTGTTGCAAGTCTCACGCTTCTTGCGGGGATTGCAGGGGTCTTTAAATCTGCTCCTCTGAAACAAAGTTGCAGTCTTTTTGGAACAGGGCCGCTGTCCTCAGGAGTTTCTTGTTCCTCTTGAAGCAGGGCAGTCCTCTGAGGATTCAGAGGTCGCTGGTCCTGGTGAAAGCGTCGCTGGAGCAGGTTTTTTTAGAAGGCAGGAGACAGGCCGGTAGGACTGGGGCCAAAGCAGTTGGTGTCTTCTTTCTTCTTCTGCAGGGGTTTTCAGCTCAGCAGTCTTCTTCTGTAAGTTGCAGGAATCTACATTCTTAGGTTCAGGGGAGCCCTTACTAAATTTAAGGGCGTGTTTAGGTCTGGGGGGTTAGTAGCCAATGGCTACTAGCCCTGAGGATGGGTACACCCTCTTTGTGCCTCCTCCCAAGGGGAGGGGGGTCACATTCCTATCCCTATTGGGGGAATCCTCCATCTGCAAGATGGAGGATTTCTAAAAGTCAGTCACCTCAGCTCAGGACACCCTAGGGGCTGTCCTGACTGGCCAGTGACTCCTCCTTGTTTTTCTCATTATCTCTCCTGGACTTGCCGCCAAAAGTGGGGGCTGTGTCCAGGGGGCGGGCATCTCCACTAGCTGGAGTGCCTTTGGGCATTGTAACACGAAGCTTGAGCCTTTGAAGCTCACTGCTAGGTGTTACAGTTCCTGCAGGGGGGAGGTGTGAAGCACCTCCACCCAGAGCAGGCTTTGTTTCTGTCCTCAGAGAGCACAAAGGCTCTCACCGCATGGGGTCAGAAACTCGTCTTTCAGCAGCAGGCTGGCAGAGACCAGTCAGTCCTGCACTGAACAATTGGGTAAAATACAGGGGGCATCTCTAAGATGCCCTCTGTGTGCATTTTTTAATAAATCCAATACTGGCATCAGTGTGGGTTTATTATTCTGAGAAGTTTGATACCAAACTTCCCAGTATTCAGTGTAGCCATTATGGAGCTGTGGAGTTCGTTTTTGACAGACTCCCAGACCATATACTCTTATGGCTACCCTGCACTTACAATGTCTAAGGTTTTGCTTAGACACTGTAGGGGCATAGTGCTCATGCACCTATGCCCTCACCTGTGGTATAGTGCACCCTGCCTTAGGGTTGTAAGGCCTACTAGAGGGGTGACTTACCTATGCCACAGGGAGTGGGAGGTTGGCATGGCACCCTGAGGGGGAGTGCCATGTCGATTTAGTCATTTTCTCCCCACCAGCACACGCAAGCTGGCAAGCAGTGTGTCTGTGCTGAGTGAGGGGTCCCTAGGGTGGCATAAGTCATGCTGCAGCCCTTAGAGACCTTCCCTGGCATCAGGGCCCTTGGTACCAGGGGTACCAGTTACAAGGGACTTACCTGGGTGCCAGGGTTGTGCCAATTGTGGAGACAATGGTACATTTTAGGTGAAAGAACAATGGTGCTGGGGCCTGGTTAGCAGGGTCCCAGCACACTTCTCAGTCAAGTCAGCATCAGTATCAGGCAAAAAGTGGGGGGTAACTGCAACAGGGAGCCATTTCTTTACACCAGGCCCCAGCACCAGTGTTCGGTAGGAATTGGACACTGCGCAGCCCCCAGGTAATGAGCCAAAGCAGAAAGAGAAGCCAGCACCACCTCCTCATTCTTCAAACCTACCTACCGCTCCTCAGATAAGTCCTACACCAATGCATTCTCCAACGCATTTTTTTGACTCACAAGACACTGTTGATCCATGGTATCTTTACGACCCTAATCCCATCCCAAGCAACAACCCAGACAGCTTCCCCTCTAAACGATTGCCACCTGAAGATACAACAGTATATAATCAGGTGCTAGCTAGGGCTGCAGTCTGTCATGGGGTTACAATGCACACAGAACCAATAGAGGAAGATTTTGTATTCAATACATTATCCTCAACTCATTCTAGGTGCCAATGCCACCAAATGCTACCAGGCATGGTAAAGCATGCAGATCAATTTTTTAATGAGCCTGTAAAAGCAAGAATTATAACACCTAGAATAGAGAAAGTACAAGCCTGCACCTTCTCACCCGGATTACATCACCCATCGGGTGCCACCTGATTCAGTAGTGGTTAGTGCTGCCAGGAAAAGAGCAAATAGTCCTTAGGAGATGCACCCCCTCCAGATAAGGAAAGCAGAAAATGTGATGTGAAAGAGGGTTGCATCCCAAGCAGCAAACCAATGGAGGATAGCTAATTCCCAGGCACTGCTAGTTCGTTACCATAGAGCCCATTGGGATGTCATACAGCATCTCCCAAAAGAGCACCAGAAAGGGGCTCAACAGGTGGTAGAAGAAGGGCATGCTATCATAATAACCAAATAAGATCTGCCTTTGATGCAGCAGATACCGCTGCAAACACAGCAGTCACTATTCGTAGACATGCATGGCTGAAATCCTCTGGTTTCAAACCAGAAATACAACAGGCTGTGTTAAACATGCCCTTTGATTTAAAAAAATAAAAAAAAAAATATATATATATATATATATATATATATATATATATATATAATTTTTTTTTTTTTTTTTTTTTTCTTTTTTTGTTAAATTTTTTTTTGGGGCCAGAAGTAGACACAGCAATAGAAAAACTACGAAAAGACTCGGACACAGCCAAGGCAATGGGTGCACTCTATTCTACACCATATAGAGGATCATTTCGTAACACTCAGTTTCGAGGAGGTTTCAGACCACAACTGTCAGGCATCAACCTCCCAAACAAAACCAACTTACCAAACCCAGTACCAATGAGGTGGTTTTAGGGGCACAAATAGAGGACAGTACTCTAGACATAGAGATAAATTTCAAACCTCTAAACAATCCACAACACAGCCAAAACAGTGACTTCCCACACTCCCTTCCACTCCACAACTCTCCTGTGGGGGGAAGACTACAACAGTTCCACACACATTGGCAAAATATCACCACAGACAACTGGGTGCTATCAATTATCCGCAATGGTTGTCTAGAATTGATAACCACTCCTCCAAATATTCCACCAAGGTTTCACAAGTTAACCCCAGAACATACAGTCCTGTTACAAAGAGATCCAATCTCTACTACTCAAACAAGCGATAGTTAGTGCCACAGTCTCAGCTAGGAACAGGAGGTTATTCACTATATGCTTTAATTCCCCAAAAAGATGGCACCCTAAGGCCAATATTAGACCTCAGGCCCCTCCATTTTTACATCCAATCAGAACATTTTCACATGGTAACTCTACAGGATGTTATCCCACTTCTACAAAAACAAGATTTTATGACAGCCTTAGACCTCAAAGATGCGTATTTCGACATACACATCCATCCTGCTCACAGAACATACCTCAGGTTTGTCGTTCAAGGAAAACACTACCAGTTCCAAGTGTTACCCTTTGAAGTAACAGCTCCAAGGGTATTCACAAAGTGCTTAGCAGTAGTAGCAGCCTACCTAAGAAGACAACATATACATGTCTTCCCATATCTAGACGATTAGCTAATAAAAAATCATGCAGTCGTATACAATGCCAAAATCATACATGTTATGTAATAGAAACCTTTCATACACTAGGTTTCTCTATAAACAACCAAAAGTCACACCTTCAACCAGCACAAGTACAAACCATATTTGGGTGCAAGCCTAAATACTCAATGAGCTCTAGCGTATCCATATACACAAAGGATACAAGCTTTCCAAATTCTAATTCCACAAATACAACCAAATCAACAATATACTGTAAGATTTGTCATGAAAATCCTAGGAATTATGGTGTCTTGCATTGCAATTGTTCCACATGCAGGATTAAACATTCAGCCCTTACAACAGTGCCGTGCACAACAATGGTCACAGGCACACGGTCAACTCTAAGATCTAGTGTTGATAGACCGCCAAACATATACGTCCTTTCAGTGGTGGAGTTGCACCAATTTAATCAAAGGGTGGTCATTTCAAGACCCTGTGCCTCAGACCATAATTACAAAAGATGCATCAATGATTGGTTGGGGAGCTCACCTAAACAATCACAACATTCAAGGACAATGGGATGTCAAACAGAAACAGCTACACATAAACCACTTGGAGTTATTAGCTGTGTTTCTGGCCCTCAAAGCCTTTCAAACTCTTCTCACACAGAAGAATGTTCTTATAAAAACAGACCGCATGATAACCATGTATTAATACAACAAACCGGGAGGGACACATTCATCCCAATTGTCCCTTCTAGCCCAAAAAATTTGGAAATGGGCAATTCACAATAATTGTTTTTCTATTAGCGCAGTACATTCCAGGGACAGTCAGTTGACAGATATCCTCAGCAGAAATCACCAACAAACACACGAATTGGAGATTCATCCTCAAGTACTTCAAAAGTACTTTCAGAAGTGGGGAAAACCAAAATAGATCTATGCGCAACAAGCAAAAACACAAAATGCCAAAACTTCACATCCAGACACCCACACCCCCTATCCAAGGGCAATGCTCTATGGATCAATTGGTCAGGGATACTTGCTTACGCCTTTCCCCCTCTCCCACTCCTTCCATTTCTAGTCAACAAGTTGCCTCAAACTTCACTCATCCTGATACTCATAGCACCAACATAGGCACGTCAGCCATGGTACACATTACTAGATTTATCTGTAGTACCACACTCCAAACTCCCATGCAGATCGGATCTGTTAACACAAAACAGAGGTCAAATCAGGCATCTAAACCCCAATGCTCTCAATCTAGCAGTTTGGCTCCTGAAGTCATAGAATTTGGATATTTACAACTCCCATCAGAATGTATGGAAGTTATTAAACAAGCAAGAAAACCCACTACTAGACAGTGCTATGCAAACAAATGGAAAAGATTTGTCAATTACTGTCAATCTAAAAATATAGATCCTCTTAAAGCATCAGTGCAAGATATTGTATGTTTACTTAATTTACAAAACTCAAATTTAGCATTTTCTTCAATAAAAATACACCTTACTGCAATGTCTGCATATTTACAAAATATTCAACATAGCTCTTTATTTAGAGTTCCTGTCATTAAAGCTTTCATGGAAGGCTTAAAACGCATCATTCCACCAAGAACACCACCAGTTCCATCTTGGAATCTAAATATAGTGCTTACAAGACTTATGGGTCCACCCTTTGAACCCATGCACTCGTGCCAAATTCAATTTCTAAAATGGAAAGTTGCCTTCCTAGTGGCAATTACTTCTTTAACCCCTCCTGTGCCAGGCTTTTTTTTGGCTATTTGGGGCAGTTCGCGTTTAGGCCCTCATTACTTTTTGTCCACATAAGCTAGCCAAGCCAAATTTGCGTCCTTTTTTTCCAACATCCTAGGGATTCTAGAGGTACCCAGACTTTGTATGTTCCCCTGAAGGAGGCCAAGAAATTAGCTAAAATACCGTGAACATTTCGGTTTTTTCAAGAAAATGGGAAAAAGTGGCTGCAGAAGAAGGCTTGTGGTTTTTTCCCCTGAAAATGGCATCAACAAAGAGTTTGCGGTGCTAAAATCACCAGCTTCCCAGCTTTCAGGAACAGGCAGACTCGAATCAGAAAACCCAATTTTTCAACACAATTTTGGCATTTTACTGGGACATACCCCATTTTTACGATTTTTGTGTGCTTTTAGCCTCCTTCTGGTCAGTGACAGAAATGGCTGTGAAACCAATGCTGGATCCCAGGAACCTAAACATTTCTGAAAAATTGACAAAATTCTGAATTCAGCAAGGGGTCATTTGTGTAGATCCTACAAGGGTTTCCTACAGAAAATAACAACTGAAAAAGAAAAATATTGAAATTGAGGTGAAAAAAACAGCAATTTTTCCTCTACGTTTTACTCTAACTTTTTCCTGCAATGTCAGATGTTTGAAAGCAATATACCATTACGTCTGCTGGACTCTTCTGGTTGCAGGGATATATAGGGCTTGTAGGTTCATCAAGAACCCTAGGTACCCAGAGCCAATAAATGAGATGCACCCTGCAGTGCGTTTTCATTCTATACCGGGTATACAGCAATTAATTTGCTGAAATATAAAGAGTGAAAAATAGCCATCAAGAAAACCTTCGTATTTCCAAAATGGGCACAAGATAAGGTGTTGAGGAGCAGTGGTTATTTGCATATCTCTGAATTCCGGGGTGACCATACTAGCATGTGAATTACAGGGCATTTCTCAAATAGACATTGTAAAGAAATGGCTCCCTGTTGCAGTTACCCCCCACTTTTTGCCTGATACTGATGCTGACTTGACTGAGAAGTGTGCTGGGACCCTGCTAACCAGGCCCCAGCACCAGTGTTCTTTCACCTAAAATGTACCATTGTCTCCACAATTGGCACAACCCTGGCACCCAGGTAAGTCCCTTGTAACTGATACCCCTGGTACCAAGGGCCCTGATGCCAGGGAAGGTCTCTAAGGGCTGCAGCATGTCTTATGCCACCCTAGGGACCCCTCACTCAGCACAGACACACTGCTTGCCAGCTTGTCTGTGCTGGTGGGGAGAAAATGACTAAGTCGACATGGCACTCCCCTCAGGGTGCCATGCCAACCTCCCACTGCCTGTGGCATAGGTAAGTCACCCCTCTAGTAGGCCTTACAGCCCTAAGGCAGGGTGCACTGTACCACAGGTGAGGGCATATGTGCATGAGCACTATGCCCCTACAGTGTCTAAGCAAAACCTTAGACATTGTAAGTGCAGGGTAGCCATAAGAGTATATGGTCTGGGAGTCTGTCAAAAACGAACTCCACAGCTCCATAATGGCTACACTGAATACTGGGAAGTTTAGTATCAAACTTCTCAGAATAATAAACCCACACTGATGCCAGTGTTGGATTTATTAAAAAATGCACACAGAGGGCATCTTAGAGATACCCCCTGTATTTTACCCAATTGTTCAGTGCAGGACTGACTGGTCTCTGCCAGCCTGCTGCTGAGAGACGAGTTTCTGACCCCATGCGGTGAGAGCCTTTGTGCTCTCTGAGGACAGAAACAAAGCCTGCTCTGGGTGGAGGTGCTTCACACCTCCCCCTGCAGGAACTGTAACACCTAGCAGTGAGCTTCAAAGGCTCAAGCTTCGTGTTACAATGCCCCAGGGCACTCCAGCTAGTGGATATGCCCGCCCCCTGGACCCAGCCCCCACTTTTGGCGGCAAGTCCAGGAGAGATAATGAGAAAAACAAGGAGGAGTCACTTGCCAGTCAGGACAGCCCCTAAGGTGTCCTGAGCTGAGGGGACTCTGACTTTTAGAAATCCTCCATCTTGTAGAAGGAGGATTGCCCCAATAAGGATAGGATTGTGACCCCCCTCCCCTTGGGAGGAGGCACAAAAAGGGTGTACCCACCCTCAGGGCTAGTAGCCATTGGCTACTAACCCCCCAGACCTAAACACACCCTTAAATTTAGTATTTAAGGGCTCCCCTGAACCTAAGAATTTAGATTCCTGCAACTTACTGAAGAAGAAGACTGCTGAGCTGAAAACCCATGCAGAAGAAGAAAGAAGACACCAACTGCTTTGGCCCCAGTCCTACCGGCCTGTCTCCTGCCTTCTAAAGAAACCTGCTCCAGCGACGCTTTCTCAAGGACCAGAGACCTCTGAATCCTCAGAGGACTGCCCTGCTTCAAGAGGAACAAGAAACTCCCGAGGACAGCGGACCTGCTCCACAAAGACTGCAACTTTGTCTCAGAGGAGCAGATTTAAAGACCCCTTCAACACTGCACCCGGCGACCCCGACTCGACTGGTGGAGAAACAACGCTACAGGGAGGACCCTCCGGCGACTCCAAGACTGTGAGTAACCAAAGTTGTCCCCCCTGAGCCCCCACAGCAACGCCTGCAGAGGGAATCCCCAGGCTCCCCCTGACCGCGACTGCCTGACTCTAAAATCCCGACGGCTGGAAAAGACCCTGCACCTGCAGCCCCCAGCACCTGAAGGATCGGAACTTCAGTGCAGGAGTGACCCCCAGGAGGCCCTCTCCCTTGCACAGGTGGTGGCTACCCCGAGGAGCCCCCCCCTTGCCTGCCTGCATCGCTGAAGAGACCCCTTGGTCTCCCATTGATTTACATTGGAAACCCGACGCTTGTTTCTACTCTGCACCCGGCCGCCCCAGTGCCGCTGAGGGTGTACTTTTTGTGTGAACTTGTGTCCCCCCCCCCCCGGTGCCCTACAAAACCCCCCTGGTCTGCCCTCCGAAGACGCGGGTACTTACCTGCTGGCAGACTGGAACCGGGGCACCCCCTTCTCTCCATTGAAGCCTATGCGTTTTGGGCACCGCTTTGAACTCTGCACCTGACCGGCCCTGAGCTGCTGGTGTGGTAACTTTGGGGTTGCTCTTAACCCCCAACGGTGGGCTACCTTGGACCCCAATCTTAACCCCGTAGGTGGTTTACTTACCTGCAAAACCTAACAATACTTTACCTCCCCCAGGAACTGTGAAAATTGCACTGTGTCCACTTTTAAAACAGCTAATTGTGTTTTATGTGAAAAGTATATATGCTACTGTAATTATTCAAAGTTCCGAAAGTACTTACCTGCAATACCTTTCAAATGAGATATTACATGTAGAATTTGAACCTGTGGTTCTTAAAATAAACTAAGAAAATATATTTTTCTATAACAAAACCTATTGGCCTGGATTTGTCTCTGAATGTGTGTTCCTCATTTATTGCCTGTGTGTATGTACAACAAATGCTTAACACTACTCCTTTGATAAGCCTACTGCTCGACCACACTACCACAAAATAGAGCATTAGTATTATCTCTTTTTGCCACTATCTTACCTCTAAGGGGAACCCTTGGACTCTGTGCATACTATTCCTTACTTTGAAATAGTGCATACAGAGCCAACTTCCTACAGACATCTTTTTTTACACACACTCTTATATTTGGAAGGTAAAAATGTAGAGAAAGACAAGGGGCAATAACACTTGTTTTGCTATTCTATGTTCCCCCAAGTCTCCCAATAAAAATTATACCTCACTTGTGTAGGTAGGCCTAGCGCCGCGACAGGATATGCCCCAAAACACAACGTGGACACATCACAATTTTTGACAGACAATAGAGGTGTTTTAAGCAAAGTGCCTAGCTGTAGATTTTGGCCTCTAGCTCAGCCGGCACCTAGGGAAACCTACCAAACCTGTGCATTTTTGAAAACTAGAGACCTAGGGGAATCCAAGATAAGGTGACTTGTGGGGCTCTGACCAGGTTCTGTTACCCAGAATCCTTTGCAAACCTCAAAATTTGGCTAAAAAAAAACACGTTTTCCTCACATTTTGGTGACAGAAAGTTCTGGAGTCTGAGAGGAGCCACAAATTTCCTTCCACCCAGCGTTCCCCCAAGTCTCCCGATAAAAATGGTACCTCACTTGTGTGGGTGGGCCAGGTGCCTGCAACAGAATAAGGCCACAAACTTGTAGAGATAGAGGGGATAGCACAGCAAGTTGATAAGGACATATTCTTCTTTTATACATCTTTAGGCTGACTCTGCTTTGGGGACCCACACAAGTGAGATGTCATTTTACTTGGGAGACTGAGGGGAACACTGGAGTAGGAATTTTGTGCTGGAGCGGTGATCGTACAAACGAAAGTCAGGAAAATATGCTTTTCTGATGGATACAACTACCTGTGGATTCCTCACCTAATGAATACTCCCATGGCGCCAGCATTCAACGGAAATCTTCTTCCTAGCTTCTGCACGTCGACGAGGAAGTCACATCAGCCCATGCGACGCCGTCTGACGTCATACAGGCAATAAGAGGTCCTCGCCGACGTCAGTTCCCTTTTTTCCGTGCATTCGAAACGGTTATCTTCGAGGGAGCTACTGTTACTTTCGTAGTTACCGTGTATTTTTCTGCTGTGTGAATTTTCTCTGCGGTTATTATGTCTCAGAGGAAGTTGGGTTTCAAGCCCTGTCGGGAGTGTGGGGGCAAGATGTCCGTTACTGACCCTCACTCCGACTGTTTATGGTGCTTAAGCTCCGACCACGACGTCGCAACATGTGATTCATGTCAACACATGAATCCGAAAGCCCTAAAAGAACGAGAGGCTAAACTCTTCATGGCGAAGTCAAAAAGGAAGGAGAAAAAGCATCATAGGAAGAAGTCCTCGCCGAGGTGTCATCGGCGTCATCGAGACTCCCGGCGCCGTAGGGATTCACGGCGTCATTCCAGCAAGGAGTCTCGTTCGAGGTCGCCTTCGGCTCGGCGTCAAAAGACTTGGGAGGTCAGTCACACCACATCCGTCGACGCCGTTGCCTTCTCCAGCTTCGCCGACTTCGCCTGGACAGACTTCTTCAGTGATTGAAGTGACGCAGCCTCAGGTGTTTTCTCTGGCGTCGGGGTCGCCTTCGATCCAGGCACCCCAGTATCCGGCTTTTCCTGCCCCTGGAGCCGATAATACCACATTTTTTAATGCAATGTATACCATCTTTCAGCAGATGGCTCCAGGCGGTTCTCCAGCTGGTCCTCCAGCTGGTCCTTCGGGGCCGTTGGCTTTCACCTTGGGTGCTCCGGCGCCGTTACGGCCGGCACCCTTTATGCCCTTTCTCCCTTTAGGGAATGTGGGCTCGGCGCCGGTGTCGACTCCGGTGTCCGCTCCGGTGGCTCCAGAGGTTTCGGCCCCGGAGGTTTCCATCCCGTCGACTTCGGGCTTTCTGCCAGTGACTCCGGCAGGACCATCGGAGACTCCAAGACGCGACTCTCTTCGTCCGGCTCCTACGTCTACTTCGGCGGATGCCATGTCGACGCCGTGTATCGAAGAAAGGCTGCATTCTAGAAGACGTGCTCTCTGTCTTTTGGAGGAGCAGGAATACCAACGAGTCTTGGAGGAAGGAGAGATTGAGGACTCTGGCGAGGGTCTTCATTGTCTGGATACAGCCAGTGGGCTGGATACTTCCCCTAAGTGGGACCTGTCATCTCCAGGGGAGTATACGGAGGAGGCAGCTACCTTTCACGCTGTGGTAAGAAAGGCAGCTAACTTTCTGGAACTGCCTTTGCCGGTGGCGGAGGCGAAACAGAATTTGTTGACTGAGGTTCTACATCCGGCCTCTACTGCAGCGGAGCCTCTTTTACCATTCAATGAGGCTTTGCTTGATCCGGTGTTGGAGGTGTGGAAGAAGCCAGTATCTTCCTCGGCTGATCATAGGGCTGTGGCCAGGAGGTATCAGGCTGCGCCATCCGACCCTGGCTTTCTGTCCAGACACCCTACGCCGGAGAGCTTGGTGGTCCAGGCCTCCTGTTCTTCTAGATCTGCGCCTGGATCTTTTCCGACGGTGCCGGGGGACAGAGACTCCAAGAAGTTGGATTCACAATCCAAGAAGATATTCTTGTCCTGTAGTATGGCGTTGAAGTCCACCAACGCGACTTGTATCTTGGGGAGGTACATCTATGCTCTTATGGATGACATAACATCATCATATACGGAGCTTCCCCAAGGACTTTTGAGCATTGTTTCGGATGCCCAGGCTGCCGCAACCCAGATTATCCAATCTGGGTTGGATACGACTGACTCGGTGGCTAGGGCGATGGGCACGGCTGTGGTGGCGAGGAGGCAGGCTTGGCTCCGCAACTCAGGGAGTCTGGGTAAGAAAATGTTGGGGGATCCACGCAAGCCACATCTCCCTGCACTCCTTGGGGTGTCTAGTTTAAAAAAATGTCTGGGTTTGGTAGGTTTCCCTAGATGAAGGCCGCACCCAGGACCAAAAACATAGGTGGCCCCTCCCCCCCCAAACACAGGTAGATTTGTAATATATAATCTGTGATGTGCCAAACAATAAAATTGTGAAAAGAAACACACTTAGGTTATATGAAAAAGACCCCTCACCCACCAACCAAGTTGGTGGCATGCTTCATCATCAGGGTCCCACCTGAGACACCTAGCGTGTCTCAAGTGTGCTGTGACGCCTGATTAGCGGAGCAGGTTTTGTCATTTGTACCCCATATACTGGTTGGATTTGGCACGAGGGTGGGTGATGGTTCAGTAGATCAAATTTTATTAACAAGAGATTTCACAAAAGTGAAATCCCCTGGTAATAACTGAAAGGCCAAAAAACTGAACCAATGACTCACTGCTCGTGACCTGTAAAGCCACGGGAAGGCACCAACCTCTTTACTGTCCATTCACACACCTTTCATACATGACATGCACAAGACCATTCACGCCGCCAGCCACGGGCCCAGCACATTACAACACTCGCATCGACAGACAGCACCAGTCAGTGGCCCATCACTTTGATACGCCCACATGCCTGATACAGCAATCACACCAGCCGATGAGTGTGTGGACTGGCGTTTGGCTGGCACCGCCACCCCAAGCGCCACCCCAAGCACACCGCCAGCCAAGCGCCACCCCAAGCACACCGCCAGCCAAGCGCCACCCCAAGCACACCGCCAGCCAAGCGCCACCCCAAGCACACCGCCATCACTTTTTTTTTCTTTTATAAGCAACAAAGAAACCACTAACTAATTATAAAATAAGTACAAAACTATAAACCCAAAAGCTCTAACTAAATACATGGCAGTGATGCCAACCGTGAAACTCAACATATGAAAATATAAAACAGACAGTTTACACTCACGGTATTTCCCAAAAGTTTTTCCTTGTGTGGTAACTTCTAAAACAGCTGGGCACACACAGCCCAGGCTTTGAAGGGCATTCGGGGCAGTACATCCGGCTCTCCCTCCGGATTAATCTCCGGGCACATACTCTACATTTCTTTGTGGGCAAGTCTTTTTTGGGAGTGGGAGGAATGTGATCTGGAAAGTGCTGATCTTTCAATCTAGCCACATCCTCCACCACTTCTACTCTGGGAACTCTTGCCTGTTCAACCACAATAAGGCTTTCTATCACTGACTCCTGAAATTTAACAAATGTCATCCTTGACTCAGGTGAACAATCCTTGAATACAACAAAAGCATTAAAAGTTGCCAAATGAAATAAATGTAGGGCCAACTTTTTATACCACACGTAAGACTTACGAAGAGCAGTGTAAGGTTCCAACCTCTGATCTACTCTAGCAACACCACCCATGTGCCTATCGTAGTCCAAAATGCACACAGGTTTGCGCACTTCCGCAACCTGACCCCAAACAGTCACAGGGGAAGTACTCTCATCATGGATGGTAGACAGCATGTACACATCCCTCCTGTCTGAAAATTTCAGAGCTAGCAGCTCATTATTCCGCAAGGCACTGCACTGTCCCCTCAAGTTTTTTTTACAGACAAGCTCCCTTGGATAGCCTTTCTGGTGAGAACGGATTGTGCCACAAGCAACAGTGTCCACTCTAAACAACTCCTTGAACAACTGCACTCCAGTGTAGAAATTATCTACGTACAAATGGTGACCTTTGTTAAACAGTCTACCAAGTTCCCACACAATTTTTTCGCTAACTCCAAAAGTGGGCGGACAACCAGGAGGGTCAATACTGGAATCCCTACCAGTGTAGACCCGGAAATTATACACATATCCTGTACTGCTTTCTGACAGCATATACAATTTAATCTCATACCGTGCCCTCTTACTAGGAATGTACTGCTTAAAAAATAAACGCCCCTTGAAAAGGACCAAAGACTCGTCCACACTTATCTCTTTGTCTGGAACATAGACCTCTGAAAAACGATCTGCAAAATGATCAAGGACAGGCCTAATCGTAAAAAGACGGTCACAATCAGGGAGAACTCGTGGCAAGGCTAAAGCATTGTCTACAAAATGCAGCATACAAAGAAGCAAATAGTGATTACGTGTCATAGTTGCAGGAAATATAGCCGTTGCCATCAAGGGACTAGTAGACCAATAAGAAGCCATTGACTGCTTCCTGATCAACCCCATCAAAAAAGTCAAACCTAAAAACTTTTTCATCTCTTCCAGATATGTGGGAACCCACTGAGTAGCTCTAGACTGAGGCTTTAGTCTGGCAGCGTTGTCCCTCAAATATTGCTCTGCATACAAATTAGTCTGCTCCACAATCTCTTCCAAAAATACATCGTCCATAAACAAGTGAAAGAAATGGACAGGCAAAAAGTTTTCTGTATTGACTCTACACCCTGGGAGACCAGTAAATGCAGGTAACTGTGGCTGCACCATGTTTGGGGCAATCCAGGTGTCAGGTCTTCTAATGGGAAACCCTTCAGCCCCAGGCTGCTGCACTCTTGGCACATCAATGTCCTCCTCTACAACAGGCCCTTCATCTGCACTGAGAGTATAGGTTCCTCATCAGCAGAATACTCTCGGACAGAAAACTCACTGCCAGAATCTCTCACTTCCTCCTCTGCCTCAGATGCAGTCAGTCTTGTAATCATGGTCTGAAGACGACTCAGAGCATGCCAACAACCTGCTGAGCGGTCACTCTGCGAAATACTAAATAAAATAGCCCACCAGGGGAGTGTCCCTTGCCCAAGGGGTCGCCCCCAAAATAAACTTATAAAACAAAATCCCTGGTGTCAAGTGGATTTTTTGGGTGGTGTGTTACGGAAATAGGACGTATGTCAGGTAGGATGGTAGATTATATGATAGAAAGTGGAGCTGACAAAAAGTAGATACGAAGGATTATATAACACAAACGTGCTTTATTGCTCCCCCCGTTAGTAGTCAGACTAAATGTTATTAAGTTCAGGTCCGATTACAATGGTCTCTAATCATAGACAATTTGTCTATATTTTTTATATTTGTATTCATTAAAGTAGCCAGAAATGCCATTCTGCGTCCTTATTGAGACCTCTGCGAAATGTGTCAAAGCGGATGAAAAATGTACTTTCAAGTTGTCACAACTTTAGTTCGAGGTTGCCACCCCTAGTGTGTCCTTTAAGCTTTCGGAGACAGCACAATTTAAAAGTTCGTGTAAAAGGGTGACATTTAACAAAATGTTCAACCAATGGAAATATTAAGTCATCTTTTTGTATATTGCTGTAATGTTCTTGGATTCATAGTTTTAGTGCTCTAATGGTACCACCAATGTAGACCTTCTCTCAGGGACAAATCAATTATATTAGTGCTCTCTCAGTTAATGAAGGATCATATTGTGAAATGGTATTCATTGATTGTTATCTTTTTAGATTTGGAGATACCCAATTTGCAAATTTAGCAGTTAGTACAGGTGTAAAATCCAGGTGTTTGTTGAAGGAAGTGATCAACAGTTTTGACAGGTTTCTGCCCTCCTAACAAATCAAGCCCAGGAAGGCAGAACAAAGGATTTCCTTTGGGAGGGGGGAGTTAACACCCTCTCACTTGGAAATAGGTGTCACATGGCTTGGGAAGGGTAGCCTCCCCAAGCCACCGGTATGCTTTGAAGTGAACATTTGGTGCCCTCTGTGCATAAACCAGTCTACAGCAATTCAGGGATGCCCTGTCCATCACCACCCCAGGAGTGATGCCCAGAGCTCCTCCAGAGGGTCCCTGGGCCATCTTGAATCCATGGTTGGCAGGGACCTCTAGGAACATCTGAATGGCCATGTCAGTCAGGTGACGACAGAGCCCCCTCTTGATATGTGGTCACCTGGCTAGGTGACCAATCCCCCTTTCAGGGCGATTTAGGGTCTCTCTCTTGGGTGAGTCCTTAGATTCGGCTTCCAAGATTCCAGCATGACTCTTCTGCAACCTCTACTTAGACTTCTAGCCACTGGAACTGCAACGGAACCCTCCAGGAACCGACAATCTGCATCCACGATGAAGACTCTGCTTGCAATTTTGTTTTCCCAGCTCCTACCTCTGAAACATATCTCCAGCTGTGCATCCTCTGTGGGCGGCAAGTCTTCAGTCTGCACAAGAAGGAATCTCCCTTTAAGTGAAGGAGTTACTCACCTGCATCCGCAGGCACTTACTGCAACGACTACCGACTGCATGGATCTCCTCTCATCCTGAGATGTGTGGATTCTGAATCACAGGTGGTGGTGGTCCGAAATAGTCCTCTTGGTCCTCTCTGCCAGCTGTCCAACTTTGGCGGAGGTAAGCCCTTGCCTTCCCACGCAGGACAGTACACCCATGCACCACGTCTTGCAGCTACCAAGGCTGGTTTGCATCACCTCCAAGGGGTCTTCAGGCTCTGTGTAGCCCCATCCCCAGCACTCCTTCCTGTGACGCACAGCCCTCTGCATGCTTCTCCTACGGCGTGGTACCCTTCTCCGGTTGTGCTGAGTGGGCTCCTCTGTGACTCCTGGTTCCTCGTCCAGAGTCTCTCCTGTGGGGGCTACCTCTTCTTCTGTGGACTCCGCCTTGCTGAGGGTCCCCGTAGGATTCCCCCCATGGGTCGCGTTCTCCTGGACCTTGCTGGTCCTCGGCAGCTCCACTTTTGCTTCACCGCGACTTCTGCCTTTGCCACGGCTTGTTGGTGGCTTTTCCATGTCACTGACCGACTGCAATCATCCATCTAGCGTGAGACGTCGACTGCATCCTTCAGGAACTCTTCACCTGCCCCAGGGCTGCATTCCTGATTGTCTTCGTCCTACCGTCGACCAACTCCTGCATCCACAGCTGGGTAGATAGTAGCTCCTACTCCTCCTGGACTCTTATGTGACTTCTGGACTTGGTCTCCTTCTTCCACAGGTCTTCCTCTTCAGGAATCCACCACTGGTTTCTTGCAGTCTTGCCTGGGTGTTCCATTTTCTTCTTCCTTCCTTCCTTCCTTTTGGGTGGTTTGGGAAAAATCCATAAATTACTCCTTTCTTTCTGGTCGTTAGGGGACACTGTGGTACTTACCTGTAGGGTTTCCTAGTACCCCCAGCTTCCCTCTACACATTCCACTTACTTAGGTGTGGGGGTCCTGTGATCACATTCCATTTTCTTTTTTTTAGTATATGGTTTGGGCTCCCCCAAGGTTCATTATTGTCCAACTGCATTTGCACTGTTTTCTTTCACTTTCTATGCCTATTGATAACTAATTTACAGATTTAGTGTGTTTACCTCCTATTGGAGGGTTGCCTCTCTAGTACTTTTTGTTATTGTCATTAAAGTACCTGTATGTTTGTAACCCTGAGTGTTTTCTTTCACATGTGTACGTGCTGTGTGACTACAGTGGTATTGCATGAGCTTTGCATGTCTCCTAGATTAGCTTTGGCTGCTCATCCACAGCTACCTCGAGAGAGCCGGGCTTCTAGACATTGCCTCAGCTACACTAATAGGGGATACCTGGACCTGGTATAAGGTGTAAGTACCTTAGGTACCCACCAAACACCAGGCCAGCTTCCTACAGTGAGACTAAACTTTCCCAAGAGTCTTCATTGTCTGACTGGAAAAACCTGGACTGTCCATCTGCATTGCATGGTGAGTCCCAGATTTATGTTCCACTGCAGGGAAATGGACCACCTCAAAAGTTTAGGTTTCGCACCTTTCATTTGCATCATCCATCTGAGCGGTGTATGGTCAGTTTGAACAAGGAAGTGAGTACTTAGCAAGTATGGTCTCGGGGACCAAACCACAAAAAAGGCCTCCCTTTCAATGGCACTCCAATGCTGTTCCCTGGAGAGTACCTTCCTGCTAATGAAAGGAATAGGCTGGTCCTGCCCATCATCATTGGTCTAGGACAGGACTGCTGAGTGCACTGCCTCCTTCAGGGTGTCAAAGGCCTTTTGACAACTGTCCAGTCTACACCCCCCCCCCTCCAGAGGACTGCTTGCCCAGCAGACGACGAAGAACTCCTGAGGACAGCTGCCCTACACAGAAGAAATCCTCCAAAAGGACTCCAGAGCCTCCCTGGATCCATGAGTCCTGCCCACTCTGCACCCTATGCCCACAGCCCGTGTCCAGGTGGTTCACCGGTCCAGAGTAGGTCCCCAGGTAATTTAAACCTCGAATCTATCCTGGGCTGACCCCTCCTGGCCAACACGATCCCTGCAGCCTAAATCCAGAGGACTCCCCTGACTGCGGTTGGATCCAACAAAGATTCCTGGCACCCAAAGGTACCCCTGCACCCGCAGACCCCTGGCCTTGGGGAATCCAACCAACAGACCAGCAACATCAAGCAGGTGCCTCTCCTACTTGTTCAGCCTTTGGTTTTCCAGAACCGACCCCCCCTGGACACAGACAGAAGCAACTTTGTGACCTTTGGGGTTCCCCATTGAAAAGCATTGGACGCCCGATGCTGTTCGCACACCCTGCACCTGGCCGCCCCTGCACTACTAAGGGTGTTTGGTTTTGCCCCGCCACCCCTGCCCCCTTTTTCATCTAATCTGCCCATTATGTGCCCTGAAGTTGCGGGTGCTTACCTGCAACCTGTTTCTTTCCGAGTACCCCCAGTCCTCCTAAGATCCCAATGAAAACCCGATGCCAACTTTGACCTCTGCACCTGGCCTGCCCTGTGTTGCAAGTGGTGCACTTTAGGGGTCAACCTGAACTTTGACCTCTGGACATCCTGTCCCCAATGACGGGGATCATAAGTTGAGGACTTATCTGATAACTGTGCTATCACTTTTCTTCCCCTTGGACTACATCGGTTTCTATGAGAAATTGCACTGTCAAACTTAGAAATTGAAGCGTGTTACTTGTAAACTGTTTTGTCTGCAAAACCTAAACAGTGTGTGTGTATATTTATGTATGTATATATGTATGTATATGTATGTGTATATGTATGTATATGTATGTATATATGTATGTATATGTATGTATGTGTGTGTGTATATATATATATATATATATATATATATATATATATATATATATATATATATATATATATATATATACATATACACACTTGATACATACTTAAAACTGTACTTGCCTGCATCAAGATCCTTTCGGTTCTAGAAATAAAGTAATAAAATATATTTTTGCTATATTAATACATTGGCCTGGAGTTAGTAATTGATTGTGCCTCATTTCTTGACTGTCTGTACACAAGATGCTTTGCACTACCCTCTGAGAAGCCTAACTGCTCGACCACACTACCACAAAAGAGAGCATTAGTATTATCTATTTCAGCTTCTGTTAAATCTTCTGAGGAACCCCTGGACTCTGTGCACTCTAACACATTTTGGTTTAGTATATACAGAGCCAGCTTCCTTCATATTTGACTTTGCTCTGTGAGGAAGTTGCGGCTCTCTCAGTCAAGGGAGCCATAGAAAAGGTCCCAATATCAGAAGTAAGTAGTAGTTATTTCTGCTACTTACTGATACCTAAAAATGAACAAGGGTCTTCGCCCTATTCTGGATTTATTCGACATTAATGTCTTTCTCAAATAGAAATTCAAAATGCTTACTCTAGTTCAGGTTTTGTCTGCCTTAGAACAAGGAGATTGGTTGTTACCATTGGACTTGCAGAATCTGTATTTCCATATCTTCACCCTGCCTGCCCACAGGTGTTGCCTGCTGTTCAGGGTATGCCACGAGCACTTTCAGTTTACCGTGCTCCCCTTCGGCCTTACCAGTGTCCCTCGGGGTGTCTAAAGTAATGCCGTTGGTTGCAGCTTATCTGCCCAGGTCAGGGGTCCCAGTCTTCCCCTACCTCGACGACTGGTTGTTGAAGGTGGGCTCGCCCAGGCTGTAGTCTCCCCCTCAAGACTACAGTGAGCCTTCTGCATTTGCTTGGGTTCACTATCAATGTCCCAAAGTCTCACCTGACTCCTCAGACACTCCCTTTCATCAGAGCTGTTCTGGACACACTGCAGGTTCGGGCCTATCCTCCCGAGGAGCAAGTCCAGGATATTTAGGTCATGATTCCAGTGTTTCGGCCTCTATCCTGGATTTTGGTGAGACAGACTCTGAGGCTGTTGGGCCTCATGGCCTCCAGTATCCTGTTAATAACACATGCCAGATGGCATATTAGGGCTCTGCAGTGGGGACCTGAGGTTCCAGTGGGCGCAGTATCAGGGAAATCTCTCTGACGCGGTTCAGATCTCAGAGGGACCTGCAAAAGACCTGCAGTGGTGGCTAAAGAACAGCAATTGGGGTCAGAGGTAGACTACTCTCCCTTCCCCTGCCAGATTTCACAGTAGACCGATGCATCACTTTGTGGGGGGGGGGCGGCATCTGGGAGATGTGGAGATCCGAGGTCTCTGGTCTTCGGCGGAATCCAGACTCCATATCAACTTACTAGCATTGAAAGCATCCCTTCCTGTTGTTAAAGGGAAGTTAGTGCAGGTGTTCACAGACACCACCACAATGTGATACTGCAACAAGCAGGGCGGTGTGGAGTCATGGACTTCAAGAGGTCTTGCATCTCTGGAACAGCAGCGCGTAACCCTGATTGTTAAACACCTGGCAGGTTCTCTGAACCCCAGGTCTTATACAAACTCCGCGATAGATGCCTAGCGGGTCACGGGTGGCGTCTCCATCCGGTGGTGGCACAAGGACTCTTTCAGCAGTGGAGAGAGCGTTGGTTAGATCTGTTTGCCTCCAAAGAGAACATGCAATCTCAGCAGTATTGCAAATTGGAGTTTCCAATGCGTCACACTCTCTGCGATACTTTTTGTCGCGAGTGGAGCTCAGGCCTCCTGTACTCCTTTCTGTCCGTACCACTTCTGCACAGACTTCTGAACAAGATCAGGAACTACCAGGCCCAAATCATCCTGGTGGCTCCCGACAGGGCCCGGAGAGTCTGGTATCCCACCTTCTGAAAATGAGCATTGATCCTCCAGTCAGGCTGCGCCTTCGGGCAGATCTTCGGTTGCAGCAGCATGGGAAGGTTCTTCACCTGAACCTGTCAACTCTGCGCCTTCAAGGTTCGAGATTGAGCGGCGGCAGTTGACAACCTTTGTCCTGAAGTCTGTAAAGTTAGTCTGTCATCCAGGCGTCCCTCCACCAAGATGGTGTACGCCTGCTGTTGGAAACGCTTTGTATATTATTGTACAAAAATTTATTTATCCTCTTTTTGCTACTCTCTCTGATATACTTCTCTGTTTTGTCTCTTGCCCGGCAGGGCTCTGGATTGGACACATTCAAGGGTTTTTTTTTTCCCTTTTTGGCTTTACGCCAGCTGCTCGATCAGCCTTCTTTATTCAATCTCCCTTAGTAAATCATTTTTTTTTTTTTTTTTTTTAAGGGCTTGCACATATGTTTCCTCCTACGCGCTTTATCATGCCTTAGTGGAACTTAAATCTGGTTCTCACCTTTCTCATGTGTGTTCCCTCTGAGCCTTTGCACAATTGTCCCCTCCGGCTGCTCACCATCAAGACAGCCTTTTTAGTGGCAATAACATCTGGCAAGAGGGTGAGTGAGATGCAGGCTCTTGTTAAAACGTACATATCACCATATTTTCAGACAAATTAGTGCTTTGCACTCCTGCCTCTTTTCTCTCAAAGGTGGTGACCCCATTTCCCCTGGGTCAGAACATCACCCTGCCCACCTTCTTTGCTACTCCGCATCCCCCTAAGGAAGAGGAGCAACTCAATCTACTGGATGCAAGAAGAGAATTGTCGTTCTACTTTGACCGCACAAAAGAGTTCCAGGTAGATGACCAACTCTTTGTGGGTTGTGTGGGAACAAAGAAAGGTCAGGCAGTGCAGAAACGAAACATTTTGCACTGGGTGGTTCTCTACAAGGAAATCTGTTATGCTCTGGCCAAAAAAACAGGGCTTGAGAACTCATTCCTCCAGGGGCAAAGCTGCTACCACTGTATTGGCAAGAGGTGTATCAGTCCTGGACATCTGTCGGTCTGCAATGTGGGAGTCTCTGCACACGTTTGCCAAACACTACTCCCTGGACAATCAGAATCCCGTCTGGTCCTGCAGGAATTTTTAGTTTGAGGTGAGTTTGTCTGCAGTCCATCGCCAGGAGGTTATGGCTTGCACATCTATTCTAAAGGTAAGGAATCTGCAGCTAGAAGTCTCTATCAGATGAACAAGTTACTTACCTTTGGTAACGCATTATCTGGTAAGGACTACCTAGCTATAGATTCCTGTAGGAAGTTGGCTCTGTATATACTATTTCAAAGTAAGAAATAGTGTGCACAGAGTCCAGGGGTTCCCCTTAGAGGTACGATAGTGGCAAAAAGAGAATTCTAATGCTCTATTTTGTGGTAATGTGGTCGAGCAGTAGGCTTATCAGAGGGTAGTGTTAAGCATTTGTTGTACACACACAGGCAATAAATGAGGAACACACACTCCGACTTACTCCAGGCCAATAGGTTTTTATATAGAAAAATATATTTTCTTAGTTTAAGAACTACAGGTTCAAGATTTACAAACAATACTTCAAATGAAAGGTATTTCACTCAGGTATTCTAGGAACTTTGAATTATCACAATAGCATGTACAGTTTTGACAAAAATGGCAATAAGCTATTTTAAAAGTGGACACAGTGCAAAAATCAACAGTTCCTGGGGGAGGTAAGTAAATGTTAAGTTCACAGGTAAGTAAAACACTTACAGGGTTCAAAGTTGGGTCCAAGGTAGCCCACCGTTGGGGGTTCAAGGCAACCCCAAAGTTACCACACCAGCAGCTCAGGGCCGGTCAGGTGCAGAGGTCAAAGTGGTGCCCAAAACACACAGGCTTCAATGGAAATAGAGGTGCCACGGTTCCCGTCTGCCAGCAGGTAAGTACCCGCGTCTTTGGAGGGCAGACCAGGGGGCTTTTGTAGGGCACCGGGGGGACACTAGCAGGCACAGAAAGTACACCCTCAGCGGCACAGGGGCGGCCGGGTGCAGAGTGCAAACAGGCGTCGGGTTTTCAATAGGAATCAATGGGGAGACCCAGGGGTCTCTTCAACGATGCAGGCAGGAACCGGGGGGGCTCCTCGGGGTAGCCACCACCTGGGCTAGGCAGAGGGTCGCCTGAGGGTCGCTCCTGCACTGGAGTTCGGTTCCTTCAGGTCCTGGGGGCTGCGGGTGCAGTGTGGTTTCCAGGCGTTGGGTTCCTTGAAGCAGGCAGTCGCGGTCAGGGGGAGCCTCTGGATTTCCTCTGCAGGCGTTGCTGTGGGGGCTCAGGGGGTCAACTGTGGCTAATCACGGGCTTGCAATCGCTGGGGAGTCCTCCCTGAAGTGTTAGTTTTCCACAGGTCGAGCCGGGGGCGTTGGGTGCAGAGTGGAAAGTCTCACGCTTCCGGCGGGAAACGTGTGGTCTTTAAAAGTTGCTTCTTTGTTTCAAAAAGTTGCAGTTTCTTGAACAGGTTTGCTATTCTCGGGAGCTTCTTGGTCCTTTAGATGCAGGGTAGTCCTCTGAGGCTTCAGATGTTGCTGGACCCTGTGAGATGCATCGCTGTTGCAGTTTTCTTTGAAGTAGGGAGACAGGCCAGTAGGGCTGGGGCTAAATCAGTTGTCATCTGTCTTCACTGCAGGGCTTCAGGTCAGCAGTCCTTCTTTAGGTTGCAGGAATCTGTCTTCCTCGGTTCTGGGAGCCCCTAAATACTCAATTTAGGGGTGTGTTTAGGTCTGGGAGGGCAGTAGCCAATGGCTACTGGCCCTGAGGTTGGCTACACCCTCTTTGTGCCTCCTCCCTGTGGGGAGGGGGGGCACATCCCGGATCCTATTGGGGGAATCATCCTTCTACAAGATGGAGGATTTCTAAAAGTAAGAGTCACCTCAGCTCAGGACACCTTAGGTGCTGTCCTGACTGGTGGGTGACTCCTCCTTGTTTTCCTGATTATCTCCTTGTTCTGCTTTCCCTCTTATCTGATAACTGAGTGTTCGATGGCATCTGTCGCTGTAGATACGCATGTTTTGCAATAGCTCGCCATCTGGTGTTGGGCCGGAGTGTTACAAGTTGTTTTTCTTCGAAGAAGTCTTTCGAGTCACGGGACCGAGTGACTCCTCCTTTTGTCTCCATTGCGCATGGGCGTCGACTCCATCTTCGATTGTTTTTTTTTTCCGCCATCGGGTTCGGACGTGTTCCTGTCGCTCCGAGTTTCGGAACGGAAAAATAGCTAATTTCAGAAGATTTTCGTCGGTATTGTTGCGTTCGGGGTCGGCGTAGTTAGATTCAACACCGCGTCTAAGATCGAAGAGCTCCAGTGCCCTTTGGGGTAATTTTTTCGATCCCCCGTCGGGGCCTGGTCAGCCCGACCGCGTGCAGAAGAACGCCGATGGAACGGACCCCGTTCCGTTTCTGTCCCAAATGCCTCAATAAATACCCCTATACAGACCAACACTTGGTCTGCAACCTGTGCCTGTCACCTGAGCACAGCGAAGACACCTGCGAGGCCTGTCGTGCGTTCCGGTCCCGAAAAACTCTCCGAGACCGTCGAGCCAGAAGACTTCAGATGGCGTCCGCGCCGACAGCCCACCGGGAGTTCGAGGAACAAGAAGAGGAGGGATCCTTTTCGATCCAAGAATCGGACTCCGAAGGATTCGACGATACACAAACCGTGAGTAGGACGTCGAAAACCACTCAAAAGAAGATTTACAAGGCCCAGGGGACGCCACTGCCATCAGGCCATGGCTCGACCCATAAATTCGGTGACCGACCGTCGGCACCGAAAAAGGCCCAAACAGTGCCGAGATCGTCCGACTCCGGTCGAGACACCGGCACGCAGCCTTCTCGGGACCGAGAAAGTGCTGGAGACAAGCATCGACACCGAGATACCGGTGTAGACACGGCTCGACGCCGAGACAGCGGCACTGAAGAAGATCGACGCCGAGAGGTTTCGGCCCCGAAAAAGAAAAAAGTCACCTCGGAGCCGAAAAAAGATGCAGACAGGGTTTCGGTGCCGAAACAAACTGCAACCGACCCAGTTTCAGGCTCTTATACAGAAGAGCACTCGCTAACCTCCCAAATGCAAAAGCATAGGTTTGAGGAAGAACTACACTCAACGGATGTAGACCATACGCAAAAGCGTATTTTCATACAGCAGGGGACAGGAAAAATAAGCACCCTTCCCCCCTATTAGAAGAAAGAGAAGATTGGAGTTCCAAACTGAACAAACACCACAAACAAAAGTGGTGAAAAAAGTTACCCCACCACCCTCTCCTCCACCTGTGATTCACGTCTCACCAGCACAAACTCCATCACATTCCCCAGCTCACACCACCATGAGCCAGGGTGACCAAGATCAAGACGCATGGGACTTATACGACGCCCCAGTGTCAGATAACAGTCCGGAGGAATACCCTACGAAGCCATCTCCACCAGAGGACAGCACTGCGTATTCTCAAGTGGTGGCTAGAGCAGCACAATTTCACAATGTAAGCCTCCACTCAGAACAGGTCGAGGATGACTTTTTATTCAACACACTCTCCTCCACCCACAGCTCCTACCAAAGCCTGCCTATGCTCCCTGGTATGCTCCGGCACGCAAAAGAAATCTTTAAGGAGCCGGTCAAAAGTAGGGCAATCACACCAAGAGTGGAAAAAAAGTATAAGGCGCCTCCTACAGACCCGGCTTTCATCACTACACAGCTGCCACCAGACTCTGTCGTTGTAGGAGCAGCTAGGAAAAGGGCCAACTCCCACACATCTGGAGATGCACCACCCCCAGATAAAGAAAGCCGCAAGTTCGATGCAGCTGGTAAGAGTCGCAGCACAAGCTGCAAACCAGTGGCGCATCGCTAACTCCCAGGCACTACTTGCGCGCTATGACAGAGCCCATTGGGATGAGATGCAACATCTCATTGACCATCTGCCCAAGGACCTACAAAATAGGGCAAAACAAGTGGTTGAGGAGGGACAGACCATTTCCAACAACCAAATCCGCTCCTCCATGGACGCTGCAGATACAGCTGCACGGACAATTAATACATCTGTAACTATCAGAAGGCATGCATGGCTCCGAACGTCTGGATTTAAACCAGAGATTCAGCAAGCAGTTCTCAATATGCCTTTTAACGAAAAAGAACTGTTCGGTCCAGAAGTGGACACAGCGATTGAGAAACTCAAAAAAGACACGGACACTGCTAAAGCCATGGGCGCACTCTACTCTCCGCAGAGCAGAGGGAATTACAGCACACCCTTTAGAGGGGGGTTTCGGGGTCAAAGCACACAAGCCAGCACCTCACAGGCAACACCGTCCAGTTACCAGGGACAGTACAGAGGAGGTTTTCGGGGACAATATAGAGGAGGGCAATTCCCTAGGAATAGAGGAAAATTTCAAAGCCCCAAAACCCCTACTACTAAGCAGTGACTCACATGTCACTCACCCCCTCCACACAACACCAGTGGGGGGAAGAATAAGTCATTATTACAAAGCATGGGAGGAAATCACTACAGACACTTGGGTTCTAGCAATTATCCAACATGGTTATTGCATAGAATTTCTACAATTCCCTCCAAACATACCACCAAAAGCACAAAATTTGACAAAACATCACTCCAATCTCCTGGAGATAGAAGTGCAGGCACTATTGCGAAAGAATGCAATCGAATTAGTGCCAAACACACAAATAAACACAGGAGTTTACTCACTGTACTTTCTGATACCAAAGAAGGACAAAACGCGGAGACCAATCCTAGACCTCAGAATAGTGAACACATTCATCAAATCAGACCACTTTCACATGGTCACACTACAAGAAGTATTACCATTGCTAAGACTACACGACTACATGTCAACTTTAGACCTCAAGGACGCGTATTTCCATATACCAATACACCCATCGCACAGGAAATACCTAAGGTTTGTATTCAAAGGAATACATTACCAATTCAAGGTACTGCCTTTCGGATTAACAACCGCACCAAGAGTCTTTACCAAATGTCTAGCGGTAGTCGCTGCACACATCAGAAGGCAGCAAATACATGTGTTCCCATATCTAGACGACTGGCTAATCAAGGCCCACTCGTTAATAGAGTGCTCAAATCACACAAATCAGATCATACAAACCCTCTTCAAACTAGGGTTCACCGTCAACTTCACGAAATCCAACATTCTGCCGTGCAAGGTACAACAATACCTAGGAGCCATAATAGACACAACAAAAGGAGTAGCCACTCCAAGTCCCCAAAGAATTCAAAATTTCAACACCATCATACAACGCATGTATCCAACACAAAAGATACAAGCAAAGATGATATTACAACTCCTAGGCATGATGTCTTCATGCATAGCCATTGTCCCAAACGCAAGACTGCACATGAGGCCCTTACAACAGTGCCTAGCATCACAGTGGTCTCAAGCACAGGGTCATCTTCTAGATCTGGTGTTAATAGACCGCCAAACTTACCTCTCGCTTCTGTGGTGGAACAACATAAATTTAAACAAGGGGCGGCCTTTCCAAGACCCAGTGCCACAATACGTAATAACAACAGATGCTTCCATGACAGGGTGGGGAGCACACCTCGATCAACACAGCATACAAGGACAATGGAACGTACATCAAACAAAACTGCATATAAATCACCTAGAACTACTAGCAGTTTTTCAAGCACTAAAAGCTTTCCAACCAATAATAGTTCACAAATACATTCTCGTCAAGACAGACAACATGACAACAATGTATTATCTAAACAAGCAAGGGGGGGGACACTCCACGCAGTTAAGCCTGCTAGCACAAAAAATTTGGTGTTGGGCAATTCACAACCAAATTCGCCTAATAGCACAATTTATACCAGGGATCCAAAATCAACTCGCAGACAACCTCTCTCGAGATCACCAACAGGTCCACGAATGGGAAATTCACCCCCAAATTCTGAACACCTATTTCAAACTCTGGGGAACACCTCAAATAGACTTGTTTGCGACGAAGGAGAACGCAAAATGCCAAAACTTCGCATCCAGATACCCACACAAACAGTCCCTAGGCAATGCCCTATGGATGAACTGGTCAGGGATCTTTGCTTACGCTTTTCCTCCTCTCCCTCTCCTTCCTTACCTGGTAAACAAACTCAGTCAAAACAAACTCAAACTCATATTGATAGCACCAACTTGGGCAAGGCAACCCTGGTACACAACGCTGCTAGACCTATCAGTAGTACCCTACATCAAATTGCCCAACAGGCCAGATCTGTTGACACAACACAACCAAAAGATCAGACACCCAGATCCAGCATCGCTGAATCTAGCAATCTGGCTCCTGAGATCCTAGAATTCGGGCACTTACAACTTACCCAAGAATGTATGGAAGTCATAAAGCAAGCCAGAAGGCCATCCACCAGGCACTGCTATGCAAGTAAATGGAAGAGGTTTGTTTGCTACTGCCATATTAATCAAATACAACCTTTACACACAACTCCAGAACATGTAGTGGGCTACTTGCTTC
Source organism: Pleurodeles waltl (assembly GCF_031143425.1). Classification (NCBI taxonomy): domain Eukaryota; kingdom Metazoa; phylum Chordata; class Amphibia; order Caudata; family Salamandridae; genus Pleurodeles; species Pleurodeles waltl. The sequence goes on from NC_090440.1 coordinate 2,000,069,776, forward strand.
ACTTACAAAAATCTAAACTGGCTTTCTCTTCCATTAAAATACACCTTGCAGCAATATCTGCATACCTGCAGACTACCTATTCAACTTCCCTATATAAGATACCAGTCATTAAAGCATTCATGGAGGGCCTTAGGAGAATTATACCACCAAGAACACCACCTGTTCCTTCATGGAACCTAAATGTTGTCCTAACTAGACTTATGGGTCCACCTTTTGAACCCATGCACTCCTGCGACATACAGTTCCTAACCTGGAAGGTGGCATTTCTCATCGCCATTACTTCCCTAAGAAGAGTAAGCGAGATTCAGGCGTTTACAATACAAGAACCTTTTATACAACTACACAAGAATAAGGTCGTCCTAAGGACTAATCCTAAATTTTTGCCAAAGGTTATTTCACCGTTCCATCTAAATCAAACAGTGGAACTTCCAGTGTTCTTTCCACAGCCAGATACCGTAGCTGAAAGGGCACTACATACATTAGATGTCAAAAGAGCATTAATGTATTACATTGACAGAACAAAGAACATCAGAAAGACTAAACAACTATTTATTGCATTTCAAAAACCTCATGCAGGAAACCCAATATCAAAACAAGGTATAGCCAGATGGATAGTTAAATGCATCCAAATCTGCTACCTTAAAGCTAAACGACAGCTGCCCATTACACCAAGGGCACACTCAACCAGAAAGAAGGGTGCTACCATGGCCTTTCTAGGAAACATCCCAATGCAAGAAATATGTAAGGCAGCCACATGGTCTACGCCTCACACATTCACCAAGCACTACTGTGTAGATGTGTTATCCGCACAACAAGCCACAGTAGGTCAAGCCGTATTAAGAACATTATTTCAAACTACTTCCACTCCTACAGGCTGAGCCACCGCTTTTGGGGAGATAACTGCTTACTAGTCTATGCAAAACATGCGTATCTACAGCGACAGATGCCATCGAACTGAAAATGTCACTTACCCAGTGTACATCTGTTCGTGGCATCAGTCGCTGTAGATTCGCATGTGCCCACCCGCCTCCCCGGGAGCCTGTAGCAGTTTGGAAGTTACCTTCAACTATTTGTATATGTATCATCTCAACCTTAAATAGGTACATACTTAGTCACTCCATTGCATGGGCACTATTACTACAATTCAATTCCTACCTCACCCTCTGCGGGGAAAAACAATCGAAGATGGAGTCGACGCCCATGCGCAATGGAGACAAAAGGAGGAGTCACTCGGTCCCGTGACACGAAAGACTTCTTCGAAGAAAAACAACTTGTAACACTCCGGCCCAACACCAGATGGCGAGCTATTGCAAAACATGCGAATCTACAGCGACTGATGCCACGAACAGATGTACACTGGGTAAGTGACATTTTCATTACAGAACCTCTCTGGAATGCACTTCTGAGTTTAAAGAAGACCTTAATTGTTGTTAATTCCCCACCCACAAGTTCCTGAGAGACGAAATTAGTAGATTGGAAGCACACATTCAAAAGTAGTCGCAGCAATGAAAGCAAAATATATCAAAGTACTTCTCAGTTGCAATGTACACAGCAAATATAGGTGAAGACATTCATAGCATAACTTCAAAGCAAAGCATAAAAGTCAAAATTCATCACCGTATGGGCAAGTAGGGCCTATATTCAGCTTCATCTTTCTGGGGTCTGCAAGTTGATGACTCCGGTCAACTGCGGGAAAGAGATTCTCTACCCAAACGGTAGGCGGGCAACTGACGTCTAGTTCCCGTCTGAAGTCCAGCAGATTCAAATCTAACTCACTGTAGCCCAGAGTCATCCTTAAAAGCAAACTCAGTGTGAGAGCCGAAGAACCTTGGAGAGGGGCCAATTCTCCTGAGCTCACTCGCTCTCAGACTGGATTGCGAGGTAAACACAAAATTTACGTGCTCTTATCAGCTAAGGTCTGGTGTGAAGAAAACAGCTTGGTCCATCTTGTGGAAAAACACAGCTCATCTGCGATGTCTAAGCCCACGTTAAAGCCAATAGGCAGCTAACCTAAATAGCAAATGTAATGTGTAATATGTCAAAGCCAATTGGCAGCTAAACTGAATACAGAATGTAATGTCTAATGCCATGTCAAAGCCAATAGGCAGCTAAACTGAATACAGAATGTAATGGCTAATGCCATGTCAAAGCCAATAGGGAGCTAAACTGGAAAAAAAACATATAATGTGCTACTGGTGAACATTGAGCAACTAATATGCGCAGTGGTGAAACACAAAGTCATTGGTCAAACACAATAGCATCACACTCCTCCAGCCTTGCCGCCAAAAGTGGGGGCAGTGGGCGGAGGGGCGGGCATCTCCACTAGCTAGGATGCCCTGTGGCGCTGTAACAAAGGGGGTGAGCCTTTGAGGCTTACCGCCAGGTGTTAGTTCCTGCAGGGGGAGGTGAGAAGCACCTCCACCCAGTGCAGGCTTTGTTCCTGGCCACAGAGGGACAAAGGCACTCTCCCCATTTGGCCAGCAACATGTCTGGTGTGTGGCATGCTGGCAAAAACTAGTCAGCCCACACTGGAGTCGGGTATGTTTTCAGGGGGCATCTCTAAGATGCCCTCTGGGTGTATTTTTACAATAAAGTGCACACTGGCATCAGTGTGCATTTATTGTGCTGAAAAATTTGATACCAAACTTCCCAGTTTTCAGTGTAGCCATTATGGTGCTGTTGAGTTCGTGTTTGACAGACTCCCAGACCATATACTCTTATGGCTACCCTGCACTTACAATGTCTAAGGTTTTGCTTAGACACTGTAGGGGCATAGTGCTCATGCACCTATGCCCTCACCTGTGGTATAGTGCACCCTGCCTTAGGGCTGTAAGGCCTGCTAGAGGGGTGACTTATCTATGCCATAGGTAGTGTGAGGTTGGCATGGCACTCTGAGGGGAGTCATTTTCTCCCCACCAGCACACACAAGCTGGCAAGCAGTGTGTATGTGCTGAGTGAGGGGTCCCCAGGGTGGAATAAGAGATGCTGCATCCCTTAGAGACCTTTCCTGGCATCAGGGCCCTTGGTAACAGGGGTACCAGTTGCAAGGGACTTACCTGGGTGCCAGGGTTGTGCTAATTGTGGAGACAAAGGTACAGTTTAGGGAAAGAACACTGGTGCTGGGGCCTGGTTAGCAGGGTCCCAGCACACTTTCAAATCATAACTTGGCATCAGAAAAGGCAAAAAGTCAGGGGGTAACCATGCCAAGGAGGCATTTCCTTACAATTCCCTACACCCACCGATGCCTAACAGCTCTATTGACTCATTTGCTAGGGTTAAGGATTGTCCATTTCAGGGCCCTAGTTTTTGGCACAGACAAAACTGTTGGTTATTTCTATGGCTCTATGCTTCTGGCGTGGACGTTTGTGGAAAAGTACTGACGTGCGTGCACCTGGGTGGTGCCTTTATAGGCAACTTTGACATCACAGACCGCTCCAATGATGCCACGTGGATCCAAACCACGCCACCCGACAATGTGCCGATTCAAGCCGTGTGGTGCGTGTCATCGCAACCTGTCGGTGACTGATCCGCACCAAGTTTCTTTGGTGCCTGGAGAAGGACCACGATTCCACCTCGTGCTCTGACTGTCGGGCCATGGCGCCGAAGGCCTTGAGGGAGAGATCCCTTAAGCTTCTTGCGGCCCGACATTCGTCTTCGGTCGGCGCGACTCCGCGGAGGTCACGGTCCCGCAGTAGGAGGAGGTCGCGGCACCCCTCCTGGAGCCCCAAGTCCTCGTCCTCGCATTCGAGGTCATCCGAAAGTAAGAGGCACAAGAAGTCATCCAAGCGGACTTAGTCTTCGCCACGCCCATCGGCCGACAAGGCATCTGGGGAACGTCGACGTTCCGAGCGCAGTTCTGCGGAGCCGTCGCCAGGGTCGACTCAGTGTCTTCCCCCCTTTCCAGGGACCGGATCGACCCCCGCTCAAATAAGTTTTACGAGGCCATGCGTCTCGCTTTTGAGCGGGCTGCACCCTCGGGTGGGTCTTCGGGCCAGCGGGGTCAGCAGGGGCCCCTTCGGATTCGATTCCGGTAGCTTCTGCCTCGGCGTGTGGGGACCCCAGGATCCGATACCGGATCCAGACCAGCGCCGGTCTCTCACAGTCGACCTCCTTCGGCGCCAGGTCCGATGTAGACGATTCCGCCACCCACTGGTGGCAACCCCATCCTTATTCCGGATGAGCCGGAGTGACGTTGTACGACTTTAACGGAGCAAATTCATTGGCTGAGCATTATTTAGACCAGCCAGACGCAGGAGAGGAATGGGAGGGGTCTGAGGACCCTTTAGAATCTGGATTGCAACAGGACTGGTATGAGGATCTAGGGGAGGCCAGAGGACTGGACACGTCTCCAGATACTGGTATGCTCTCTCCTCCTAATGTGGCTACGGAGGAGGGTGCTTCTTTCGCTATGGTGGTGCGTAGGGCAGCTGAGGTCTTGGACCTAGATTTGCCTACGGTGCCAGTCAGGACGAATATCCTGACAGAAGTGCTTCAGCCGGGGGTGTCAACATCGGAGCTGTTGTTGCCCTTCAATGAGGCTCTTACAGACGTCCTTCTGGGTACGTGGTCCAAACCCAGCACAGGGGCTCCTGTGAATAGGAAGGTCAGCCGCCGCCATAGACCCACTCCCAGCGACCCTAGTTTCCAGACACAACACCCCACTCCTGAGAGCTTGGTTGTCCAAGCCTCTACTTCCCGTGGTGCCTTCCCTTCCGCTCCCCAGATAGGGAATCCAAGAGGCTGGATCAGCTTGGGAAGAAGATGTTTTCTTCCACCAGCCTGGAATTGAGGTCCGTAAACACCGCTTGCCTATTGGGTCGTTATTCCCATACTTTATGGGATTCGGTGGCACAGGTGCTGCCCCAGGTCCCGGAGGGCGTACGGGACACACTCACCCAGGCTGTCAAGGATGGGAGAGATGCAGCCAAGTTTACGATCCGGTGTGGCTTGGACACGACTGACTCGCTGGGTGGAGCGATTTCATCGTCAGTGGCCTTTCATCGCCACGCCTGGCTACGTTCTACTGGTTTTTCAGGGGATGTCCAGTCCAGCTTGATGGACATGCCCTTTGATGGCTCTCGCCTTTTTGGCGAAAAGGCAGACTCCGTGCTTGAGAGGTTCAAGGATTCTCGAGCCACGGCCAGATCATTGGGCCTTTCAGCGCCAGCACGACAGCAGTCTGTCTTTCGCCCCTTTCGAGGCTTCGTAAGGGGTGTGGTACCACGCCAGCCACAGTTCAGTCACCGTCCTCAGGCTTCACAGCATCCCGGAAGAGGATGTGGTCGTGGTACCATCAGACCCAGAGGTTGGCTGCCACACAGCCCCCCTCCACTGCGCCCAAGCCCTCCTAGTGTGGTTCTGCGGGATCATGTCCGTCCAGTTGGAGGGAGGATTTGTTTTCATCTCCCTCACTGGCTTTCCATCACCACGGACAAGTGGGTCCTGCAGATCATACGGAAGGGCTACTCCCTTCCCTTCCAGTCTTTCCCTCTTTCTATCCCTCCGACAAAGGAATGGCTGATGGAGGACCATCTAGCTTTGCTCCGCGAGGAAGTTACAGCTCTCTTGGCCAAGGGAGCCATAGAAAGAGTCCCGATATCAGAAGTAGGCAGTGGTTGTTATTCCTGCTACTTTCTGATTCCCAAAAAGAACAAAGGCCTTCTCCCTATCTTGGATTTAAGGGACGTCAATCTCTTCCTCAAGAAGGAGAAATTCAAGATGCTAACTCTTGCTCAGGTTTTGCCTGCCCTAGACCAAGGAGACTGGATGGTAGCGTTGGATTTGCAGGATGCATATTTCCATATTCCTATCCTGTCAGCCCACAGGCGTTACCTGCGGTTCAAGGTGGACCACAAGCACTTTGTTTACCGTGCTTCCTTTCGGTCTCACCAGTGCCCCTCGGGTGTTCACAAAGGTGATGGCGATGGTGGCAGCTCATTTGCGCAGGTCAGGGATTTCAGTCTTCCCCTACCTAGACGATTGGCTGTTGAAGGCCCCTACGCCCCAGGCTCTCGTCACCCACCTCCAGACGACGGCGGACCTCTTGCATTCGCTGGGGTTCACTATAAATGTGCTGAAGTCACATCTGACTCCCTCTCAGAAGCTCACTTTCAATGGAGCTGTTCTGGACACAGTGCAGTATCGGGCTTATCCTCCCGATCAGCGGGTCCAGGATATTCAGGTTATGATTCCAATGTTTCGGCCTCTATCCTAGGTCTCGGTGAGACAGACTCTGCTGGGACTCATGGCTTCCTGCATCCTGTTGGTCAAGCATGCCAGATGGCGCATGAGGGCTCTGCAGTGGGTCCTGAAGTTCCAGTGGGCACAGCATCAGGGAAATCTTACCAACGTGGTTCAGATCTCGGAGGGGACTGCAAAAGATCTGCAGTGGTGCTTAGTGAACTGCGAGTGGGTCAAAGGCAGACCCCTCTCCCTTCCCCAACCAGATCTAACAGTAGTGACAGATGCGTCACTTCTGAGATGGGGCGGCCATCTGGGGAAGGTGGAGGTAAGAGGTCACTGGTCTCCGGCGGAATCCGGGCTCCACATCAACTTGCTGGAGCTTCGGGCTATCCGGCTAGCATTAAAAGCATTTCTTCCTGTTGTGAAAGGGAAGGTGGTGCAGGTGTTCACGGACAACACTACCGCAATGTGGTACTGCAACAAGCAGGGCGGTGTGGGGTCGTGGATCCTTGTCAAGAGGCTTTACGTCTCTGGACATGGCCTGAACAGCAGGGCATGACCCTGGTGGTTCAACACCTGGCAGGTTCTCTGAACGCCAGAGCACACAAACTCAGCCAGAAATGCTTAGAAGATCACAAATGGTGTCTCCATCCGGTGGTGGCGCAAGGACTCTTTCAGCAGTGGGGAGAGCCTTGGTTAGATCTGTTCGCCTCCGCTGAGAACGCGCAATGTCAGCAGGTTTGTGCGTTGGAGTTTCCAAGGGGGCTATTGCTAGTCAACGCTTTTCATCGCAAGTGGGTTTCAGGCCTCCTGTACGCCTTTCCGCCTATACCACTTCTGCCCAGAGTTCTCAAGAAAATCAAGAATGACCGGGCCCAAGTAATCCTAGTGGCTCCGGGTTGGGTACAGAGAGTTTGGTATCCAGAGCTTCTCAAGATGAGCATCGGTCCTCCAATCAGGCTGCCTCTTCGGGAGGATCTTCTGTTGCAGCAGCAGGGGAAGGTTCTCCACCCAAACCTGTCAACTCTGCGCCTTCATGCGTGGAGATTGAGCGGCGACAGTTGATGGTTTATGACCTCCCTCCTGAGGTCTGAGATGTCATTCTGGCAGCTTGGCGTCCGTCGATCTACGCCTGCCGTTGGAAACGTTTTGTTTCATATTGTTCAGAGAGGTCTATTGATCCTCTTTCTTCTTCTCTGTCCAACTGTTTAAATCACCTATAGTACAGAGGTTTTTGAAAGGGCTTGTGCATCTATTCCCGCCTGTGCCTTTCGTTATGCCCCAGTGGGATCTTAATTTGGTTCTTACCTTCCTTATGTGTGCTCCTTTTGAGCCCCTGCATAACCGTCCTCTTCGGCTGCTCACTATTAAGACAGCCTTTTTGGTGGCAATTACATCTGCCAGAAGAGTTAGTGAGCTACAGGCTTTGTCATCAAAACCACTGTATCTCACAATCTTTCCTGAAAAAGTGGTTCTCAGAACTCGTGCCTCTTTCCTCCCCAAGGTGGTGACCCCTTTCCATCTGGGTCAAATATCACCCTGCCCACCTTCTTTGCACCACCGCATCCCTCTAAGGATGAGGAGCGTCTCCATCGACTGGACCCAAAAAGAGCGTTATCGTTCTACCTTGACCGCACTAAAGAGTTCCGGGTGGACGACCAACTCTTTGTGGGGTACGTTGGTGCAAAGAACGGCCGGGCAGTGCAGAAACGATCCATTTCGCACTGGGTCGTTCTCTGTATAAAGATATGCTACGCTTTGGCAAAGAAGCAGCCTCCTGAGGTCTTGAGAGCTCATTCTACTAGGGGGAAAGCTGCTAACACTGCGTTAGCACGTGGCGTACCAGTGGTGGACATCTGTCAGGCTGCAACATGGGCTTGTTTGCACACATTTGCGAAACACTACTGCCTGGATAGTCTGGTGAGAAGAGAGGGGCATTTTGCCCGGTCTGTTTTGCAAGACTTTCTGGTGTAAAAATCTCCTTCAGACCCACCGCCATGGGTTATAGCTTGGGTATCTATTCTAAGGTAAGGAAGCTGCAGCTAGAAGTCTATCAGATGAACAAGTTACTTACCTTTGGTAACAAGGTATCTGGTAGAGACTCTATCTAGCTGCAGATTCCATACACCCGCCCAAGCCTCCCCACTCTGCGGATATTTTTCTTATGTAGAGAGAGAGATGTGTAGGTATATATGTGTGTGTGTATATATATATATATATGTATATGTATATGTATATATATGTGTGTGTATATATATATATATATATATATATATATATGTATATTTTTGATCTTGTCATTTTTTGCCTTTCTTAAAGGCATGAAAGAATTTTTGCTTCAGTCAGAGGTAAAATCCTTAATGGTTGGTTCTTCCATGACACTGCGCTTCTGGCGTGGGAAGTTGTGGAAAAGAACTGACGTACGCGTGCTGAGACAGCGTCTATATAGACAACCGTGATGTCATAGACGGCTCTGACGACGCATGCGGAGCTGGTCGCACACGTATCCGAACGACTCCGCCCGACGGCGCACGCGCAGGGTACTGCTCAGAAAAAAATCCAGATTCGAAGTTGACGCCGGGAATTCTAAGGTAAGGAATCTGCAGATAGATAGAGCCTCTTCCAGATACCTCGTTACCGAAGGTGAGTAACTTGTTCTTCTCTCATCTGTTATCCTGCTGGCCTCAGAATTGCTTGAAAGCATTGATCGTTAACTTGAGGCAGGCATGTAATACACTGTAAACATTTTTGGATTGATACAGTGAAATTTAAAGCATTTCATCACTGTTATCCTATTCTGTAATGTTTCACAGGGTCAAGGTACTGATCGTCTGCTTTCAACGGAATCTCATGATGAAGTAACAAATATCCTTCAACAGCCCCTGGCTCTTGGATACTTTGTATCAACTGCCAAAGCAGGACCCCTCCCAGACTGGTTTTGGTCAGCCTGCCCCCAAGCACAAAATCAGTGTCCACTGTTTCTTAAGGTATGTTATTCTTTTAATCCTACAGTAAAGAGTTTAACTATTGACTGTGTTTGTTCAACATACATGCAGTGAAATGTGCTCAGTGTGCCGTCAAACAACTTTTGAATTAATGTATTATCTGTGAGTTGACTAAAAGCTATCCGATGTTCTGTTTTTTAAAATGATTCAAAATTTTAAATATTACCTGTTCAATTGCTTGTAAATTTGTTTTTTTCCCCTTCATAACTTATCTAAATGTTTTGTAATGGCTGGAGCGCGGGTTTCAGTGATGAGATGAAGTATCTCCCAGATGAAAATAGAGGACAAGAGCTGGTCTCAGAAGGCAAGCTAATATCAAACCCCGCCATACCCTGTGTGCTGGATGCTGCTGATATGGCAACCATAGCCATCAACACCACTATTCTCCTTACATGCCATGTATGACTTCATATTTCTGGCTTCAAAGCAGAGGGGCAACAGAATCTACTTAATGTCCCATTCAGCAAAGAGTATCTCTTCGGTCCCCAAGTCACCCAGATCCTAGAGAAAACCAAGGAGGACACAGATGGTGAAATCTATCTTCTCCTCGTGGCTCTTTACACCACTCTAGCTTTCGTGGAGGCTCCAAAGCCACCTCTTCTGAAGCCTCCACCTCTTACCAATGTAGTCAAAGCTAAAACTCTTCTCTAAGAGTTTACTTTAGAGGCTCATGCAGGGGCAATAATGCAAACGGTAGAGGCAAGGGTGCTTCACCCACCCCTACCAATGACTTCCCTCACCTCCCGACCATATACCACTTGCCAGGGAACGATTACAGGATTTTCTACCCACATGGCAAACAATAACATCAGACCAGCCATGTGGCTGTTGTCTTGGAGCTCACCACCATATCTCCCAACATTCCAACTCACTCACTGGTGACTCTGGAACACCAAACATTCCACACATAGGAAGTCTAAGCTCTTCTCCTCAAAGGAGTAATGTAACCCTGTCCCTCTTCAACATCATGGAAGGGGGGGAATACTTTCTATAATTCCTGTACCTAAAAAGGACAGTTCCTTTTGGCAGATCCTAGATCTAAGGCCACTAAACAAAGCCATCCTATCAGAGCACTTCCACATGGTCACCTTGCCAGATGATTCCAATGCTCTAACAGGGGAACTTTAGGACTAAACTAGATCTAAAAGACGTATATTTTCACGTACCAATCACACCCAGCTCATTACAAATGCTTCAGGTTTGTGGTGGGCGGGAAACATTCGGTTCAGAATCCTTCTCTTCGTGGTGACTACTGCACCTCGAGTATTAAACAAGTGTCTAGTAGTAGTGGCCTAATTACGGAGACAAAAGATACATGTGTGTCCATACTTGGACGATTGGTCTAACAAAGCCAACACTCACCAACAGGGTCAACAATACACTTAGATTGCAATAGATCTGCTTCACCGCTTGGGATTCACCATCAGCATTCTTAAGTCTCACCTACTACCTCTACAGATGCGGCCATATCTAGGTGCTATTCTAAATACACAGAGGGTTAACTTATCCAAGTTCTGCAAGAGTTAAGAATTTTCAGACACTTACCTCAATTTCCAACAAATCCACACGTAACAGTAATGAAAGTCATGTACCTCCTAAGGATGATGGCCTCCTGTATTGCCTTAGTACCCCCATGCCCGACTACATATGCGACCGTTACAGGAATGTTTAGCTCGACAGTGGTCTTCCTCACAGGGTCAATTAGAGGCTCTAGTATTGATAGACTGCCAAACTAGTGACACTCTGTGGTGGTGGAATACCAACATGTTGAAGGGGTGCCTTATCTCAACCCGGTTCCCATATAACTGTCATGAAAAGCGCATCACTCACAGGATGGGATGCATATCTGAAGGACTCCACAGGACAGGGTAGATGGGGCACCAAACACCGGCGCCTCCATATCAACGTATCAACTTCCTTGAGCTTCAAGATGTTGACCTAGCCCTGAAAGCGTGAAAGTATTTTTACCTCACCTCATTCACAAGATTGTCCTGGGTCAGACCAACAACTTGTTAGCCAGTAAACTATCTACAAAAAGGGGGGGGGGTGGCATATGGTCTCTGCAACTATCATGTCTATCACAGACCATTTGGAGATTGTCATCACAACATTAATCTGTTAGCATAATATCTCCCAGGCACGGATAACTATTTTGCAGACCTGCTCAGCAGAATGCTCAGCAAGTCCACGAGTGGGAACTCCACACACAAGTCCTCATCTCATACTTCCACAGATGGGGGTTCCCTCAGATAGACCTTTTTGCAACTGCAGAAAATGCCCAAATTTCTCATCCTGGTCCCCACACCCACTATCCAAGGGCAACGCAGCTTGGATGAGTTGGTCAGGGTTATTTGCCTACACTTTTCCTACTCTTCTCCATTGCTGGTTCTGAAGGCCAGGCAAACATTGCTCTCTATGATCCTTGTAGCTTCCAGCTGGGCTTGTGAACCCTGGTTTACAATGCTACTAGATCTCTCTGTAGTTCCCCACGAGAAGCTCCCCCAAGCATCCAAGCTTTGTTAAAGGAGGATCCAATACCATGCCTCACCTGGCCCTCGCCCGTGTTGGGGTAGTTAGGAGTGCTACTTTACACAGCATTGTGTGGATGATCTGATAGAGACCTAGTTGCAGATGTCTTACCTTAGAATTTCCCCAGGCATCCACTTGATCTGGAGAATTTCCTGAGCAGTACCCATGCGTGCCATTAGGGGGTATCAGTCGTCTCCACATCTATCATCGACGTCATCTGCACTGGATAGGACGTTGCTGGTTCTATATAGACGCTACCCTGGGTCACTGACATCAGTTCTTTTCTTTCTGCGCCAGTGTAGGGAAACTGGCACTTTTTGCCTGATACTTACTTGACAGAGTGTGTGCTGGGATCCTGGTAACCAGGCCCCAGCACCAGTGTGCTTTCCTAGAAATGTATGATTGTTTCCACAATTGGCACACCTCTAGCACACAGATAAGTCCCTTGTAAAAGGTACCAGTGGTACCAAGGGCCCTGTGACCAGGGAGGGTCCCGAAGGGCTGCAGCATATTTTGTACCACCCCAAGTGACCCCTCACCAAACACATGCACACTGTCACTGCAGATTGTGTGTTGGTGGGGTGAAAAAGGCAAAGTCGACATGGCATCCCCCTCAGGTGCCATGCCCACAAAACACTGCCTGAGGCATAGGTGAGTCACCCCTCTAGCAGGCCTTACAGCCCTAAGGCAGGGTGCACTATACCACAGGTGAGGGCATAGCTGCATGACCAATATGCCCCTACAGTGCCTAAGTCCATTCTTAGACTTTGTAAGTGCAGTGTGGGCCATGTTAAGTAAATGGTTTCGGAGTTTGACATTTCAAGCTCCATAATGGCTTCACTGAATACTGGGAAGCTTGATATCAATATATTAATATAAATATTTTTTGTTACTTGATTTTTAAAACCAAAAGGATTTTTGTTGCAGATACGTACTGTTGTAAGTTTGTATCAAGCTTCTATATTAAATGCACTTTAAGATTTGCAGATAAAACAGTGTTCGATGGCATATGTTGCTGCAGATACACATGTTTGGCACAGTCCGCTGCCTGGTGTTGGGCTCGGAGTATTACAAGTTGTTTTTCTTCGAAGAAGTCTTTTTTGGTCACGGGACCGAAGGACTCCTCCCTCTTCGGCTCCATTGCGCATGGGCGTCGACTCCATCTTAGATTGTTTTTTTCCGCTGTCGGGTTCGGACGTATTCCTTTTCGCTCCGTGTTTCGGTTCGGAAAGTTAGTCAGAATCTCGGAAGAAAGCGTCGGTATTGTTCCGTTCGGTATCGGGATAGTTAGGTACATCGACACCGATCATCGGAAGACTTTGGGGTAGCTTCGATTCCCCCATCGGGGCCTGGTCGGCCCGACCGCGTGCGACATCGAAGCCGATGGAACGGACCCCGTTCCGTTTCTGCCCAAAATGTCACAGTAAGTATCCTTATACAGATCAGCACTTGGTCTGTAACTTGTGCTTGTCCCCCGAGCACAAGGAGGATACCTGTGAGGCCTGTCGAGCCTTCCGGTCCAGAAAAACACTCCGGGACCGAAGAGCCAGGCGTCTACAAATGGCATCCACGCCGACAAAACAACGTTTCGACGACGAAGAGGAAACATTCTCGGTTCCGGACTCAGAATCCGGAGACTCCGACGTCGAACAACAGCAAGAAACTGTGAGTAAGACGTCGAAAAGTAAAACCATCGACAAAACGAAAGCCCAGGGGACGCCACTGCCAACAGGCCATGGCTCGACCCATAAAACAGGCGACCCGTCGAAGGCGCCGAAAAAGGGCACGCCCATAGCGAAGACACCCGACTCCAGTCGAGGGACCGCCATGGAGCAACCTCGGAGCCGAGAAAGCGGCTCCGAGAGACAAAAACAAGATACCGGCACCGAAAAACATCAGCACCGAGAATCCATGCCGAAAGGAACAAAAATTCTGTTGGTGCCGAAACCGAAAAAAGATTCTCTCTCGGCGCCGAAAAATACCACACCTTCATCCTACTCAGAGGAACAAGGAATAAGTGGCCAGATGCACAGATTTGGACAAGAGCTCCAAAGTGTAGAATCAGACTACACACAAAAGAGACTGTACATCCAGCAAGACACAGGGAAGATATCAACCCTTCCCCCAATAATGAGGAAAAGAAGGATCAGTCTCCTCAAGGATGACGCACAACCACAAGCCAAAGTGGTTAAAAAAGTCACGCCTCCGCCCTCTCCACTACAACAGGCATCGCCGGCACAAACACCGCCACAAATGCACTCACCAGCGCAAACTACCATAAGTCAAGATAATCAGGATCAAGACGCTTGGGACCTATACGACACCCCAGTGCCGGACAATGATCCAGATTCATACCCCACAAAGCCGTCACCGCCAGAGGACAGTACCTCATACTCACAACTGGTGGCTAGGGCTGCAGAATTCCACAATGTCCAACTGCATTCCGATCCTATAGAGGATGATTTTTTATTTAACACCCTCTCGGCTACACATAGCCAATATCAATGTCTCCCAATGCTACCGGGGATGTTACGGCACGCAAAACAAATTTTTGAAGAGCCCGTAAAATCAAGAGCCATCACCCCAAGGGTGGATAAAAAATACAAACCACCACCCACAGATCCAGTGTTTATTACTTCGCAGTTACCACCTGACTCCGTAGTAGTAGGGGCAGCTCGCAAAAGAGCAAATTCCCATACATCTGGCGACGCCCCACCTCCGGACAAAGAAAGCAGAAAATTTGATGCGGCAGGAAAAAGAGTAGCATCACAGGCAGCCAACCAGTGGCGCATCGCAAATTCTCAAGCGCTGCTGGCCAGATATGACCGCGATCACTGGGATGAGATGCAACTTCTCGTAGACCATCTTCCCCAAGAATACCAAAAAAGGGCGCAGCAAATAGTTGAAGAGGGACAAACAATCTCAAACAATCAAATCCGCTCTTCACTGGACGCAGCCGATACTGCAGCGAGAACAGTCAACACTGCTGTCACCATAAGGAGACACGCTTGGCTCCGCACTTCAGGCTTCAAACCTGAAATCCAGCAAGCTGTCCTTAATATGCCCTTCAACGAAAAACAACTTTTTGGCCCTGAAGTGGACACAGCCATTGAAAAACGTAAAAAGGACACAGACACGGCCAAGGCCATGGGCGCACTCTACTCCCCGCAGAGCAGAGGCTCTTTTAGAAAAACTCCATTTAGAGGGGGGTTTCGTGGACAACCCACAGACACCACCAGCCAACAAACAAGAACCACACCATATCAGGGTTCCTTCCAAAGGGGAGGTTTCAGGGGATATAGAGGGGGTCAATTCCCAAGGAGTAGGGGAAGATTCCAGACTCCAAAAACACCTCCACCTAAACAGTGACTTTCAAGTCACGCAACCCCTTCACTCAACACCAGTGGGGGGAAGACTAAGCCAATTCTACCAATCTTGGCAACAGATTACAACAGACAATTGGGTATTAGCAATAATCCAACATGGCTATTGCATAGAATTCCACAAATTCCCACCAAACATCCCTCCCAAAACACGCAAAATGTCACCACAACATTTAGAACTTTTAGGACTAGAAGTTCAAGCACTACTGCAAAAGGATGCAATAGAGTTAGTACCAGTACAACAAAAAAACACAGGAGTTTACTCCCTGTACTTTCTAATTCCAAAAAAAGACAAAACATTAAGACCAATATTAGATCTCAGGACACTAAATACCTACATCATATCGGACCATTTTCACATGGTCACATGGTCACACTACAAGACATCATTCCACTGCTCAAACAGCAAGATTACATGACCACATTAGACCTAAAGGATGCGTACTTTCATATACCAATACACCCTTCTCACAGAAAGTACCTACGGTTCGTATTCAAAGGAATACATTACCAATTCAAAGTGTTGCCATTCGGAATAACAACTGCACCAAGAGTGTTCACAAAATGTCTAGCAGTAGTAGCAGCACACATCAGGAGACAACAGATACATGTGTTCCCTTACCTAGACGATTGGCTAATCAAGACCAACACAGTAAAAAAATGCGCAAACGACACCACATGTGTCATACAAACCCTTCACAAACTGGGGTTTTCCATCAACTATACAAAATCACACCTAGAACCGTGTCAGACACAACAATATCTAGGAGCAACCATCAACACATCAAAAGGAATTGCCACTCCAAGTCCACAAAGAGTGCAGGCATTCCACAAGGTAATAAGTGCTATGTTTCCAAACCAAAAGATACAAGCAAAATTTGTGCTAAAACTTCTAGGCATGATGTCATCATGCATAGCCATTGTCCCAAACGCAAGACTACACATGCGACCCTTACAACAGTGTCTAGCATCACAATGGTCACAGGCACAGGGTCAACTTCAAGATCTGGTGTTGGTAGACCGCCAAACATACCTCTCGCTTCTATGGTGGAACAGCAAAAATTTAAACAAAGGGCGGACATTTCAGGACCCAGTGCCTCAATACGTTATAACAGATGCTTCCATGACAGGGTGGGGAGCACACCTCAATCACCACAGCATTCAAGGACAATGGGATATACACCAAACAAAATTTCATATCAATTACCTAGAACTGTTAGCAGTATTTCTAGCGTTAAAAGCCTTCCAACCCATAATAACACACAAATACATTCTTGTCAAAACAGACAACATGACAACAATGTATTATTTAAACAAACAAGGAGGAACACACTCAACACAATTGTGCCTCCTAACACAAAAAATTTGGCAGTGGGCGATTCACAACAACATTCGCCTAATAGCACAATTTATTCCAGGAATACAAAACCAACTAGCAGACAACCTTTCGCGAGACCACCAACAAGTCCACGAATGGGAAATTCACCCCCAAGTTCTGAACAAGTACTTTCAAATTTGGGGAACACCCCAGATAGATTTGTTCGCAACAAAAGAAAACTCAAAATGCCAAAACTTCGCATCCAGGTACCCACACCCCGAATCACAAGGCAATGCTCTATGGATGAGTTGGTCAGGGATATTTGCATACGCTTTTCCCCCTCTTCCTCTCCTTCCATATCTAGTAAACAAGTTGAGTCAAAACCGACTCAAACTCATACTGATAGCACCCACATGGGCAAGACAACCTTGGTATACAACTCTACTAGACCTTTCACTAGTACCGCATGTCAAACTACCCAACAGACCAGATCTGTTAACACAACACAAACAACAGATCAGGCATCCAAACCCAGCATCATTGAATCTGGCAATTTGGCTCCTGAAATCCTAGAATTCGGACACTTAGACCTCACACAATGCATGGAGGTCATAAAACAAGCTAGAAAATCTTCCACTAGACACTGCTATGCATCTAAGTGGAAAAGATTTGTTTACTACTGCCATGCCAATCAAATACAACCATTACATGCCTCTACGAAAGACATAGTAGGATACTTACTACATTTGCAAAAAGCAAATCTCGCTTTTTCATCTATAAAAATACACCTCGCAGCAATATCTGCTTACCTACAAACTACTCATTCATCGTCTCTATTTAGAATACCAGTTATTAAAGCATTCATGGAAGGGCTAAAAAGAATTATACCACCAAGAACACCACCAGTTCCTTCATGGAATCTTAACATCGTCTTAACAAGACTCATGGGTCCACCTTTCGAACCCATGCATTCCTGTGAAATGCAATATCTAACCTGGAAAGTCGCATTTCTCATTGCAATCACATCCCTCAGAAGAGTAAGTGAAATACAGGCATTTACCATACAAGAACCATTTATTCAAATACACAACAATAAAATAGTTCTAAGAACAAATCCAAAATTTCTGCCAAAAGTAATCTCACCATTCCATTTAAATCAAACAGTAGAATTGCCAGTGTTCTTCCCACAACCAAATTCCGTGGCTGAAAGGGCACTACATACATTAGACATCAAAAGAGCACTAATGTACTACATTGACAGAACAAAGCTAATCAGGAAAACAAAACAACTGTTCATAGCTTTTCAAAAACCACACATAGGAAATCCAATCTCTAAACAAGGCATTGCTAGATGGATAGTCAGATGTATTCAAACATGCTATCTTAAAGCCAAAAGAGAATTGCCTATTACACCAAAGGCACACTCAACCAGAAAGAAAGGTGCTACAATGGCCTTTCTAGGAAACATTCCTATGAGCGAAATATGTAAGGCTGCAACCTGGTCTACGCCTCATACGTTTACTAAACACTACTGTGTAGACGTACTAAATGCACAACAAGCTACAGTGGGCCAAGCTGTACTAAGAACATTATTCCAAACTACTTCAACTCCTACAGGCTAAACCACCGCTTTTAGGGGAGGTAACTGCTTTATAGTCTATGCCAAACATGTGTATCTGCAGCAACATATGCCATCGAACTGAAAATGTCACTTACCCAGTGTACATCTGTTCGTGGCATTAGTCGCTGCAGATTCACATGTACCCTCCCACCTCCCCGGGAAGCCTGTAGCCGTTTAGAAGTAGATCATAAATCTTAAACATCTGTACATTTGTAAATAATTATTATAAACTCTTAACGTACATACATATTCACTCCATTGCATGGGCACTATTTATAGCAAACAACTCCATCCTCACCCTCTGCGGGGAAAACAATCTAAGATGGAGTCGACGCCCATGCGCAATGGAGCCGAAGAGGGAGGAGTCCTTCGGTCCCGTGACCAAAAAAGACTTCTTTGAAGAAAAACAACTTGTAATACTCCGAGCCCAACACCAGGCAGCGGACTGTGCCAAACATGTGAATCTGCAGCGACTAATGCCACGAACAGATGTACACTGGGTAAGTGACATTTTCATTACTAGTAACACTTTTCAATTTCAAAAGTAGACAGTGCAATTTCTCATAGGAACCATGTAGGAAGTTGGCTCTGTATGTACTATTTCAAAGTAAGAAATAGCATGCACAGAGTCAAAGGGTTCCCCTTAGAGGTAAGATAGTGGCAAAAAGAGAATTCTAATGCTCTATTTTGTGGTAGTGTGGTCGAGCAGTAGGCTTATCAGAGGGTAGTGCTAAGCATTTGTTGTACACACACAGGCAATAAATGGGGAACACACACTCAAAGACAATTCCAGGCCAATAGGTTTTTATATAGAAAAATCTTTTCTTAGTTTATTTTAAGAACCACAGATTCAAGATTTACAAACAATACTTTAAATGAAAGGTATTTCACTTAGGAACTTTAGGAACTTTGAATTAGCAAAATAGCATATACAGTTTTCACACAAATGGCAATAAGCTATTTTAAAACTGGACACCGTGCAATTTTCAACAGTTCCAGGGGGAGGTAAGTGTTTGTTAGTTTTGCAGGTAAGTAAACCACCTACAGGGTTCAAAGTTGGGTCCAAGGTAGCCCATCGTTGGGGGTTCAGGGCAGCCCCAAAGTTACCACACCAGCAGCTCAGGGCCGGTCAGGTGCAGAGGTCAAAGTGGTGCCCAAAACGCATAGGTTTCAATGGAGAAGGGGGTGCCCTGGTTCCAGTCTGCCAGCAGGTAAGTACCTGTGTCTTCGGAGGGCAGACCAGGGGGGTTTTGTAGGGCACCGGGGGGGACACAAGTCAGCACAAAAAGTACACCCTCAGCGGCCGGGTGCAGTGTGCAAACAGGCGTCGGGTTTGCAATGGATTTCAGTGGGAGACCTAGGGGTCTGTTCAGCGATGCAGGCAAGGGGGGGGCTCCTCGGGGTAGCCACCACCTGGGCAAGGGAGAGGGCCACCTGGGGGTCGCTCCTGCACTGGAGGTAGGATCCTTCAGGTCCTGGGGGCTGCGGGTGCAGTGTCCTTACCAGGCGTCGGGTTCTTAGAAACAGGCAGTCTCGGTCAGGGGGAGCCTCTGGATTCCCTCTGCAGGTGTCCCTGTGGGGGCTCAGAGGGGGTCAACTCTGGCTACTCACGGGCTCGCAGTTGCCGGGGAGTCCTCGCTGTAGCGTTTTCTCCACAAGTCGAGCCGGGGGCGTCGGGTGCAGAGTGCAAAGTCTCACGCTTCCGGCGGGAAACGTGTGTTCTTTCAAAGTTGCTTCTTTGTTGCAAAGATGCTTCTTCCCTTGGAGCAGAGCCGCTGTCCTCGGGAGTTCTTGATCCTTTTAGATGCAGGGTAGTCCTCTGAGGCTTCAGAGGTCGCTGGACCCTGTGGAACGTGTCGCTAGAGCAGTTCTTTTGAAGTGGGGAGACAGGCCGGTAGAGCTGGGGCCAAAGCAGTTGGTGTCTCCGTCTTCTCTGCAGGTTTTTCAGCTCAGCAGTCCTTCATCTTAGGTTGCAGGAATCTGTCTTGCTGTGTTCTGGGAGCCCCTAAATACTCGATTTATGGGTGTGTTTAGGACTGGGGGTTAGTAGCCAATGGTTACTAGCCCTGAGGGTGGCTACACCCTCTTTGTGCCTCCTCCCTGAGGGGAGGGGGGCACATCCCAAATCCTATTGGGGGAATCCTCCAAAACCAAGATGGAGGATTTCTAAAAGTCAGACTCACCTCAGGACACCTTAGGGGCTGTCCTGACTGGCCAGTGACTCCTTGTTTTTCTCATTATCTCCTCCGGCCTTGCTGCCAAAAGTGGGGCCGTGTGCGGAGGGGGCGGGCAACTCCACTAGCTGGAGTGCCTGGGGTGCTGTAACAAAGGGGGTGAGCCTTTGAGGCTCACCGCCAGGTGTTAAAGTTCCTGCAGGGGGAGGTGAGAAGCACCTCCACCCTGTACAGGCTTTGTTACTAGCCACAGAGTGACAAAGGCACTCTCCCCATGTGGCCAGCAACATGTCTGGTGTGTGGCAGGCTGCTAAAACTAGTCAGCCCACACTGGTAGTTGGTATGGTTTCAGGGGGCATCTCTAAGATGCCCTCTGGGGTGTATTTCACAATAAAATGTACACTGGCATCAGTGTGCATTTATTGTGCTGAGAAGTTTGATACCAAACTTCACAGTTGTCAGTGTAGCCATTATGGTGCTGTGGAGTTCGTTTTTGACAGACTCCCAGACCATATACTCTTATGGCTACCCTGCACTTAAAATGTCTACGGTTCTGCTTAGACACTGTAGGGGCATAGTGCTCATGCACTTATGCCCTCACCTATGGTATAGTGCACCCTGCCTTAGGGCTGTAAGGCCTGCTAGAGGGGTGACTTATCTATACCTATAGGCAGTGTGAGGTTGGCATGGCACCCTGAGGGGAGTGCCATGTTGACTTAGTCATTTTATCCCCACCAGCACACACAAGCTGGCAAGCAGTGTGTCTGTGCTGAGTGAGGGGTCTCCAGGGTGGCATAAGACATGCTGCAGCCCTTAGAGACCTTCCCTGGCATCAGGGCCCTTGGTACCAGGGGCACCAGTTACAAGGGACTTACCTGGATGCCAGGGTGTGCCAATTGTGGAAACAAAGGTACAGGTTAGGGAAAGAACACTGGTGCTGGGGCCTGGTTAGCAGGCCTCAGCACACTTTCAAATCATAACTTGGCATCAGCAAAGGCAAAAAGTCAGGGGGTAACCATGCCAAGGAGGCATTTCCTTACACCTGTTGTCTCTCGAAGTGATCTACATAGAGACAAGCCAGACTAGGGGCGAATGTACTACCCATTGATGTTCCGTGCACTTGTAAATAGTAATTATTATTGAATTTAAAAAACTTCTTGTTAGTGCTGTATGTGCATGGTCGAGGATAAACTCAGGAGGTTTTATTGAGTTACATGTGCTGTTTTTGAAAAGTTCACAAACCACCTCAAGGGTGGTTTCCTGTGGTATGTTGGTGTACAGGGACTCAACATCCAGAGTTATCAGGCACTCATTTTCCCCTATAAAAATCCAACCCGTTGAGTACATCTTTTGTGTCTTTTAGGTAGGTCGGTATCTTTTTTTTTTACAAAGGGTTGTAGGAAAGTGTCACAAAATTGTGAGAGGGGCTCTAAGATAGACCCAATCCTGGATACTATTGGTCTCCCGGGAGGTGGATGTTTTATTGTATTTTTGTCAACACTTAAAAATAAGGTGTTTTCAGATTCTCTTGTTTTCAAGTAAGCTGCCTCGTGTTTAGTGAGCCATTCATTGTCTTGTCCTTTAGATATTAAAAAGGCTATTTCTTCTTGGATCTCAGAGGTGGGATCGCTGGAAAGTTTTTTTTATAATGGTGGTTGTTCCCAAGTAGGCGTAAACATTCCTCATTATACATTGTTGTTGGCATTATCACCATAGCGCCGCCTTTGTCTGCTGGCTTAAGTTATTGTGAACTTTTCAAAACAGCACATGGAACTCAATAACACCTGAGTTTATCCTCGACCTTGCACATACAGCACTTACGAGGATTTTTTTTAAATTCAATAATTACTATTTACAAGTGCACGGAACATCAATGGGCAGTACATTCGCCCCTAGTCTGGCTTGTCTCTATGTAGATCACTTCGAGAGACAACATGTCTTGAATGAAGAAAACCCTTACTATGAACATATATTAAGCTATGGAAACGTTATATCGATGATGTCCTCTTGATCTGGACAGGAACAAGAGATGAAGCAATAACATTTGTGGATTGGCTAAATGCCTTAAATCCCTACTTGAGATTTACTTTAACTATAGGTGGCACAGAACTCTCCTCCCTAGATCTCCTTATAACTGAAAAGGAGGGCCTCTTGATGACTGAAGTTTTCTATAAACCTACAGACCGGAATAACCTTCTCCAATTCCAGAGCTTTCACCCGTGTTCCCTGAAGGAGAATCTGCCAGTGGGTCAATTTCTCTGCTTACGACGCAATTGCTCTGAGGTGGCAGACTATACCAAACATGCCAAGAAGCTTACTAACAAACTTCGGGCAAACGGTTATCCAGCCCACCTTACTAGAAGAGCAGAGAAAAGAGCTTGTTACAGCCACAGGGACCTGTTGCTACAACCATCCCAACGAACCGAAAAGGACATCCTAATCTGTGTAACCACCTTTAACCCATTATCTAATATAGTCCAAAAGATAATTAAGAAGGACTGGACGATTCTAACATCCAGAGGATTACCCTTGGATCCTCCGCTCAATGCCTTCAAAAAAGCCAAAAGCATCCCTGACTTGGTAGTTCATACGTGCCCACGCGCTGGGGATCCTGTGAACAAACTACACTATGGCAGATACCTCCCCCTACTGGGCATTTCCCCTGTGGAAACTGCAGTGTCTGCCGCTTCACAAAAAAAAGCCTCCAAACTGGAACTCGGTATACAAACCCCATGGGAACTGAGAACACTCTCAAATTGTAATAGCAGAAATGTCATCTATATGATTAAATGTCCCTGCCAGCTCATGTATATCAGCATGACAAGGAGAGTGGGCACACACACATGTGAACATAGAAGCACCATCAGATGCTGACGGGATGCAACCCATCTAACAGATCATTACATTCGGAGCAATCACTCCCCTGATGATATGGATTGGTTTGTCATAGACAAACTAAACAACCCAACTACAAACATGAAACAAAAACTGTTATACTACAAACAGAGATGGGTCTGGAGATTGCATACTGACACTACAGGACTCAATGATAAGATTCAGTGGTCCTCCTTGTAGGTCCACCCCATCTTTATCCCCCCCCCCCACCTTCTTTTCCCCTCAATCAAAACACCACCCCCTGTTTCCCTTCTCCCCGAGCACTTTTCCTCTCCCTCCCCTTCCGTCGTCCTCCTTTCTCTTCCACCCCCACATTCTCCCCATTCCTTCTCTCTTCCCTTCTCCCCCTCCGCCCTTGTCAACCCCCTTTTGTCTTCCACCCCCAACATTCTCCCCCTTCCTCTTCCCTCCTCCCCCTCTGCTCTTGTCAACCCCCTGTCTCCTCATCCCACCCCTTCCTCCTTCCCTTAACCCACCACCAACCCCGCACCCTACTTCGTTTCACCTTCCTTTTCCCTCCTCTCACCCTGCACAGCGGAGGACTCGGCCAGTTGCCTAACGCTCAGGGACTACAGTTCACAAGAGCCTAGGCGACGGCCCAAGGTCATTCCGAGAGGACAATGCCTCCCATGAACACGCTGGCCCCTGGGACTCCATTTCCCAGAGGCTGTAGAACCCGGAAGGTGTGCCGCGGCCGTGCCTCTCAGCTGAGGGGCACACGTGACCACTGCAAGGCACAAATGATCCCAGTCGGGTCTCCCACTTAAGATCCCCGTGCCCCGGCACAGTCGATAAAGCGGCTGGGACGCGGACCACGTAGGTGAAGTACCGAGATGCTGCCTTTGGAGTAGTAAGTTGGCCACTCCACTTAGTGGGAGCACTCTAGACCCGCTACAAAGATAAGTAATCTTCTCTGTTTGTTGTAAGATACATGGCGTTTCTGTTGTATTGTCAACAGCTCCTTTCGCAGCATTCTCCACACAAGAAAGGATATCATAGAATCTAGAAGTACCTTTAATTCTCGCACTGAACAACATAAAACGTATTGTTTATGCCCTTGCAATCCCTCCCTGCCACCTATATTGCCCCATGCTGACTTAAATCCGCTATTCCTTCATAGTGTGGGACTATAAGGGGCAACTCACCTCCGCATGTCCCCAGACCAGAGGCTATCCGCCTTGTATACATAGGGTAAGATATAAATGAGCTAGCAGCCCATGCTATGGCCATAGTAATAATTGCATGCAAGTGTGTATTACCCACGGCATGATGTTTACACTGTTGTGTGCAGTGATGTGGCACATATATTTCACTTTTTCTTTTTAACTCTGATCTTGTTTCTACTTTAGGCCATACCTGTAGAGTATAACCAGGTAGGCCCCGTGTGCATTTGAATATTTACTTGCTCACTGTCTAGCATATCGAACTGGCCCCTCATGTATTAGGGATCTTTGACCCTGAAGAATGCCCCAGACCGTTTAGGCTCTTAGCGCGGGCAGAAACATGTTGGGCCCCACTTTAAGACACTTTGAATCATTAAACTCAAAGGTATCCCCACTGTTCTTTTAACCTCACCTACAAACACCTATATTAAATTCTTATATCAAACAGGTGATTTGTAAGGTAATTTTATTATCTATCACACATTTCAACTGGATCCCTTGACTTATCCAGCAAGATAACATTTCATCACTCCCTCAGAGTTTTTAACAACGAGGTTTAGTCCGCCCAAGTAGTATCATCTTACCTGGGTGGGGCTAGGTGGTCATATGATGAAACATGACACTATGTGTGTGAGATCACCTAGTCTGTGAAGGGAACTCCCTCACACACCCAACTGCCACTCTCACCCTCTATGTCCATGAAGGCAACCGCCTAACCAGCGAACTCTGAATAGGCTACTAGAGACCTAGTCTTTATACCCCCCACACACTTTTTGTTTCTGCAGTTCCTTAATGAAACGTGGGTCTGTGTGGGGTTGTATTACCCCAAATACTCTTTTTGTGTCATAATAGTTGTCTCCTTTCCTTCTCTGCTAGGGTTTCAGCTAAGCAGTCCTTCTTGTGAGGCCGTCGGGAATCTGACTAGCTTGGTTCAGGGAGCCCTTAAAAAGATTTACGGGTGTTTTAGGGCCAGAGGGGAGTAGCTAATGGCTACTGTCCCTGAGGGTGGCTACATCTTCCTTGTGTTCACTCCCTTTCCGGAGGGGGGGTACATTCCTATCCCTATAGGTCCCTGTCCTCCAAACCAAGATGGAGGATTCTGCAGGGAGGGGGTCACTTCAGCTCTGGACACCTTAGGGGTGGTCCCAGCTGAAGTGGTCACTCCTCCTTGTTTTTCTTAAGTTTCCCGCTAAACTGGTCGCCCAAAGTGGGGGCTTGTCTGGGAGTGGGGGAGGGGGGGGGCACATCGCCACTAGCTGGAGTGCCCTGGGGCACTGTAACATGAGGCCTGAGCCTTTGAGGCTCACCGCCAGGTGTTACAGTTCCTGCAGTGGGAGGTATGAAGCACCTCTGCCCAGAGCAGGCTTTGTTTCTGGCCTCCAGAGAGCACAAAGGCCCTCATTCCCAGGGGGTCAGAAAATTGTCTTAGTGGTAGGCTGGCACAGACCAGTCACTCCTACACTAGAGGATTGGGTAAAATACAGGGGGCATCTTTAAGATGCTCTCTGTGTGCTTTATTTAATAAATGCAACACTAGCATCGGTGTGGGTTTATTGTGCTGAGAAGTTTGATACCAAACTTCCCAGTATCCAGTGTAGCCATTATGGAGCTGTGAAGTTCGTTTTGACAAACTCCCAGACCATATACTTAATATGGCTACTTAATATGGCTACCCTGCACTTAAAATGTCTAAGAATGGACTTAGACACTGTAGGGGCATAGTGCTCATGTAGCTAAGCCCTCACCTGTGGTATAGTGCACCCTGCCTTAGGGCTGTAAGGCCTGCTAGAGGGGTGACCTGTCTATGCCACAAGCAGTGGGTTGTGGGCATGGCACCCTGAGAGGAGGGCCTGTCAACTGCCTTTTTCCCCCCACCCACAATCAGCACTGGCAGTGTGCATGTGTTAGGTGAGGGGTCCCTTAGGGTGGCACAACATGCTGCAGCCCTTCTAGACCTTCCCTGGTCACAGGGCCCTTAATACCACTGGTACCTTTTACAAGGGACTTATCTGTATCCCAGAGGTGTGCCAGTTGTGGAGCAATGGTACATTTATATGGAAAGAACACTGGTGCTGGAGTCTGGTTAGCAGGATCCCAGCACACTCTGTCAAGTCAGCATCACTATCTGGCAAAACGTGTGGGGTTGGGGGGGATGGGGGTAACTGCAACAAGTGGCAGTTTCCTACAGTAAGAATCACTCCTACAGGGAAGAAAGTATCTAAAGATTGTGACCTTTGGAGTATTGTGGGCTTACTTTCGATGTCATCGGAGCCCAAAAGGAACTGGAAATATTCCAGATCCACCCACTAGGTGTCGAAATAATGAACAATATGGCTCAATCGCTTCAAGGGTAAACCTTTGTAATGGTATTGTATTATAATTGTATATATATAGCACTTGCTACCCGTGACGAGGCGTCAGAGCGCTTTTTGGCAAGTAGCATGCTGCTCCGAACCTAAAAGTATTGGTCAGGTATAGGGAAATATGAGTTAATTTGAGCTATGGATATGTGAGTCTGTTAGTTGGATTGAATAGGATAATGGAAGAATTGAAGAGGGGAGAATCTAGAAAGTGATATTTGGGACATCATAGTAGTAAGATGAGGTTTGTAGTGGAGCCAGGAGGGATGGAGGAGGAGTCTAGAAAGGGCTATTTTGGAGATCATAGTAGTAGAACAAGGCTTGGGATGAGTCAGATTGGAGGTAGAGGATATATATTGAGAAAGGTATAGAGTGAGACAGCAGTGCATTGGAGAGAGTGAAAGGTTTTCTTTTTGTTTTTTCTCTTCTGCATTAGGAGTAAATATATAGATACATGACTACATAGAAAGGCTATATATGTATAAGGAAGGTAGTATATTGAGATTAAAGTTACATTGTATTAACTCAGACATTCAAGTGTTGTACTTGAAGGTAATTTATTTGTGTATTTGTATAACTTTTTATTTATATTATCTTTCCTCAATATTTCAATAGTGAAGTGCTTGTAGATAAAATAGTTCTGATAATATTTACATACTGTGATAAATAAAACAGCGACCCATAAGCATATAATCAAACGACATATAAAAAACGGACGTGACCTATAAACATGTTAAGCTGTTAAGCATAGAATAATATATGCATATTTAACCATAGGTAATATATACATTTGTTAAGCAGACCTAAAAAAAATCTATATATTTTAGAACCAGTTTTTATACATATTTGAACAAAGAAATGTGTGTGTGTGTGTATATATATATATATATATATATATATATATATATATATATATATACATATGTATGTATGTGTGTGTGTATATATATATATATATATATATGTTCGATGGCATGTGTAGCTGCAGATACACATGCTGTGCACATCCTGCCATCTGGTGTTGAGCTCGGAGTGTTACAAGTTGTTTTTCTTCGAAGAAGTCACGACCGAGGGACTCCTCCCATTTCGACTCCATTGCGCAGGGGCGTCGACTCCATGTTAGATTGTTTTTTTTCCGCCATCGGGTTCGGACGTGTTCCTTTTCGCTCTGTGTTTCGGGTCGGAAAGTTAGTTAGAATCTCAGAAAAATCATCAGTATTGTTTGCGTTCGGTATCGGGTTAGTTACAACAGATCGACACCGAATTAAGAAGAGCTCTGGTGGCCCTTTGTTTTTTTTTTCGATCCCCGTCGGGGCCTGGTCGGCCCGGCCACGTGTCTCTTCAAGGCTGATGGAACGGACCCCATTCCGCTTCTGTCCAAAATGCCATAACAAGTATCCATATACAGATCAACACCTGTTCTGTAACTTGTGTCTGTCACCAGAACACAAGGAGGATACTTGTGAGGCCTGTCGAGCGTTTCGGTCCATGAAGACACTCAGGGACCGAAGAGCAAGAAGACTGCAAATGGCGTCGGCGCCGACAGGACAAGGGCGTTTCGAGGAGGAGGAAGAAACATTCTCCACCCATGATTCGGACTCGGAGGAGATCGATCCCGAAGAAACGCCGAAAACTGTGAGTAAGACGTCGAAACAAAGAACTCACGAGAAGACCGCTAAAGCCCAGGGGACGCCACCGCCAACAGGCCATGGCTTAACCCGAAAACTAGGTGACCGTCCATCGGCACCGAAAAAGGGCGAGCTGGTGTCGAAGTCATCCGACTCCGGTCGAGATACCGGCACACAGCAATCTCGGGCCCGAGAGAGTGGCTCCGAGAAGATTCGGCATCGAGACAGCGGCACCGAAATGGGTCGGCACCGAGATTGCACGATGCCTAAAGTAAAAAAGATTTCGTCGGAGCCGAAAATAGCAGCCGAAAAGGTTTTGGTACCTAAACATCCGGCCTCGGAACCGAAAATAAGTTCATATTCAGAGGAACAAGGACTGTCCTCACAAATGAAGACACACAGATTTGAACAAGAATTAGAGACAATAGAGCCAGATCACACACACAAAGGCGGCTCTTTATTCAAAAAGATACGGAGAAGATCAGCACTCTTCCTCCAATCAAAATGAAACGTAATCTTGCCTTCCAAGACAAGGACAAACAGCCACAAGCAAAGGTGGCTAGACAAGTAACACCACCACCATCCCCACATCACTCTCCGCAACCATCTCCAGTAGCCACTCCACCAATGATGCAATCCCCAACTCATACGGGAATGAGTCAAGATGACCCTGACGCATGGGACCTTTTTGACGCACCAGTGTCAGATAATAGTCCTCAATGCTATCCAGCGAGACCATTGCCACCAGAGGATAGTACAGGCTACGCTCAAGTGGTATCAAGAGCAGCAGCATTTCACAATGTCAGCCTTCATTCAGAACCCATTGAAGACGACTTTCTTTTTAATACACTGTCGTCTACACACAGTCAATATCAGAGTCTTCCGACGTTACCCGGAATGCTGAAACACTCCAAACAAGTGTTTGAGGAGCCTGTCAAAGGGAGAGCCATTACTCCAAGAGTAGATAAAAAATATAAACCGCCACCAACAGACCCAGTGTACATCACACAACAGCTATCACCAGACTCTGTTGTAGTTGGAGCAGCGCGCAAAAGAGCCAACTCTCATACTTCAGGAGATGCACCACCTCCAGATAAAGAGAGTAGAAAATTCGATGCTGCAGGCAAAAGGGTGGCGGCACAGGCAGCAAACCAGTGGCGTATTGCTAATTCGCAAGCTTTGTTAGCCAGATATGATAGGGCCCATTGGGATGAGATGCAACACTTTATTGAGCATTTACCAAAAGAGTTCCAAAAAAGAGCGCACCAAGTGGTAGAAGAGGGACAAAGTATCTCCAATAATCAGATACGATCACCAATGGATGCTGCAGAGACAGCTGCTAGAACTATTAACACAGCAGTAACAATAAGGAGACATGCATGGCTGCGTACATCAGGATTTAAACCAGATACAGCAAGCTGTGCTGAATATGCCATTCAACGGACAGCAGTTGTTTGGGCCGGAGGTGGACACTGCAATAGAAAAACTTAAGAAAGACACTGACACGGCCAAAGCCATGGGCGCACTCTACTCCCCGCAGAGCAGAGGCACATTTCGAAAGACACAATTTCGAGGGGGGTTTCGAGGGCAGACCACAGAAGCCACAACCTCACAAACAAAGCCCACTTACCAGAGCCAGTATCAGCGGGGAGGTTTTCGGGGACAATATAGAGGACGACAGTTTCAAAGAAACAGAGGAAAGTTCCAAAGTCCCAAAACTCCTCCAAACAAACAGTGACTTCAAGGTCACAAATCCACAACACCTGTGGGAGGGAGACTAACCAAGTTTTACACACATTGGGAGGAAATAACAACAGACACTTGGGTCTTAACAATTATCCAGCATGGTTATTGCATAGAATTTCTCAAATTCCCTCCAAACGTCCCACCGAAAACACACAGTATGTCAAAACAACATATAGATCTTCTAGGACTAGAAGTTCAGGCATTGCTACAGAAAGAAGCAATAGAATTAGTACCAACACAACAATTAAACACAGGAGTTTACTCACTGTACTTTCTGATACCCAAAAAAGACAATAGTCTAAGACCTATACTAGATCTCAGAACATTAAATACCTACATCAAATCAGACCACTTTCACATGGTTACTTTACAAGACGTAATCCCACTGCTCAAACAACAAGACTACATGACAACACTAGACCTAAAGGATGCATATTTCCATATACCAATACATCCTTCACACAGAAAGTACCTAAGGTTTGTATTCCAAGGGATACATTACCAATTCAAAGTGTTGCCATTCGGAATAACAACTGCGCCAAGAGTTTTTACAAAATGCCTGGCAGTAGTAGCTGCACATATCAGAAGGCAGCAAATACATGTGTTCCCGTACCTGGACGATTGGCTAATCAAAACCAACACGCTAAAACGGTGTTCACAACACACAAAATATGTCATAGAAATCCTACACAAACTAGGTTTCTCAATGAACTACGCAAAGTCACACCTTCTGCCGTGTCAAACACAGCAATACTTAGGAGCAACAATCAACACAGCAAAAGGGATTGCCACTCCAAGTCCACAAAGAGTTAAAACATTTCACAATGTAATACAGGCCATGTATCCAAAACAAAGGATACAAGTCAAAATGGTAATGAAATTACTAGGCATGATGTCTTCATGCATAGCAATTGTCCCAAATGCAAGGTTGCACATGCGGCCCTTACAACAGTGCCTAGCATCACAATGGTCACAAGCACAGGGTCA
The DNA here is from genome assembly GCF_031143425.1 of Pleurodeles waltl. NCBI lineage: Eukaryota > Metazoa > Chordata > Amphibia > Caudata > Salamandridae > Pleurodeles > Pleurodeles waltl. Next base: position 2,000,100,768 of record NC_090440.1, read on the forward strand.
ACTTCTAGATCTGGTGTTGATAGACCGCCAAACATACATCTCGCTTCAATGGTGGAACAGTATAAATTTAAACCAAGGGCGGCCTTTCCAAGACCCAGTGCCACAATACGTGATAATGACAGATGCTTCCATGACAGGGTGGGGAGCACACCTCAATCAACACAGCATCCAAGGACAATGGGACATACAGCAAAGACAGTTTCACATAAATCACTTAGAACTGTTAGCGGTATTTCTAGCGCTGAAAGCATTTCAACCCATGATAACCGACAAATACATTCTTGTCAAAACAGACAACATGCATTACCTAAACAAACAGGGAGGGACACACTCGACACAGTTGTGTCTCCTAATACAGAAAATATGGCATTGGGCGATTCACAACCACATTCGCCTAATAGCACAATTTATTCCAGGAATTCAGAATCAGTTAGCAGACAATCTCTCTCAGGATCACCAACAGATCCACGAATGGGAGATCCACCCCCAAATACTGAACACTTACTTCCAAATTTGGGGAACACCTCAAATAGATCTATTTGCAACAAAGGAAAACTCAAAATGCCAAAACTTCGCATCCAGGTACCCACAACATCAGTCTCAGGGCAATGCGCTATGGATGAACTGGTCAGGGATATTTGCGTACGCTTTTCCCCCGCTCCCACTCCTTCCATATCTAGTAAACAAGTTGAGTCAAAACAAACTCAAACTCATACTAATAGCACCAACATGGGCAAGACAACCTTGGTACACAACACTACTAGAACTTTCAGTAGTACCTCATGTCAAACTACCAAACAGACCAGATCTGTTAACACAACACAAACAACAGATCAGACATCCAAATCCAGCATCGATGAATCTAGCAATTTGGCTCCTGAAATCCTAGAATTCTGACACTTAGACCTCACACAAGAATGTATGGAGGTCATAAGACAAGCTAGGGAGCCTGCCACTAGACACTGCTATGCAAATAAGTGGAAAAGATTTATTTATTACTGCCATAATAATCAAATTCAACCCTTACACGCATCTGCAAAAGATATAGTAGGATACTTACTACATATGCAAAAGTCAAAACTAGCTTTCTCTTCCATAAAAATACATCTTTCTGATGGATACAACTACCTGTGGATTCCTCACCTAATGAATACTCCCATGGCGCCAGCATTCGACGGAAATCTTCTTACTAGTCTCTGCACGTCGACGAGGACGTCACTCTAGCCCACGCGACGCTGTCTGACGTCATACAGGCAATAAGAGGTCCTCGCCGACGTGCCGATGACCGTTCCCTTTTTTCCGTGCATTCGAAACGGTTATCTTCGAGGGAGCTACTGTTACCTTCGTGGTTACAGTGTATTGTCTGCTGCGTAGTCTTCTCTGCGGTAATGTCTCAGAGGAAGTCGGGTTTCAAGCCCTGTCGAGAGTGTGGGGGCAAGATGTCAGTTACAGATCCTCACTCCGACTGTCTATGGTGTTTGAGCTCCGACCACGACGTCTCGACTTGCGATTCATGTCTTCCGAAGGCCCTCAAAGAGCGTGAGGCCAAGTTATTCATGGCAAAGTCAAAGAAGAAGGAGAAACATCATAAGAAGTCTTCTTCGCCAAGGTCTCACCGGCGTCATCGAGACTCCTGGCGCCGTAGAGACTCACAACGTCATTCCAGCAAGGAGTCTCGTTCGAGGTCACCTTCGGCTCGGCGTCGGAGGACTTGGGAGGTCAGCCCCACGGTCACGCCGCATCCATCGACGCTGTTGCCCTCTCCGGCGTCACCGACTTCGCCTGGTCAGGCGTCGGTGATTGAGGTGGTGCAGCCTCTTGTGTTTTCTCCGGCGTCGCAGACGTCGAGGCCGGCGTCGGGGTCGCCCTCGATCCAGGCACCCCAGTATCCGGCTTTTCCCACTCCTGGAGCAGATAGTACCGCGTTTCTTAATGCGATGTATACCATCTTTCAGCAGATGGCTCCAGGAGCTGCTCCGGCTGGTCCTTCGGGGCCCTTGGCCTTTTCGTTGGGTGATCCTGCGCCTCTTCGGCCGGCACCCTTTATGCCCTTTCTCCCTTTTGGGAATGTGGGCTCGGCGCCGGTGCCGGTGGCTTCGGATGTTTCGGCCCCGGAGGTTGCCCTTCCGTCGAAGTCAGGATTTTGCCCTGTGACTCCGGTTGGTCCATCGGCTCCAAGACCTCGTCCTCCGGCTCCTACCTCGGCGCCGAAGCTGCCTGTGGCGCCGGACGCGGCGTCAGATGCTTCTGGAGATCGGCGCCGTTCTTCGACGTCGGCGGAGGCCATGTCGACTCCGCGTATCGAGGAGAGACTTCATTCGAGGAGGCGTGCTCTCCGTCTTTTAGAAGAGCAGGAGTACCAGCGAGTCTTAGAGGAGGGAGAGATTGAGGACTCTGGAGACGGACTACATGGTCTGGATATAGCCAGTGGGCTGGACACTTCCCCTGAGTGGGACCTTTCATCTCCAGGGGAATATACGGAGGAGGCTGCTTCCTTTCATGCTGTGGTGAGGAAGGCAGCGAGCTTTTTGGACCTGCCTTTGCCGGTGGCAGAGGCGAAGCAGAATTTGCTGACAGAGGTATTGCATCCGGCCTCTGCTGCAGCTGAGCCGCTCTTGCCATTTAATGAGGCTTTGCTGGATCCGGTGTTGGAGGTGTGGAAGAAGCCGGTGTCTTCCTCGGCCGTTCATAGGGCTGTGGCCAGGAGGTATCGAGCTGCACCATCTGACCCTGGCTTTCTCTCTAGACACCCTACGCCGGAGAGCTTGGTGGTGCAAGCCTCCTGTTCCTCAAAGTCAGCGCCTGGTTCCTTCCCGACGGTGCCTGGAGACAGAGACTCCAAGAAACTGGAGGGGCAGTCCAAGAAAATATTTTCGTCATGCAGTTTGGCGTTGAAGGCCACCAACGCAACGTGCATTCTGGGGAGGTACATCCATGCTCTGATGGATGATATTTCGTCTTCATTTACGGAGCTCTCCCAGGGTCTCTTGGATGTGGTCTCGGACGCCCAGGCTGCCGCGACCCAGATTATCCAGTCTGGGCTGGACACGACCGACTCGGTGGCCAGGGCGATGGGCACGGCTGTGGTGGCAAGAAGACAGGCCTGGCTCCGAAACTCAGGGTTTTCTGCGGATGTGCAGTCGACCCTGCTGGACCTCCCGTTTGATGGGGACAGACTGTTTGGAGCCAAGGCAGATTCGGCCTTGGAACGATTTAAGGAGAGCAGAGCCACAGCCAAATCGTTAGGACTGCAAGCTCCTTCTTCCTCTGCCTCTTCTAGATTTTTCAGGAGGTTTCGGGGATTTGGGCGTGGCTCTTCTTCCTCTTCCTTTCGGGGGAGGTTCCAGCAACCCGCCTCTTCCCTCCCCTATAGGTCATTTAGAGGGAGGGGGAGGGGTGGGGCCCGTACCAGAGGAGCCTCTCAACAGCACTCTGCCTCTTCCTCGTCCTCTGGAGGGGTGCAGCAGGGGAAGCAGCCTTAGGCTTCCACCGTTTCCCACTCACTCCTCTCCTGTAGGGGGAAGATTACAGCATTTTCTCCACAAGTGGAAGTCTATCACAACGGACACTTGGGTTCTCGGCATTGTGGGGAAAGGCTACGCCCTTCCCTTTCGGGAGTTCCCGCCCCTCCCATCTTATTGTTCAGAAGAACACCTCCTGTTGCTAGAACAGGAGGTTCAAGTCCTCCTTTCAAAGGGCGCAGTAGAGTTGGTCCCAGAGCAGGAAAAGGGTCGAGGTTGTTACTCAAGATACTTCCTGATTCCCAAAAAGGATGGTCAGTTGAGACCAATCCTGGATCTGAGGATCTTGAATTGGTTCCTCAAACAGGAAAAGTTCAAGATGCTGACCCTAGCACAGGTGCTTTTGGCGTTGAACAAGGAAGATTGGATGGTGTCTGTCGACTTGCAGGATGCTTACTTTCATATCCCGATACTCAAGTCGCACAGGAAGTATCTCCGGTTTGTGGTAGGGTCGCAGCACTATCAGTTTGCGGTCCTCCCGTTTGGTCTTACTTCAGCACCTCGAGTCTTCACAAAGGTGATGTCAGTGGTTGCGGCGGAGCTCAGAAGGAAGGGGATAGCAGTATTCCCTTACTTGGACGACTGGTTGATCAAAGCCAAGTCCCCGGAGCTTGTGTCGCATCATCTGCAGTCAACAACCCAGTTGTCGACCTGGGCTTTTCGGTGAACGTGCCCAAATCTCACCTGGAGCCCTCTCAGCGCCTCCTGTTGATAGGGGCAGTACTGGATACAACATTGAGTCGAGCCTTTCCTCCGCCTCAGCGGATTCAAGATATTCAGGAATTGGTTCCAATGTTTCGAAATGGAGCGGTAGTTCCAGTCCTCAAGGTCCTTCGTCTGCTCGGTCTGTTCGCCTCCTGCATTCTGTTGGTCACGCATGCTCGCTGGCACATGAGGGCTCTTCAGTGGTGCCTCCGAAGGCAGTGGTCTCAACACAAGGGAGATTTAGAAGGTACTGTCAAGATCTCCAGAGATGCTGCTGTGGAATTGAAGTGGTGGATTGCGGGCAACAATCTTTCACAGGGAAAGCCGTTCGCGCAGTCGCCACCAGTGGCCACGGTCATAACGGATGCTTCCACCCTAGGATGGGGAGCTCATCTGGGGGATCTGGAGATCAAAGGGCTTTGGTCTCCAGAGGAACAGGTGTTTCATATCAATCTGTTGGAGTTACGGGCTGTACGTCTGGCTCTCAAGGCCTTCCTCCCATCCCTTCGTGGTCAGTCGGTACAGGTCCTGACGGACAATACTACCACGATGTGGTACATAAACAAACAGGGAGGAGTAGGGTCGTACCTTCTCTGCAGAGAAGCTCTTCGGCTATGGTCCTGGGCAAAGGACCATCAGATTTGCTTGGTGGCAAATCATCTGGCCGGGGTCTTGAATGTACGTGCGGACAGTCTCAGTCGCCAATTCTCGGCAGACCACGAGTGGCGTCTCCATCCAGATCAGGTCTGTCTAATCTTCCAGATATGGGGGTTTCCTCGGATAGATCTGTTTGCCACTCTAGAGAACGCGCATTGCCCGTTATTCTGCAGCCTCCAGTATCCGATGCAGGGAGCTTTGGGGGACGCGTTTCAGATAACCTGGTGCGACCAGTTGCTTTACGCGTTTCCCCCCATACCCTTGATTCCTCGAGTGTTGAGGAAAATTCGCCAAGACCGGGCCCAAGTCATCTTAATAGCTCCGGATTGGCCAAGGAGGGTATGGTACTCCGACCTTCTCCAACTCTCACTGTGCCCTCCGCTCCGTCTCCCTCTCAGGGCAGACCTCCTCTCGCAGTCGCAGGGGCAGGTTCTACACCCCAACCTCCAGAGTCTGCACCTACATGCCTGGAGATTGAACGGGGCAACCTGAGTTCCTTCTCTCTCCCGCCTGATGTAGTGGATGTTATCTTAGCGGCCAGGCGACACTCCACTAAATCTATCTACGCTAATAGGCGGTCTAAATTTGTTATGTGGTGTGGAGAGAGACAGATTGATCCCTTACATGCTCATCTGTCACATGTTTTGTCTTTTGCACTGTCTCTAGCGCAGAAAGGTTGTGCAGTGGCTACCATTAAGGGTTATTTGTCGGCCTTGTCAGCCTTCATTTGTCTTCCAGACCAACCATCGTTATTTAAATCCCCTATTGTTCTCAGATTCTTGAAAGGTCTTCTGAATCAATATCCTCCAAAACCATTCGTTATGCCTCAATGGGATTTGTCCTTGGTCCTGACTTTCCTTATGGGGTCCCCTTTTGAGCCTATGCATTCTTGCCCCTTAAGGTATTTGGTTATTAAAACAATATTCCTGGTAGCTATAACATCTGCAAGGAGAGTGAGTGAGTTGCAGGCCTTATCGGTTAAACCCCCTTATATAACGTTTTATGGGGATAAGGTAGTGTTGAGGACCAAGGCTGCTTTCCTTCCGAAGGTTGTTTCACCCTTCCATTTGGCTCAGACAATCACTTTGTCCACGTTTTATCCTCCGCCTCATCCTTCAAAGGAGGAAGAAAGACTACATCGCCTGGACCCAAAAAGGGCGTTGAGCTTCTATATTGACAGAATGAAGGATATCAGGCTGGAGGATCAGCTGTTTGTCGGATACGTGGGCAAGAGGAGAGGAAAGGCAGTCCACAAGAGAACACTCTCCAGGTGGGTTGTTCTTTGCATTAAAATCTGTTACTCTTTGGCAAAGAAGGATCCGCCTGAGGGCATTAGAGCTCACTCCACCAGAGCTAAGTCGGCCTCTTCGGCCTTGGCCAGGGGTGTTCCTGTGGTCGACATCTGCAAGGCCGCAACTTGGTCGTCCCTTCACACTTTTGTGAAACATTACTGTTTGGACTCTGAGGTCAGAAGGGACGGTCATTTTGCACGGTCAGTGCTGCAGGATTTCTTGGTTTGACCATTTAGGCACCCACCGCCGGGCGTGGTACTGCTTTGGGACTCTATTCATTAGGTGAGGAATCCACAGGTAGTTGTATCCATCAGAAGAACGAGTTACTTACCTTCGGTAACGATTTTTCTGGTGGATACATTAGCTACCTGTGGATTCCTCACGGTCCCACCCGCCTCCCCGTTGCCTTTTTGGTCTCTCCAAGCAATCCTTGAGTGTGCTCCTTTTGGTCTTCAAAGTTGCAATACATTTTGCATATATGATATTTGTATATATGTGTATATTTATATATAAATCTATATATATTGTGTATATACATGATTCGTATGTATAAATATATTTATTTGTTTTAAAAAAAAAAAAAGGTTATATTAAATCTACAGCTATTTTATTGCAATGTTGTGTGATTTACAATATTAAGAGATGTTGCTTTGCTCTTTCATTACATTGGGTTATTATTCTCATGCACGTAAAAAATGTTGGTACTGTCATCGGCACGTCTGCGAGGACCTCTTATTGCCTGTATGACATCAGACGGCGTCGCGTGGGCTAGAGTGACGTCCTAGTCGACGTGCAGAGACTAGTAAGAAGATTTCCGTCGAATGCTGGCGCCATGGGAGTATTCATTAGGTGAGGAATCCACAGGTAGCTAATGTATCCACCAGAAAAATCGTTACCGAAGGTAAGTAACTCGTTCTACTGCAATTTCAGCTTACCTGCAAATTACGCACTCAACTTCATTATTTAGGATACCAGTCATAAAAGCGTTTATGGAAGGCCTAAAAAGAATTATACCACCAAGAACACCACCAGTTCCTTCATGGAACCGCAACATTGTCTTAACACGACTCATGGGTCCGCCTTTTGAGCCCATGCACTCTTGTGAAATGCAATACTTAACGTGGAAGGTTGCATTTTTGATTGCCATCACATCTCTAAGAAGGGTGAGTGAAATTCAAGCATTTACCATACAAGAACCATTTATTCAAATACACAAGAATAAAGTATTTCTACGGACAAATCCAAAATTTTTACCAAAAGTAATCTCACCGTTCCACTTGAATCAAACAGTAGAATTACCAGTGTTCTTCCCACAGCCAGATTCTGTAGCTGAAAGAGCACTACATACATTAGACATCAAAAGAGCGCTAATGTACTACATTGACAGAACAAAACTAATTCGAAAAACAAAACAACTATTTATTGCCTTTCAAAAACCTCATACAGGAAATCCAATTTCAAAACAAGGCATTGCTAGATGGATAGTTAAGTGTATTCAAACCTGCTATCTTAAAGCAAAGAGAGAGCTGCCTATTACACCAAAGGCGCACTCAACCAGAAAGAAAGGTGCTACCATGGCCTTTCTAGGAAATATTCCAATGAACGAAATATGTAAGGCAGCAACATGGTCTACGCCTCATACATTTACCAAACATTACTGTGTAGATGTGTTAACTTCACAACAAGCCACAGTAGGTCAAGCTGTACTACGAACATTGTTTCAAACAACTTCAACTCCTACAGGCTAAACCACCGCTTTTGGGGAGATAACTGCTTACTAGTCTATGCACAGCATGTGTATCTGCAGCTATCGAACGGAAAATGTCACTTACCCAGTGTACATCTGTTCGTGGCATTAGTCGCTGCAGATTCACATGAGCCCACCCGCCTCCCCGGTAGCCTGTAGCCTGTAGCCTTTTAGAAGTTGATCTTGAACATTTGTAAATTTATAAATATATTACTTTAAACTTCATTATGTACATACGTATTCACTCCATTGCATGGGCACTATTACTAGCATACACAACTCCTACCTCACCCTCTGCGGGGAAAACAATCTAAGATGGAGTCGACGCCCATGCGCAATGGAGTCGAAATGGGAGGAGTCCCTCGGTCTCGTGACTCAAAGACTTCTTCGAAGAAAAACAACTTGTAAACCTCCGAGCCCAACACCAGATGGTGGGATGTGCACAGCATGTGAATCTGCAGCGACTAATGCCACGAACAGATGTACACTGGGTAAGTGACATTTTCCATATATGCATGTTCGGTGGCATGTGTAGCTGCAGATACACATGCTGTGCATTATCCTGCCATCTAGTGTTGGGCTCGGAGTGTTACAAGTTGTTTTTCTTCGAAGAAGTCTTTTCGAGTCACGAGACAGAGTGACTCTTCCCTTCCGGATTCCATTGCGCATGGACGTCGACTCCATCTTAGATTGTTTTCTTTGCGCCATCGGGCTCGGACGTGTTCCTCTTCGCTCCGTATTTCGAATCGCGAAAGTTAGCTAAATTATCGAAAATTCGACGGTATTGTTGTCGTTTGGTACCGGGTTAGTGTTATTGTATCGGCACCGACATCAAGAGCGCTCCGGTGGCCCTTCAGGGCTTCCGTTCTTCACCGGGGCCTGGTCGGCCCGACCACACCCGTCGTCGAAGACTAATGGACCGGACCCCCTTCCGCTTCTGTCCGAAGTGTCATTCGAAGTATCCCTATACAGACCAGTACCTGGTCTGTAATCTGTGTTTATCACCAGAACACAGGAAGGATACTTGCGAGGCTTGTCGAGCGTTTCGATCAAAAAAGACCCTAAGAGATCGACGAGCAAGAAGACTGCAAATGGCGTCGACACCGAGAGCAACTCGACGTCTGAGAAGAGGAAAGCATTTCCATCCAGGGATCGGACTCGGACGAATCCGAAAGTGACTGAACCTCGACGGTGCAGCGAACAGTGAGTAAACCTGCCCTGTCCAAAACTCACACAAAGATCTTTAAGGCCAAGGGGACGCCACTGCCAACAGGCCATGGCTTAACCCATCGAAAAGAAGGTGACCAAACATGGGCACCGAAAAAGGCCAGGGATTTGCCGAAGATGTCTGACTCCGGTCAAGATTTCGGCACCGAACGCTCTCGACACCAAGAGTTCGACTCACCCAAAGTGAGAAAAATATCATCGGAACCGAAAAAGACTATATCTAAAACCTCTGTACCGAAAAAAGCGGCTTTGGAGCCGAAAAGAAGCTCTTACACAGAAGAGCAAGGACTTTCCAGCCAAACAAAGGAAAGACCTAGATTTGAGCAGGAATTAAGTATGGATGAACCGGACCATACACAAAGGAGGTTGCATATCCAGAAAGAGACTGGAAAAATACAAACTCTACCTCCAATCAAGTCTAAAAGGAAACTTGCATTTCAGGAGACAGAAATGCAGCCTAAGGCAAAGGTGGTTGGAGACAAATCCCCACCACCAAGGTTTTCACCACAACCGTCCCTACTGCACTCACCACAAATGTCTCCAGTGGGAACACCTCCAATGCAGTCACCCACACATACAGGGATGACACAGGATGATGCTGATGCATGGGACTTCTATGATGCACCAGTATCGGATAACAGTCTGGATTGTTATCCAACAAAGCCGTCCCCTCCAGAGGACAGTACTGCATATACACAGGTACTATCCAGGGCAGCTACGTTCCAAAACGTAGCAATGCATTCAGATCCAATAGAGGATGATTTCCTGTTTAACACCTTAGCATCCACCCACGCTTCCTATCAGTCTGCCAATGCTCCCGGGTATTTTCAAACATGCAAAACAAGTTTTCCAGGAGCCAGTTAAAGGAAGGGCCATCACGCCTAGGGTTGAGAAGAAGTACAAACCTCCCCCAACGGATCCTGTGTTCATAACACAACAACTTACACCAGACTCAGTGGTTGTAGGAGCAGCAAGAAAGAGAGCAGACGCAGTCAAGAGACGCTCCACCGCCTGACAAAGAGAGCAGAAAGTTTGACGCAGGGGGCAAACAAGCAGCCAATCAATGGCGGATTGCTAATTCGCAAGCCCTACTTGCTCGCTACGACAGGGCACACTGGGACGAGGTGCAACACATCATACAGCGCTTGCCCAAAGAACACCAGAAACATGCCCAACAGGTTGTGGAAGAAGGACAGGCCATATCCAACAACCAGATAAGGTCCTCACTAGACACGGCAGCACGAACGGTCAACACGGCGGTAACCATTCGCAGGCATGCATGGTTAAGAAGCTCTGGATTCAAGCCAGAGATTCAACAAGCGGTGTTGAACATGCCGTTTAACCAAGAAGAATTGTTTGGGCCGGAAGTGGACACAGCAATTGAAAAGTAAAAAAAAAAAAAGACACGGACACGGCCAAAGCCATGGGTGCGCTCTACTCCCCACAAGTCAGAGGCACCTTTAGGAAACCACAATTCAAAGGAGGTTTTCGACAGCAAACATCAGAGCCTTCCACCTCTCAAACCAGACCCACCTATCAGGCACAATATCAAAGGGGAGGGTTTTGTGGTTCCTATAGAAGACAATTCCCACGAGGAAGGTGAAAGTTCCAGGCAACCAAACCAAGCCAGACCAAACAGTGACTTCAATGTCACAAAACCCCAACACTTCTCACCAGTGGGGGGGGGGAGGCTAACCGCATACTATCAAAACTGGACACACATTACCACAGACGCATGGGTCCTATCAATTATCCAACATGGTTATTGCATTGAATTCACAAATTTCCCACCTGATGTGCCACCAAGAACACACAATCTGTCCAAACAACACTTAGACCTGTTACTAATAGAAGTCCAAGCACTATTACAAAAACAAGCAATAGTGCTAGTACCCAATCATTAGAAAGGAACAGGCGTCTACTCACTAAAACGTTAAGACCTATCTTAGATCTCAGAACACTGAATCTCTTCATCAAATCAGACCACTTCCACATGGTAACACTTCAAGACGTGGTTCCCTTACTAAAAAAAGGAGGACTACATGTCAACATTGGATCTCAAGGATGCGTATTTCCACATACCCATCCATCCTTCTCACAGAAAATACTTAAGGTTTGTAATAAAAGGCGCACACTATCAATTCAAAGTGCTACCGTTCGGGATAACAACGGCCCCAAGAGTATTCACAAAATGCCTAGCAGTAGTAGCCGCTCACATAAGGAGACAGCACATGCACGTATTCCCTTATTTGGACGACTGGCTAATAAAAACCAAAACTCAACAACGTCTTCTTCACGCGCAATACGTCATAGAAACTCTACACAAACTAGGGTTCTCTATAAATTACCAGAAATCAAATCTGCAACCATCCCATATACAACAATACTTGGGAGCAACACTCAACACACAAAGAGCAAGTTCGATGGCATCTGTCGCTGTAGATACGCATGTTCTGCAATAGCTCGCCATCTGGTGTTGGGCCGGAGTGTTACAAGTTGTTTTTCTTCGAAGAAGTCTTTCGAGTCACGGGACCGAGTGACTCCTCCTTCTGTCTCCATTGCGCATGGGCGTCGACTCCATCTTCGATTGTTTTTTTTCCGCCATCGGGTTCGGACGTGTTCCTGTCGCTCCGAGTTTCGGAACGGAAAAATAGCTACATTTCGGAAGATTTTCGTCGGTATTGTTGCGTTCGGGTTCGGCGTAGTTAGATTCAACACCGCGTCGAAGGATCGAAGAGCTCCGGTGCCCTTCGGGGTAGTTTTTTCGATCCCCCGTCGGGGCCTGGTCGGCCCGACCGCGTGCTGAAGAACGCCGATGGAACGGACCCCGTTCCGTTTCTGCCCCAAATGCCACAATAAATACCCCTACACGGACCAACACTTGGTCTGCAACCTGTGCCTGTCACCTGAGCACAGCGAAGACACCTGCGAGGCCTGTCGTGCGTTCCGGTCCCGAAAAACACTCCGAGACCGTCGAGCCAGAAGACTTCAGATGGCGTCCGCACCGACAGCCCAAGGAACAAGAAGAGGAAGGTACCTTCTCGATCCAAGACTCGGACTCCGAAGGATTCGACGATATACAAACCGTGAGTAAGACGTCGAAATCCACTCAGAGGAACATTTACAAGGCCCAGGGGACGCCACTGCCACCAGGCCATGGCTCGACCCATAAATTCGGTGACCGACCGTCGGCACCGAAAAAGGCCCGAACAGTGCCGAGATCGTCCGACTCCGGTCGAGACACCGGCACACAGCCTTCTCGGGACCGAGAAAGTGCTGGAGACAAGCGTCGACACCGAGATGCCGGTGTTGACACGGCTCGACGCCGAGACAGCGGGCCCGACGAAGATCGGCGCCGAGAGGTTTCGGCACCGAAAAAGAAAAAAGTCACCTCAGAGCCGAAAAAGGACGCACACAGGGTTTCGGTACCGAAACAAGCTGCAACCGACCCAGCTTCAGGCTCTTATACAGAAGAGCACTCGCTAACCTCACAAATGCAAAAGCATAGGTTTGAGGAAGAGCTACAATCAACGGATGTGGACCATACGCAAAAGCGTATTTTCATACAACAGGGGACAGGAAAGATAAGCACCCTTCCCCCTATTAGAAGAAAGAGAAGGTTGGAGTTCCAGACTGAACAGACACCACAACCAAAAGTGGTGAAAAGAGTTACTCCACCACCCTCTCCACCGCCCGTGATTAACGTCTCACCAGCACAAACTCCATCACACTCCCCAGCTCACACCACCATGAGCCAGGGTGACCAAGATCAGGACGCATGGGACCTATACGACGCCCCAGTGTCAGATAACAGCCCGGAGGCATACCCTACCAAGCCATCTCCACCAGAGGACAGCACTGCGTACTCTCAAGTGGTGGCCAGAGCAGCACAATTTCACAACGTAAGCCTCCACTCAGAACAGGTCGAGGATGATTTTTTATTCAACACACTCTCCTCCACCCACAGCTCATACCAAAGCCTGCCTATGCTCCCTGGAATGCTCCGGCACGCAAAAGAAATCTTTAAGGAGCCGGTCAAAAGTAGGGCAATCACACCAAGGGTGGAAAAAAAGTATAAAGCGCCTCCTACGGACCCGGTTTTCATCACTACACAGCTGCCACCAGACTCTGTCGTTGTAGGAGCAGCTAGAAAAAGAGCCAACTCCCACACATCTGGAGATGCACCACCCCCAGATAAAGAAAGCCGCAAGTTTGATGCAGCTGGTAAAAGAGTCGCAGCACAAGCTGCAAACCAGTGGCGCATCGCGAACTCCCAGGCACTACTTGCGCACTATGACAGAGCCCACTGGGACGAGATGCAACATCTCATTGAACATCTGCCCAAGGACTTACAAAATAGGGCAAAACAAGTGGTTGAGGAGGGACAGACCATTTCCAACAACCAGATCCGCTCCTCCATGGACGCTGCAGATACAGCTGCACGGACAATTAATACATCTGTAACTATCAGAAGGCATGCATGGCTCCGAACGTCTGGATTTAAACCAGAGATTCAACAAGCAGTTCTCAATATGCCTTTTAATGAAAAAGAACTGTTCGGTCCAGAAGTGGACACAGCGATTGAGAAACTCAAAAAAGATACGGACACTGCCAAAGCCATGGGCGCACTCTACTCCCCGCAGAGCAGAGGGAATTACAGCACATTCCGTAAAACGCCCTTTCGAGGGGGGTTTCGGGGTCAGAGCACACAAGCCAGCACCTCACAAGCAACACCGTCCAGTTACCAGGGACAGTATAGAGGAGGTTTTCGGGGACAATATAGAGGAGGGCAATTCCCTAGAAATAGAGGGAGATTTCAGAGCCCCAAAACCCCTACTACTAAACAGTGACTCACATGTCACTCACCCCCTCCACACAACACCAGTGGGGGGAAGAATAAGTCATTATTACAAAGCATGGGAGGAAATCACTACAGACACTTGGGTTCTAGCAATTATCCAACATGGTTATTGCATAGAATTTCTACAATTCCCTCCAAACATACCACCAAAAGCACAAAATTTGACAACACACCATTCCAATCTCCTGGAGATAGAAGTGCAGGCACTATTGCAAAAGAATGCAATCGAATTAGTGCCAAACACACAAATAAACACAGGAGTTTACTCACTGTACTTTCTGATACCAAAGAAGGACAAAACGCTGAGACCAATCCTAGACCTCAGAGTAGTGAACACTTTCATCAAATCAGACCACTTTCACATGGTCACACTACAAGAAGTATTGCCATTGCTAAAACTACACGACTACATGGCAACTTTAGACCTCAAGGATGCTTATTTCCATATACCAATACACCCATCGCACAGGAAATACCTAAGGTTTGTATTCAAAGGAATACATTACCAATTCAAGGTACTGCCTTTCGGATTAACAACCGCACCAAGAGTCTTTACCAAATGCCTAGCGGTAGTCGCTGCACACATAAGAAGGCAGCAAATACATGTGTTCCCATATTTGGACGACTGGCTAATCAAGGCCCATTCGTTCATAGAGTGCTCAAATCACACAAATCAGATCATACAAACCCTCTTCAAACTCGGGTTCACCGTCAACTTCACAAAATCCAACATTCTGCCGCGCAAGGTACAACAATACCTAGGAGCCATAATAGACACATCAAAGGGAGTAGCCACTCCAAGTCCACAAAGAATTCGAAATTTCAACACCATCATACAACGCATGTATCCAACACAAAAGATACAAGCAAAGATGGTATTACAACTCCTAGGCATGATGTCTTCATGCATAGCCATTGTCCCAAACGCAAGACTGCACATGAGGCCCTTACAACAATGCCTAGCATCACAGTGGTCTCAAGCACAGGGTCACCTTCTAGATCTGGTGTTAATAGACCGCCAAACTTACCTCTCGCTTCTGTGGTGGAACAACATCAATTTAAACAAAGGGCGGCCTTTCCAAGACCCAGTGCCACAATACGTAATAACAACAGATGCTTCCATGACAGGGTGGGGAGCACACCTCGATCAACACAGCATACAAGGACAATGGAACGTACATCAAACAAAACTGCATATCAATCACCTAGAACTTCTAGTAGTTTTTCAAGCACTAAAAGCTTTCCAACCAATAATAGTTCACAAATACATTCTCGTCAAAACAGACAACATGACAACAATGTATTATTTAAACAAACAAGGGGGGACGCACTCCACGCAGTTAAGCCTGCTAGCACAAAAAATTTGGCGTTGGGCAATTCACAACCAAATTCGCCTAATAGCACAATTTATACCAGGGATCCAAAATCAACTCGCAGACAATCTCTCTCGAGATCACCAACAGGTCCACGAATGGGAAATTCACCCCCAAATTCTGAACATTTATTTCAAACTCTGGGGAACACCTCAGATAGACTTGTTTGCGACAAAGGAGAACGCAAAATGCCAAAACTTCGCATCCAGATACCCACACAAACAGTCCCAAGGCAATGCCCTATGGATGAACTGGTCCGGGATATTTGCTTACGCTTTTCCTCCTCTCCCTCTCCTTCCTTACCTGGTAAACAAACTCAGTCAAAGCAAACTCAAACTCATATTGATAGCACCAACTTGGGCAAGGCAACCCTGGTACACAACGCTGCTAGACCTATCAGTAGTACCCTGCATCAAATTGCCCAACAGGCCAGATCTGTTGACACAGCACAACCAAAAGATCAGACACCCAAATCCAGCATCGCTGAATCTAGCAATCTGGCTCCTGAAATCCTAGAATTCGGGCACTTACAACTTACCCAAGAATGTATGGAAGTCATAAAACAAGCCAGAAGGCCATCCACCAGGCACTGCTATGCAAGTAAATGGAAGAGGTTTGTTTGCTACTGTCATATTAATCAAATACAACCATTACACACAACTCCAGAACATGTAGTGGGTTACTTGCTTCACTTACAAAAATCTAATCTGGCTTTCTCTTCCATTAAAATACACCTTGCAGCAATATCTGCATACCTGCAGACTACCTATTCAACTTCCCTATATAAGATACCAGTCATTAAAGCATTCATGGAGGGCCTTAGGAGAATTATACCACCAAGAACACCACCTGTTCCTTCATGGAACCTAAATGTTGTCCTAACTAGACTTATGGGTCCACCTTTTGAACCCATGCACTCCTGCGACATACAGTTCCTAACCTGGAAGGTGGCATTTCTCATCGCCATTACTTCCCTAAGAAGAGTAAGCGAGATTCAGGCGTTTACAATACAGGAACCTTTTATACAACTACACAAAAATAAGGTCGTCCTAAGGACCAATCCTAAATTTTTGCCAAAGGTTATTTCACCGTTCCATCTAAATCAAACAGTGGAACTTCCAGTGTTCTTTCCACAGCCAGATACCGTAGCTGAAAGGGCACTACATACGTTAGATGTCAAAAGAGCATTGATGTATTACATTGACAGAACAAAGAACATCAGAAAGACTAAACAACTATTTATTGCATTTCAAAAACCTCATGCAGGAAACCCAATATCAAAACAAGGTATAGCCAGATGGATAGTTAAATGCATCCAGATCTGCTACCTTAAAGCTAAACGACAGCTGCCCATTACACCAAGGGCACACTCAACCAGGAAAAAAGGTGCTACCATGGCCTTTCTAGGAAACATCCCAATGCTAGAAATTTGTAAGGCAGCCACATGGTCTACGCCTCACACATTCACCAAGCACTACTGTGTAGACGTGTTATCCGCACAACAAGCCACAGTAGGTCAAGCCGTATTAAGAACATTATTTCAAACTACTTCCACTCCTACAGGCCGATCCACCGCTTTTGGGGAGATAACTGCTTACTAGTCTATGCAGAACATGCGTATCTACAGCGACAGATGCCATCGAACTGAAAATGTCACTTACCCAGTGTACATCTGTTCGTGGCATCGGTCGCAGTAGATTCGCATGTGCCCACCCGCCTCCCCGGGAGCCTGTAGCAGTTTGGAAGTTACCTTCAACTATTTGTATATGTATCATCTCAACCTTAAGTAGGTACATACTTAGTCACTCCATTGCATGGGCACTTTTACTACAATTCAACTCCTACCTCACCCTCTGCGGGGAAAAACAATCGAAGATGGAGTCGACGCCCATGCGCAATGGAGACAGAAGGAGGAGTCACTCGGTCCCGTGACTCGAAAGACTTCTTCGAAGAAAAACAACTTGTAACACTCCGGCCCAACACCAGATGGCGAGCTATTGCAGAACATGCGAATCTACTGCGACCGATGCCACGAACAGATGTACACTGGGTAAGTGACATTTTCATTTCCACTCACAAGTCCACAAAGGGTCCAAGCGGTCCAAAATGTAACATCAAGCATACAGTCAATCCAATACTACCCAGTAAGGTTTGTAATGAAACTTCTAGGCATGATGTCTTCATGCATAGCCATTGTCCCAAATGCAAGGTTACACATGAGGCCCTTGCAACAGTGCCTAGCAAAACAATGGACACAAACACAGGGTCATCTTCAAGATCTAGTGTTGATAGACCGCCAAACACTTCTCGCTTCAATGGTAGAACCCTATAAATTTAAACAAAGGGCGGCCATTCTAAGACCCAATGCCTCAAGCTGTTATCACAACAGATGCTTCCATGATAGGGTGGGGAGCACACCTCAACAAGCACAGCATACAGGGCCAATGGGACAATCAGCAAAAACAACTTCACATAAATCATTTGGAGCTGATAGCGGTGTTTCTAGCATTAAAAGCATTTCAACCACTGGTAGCCCACAAACACATCTTTGTCAAAACCGTCAACATGACAACAATGTATTATCTCAACAAACAAGGGGGGACACACTCGACACAACGTTGTCTCTTAGCATAAAGAATTTGGCATTGGGCAATTCAGAATCACATTCGCCTGATAGCACAATACATACCAGACATTCAGAATCAGCCGACAATCTCAGTCGAGACCACCAGCAAACTCATGAGTGGGAAATTCAACCCCAGATCCTACAGGATCACTTCCACCGCTGGGGAACACCAAACCTAGATCTATTTGCAACAAAAGAAAACGCAAAATGCCTAAACTTTACGTCCAGGTACCCACACCCTCACTCCAAGGGCAATGCACTATGGATGAGTTGGTCAGGGATATTTGCTTACGCTTTTCCCCCCTCTCCCACTCATTCCTTATCTGGTCAACAAACTAAGTCAAAACAAACTCAAACTAATACTCATTGCACCAACCTGGGCTCGCCAACCGTGGTACATAACACTGTTGGACTTATCGGTAGTACCCCACATCAAACTACCAAACATACCAGATCTGTTAACACAACACAAATAACAGATCAGACAACCAAATCCAGCATCGCTCAATCTAGCAATCTGGCTCCTGAAGTCTTAGAATTCGGACATTTAAATCTTACACAAGAGTGTATGGAGGTCATTAAACAAGCAAGAAAACCAACAACAAGGCATTGTTACGCAAACAAATGGAAAAAATTTGTTTGCTACTGCCACACTAACCAGATCCAACCACTACATGCCTCCACAAAGGACATTGTAAGCTACTTATTACACTTACAAAAGTCTAATCTAGCATTCTCTTCCATTAAAATACATCTCACTGCAATATCTGCCTATCTGCAGATTACTCATACAACATCGCTTTTTAGAATCCCAGTCATTAAAGCATTTATGGAGGGACTAAAAAGAATCATACCCCCAAGGACACCACCAGTACTTTCGTGGAACCTTAATATTGTATTAACACGACTCATGGGCCCACCATTCGAACCCATGCATTCTTGTGAAATGCAATACCTGACTTGAAAAGTAGCCTTTCTAATAGCTATCACATCACTTAGAAGAGTAAGTGAGATACAAGCATTTACTATTCAAGAACCCTTTATACAAATACATAAACATAAAGTGGTTCTCCGTACAAATCCGAAATTCTTACCAAAAGTCATATCACCATCCCACCTAAACCAAACTGTGGAACTCCCAGGCTTCTTTCCACAACCAGACTCAGTAGCCGAAAGAGCATTACATACATTAGACATAAAAAGAGCACTAATGTATTACATTGACAGAACAAAACAATTTCGTAAAACAAAACAATTGTTTGTAGCCTTCCAAAAACCTCATGCAGGTAATCCTATATCCAAACAAGGCATCGCCAGATGGATAGTTAAATGTATTCAAACTTGCTATATTAAAGCAAAAAGAGATTTACCTATTACACCAAGAGCACATTCCCCGAGGGGGAAAAAAGGCGCCACAATGGCTTTTCTTGGGAATATACCTGACGGAAATTTGTAAGGCAGCCACCTGGTCTACGCCTCATACATTTACTAAGCATTACTGTGTAGATGTGTTAGCAACCTAACAAGCCACAGTAGGACAGGCTGTATTAAGAACATTATTTCATACAACTTCAACTCCTACAGGCTAAACCACCGCTTTTTGGGGAGATTACAGCTTGTTAGTCTATGCACAGCATGTGTATCTGCAGCTACACGTGCCACCGAACGGAAAATGTCACTTACCCAGTGTACATCTGTTCGTGGCATGAGACGCTGCAGATTCACATGCGCCCTCCCACCTCCCCGGTCGCCTGTAGCCGTTCTTAGTTGAATGAAAATTGTAAATATGTAAATATTCTTCTGATACACATTAAGTACATACATAACTACTCCATTGCATGGGCACCTCTAGTATACTCACAACTCCTACCTCACCCTCTGCGAGGAAAACAATCTAAGATGGAGTTGACGCCCATGCGCAATGGAGCCGAAAGGGAGGAGTCACTCGGTCTTGTGACTCAAAGACTTCTTCGAAGAAAAACAACTTGTAACACTCCGAGCCCAACACTAGATGGCAGGATAATGCACAGCATGTGAATCTGCAGCGTCTCATGCCATGAACAGATGTACATTGGGTAAGTGACATTTTCCATATATATATGTGTGTGTATGTGTGTTCGATGGCATGTGTAGCTGCAAATACACATGCTATGCATATTGATTTCGACATCTAGTGTTTGGCTCGGAGTGTTACAAGTTTTTCTTCGAAGAAGTCTTTGAGTCACAGGATCGAGTGGTGACTCCTCTTCGGTTCCATTGCGCAATGGCATCGACTCCATTGTTTTTCTTTCCGCTGTCTGGTTTGGACGTGTTTTCTCTCGCTCCAAGTTTTCGATTCGGAAACCTTTTTTTTAAAAACTTCCTTTTCGTCGTATTGATCGCCTTATTCATCTTCCATCGAAACAGCAGTACCGTCGGAATACAACTTTGTTCGCCCTTCGGGGGGCACGCGCCCAATACTGGCCTGTTCGGGCCGACTGCCTGGAGAGCCGCCTGGATTGGACTCCATTCCGATTCTGCCCTCAGTGTAACGCTAAGTACCCATACACAGACCAGCATCTGGTTTGCTACCTCTGCCTTTCTCCAGACCATCGGGAGGAAAACCGTGAGGCCTGTCGATCTTTCTGATCGCAAAAGACTCTGGAGGACCAAAGAGCAAGAAGGCTCGAAATGGCGTTGAAGAGTGGAGAAAATTTTGACGTTACGGAAGAACAAATGCAGACAGCAGTCTCAATCCGAGACAGTCGGAGCAGGAATCCGATGAAGACAGACCTGTCACAGACGGCCAGCATGTGAGTACGTCTGCCCTTGCACCCCCACATAAGAAACAGAAGGCCTTGGGTAAGCACTGAAAAAAGACTGTTGGTGACCGACCCTCTGGTTCGGCACCAAAAAAGGCCTCTTACGACTCTGGAGTCGACAAAAACCATTAAAAGCTCCATTTCAGACTCCAGTAGACAACAACAATTTTCAGTCTCGAAAATAAGAAACTGTTTCAGAGCCGAGACCTTCCTCATCCTTTTCAATCCTGAAAAAACATCACACTTCGGAACCGAAAAGGGCAGGCTATGCAGAGGAACAAGGACTTTCCAAAAGACTGCGAGAAAGCCATAAAACCTCTGAGGAAGACTCAAAATATGCTGCACGTTCTCCACAAAAACATTGAAAGTCCGTAAGGGGAGACTGCTCTTGTAGCTTCAGAAAGCTAAAGCCTGGTGAACATCTTCGGAAGAGGCCAATGACACCTCCTCTAGATCTCACTGGAGGGCCAGGCCTCAGGAAGAAACTTCTGAGGAGAGCAGAAAATCCCTTAAAACGTACAGGCTAAGGACTTGAAGAAAAAGGAGAGGAACCATCAATTCTCCTCAGAGACAGCCTTATCTGCGCCCTCTATGCCTGTCACAAAGATAAAGATCTCCCTCATGCCTCCTCCTCCTCCTCAGACACATCGACAGCAAGTAAAATGTCTTCCTTTAAGGTTCCGTCGTCGGCACCATCCGCGCCGACCGTCACAACTATCTCATAGTCGAGACCGTTGACCTAAACGACAACAGCCTCCATCGACGCATTGATTGCGTCAAAGATTGCGGAGGCAACTATGATCACGTCAACGCTGCTGTCGATGACCCTGCTGATGGTGCCTCATCGATGTTGATGGTGATTCAGTCAGTGACAACCCTGCCAACGACAATCCCGCCAACTAAGTCTACTGTGATCCCGACCACCAGGGACTCAACATCTGGACATCAAACTCCGATAACGTCATTGACTCCACTGTCGATGAAGATCAGAATAACAAAAATCACCAAGACATCATTAAGGCTGGGGATTTCTTCATCCCATCCACCAACATATCTCTTCTAATTACAAGCCACTTTTGGATATTGTAGATTCTGATGACTTCAGTCCTTTCAGGCAAGCTGTGACAGCCCCTCTGAGGTTCACGTCAAATGCCAGGATGTAGAGGGTGACTATTATGAGGAAGGGCAAGATTATCATCCGCCTTCTGCACAAAGACATTCTGAACACTTCAGGTATTATCCTGGCCCTCCAGATAGGATAATTTCTTTATGCCTCCTTCCTTGGTCCAGGATCTTCAGGGTATGCTTTTGGACTATAGGAAGCATTTTCCACAACTGCCAGAAGAATGGGAGGCACCGCCAAGTCCTGCCTCTCTGGCTTCAACTGTCATTCTCCCACCCACCACTCCCTCAGTCCCCTATAGCACCACCACCAAGATAATCTGGTGACAGAGGGTGAGATCCCTGGGCCTCAACCCCTACCTGATGGTGGGGATGATTATTTTATACCCACACAATTTCCACCTCCACAACAACCTGTTCATTGGCCTCAAGAAGACGTCTGAGGATTTCACAACTTAATGGAATGAGTAGCATCCAGGGTTCTATCTCTCTGTATTGGTTAAGCAGTCTGACTGCTTTCTTTGATTTCAAAGAGCAAACGAGGAAGCCAGTTCGGGCAATACCCATCGTAGATTACATCTGGCAAGAGGATATCAAGGTAATGAAGAATCCTGCTGCAATGGCCGCTGCCTTACCTCGTATCGATTTAAATACTTTTTTTTTTAAACAGAGCCTCAGATGAGTCCCCTGCATGTCTGACAACACCGCCAAATCAGATTCTGTCATTTCCCAAGCGGCTCAACGCAGTTTAAAAAAAAAAAAAAAAACATGCTGATATCCATACCACCAGACAGACTAGCCCTGCCTAGACAATATCAACAAGAGGTTCTCTACCATGTCTGCCATCACTGTTAGGGCAGCCAACTCCTTGGCTGTTCTAGTCCACTATGCCCAGCAGATGTGGTCAGATATCAGTTCCGTCATTGACCTCATCCCGGAAAACAAAAGACCTGAAGACAGTAAGATGTTACAGGAAGATAAGCGCACCTCTTCCGAAATTGACTGCGACATGGACATTGCCTCCACAGGGTTCTGGGGACTGGGAAGCGCAGCTGTCTTAGGAGGCCAGGGATTTCTTAAGGCGGCTTAATTCAGCCCTGAAGTTCAGACTAAAATACTGGATATGGCATATGAATGGAACACACTGGCAAGCACAATGATGAAGCTTGTCATTAAGACAGACATGGACACAGCCAAATCCCTGAGAACCCTTCAGTACAGTAAGTTACCCTTTAGAGGGGTGCATGGTTGTGGTTTCTCCCCAAATAGAGGCACATACGAACGCATCCAGCAGTATCATTTATATCAGCCCCAGTATAGTTTGACATACCAACAACAATCATACTGCCAACCATCTACAGCGGGTTTCTCTAAACGTGGACCATGCTACCACATTAGAGCCGAGGCACAGGTCACAAGCAGTGGCCTCATCCGGGTACCAGGTACGCCATCTTCTTCTCGCCCCCTAGGTGCAAACATCTCCAAGCACGTCCATCATTTGGAGAGCATCACATCAGACAAATAGGTATTGGACTTCGTCCCCTATGGCCGATACTTGGAGTTTACAGAGAGACCACCAAGGGGATCACACACCCTTGTCTTTATTTATTCAGAAAGGAAGCCCTAATAATGCTTGCCAAGAGAGCAATAGAGAAGGTTCCAGTTGCTCAAAAGGGAAAAGGATACTACTTTTTGTTACCTCTTCTGTAAAAAATCAGGGTTACGGAGATCTATCCTAGATCTCAGGAAGCTAAGCAAGTTCCTTGACAAACAATCCTTTTTGATGACTTTACAATATCCTTCACCCACCGAACAGCGGGGACTACATGTCATCTCTAGACCTGGAACATGGGTATTTCCCTGTCCCCATTCATCCCAACCACCGCAAATACCTCAGTTTCACTGTAGCTGCTACCCATTACCAATTCAGAGACCTTCCAGTTGGCCTCAAGTTAGTGCCTTGTATATTTACCAAGTGCTTGGCGCCTAGTCTCTATTTCTCAAACTGGGTCTTACTGTGAACCGGCAAAAGTCCTCAACCCTTCCTGCTCCGAGGATGATTTTTCTAGGAGCTTATCTAGATACAATCCAGAACAAAGCCTACCTCTCTCAGGAAAGGCAGAAGAGGCTAGCAGACTTGGCTAGAATAATAGCAAGAAAAAAGTATGTTACAGTGAGACTGTTCAAGTCAATCCTGGGCGTGATCTCTTCCACAATCAACCTAGTCCTATGCGCACGCCTCAAGATGAGACCATTACAAGAAGAGCTACAGCGCCAATGGATCCAATCGCAAGGCTCCTTTGAGGACTAGATATTCATAACACCCAAAGATGATGGACATGATAACCTGGGGGTCTCACAGGCCTCACATTTCTGCCATTGGTCCCCGATTTAGTCCTCACCACGGATGCTTCAATGAATGGCTGGGGAGGCCACACTTACAGGACCTACACATCCAAGGGAAGTGGTCAGCACGTCACCAGAATATGCACATCAACAGCCTGAACTGAAAGCCTTCTTTCTCACCCTTCAATCCTTTCTCCCAAGAATAGCAGAATCCTGGGTGCTGGTTTATACGTACAACATGACCAGCATGTATTAAGTCAACAAGCAGAAAGGAACCAAATCTCTAACACTCTCACGAAGCCCAAGAGCTGTGGAGTTGCCTTAGGGCAACAAGATATCCCTGAAGTCCGAACACGTGTCAGGAGAACACATTACCCTAGAGGACGCCCTCAGCAGGGCCAAAGACAATTGCCAAGAGTGGGACCTGAACCAGCGTCAACTGAACAACATATTCTTGCGGTGGAGGAAACTAAATCTTTTACCACAGACAGCTATACACCAGTCGATACCCCCTCCCAGGGTCAATCACATCCAAGTGGTCCAGCCTACGCTGGCACACAGAACACATTCTCCTATCAGTGACCAGTCCTATATGCCTTCCAAAAATACGAATGTTCATGACAGTGAACCAGGGCCAAATATTACACCCGGAGCCAGCTTCTATACATTTACACGCATGGCTCCTGAGGTATATGAATTTTGAGACTTTAACGTCACTCAAGAATACAGACATGTTATATCCAAAGCAAGAGCTGAACTTACCGCCTGAAATGGAAAAGATTGTTTCTGGTGTCAACAAAATGATTTGCATCCGTTTGAAGCCTCTTCTGAACAAATTTGGCCTTATCTCCTTTCGCTGGCCAAGTCAGACCTTGTCCATGCATCAGTCAAGGATCACCTTGCTGCAGTTTCAAGCTACAAATGCTCTAAACAGACTCCATCTCTCTGCGCAGTAAGGCTCATTAAGCGATTTATGATAGGGTTGTTCAGAGCTTTCCAACCGGTGCAAGCTCCTCCCCAGGAATGGCTGCTCAACGTGGTCCTCTCTAAATTAGCAAAGCCTCCTTTTGAACTCATTCATTAGGCTGACGTAAGGTTTCTTGTGGAAAGTTGCTCTATTACTCGCTCTCACATCTACGAGAAAGGTTAGTGAGATACAGGCCTTCATGACCCAAGAGACTTGTCTGCGATTAACAGCTAGTTTGTACCCCTCAGAACAAAACCAGACTGCTGTATATTCCTGATTGGTTGCTGTAAGGAAATGCCTCCTTGGCATGGTTACCCCCTGACTTTTTGCCTTTGCTGATGTCAAGTTATGATTTGAAAGTGTGCTGGGACCCTGCTAACCAGGCCCCAGCACCAGTGTTCTTTCCCTAAACTGTACCTTTGTCTCCACAATTGGCACAACCCTGGCACTCAGGTAAGACCCTTGTAACTGGTACCCCTGGTACCAAGGGCCCTGATGCCAAGAAAGGTCTCTAAGGGCTGCAGCATGTCTTATGCCACCCTAGAGACCCCTCACTCAGCATATGCACACTGCTTCACAGCTTGTGTGTGCTGGTGGGGAGAAAATGACTAAGTCGACATGGCACGCCCCTCAGAGTTCCATGCCAACCTCACACTGCCTGTGGTATAGGTAAGTCACCCGTCTAGCAGGCCTTACAGCCCTAAGGCAGGGTGCACTATACCACAGGTGAGGGCATATGTGGATGAGCACTGTGCCCCTACAGTGTCTAAGCAAAACCTTAGACATTGTAAGTGCAGGGTAGCCATAAGACTATATGGTCTGGGAGTCTGTCAAACACGAACTCCACAGCACCATAATGGCTACACTGAAAACTGGGAAGTTTGGTATCAAACTTCTCAGCACAATAAATGCACACTGATGCCAGTGTACATTTTATTGCAAAACACACCCCAGAGGGCACCTTAGAGGTGCCCCCTGAAACTTAACCGACTGTCTGTGTAGGCTGACTAGTTCCAGCAGCCTGCCACACCAGAGACATGTTGCTGGCCCCATGGGGAGAGTGCCTTTGTCACTCTGAGGCCAGTAACAAAGCCTGCACTGGGTGGAGATGCTAACACCTCCCCCAGGCAGGAGCTGTGACACCTGGCGGTGAGCCTCAAAGGCTCTCCCCCTTTGTTACAGCGCCACAGGGCATCCCAGCTAGTGGAGATGCCCGCCCCCTCCGGCCACTGCCCCCACTTTTGGCGGCAAGGCTGGAGGAGATAATGAGAAAATCAAGGAGTCACTCCCCAGTCAGGACAGCTCCTAAGGTGTCCTGAGCTGAGGTGACTGTTACTTTTAGAAATCCTCCATCTTGTAGAAGGAGGATTCCCCCAATAGGATTAGAGATGTGTCCCCCTCCCCACAGGGAGGAGGCACAAAGAGGGTGTAGCCACCCTCAAGGACAGTAGCCATTGGCTACTGCCCTCTCAGACCTAAACACACCCCTAAATTCAGTATTTAGGGGCTCCCAGAACAGAGGAAGATAGATTCCTGCAACCTAAAGAAGGACTGCAGTCCTGAAGCCCTGCAGTGAAGACGGAGACGACAACTGATTTGGCCCCAGCCCCACCGGCCTGTCTCCCTACTTCGAAAAAAAGGCAACAGCAAGGCATCCAACAGGGTCCAGCGACCTCTGAAGCCTCAGAGGACTACCCTACATCTAAAGGACCAAGAAGCTCCCGAGAACAGCGGCCCTGTGAAACAAACTGCAACTTTAAAGACCCCACGTTTCCCGCCAGAAGCGTGAGACTTTCCACTCTGCACCTAAGGCCCCCGGCTCAACCTGTGGAAAACTAACACTACAGGGAGGACTCCCCGGCGACTGCGAGTCCGTGAGTAGCCAGAGTTGAACCCCCTGAGCCCCCACAGCGACCCCTGCGGAGGAAATCTAGAGGCACCCCTGACCGCGACTGCCTGTAACAAGGAACCAGACGCCTGGAACCAGCACTGCACCCGCAGCCTCCAGGACCTGAAGGAACCGAACTCCAGTGCAACCCCCAGGCGACCCTCTGCCTAGCCCAGGTGGTGGCGACCCCGAGGTGCCCCCCTGTACCTGCCTGCATCGTTGAAGAGACCCCCGGGTCTCCCCATTGATTCCTATCTGAAACCCGACGCCTGTTTGCACTCTGCACCTGGCCGCCCCTGTGCTGCTGAGGGTGTACTTTCTGTGCCTGCTTGATGCCGGCTAAGTACCCTACAAAACCCCCCTGGTCTGCCCTCCGAAGACGCGGGTACTTGCCTGTTGGCAGACTGGGACCGGGGCACCCCTATTTCCATTGAAGCCTATGTGTTTTTGGCACCTCTTTGACCTCTGCACCTGACCGGCCCTGAGCTGCTGGTGTGGTAACTTTGGGGTTGCCTTGAACCCCTAACGGTGAGCTACCTTGGACCCAACTTTGAACGCTGTAAGTGTTTTACTTACCTGTGAACTTAACATTTACTTACCTCCCCCAGGAACTGTTGATTTTTGCACTGTGTCCACTCTTAAAATAACTTATTGCCAAAACTGTACATGTTGTTGTGATTATTCAAAGTTCCTAGAATACCGGAGTGAAATACCTTTCATTTGTATTAGTTGTAAATCTTGAACCTGTGGTTCTTAAAATAAACTAAGAAAATATATTTTTCTATATAAAAACTTCCCGTGTGGAGCCCATGCGAAGTGTAACTGCAGGCCTGCCATTGCACCCTGTGTGAAAGGGTGCATTGACCAGGTCACTAAGTAACTCCTATGGTAGGCCCTCCTAGCCCAGAGGGCAGGGTGCAGGTACCTGTGTATGAAGGCACCTGTGCATTAGCAGAGTGCCCCTACGAACTCCTGCTCCATTTTCATGGACTGTGTGAGTGCTGGGACACCATTTTACGCATGTACTGGACATAGGTCACTATGTCCAGCTACATAATGGTAACTCCGAACCTAGGCTTTTTTGGTATCAAACACGTCAGAATCATACCCCAGTACTGTTGCCAGTATTGGAAGTATGATTCCATGCACTCTGGGGGCTCCTTAGAGGACTCCCATCATTGCTCCTACCAGCTTTCTGGGGTTTTCTGGGCAGCCCAAGCTGCTGCCACCTCTCAAACAGGTTTCTGCCCTCCTGCTGCTTGAACAGCTCAAGCCCCAGACGGTAGAACAAAGGATTTCCTTTTTTGTGGAGGGGGGTGTTACGTGGCTTGGGAGGTGTAGCCTCCCCAAGCGACTGGTATGCTTTGAAGGGCACATTTGGTGCCCTCCTTTCATAAACCATTCTGCACCGATGGAACCTCAAGTCCCTGCTCTAGCGCAAAACTGGACAATGGAAAGGGGAGTGACCTCTCCCCTGTCCATCACCACCCCAGGGGTGGTGCCCAGAGCTCCTCCAGAGGGTCCCTTGATTCTGCCATCTTGAATCCAAGGTGGGCAGAGGAGTCTGGGAGCATTGGAGTGGCCAGGTCAGGCAGGTGACGTCAGAACCCCCTCCTGATAGGTGGTCACCTAGCTAGGTGAACAATCCCCCCTTCCGGGGCTATTTAGGGTCTCCCTCTTGGGTGGGGTCCTCAGATTAGACTTGAAAGATTCCAGCAGGACTCCTCTGCAACATCTACTTTGACTTCATGCCACTGGAACCACAACTGGACTCCACAGGAACCTACAATCTGCAGCTCAGTGACGACTTTGCCCTGCGACATGGTTTCTCCGGCTCCTTCCAGCTTCTTCAACATTTCCCCACTGTGCATCTTCTGAGGGCGGCAAGTCTTCAGTCTCCACGAGAAGAAAGAATGAATCTCCCTTGGAGTGAAGGAGTCACTCCCCTGCATAATCATGCACCAACAGCAACGACGACCGGCTGCGTGGATCTCTTCTCATCCTAAGGTGTGTATCTTGCATCATGGGTGGTGGACACCTTGGTCCTCTCTGCCATTTGTCCAACTTTGATGAAGGTAAGCCCTTGCCTGCCCACACAGGACAGTACCTCTGTGCACCCTATCTCTTGCAGCTATTAGGGCTTGTTGGCATCTCCTCCAAGGGATCCTCAGGCTCTGTATAGCCTCAGCCCCCAGCATTCTTCCCTGCGACACACAGCCCTCTGCGTGCTTCTCCTGCAGCGTGGGCTCCTCTGCGACTACTGGGTCTTCTTCCATTGGGCCTTCTGTGGGGGCTGCCTCTTCTGTGGACACTGCGTTGCTAAGGGCCCCCTGGGACTCCCCTCCATGGGTTGAGTCCTTCTGGACCTTGGTCCGAGGCAGCTCTACTTTGTCTACCGCAACTCTTACCTTTGCCAAGGCTTGTTGGTGGCTTTTCCATGCCACAGACTGCAATCTTCCATCCGGCGTGGGACATACACAGCATCCTCCAGGAACACTTCACTCACAAAATTTATAAAGCGTGCTATTCACGCGTGAGGGTCTCAAGCCGCTAGTGGTTGAGGGTGAGGGTGAGGGTGAGGGTTACTGTTCGAACAGCCATGTCTTGAGGTTTTTTCTGAAGAGTAGGAGGTCTTTGGTTTTGCAGAAGTTGGTGGGAAGGGAGTTCCAGGTTGTGGGGGCGAGCTAGGAGAAGGCCCTGCCAACTGTGGTGGTTCGGTGGATGCGAGGGACTGTAGCTAGTGCGAGGTCGGCTGATCGGAGGTTGCGGGTGGGAGTGTGGAAGTTCACTCTTTCGTTGAGGTAGGTCGGGCCAGTGTTGTGGAGGGATTTGTGTGCGTGGATGAGGATCTTGAAAGTGATTCTCTTGTCTGTGGCGAGCCAGTGAAGAGATTTGAGGTGTGGTGAGATTCGTTCGTGGCGGGGGAGGCCAAGGACAAGGCGTGCGGCTGTGTTGTGGATTCTCTGGATTTTGCGTTTGAGTGTGGTGCCTGCGTAGAGGGCGTTACCTTAGTTAAGTCTGCCACTGATGAGTGCATGGGTGACTGTCTTCCGGGTCTCTGGGGGAATCCATTTGAAGGACTTTTTATTTAAAAAAAAGAGTGCAGCAGTGGAAGCAGGAGGAGGTTAGTGCATTGATTTGTTGTCATGGAGAGGGAGTGGTCCAGGATGATGCTGAGGTTGCGTCTGTGGGTGGGTGCGGGGCCTAGGGCGGTGGTCCACCAGGAGTCGTCCCATATGGTTTTGTTGGGGCCGAAGATGATGATCTCGGTTTTGTTGGAGTTAAGTTTGAGGTGGTTAGTTGTCATCCAGTTGGCGGTGTCGAGGAGAGCAGCGTGTAGGTTGGTTTTGCCAGTGGTGGGGTTGGGGGTGAGGCAGAGGATGAGTTTGGTGTCATCTGCGTAGGAGAGGATAGTGATTCCATGTGGTCGGAGGATGTTGGCCAGGGGGGATCATGTACATTTTGAAGAGTGTGGGGCTGAGGGAGGAACCTTGGGGGACTCCGCAGATGATCTTGGTAGCGGTGGAGTGGAAGGCGGACTCTCTGGGTCCGGTCGGTGAGGAAGGAGGTGAGCCAGTCTAAGGCTTTGTGGCGAATTCCTATGATGTGGAGGCGTGTGCGGAGTGTGTGGTGGCAGACAGTGTCAAAGGCTGCAGAGAGGTCTAGGAGGATGAGTGCGACAGTCTTGCTTTGTCGACTTTGGTCCTGATGTCGTCAGTGCATGCGATGATGGCGGTTTCCGTGCTGTGGTTCTTGCGGAACCTGGATTGTGAGGGGTCAAGAGTGTAGGTTTCTTCGAGGAAGTGGGATAGGCGGGCGTTGACTAGTTTCTCAGCAACCTTGGCGGGAAGGAGGGAGATGGATCAATAGTTGGAGTGGATCTCCGGGTCGGAACTGGTTGGAGAGGGCGTCACATAGGGGCTGTGTGGGTGGGGGGGGGTCTATGTTGCTGGCTTTGAGTTTGGCTAGTTCTTTGATGATGGTGAAGGGTTCTTTGCTGTTTTGAAAGTTATCAAGGCGTGTCTTCTAGTGATCTCTTTTGGCGGTGCGTATGAGTTGGTGATGGGTGCGAATGGTGGCTTTGAGGGTGGAGAAGTTGGTTGTAGAGGGTTCTTGTCGCCATATTTTCTCCACTTGGTGGCATTTGCGCTTGGAGTTCGGGGGTGAACCATGGGGCGTTCTTGATGTTGCGGGTGGCAATGTGTTTTCTGAGGGGGGCCTAGTGTGTCTGCGCAGGTAGTGATCCATTTAGAGAGGTTGTGCGCTCCTGCATTGGGGTCGTTGGTGTGGGTGGGGGGGGGGGGGGGGAGGTTGTGAGCCAGTTGGGAGTTCAGGCGTTCTGTGGGGATCTTGTCCCACATGCGGTAGGGTGTGGTGTGTTGATGGTGGTGTGTGTGGGGGGTTTGGTGAAGAAGTGGATGCAGTGGTGGTCAGTCCAGAGGAGTTCGGTGGTGTGGGTGTAGGCTATGTGTTGGCTTGAGCTGAAAATTGCGTTGAGCGTGTGTCCTGCTGAGTGGGTGGGTGCAGTGACCAGTTGTTTGAGTCCAAGGTTGGTAAGGTTGTCTGAGGGAGGTAGAGTTGTGGTCTTGAAAGTTCTCCAAGTGAAAGTTGAAATCACAGAGGAGGATGTAGTCTGTGGAGGTGAGGGGCGTGGGAGCTGATGGTATCGGCGATGGTGTCGTAGAAGGCGGGGCGTGGTCCTGGTGGTCTGTAGATTAGTGTACCTCTGAGGGTGGAGTTGTTGTTAATGTGGATTAGGAAGTGCATGTGTTCTGTGTTGTCAATAATGTCTTGGGAGCTGGTGGTGACTTTGATGGTGTCCCTGTGTAGGATGGCGATGCCACCACCTGGCCTGTTGAGGCGGTCTTTGCGTTGGAGTTTGTATCGCTTGGGGGTGGCAATGGCTGTGTCTGGTTCCCGAGGAGGGGTTGGTCCAGGTTTCTGTGAGGAAGGCGATGTCAGGCTGCATTGCTGACCGTCTTTGTCCTACCATCGACCAACTCATGCAAACACAGATGGGTGGATAGTGGCTCCTGCCACCACCAGACACTTCCACGAGTTCTGGACTTGGTCTCCCTCTCTTTCTGGTCTTCCTTCTTCAGGATTCACCGCTGGTTTCTTGCAGTCTTGTCTGGGTGGTGAGTTATCCTTCTTTTCAGTCCTTTTGGGTTAAAAACAGTAACTTCTTTCTTCCTGGTCTCTGAGGGAGGGAAGGGAGCGGGGGGGCACTGAGGTACTTACCTTTTGGGGTTCCTAGTTCCTCCAGCTCCCCTTTACAGATTCCACTTACGTGGGTGAGGGGGCGGGGGGTGTTCCTGCATTTGCATTCCGTTTTTTTTTTTTTGTTTTTTTTTTTTGTTTAAGGGTATGGTTTGGGGTCCCCCTCCGGTCACTATTGCTATTGCACTATTTTCTATTGTTTTTTTAATGCTTATTTCTGATGACTAGCGTACATATTTAGTGTGTTTTACTTACTTCCTATTGGAGAGTTGCCTTCCTAGTACATTTGGTAATTGTCACTAAAATAAAGTACCTTTATTTTATGTAACACTGTGTGGTTCTTTCATGTTTGTAAGTGCTGTGTGACTATAGTGGTATTGCATGAGCTTTGCATGTCTCCGAGATAAGCCTTGGTTGCTTATCCACAGCTACCTCTAGAGAGCTGGGCTTCTAGACGCTGCCTACATTTCACTAATAGGGGAACCCTGGACATGGTATAAGGTGGAAGTACCATTGGAACCCACCACCCGCCAGCCAGATGTTGTTGCCTTAGGTGCTTGTGGATGCAGGAGAGTGACTCCTTCACTCCAAAGGAGAGTCCTTCCTTCTTCGTACAGCTGAAGTATTGCTGAACCCAGAGAATGCACAGCCATAGAGATGTTGCATAATGCTGACAGGAGCTGCTGAAACAATGGTGCAAGGAGAGGTCGTCTCAGGTGGTGAAGTCTTGTTTGATTCGTGTGTAGCCCAGCAGCGGTTCCAGAGACCAGGAGCAGAAGATGTCTTTGTAGAGAGGTCCTGGTGGAGTTTTGCACGACTAATCTGGGGACCCACCCTCAAGGGAGTCCCTAATTAGCCCAAATAGCTTTCTGGCATAACCACTTATCCGGAGGGGTCACTGACATCACCTACATCGTCTACCATGCAGTTTGGTCTGCAGGGTTTACTGCTGTCTTTCCACAATCCCACCACATGTGAGGTATTGCTTTGGTATTTATTCACAAGATGAGCAATCTGCGGTTAGAAGTCTCTATCAGAAGAACAAGTTACTTCTCTTCATTAATGCCTTTTCCGATACTCTAACTGCAGATTTCTTCCCAACCCACCCTCCTTACTGTTCTGTGGCATTCACTCACATCAGCCATTAATAAGATTGTAACTAAAGTCTGGATTTTAGTGGCTCCATGTCTGTCAGCACGGACGGAGAGCAGAAAGAAACTGACATCAGCACGTGGAGGTGGTGCACATATAGTGACCCCAACATCATATCCATGGTGGGACGTACCGAATGCTGAACCACACAACAGCACCTGCGGAAATGACTCTGAAAGTTCACAGATCCAGTCCAGTGCCTGGGGAAATTCACAAGATGAGAAGTCTGTGGTTATATAGTCTCTACGAGAAAAAATGTTACCTAAGGTAAGTAACTCGTTTGTTAGTAACATAAGGTAGAAAATCCTATCTTATAGTATTTGATAGCTATTCAAAGTTAAAAGCAGCTCATCTCATAGCTTTTAAACAAAGTATATTTAGGGAATAATTTTGGATTGATCAGTATTCAGTTTGAATCCTGATATTCTTAAGAAAAAATGGTCTCCTTAAAAATGGATAGTGATGATTTAAATGAATGGATTTATAAAATGATGTAATCTGTATATGCTGAGCATGTTACCTACATTATTAGCAGGAACCACTTAAAATTAAGATTGTCATCTCTGACGTTTGTTGAGCTTGTAGAAGCTAATGTTTTGAATGAGCATGGGGTGCTTCCATTTGGTGGGATTTCAGCCCCTCACTTCATCAGGTTGATTTTAGTCTCCATTCCTGGAAAGTGGGTATGTGTGGATTGATTGGTCAAGGTTTCCTTATCCTTTGTGTGTGGCATGGCTGGGGAGAAGCTTATGGGATGACATTGGCTATTGGCGCCCATCCCTCAGGCTCGGTCCCTATCTCTTCTATTCACATCTTTACTGTCTGTTACGCAAACCTGAATGTCGGGCTTTTACAGAAGTCTAATGTTTAATTGTACGCTTCTGATTGTCAATGATATGCAAACCTGTTTAAGACGCATAGTACAGGAATCATTGATGCAAAGTAATTGCTTCCTCCAGAATATTCATATACATTTTTTGTTTTTTTTTAGGCTTCTTTGCACCTCCATGTGCCTTCAGTGCAATCAGATGAGCTGCTTCATATTAAACACTCCCACCCTCTCGACTCAAATCAAACTTCAGATGTTCTCAGGTAGTTGCTTGACTAACTGCTGTTTTCACCTGCATATTAACTGGAGATATTTATGCAAATTAACAATTTTCTTTAGATTTCTTATCCACTTTCAAAAGTAAAGAGCTGTCTAAATGCATTGTTAACCCAATTTTATATGGAATGCCAAACTACCTTGTCAGTAATATGAACAGTAACCTATGGTACACTTCACAGTATCACCACAGTAGATAACACTAGCTTAGAAAACACTATTCCCTTTCAGGATATCAACACTGTTAGTAAAAACAATTGCTATTTACTCAAATCCATTCCATCATTTGGTCTAAAAGCTATTTTATTTGTAGTTTGGATTATCTGTAGAAATAACCTACATTCTGCCATCAAAATATTCATCCTGGAAATTATCCTAGCATGCCAAGGTGAGAATCATTATATTTTCACTACTCTGAGGATGCCAGTTGGTGCCAAAGAATGATGGCACCCTCGTATATCTAGTACCACCAGCATTGTTCCCTTGTGTGAAATTCAGGCATTCTTTAATGGAATTTGATTGTGTCCTCTTATTACTTAATTGTCATTTTAATTTGCTACCTTATTCATATGTCAATCCCATAGTATTAAGCGTCTACCTCATATTTCCAAGTGCCTGCATCATTAAATGTCACTACCCTGTTTAGAGAGCGGTGTCAAGTTAACCAGAAGTGCAACTGCAGCTCGTCTTTCAGATGCTCCTCATCAATAGTCAGAAACTCTGAATTGAACCACCCATGTGCGGAATTCCTGTGTGCTTTGCTAGCTGGGTAGCAACTGTAAAAGCAAGTGGACTATCAAGTAATGGATACCTAATGCACATAAGAATATTTGTATGGTGAACTGAAGTGCCTGTCACGCTATTGCCGCTATATGGAAATTAAGCGCTCCAGCTCAGGAAGTTATTTAAATTGAACTATGCATTATGGGAGTTGGAGTTTGGTTATTGAAGTCACATGACTGTGTATTTAAAAAGCACTGGCTCACTCATACCTGCTCTTACTTACCTGTAAACAAGGCATGCTGTTGCCGAAAGGCGTGCGTGCGTGTGTGTATATATGTTCGATGGCATGTGTAGCTGCAGATACACCTGCTGTGCACATCCCGCCATCTGGTGTTGGGCTCGGAGTGTTACAAGTTGTTGTTGTTTTTCTTCGAAGAAGTCTTTTCGAGTCACGAGATCGAGGGACTCCTCCCATTTCGACTCCATTGCGCATGGGCGTCGACTCCATCTTAGATTGTTTTTTTTCCGCCATCGGGTTCAGACGTGTTCCTTTTCGCTCCGTGTTTCGGGTCGAAAAGTTAGTTAGAATCTCGGAAAAATCGTCGGTATTGTTTGCGTTCGGTATCTGGTTAGTTACAACAGATCGACACCGACATTTGAAGAGCTCCGGTGGCCCTTCGGGGTTTTTTCGATCCCCCGTCGGGGCCTGGTCGGCCCGGCCACGTGTCTCTTCAAGGCTGATGGAACGGACCCCATTCCGCTTCTGTCCAAAATGCCATAACAAGTATCCTTATACAGATCAGCACATGGTCTGTAACTTGTGTTTGTCGCCAGAACACAAGGAGGATACTTGTGAAGCCTGTCGAGCGTTTCGGTCCAGAAAGACACTAAGAGACCGAAGAGCAAGAAGACTGCAAATGGCGTCGGCACCGACAGGATCAGGGCGTTTCGAGGAGGATGAAGAAGCATTCACCATCCACGAATCGGACTCAGAGGAGGTCGATCCCGAGGAAACGCTGAAAACCGTGAGTAAGACGTTGAAACAAAAAACTCACGAAAAGACTACTAAAGCCCAGGGGACGCCACCGCCAACAGGCCATGGCTTAACCCGAAAAATAGGTGACCGATCATCGGCACCTAAAAAGGGCACGCTGGTGACGAAGTCATCCGACTCCGGTCGAGATACTGCCACGCAGCAATCTCGGGCCTGAGATAGTGGCTCCGAGCAGATTCGGCACCGAGAAAGCGGCACCGAGATGGGTACGCAGCGAGAGATCACGACACCAAAAGTAAAAAAGGTTTCGTTGGAACCGAAAAAAGCAGCCGAAAAGGTTTCGATACTGAAACATCCGGCCTCGGAACCGAAAAGAAGTTCCTACACTGAGGAACAAGGACTGTCCACACAAATGAAGACACATAGATTTGGACGGGAATTAGAGGCAATAGAGCCAGACTACACACAAAGAAGGCTCCATATCCAAAAAGAAACAGGGAAGATCAGTACTCTCCCTCCAATTAGAATGAAACGCAAACATGCCTTCCAAGAAAAAGACAAGCAGCCACAAGCAAAGGTGGCTAAACAAGTAACCCCGCCACCATCTCCACAACGCTCTCTGCAACCATCACCAATAGCCACTCCACCAATGATGCAATCACCAACGCATACAACAATGAGTCAAGATGACACTGACGCATGGGACCTTTATGACGCACCAGTGTCAGGTAATAGTCCATAATGTTATCCAGCTAGACCGTCACCACCAGAGGATAGTACAGCATACGCACAGGTGGTGTCGAGAGCAGCGGCATTTCATAATGTCAGCCTGCATACAGAGCCCATTGAAGATGACTTCCTTTTTAACACACTGTCGTCCACACACAGCCAATATCAGAGTCTCCCCATCGGAATGTTAAAACACTCCAAACAAGTGTTTGAGGAGCCTGTTAAAGGAAGAGCCATTACTCCAAGAGTGGAGAAAAAATATAAACCGCCACCAACAGACCCCGTTTACATCACACAACAGCTAACACCTGACTCAGTTGTAGTAGGGGCAGCGCGCAAGAGAGCAAACTCACATACTTCAGGAGATGCACCACCTCCAGATAAAGAAAGTCGCAAATTTGACACAGCAGGCAAAAGGGTAGCAGCGCAGGCAGCAAACCAGTGGCGTATTGCAAATTCACAGGCTTTGCTGGCCAGATACGATAGGGCCCATTGGGATGAAATGCAACACTTTATAGAACATTTGCCCAAGGAGTTCCAAAAGCGAGCGCAGCAAGTTGTAGAAGAAGGACAGAGTATCTCCAACAATCAGATGCGGTCAGCAATGGATGCTGCAGATACAGCTGCTAGAACTGTCAACACAGCAGTAACAATAAGGAGAAATGCATGGCTGCGTACATCAGGACTTAAACCAGAAATACAGCAAGCTGTGCTGAATATGCCATTCAACGGACAGCAGTTGTTTGGGCCGGAGGTGGACACTGCGATTGAAAAACTGAAAAAAGATACGGACACAGCCAAAGCCATGGGTGCACTCTACTCCCCACAGAGCAGAGGCACATTTAGAAAGACACAGTTTCGAGGGGGGTTTCAAAGACAAAGCATAGAACCCACAACCTCACAAACAAGACCCACTTACCAGAGCCAGTATCAGCGGGGAAGTTTTCGGGGACAATTTAGAGGGGGACAATTTCAAAGGAATAGAGTAAAGTTCCAAAGTCACAAAACTCCTCAAACCAAACAGTGACTTCCAAGTCACAAATCCCCAACACACAACACCTGTGGGGGGGAGACTAACCAAGTTTTACAAACATTGGGAGGAAATAACAACAGACACTTGGGTCCTAGCAATTATCCAACATGGTTATTGCATCGAATTTCTCAAATTCCCTCCAAACGTCCCACCGAAAACACACAATATGTCGAAACAACATATAGATCTTCTAGGACTAGAAGTTCAGGCTTTGCTACTGAAAGAAGCAATAGAATTAGTACCAAACCAACAAAAAGGGACAGGAGTTTACTCTGTATTTTCTCATACCCCAAAAAAACAAGTCTAAGACCTATTCTAGATCTCAGAACATTAAATACTTACATCAAATCAGATCACTTTCACATGGTGACATTACAGGACGTAATCCCACTGCTCAAACAACAAGACTACATGACAACACTAGACTTAAAGGATGCATATTTCCATATACCGATACATCCTTCGCACAGAAAGTACTTAAGGTTTGTATTCCAAGGGGTACATTACCAATTCAAGGTGTTGCCATTCGGAATAACAACTGCGCCAAGAGTTTTTACAAAATGCCTGGCAGTAGTAGCTGCACATATCAGAAGGCAGCAAATACATGTATTCCCGTACCTAGACGATTGGTTAATCAAAACCAGCACGCTACAGCAGTGTTCACAACACACACAGTACGTCATAGAAACCCTACACAAGTTAGGTTTCTCAATCAACTACACAAAGTCACACCTTCTGCCGTGTCAAACACAGCAATACTTAGGGGCGACAATAATCACAGCAAAAGGGATTGCCACTCCAAGCCCACAAAGGGTTCATGCTTTTCACAATGTAATACAGGCCATGTATCCAAGTCAAAATGGTGATGAAACTACTAGGCATGATGTCCTCATGCATAGCCATTGTCCCAAACGCAAGGTTACACATGAGGCCCTTACAACAGTGCCTAGCATCACAATGGTCACAAGCACAGGGTCAACTTCTAGATCTGGTGTTGATAGACCGCCAAACATACACCTCGCTTCAATGGTGGAACAGTATAAATCTAAACCAAGGGCGGCCTTTCCAAGTCCCAGTGCCACAATACGTGATACCAGATGCCTCCATGATAGGGTGGGGAGCACACCTCAATCAGCACAGCATCCAGGGACAATGGGACAATCGGCAAAAACAGTTTCACATAAATCACTTGGAACTATTAGCAGTATTTCTAGCGCTGAAAGCATTTCAACCCATAGTAAGCCACAAACACATTCTTGTCAAAACAGACAACAATGTATTACCTAAACAAACAGGGAGGAACACACTCAACACAGTTGTGTCTCCTGGCACAGAAAATATGGCATTGGGCGATTCACAACCACATTCGCCTAATAGCACAATTTATTCCAGGAATTCAGAACCAGTTAGCAGACAATCTCTCTCGGGATCACCAACAGATCCACGAATGGGAGATACACCTGCAAATACTAAACACTTACTTCCAAAAGTGGGGAACTCCACAAATAGATCTATTTGCAACAAAAGAAAACGCAAAATGCCAAAACTTCGCATCCAGGTTCCCACAAGATCAGTCTCAGGGCAATGCATTATGGATGAGCTGGTCAGGGATATTTGCTTACGCTCTTCGCCCTCTCCCACTCCTGCCATATCTGGTAAACAAATTGAGTCAAAACAAACTCATACTGATAGCGCCAACATGGGCAAGACAACCGTGGTACACAACACTACTAGACCTCTCAGTAGTGCCTCATGTCAAACTACCAAACAGACCAGATCTGTTAACACAACACAAACAACAAATCAGACATCCAAATCCAGCATCGCTGAATCTAGCCATTTGGCTCCTGAAGTCCTAGAATTCGGACACCTAGACCTTACACAAGAATGTATGGAGGTCATAAAACAAGCTAGAAAACCTACCACTAGACATTGCTATGCAAATAAGTGGAAAAGATTTGATTATTACTGCCATAATAATCAAATTCAACCCTTACACGCATCTGCCAAAGACATCGTAGGATACTTACTACATTTGCAAAAGTCAAAGCTAGCTTTTTCATCCATAAAGATGCATCTTACCGCAATTTCAGCTTACCTGCAAATTACGCACTCAACTTCACTATTTAGGATTCCAGTCATAAAAGCATTTATGGAAGGCCTAAAGAGAATTATACCACCAAGAACACCACCAGTTCCTTCATGGAACCTCAACATTGTCTTAACACGACTCATGGGTCCACCTTTTGAGCCCATGCACTCTTGTGAAATGCAATACTTAACATGGAAAGTTGCATTTTTAATTGCCATCACATCTCTGAGAAGAGTGAGTGAGATTCAAGCGTTTACCATACAAGAACCATTTATTCAAATACACAAGCATAAAGTAGTTCTATGGACAAATCCTAAATTTTTACCAAAAGTTATATCACCGTTCCACTTGAATCAAACAGTGGAATTACCAGTGTTCTTCCCAAAACCAGATTCCGTAGCTGAGAGAGCACTACATACATTAGACATCAAAAGAGCGTTAATGTAATACATTGACAGAACAAAACTAATTTGGAAAACAAAACAATTATTTGTTGCTTTCCAAAAACCTCATACAGGAAATCCAATTTCTAAACAAGGCATTGCTAGATGGATAGTTAAGTGTATTCAAAGCTGCTATCTTAAAGCAAAAAGAGAACTGCCTATTACACCAAAAGCACACTCAACTAGAAAGAAAGGTGCTACCATGGCCTTTCTAGGTAATATTCCAATGACTGAAATATGTAAGGCAGCTACATGGTCTACGCCTCATACATTTACCCAACATTACTGTGTAGATGTGTTAATGGCACAACAAGCCACAGTAGGTCAAGCAGTATTACGAACATTGTTTCAAACAACTTCAACTCCTAAAGGCTGAACCACCGCTTTTGGGGAGATAACTGCTTACTAGTCTATGCACAGCATGTGTATCTGCAACTACACATGCCATCGAACAGAAAATGTCACTTACCCAGTGTACATCTGTTTGTGGCATTAGTCGCTGCAGATTCACATGCGCCCACCCGGCTCCCCGTGAGCCTGTTGCCGTTTAGAAGTTGATCTTAAACGTTTGTAAATTTGTAAATATATTACTTTAAACTACATTATGTACATACGTATTCACTCCATTGCATGGGCACTATTACTAGTATACACAACTCCTACCTCACCCTCTGCGGGGAAAAACAATCTAAGATGGAGTCGACGCCCATGCGCAATGGAGTCGAAATGGGAGGAGTCCCTCGATCTCGTGACTCGAAAAGACTTCGGCGAAGAAAAACAACCTGTAACACTCCGAGCCCAACACCAGATGGCGGGATGTGCACAGCATGTGAATCTGCAACGACTAATGCCACGAACAGATGTACACTGGGTAAGTGACATTTTCCATATATATATATATATATATGTTCGATGGCATGCGATATATATATATATATATATATATATATATATATATATATATATATATATATATATATCCCTAAAACTTTTATTCACCAATGCTTCCTCCCAGAACAACGCGTTTCAGCCGTAGCCTTGATCACGTAACAAGTGTCTCACAAACCAACTATATACCACACCCAGCATACACATAAGGACCATAAGGACCATTTGGGTATTAACAGTATTTAATATGTAATATTTGATATGCAATATGTAAGTTATTTGAATGATTATATTGAGATTCAATGAATTTATGTACAAAAACACATGTATAGGAATTGTTTTGAATATTAATATAGGGCTGTCTAGGTATATTTGATTTATCTTTTGATATTTACAGCATTTAAAATATTTAAATATTTAATATGGATGTCAATCAAATGATTATAATTAATTAGGTCATGGAGAGTAATTAATGTGGATATTTTAAGGAACAGAATGGTATTCGGTGCATATGTTTTCGAAAAATTGTTTTGGACTTTTTTGGATATTAATAATAATTAATTAATAGTTAATATTTAATACCATATATGTAATGAATGTAGAAAACTGCTCTGGACCATTTGGGTTATTAACAGTATTTATTATGTAATATTTAATATTTTATATGCAATATGTAAGTTATTTGAATGATTATATTGAGATTCAATGAATTTATGTACAAAGAGAGCAAATAATGTGGATAATTTTGTAATTGTAAGATCAACTTTGGTATAGCTTATGGGCCATTCTAGACATTCCAAGATGGTGCTGACATTTGCACACTGTGGGCTAGTTGGGTGACCTGATAGTCCTTCTTTTATTTTTGTCCTTATGTGTATGCTGGGTGTGGTATATAGTTGGTTTGTGAGACACTCAATTGTTACGTGATCAAGGCTACAGCTGAAACGCGTTGTTCTGGGGGGAAGCATTGGTGAATAAAAGGTTTTTTTGGACCTCCATTTGGTGTCCGGGAACTTTCTGCATGTAACAGGAGGATCGGACCGCTACTGAATTAGCAGCCTCGGATGTCTGGCAACGTTGGTGTTTTATATTTATATATATATATATATATAGCAAGCGCTTTAAAATATGAAATTGAACATTCCTATCTCAGCGCCTACCACTAATATGTTGGTTTTTTGTTTTTAACACTTTACCACAGGGCGTCTTTAAAGCCTTTATAGCCATATTAGGAGGTCCTTTGAACCTGTCAGTGCAGTAGTTTCTGACACGTTTCTGCAAAGGTTGCGCCTTCCAAT
Organism: Pleurodeles waltl; assembly: GCF_031143425.1. Lineage (NCBI taxonomy): Eukaryota > Metazoa > Chordata > Amphibia > Caudata > Salamandridae > Pleurodeles > Pleurodeles waltl. Next base: position 2,000,143,578 of record NC_090440.1, read on the forward strand.
TTGCTGAAAAATTATTAGGCATCGAATCAAGACCGTCTTTTTGAGATTGTATCTCCTACTTATTAAACGATAACTGCTGCAAAGAAGCCTCACATCATTGCACCTTCATCTAGTGTTCCACAGGACAAGGCAAATAATTGTGGAACGGAAAATTTGCATTAAAACCACAAGTGTAACAAACCAAAAAGCTATCTGTAGAAGATTGGCAGGATTTTCAAGAGATCCTTAAGGAGGACATGATTGTGTCAAATCAGATCATATGTGCAGCAGCAAATGAGACTGACCCATCTGCCCATGGACATTGCCATGGGACATGCCTTAGACGCTATGGCTGGTTGAGGACAAAAGGCTTAAATCCTGAATCACAGCAGAGAATCTTTAACCTGCCTTTATCTGGAAATTCCATTTTTGGATCTCATGCAGATGAGATGGCCCGATTGAACTGGAATTGGACATGGTAAAAAAACATTGTCATAAAAAAAGAAACAATTACGATTTGTTAGAATTCTTGTGACAGGAATTATTTTCCACAGATGGTCAAACCCTTTAATCGCAGCTTTAGCAGCAGAAAAGCAGTCCTATCACCCAGACAGTCCTCTAGAAGCAGAGAAAGCCAACAAACATCAGCTGCTCTGGGAACCCTCCACCAAATCAAGGAGGTTGTCTTCCCTCCCCTCTGTCAGTCACTCTGGTGGGGCTGGAGGGGAAGCATTTGAAATCGTATCCAAGAATGGCAAAACATAACACAAGACAGGTGGATGTTCAGTATTGTTTAGTGTGCATATTCTCTCAAGTTCAAATCTGCTTCAACTACTATACCACCAAGGAATTCCTGTCGTTATCAAGCCTTTCTTCCATATGAAGTAAACTACCATCTTCAGAAGGCCACAGTGGCAGACATACCTTCTTACCAAAAATGAACAGGAATGTATTCCTGTTGCATTGTGGTCCAAAAGAGACCCAGCCCCAGTCTTGATCTTACATATTACAAACACACATATAAAGAATGTTTCAACATGTTGGCGGTGCATCAGCTATATCCCTACCCAGGGGTGTGGAATTGCTATCGCCCGACGTCCGGGACATCTTGTTTGGGGTCAAGGGCAACAAGTTTTTATGCTTACTTTGTCCTTGGGACAAGTAGGCCCAACCCCCTGCAGCACAAACCCTTTGGCTGCTTGTTTACAGAGAGTGGAATTCTCTGCAGTTGAGGTAATGTGTTTCCAAAAGATAATGCTGTTCGAACTTGTATTTATGGTTCATTATTTGAAAGCCTTCATTATTAGGGTGAGTGCTGTAAATAAATGTTTTAAGGTCACACTTCACTACTGACGTTGGTTCCAGTACAAAAAAAAAAAACGTGTACACACGTTTGAAAAGTTTAGGCTAAGTATAATGCTCCCAGAATGTTCTCTGATTATATGCAAATGAAGTGTCATTTAGTAAAATGTGTTGATGCATGCTAGTATTTCCCAAAAATATTTCTAATGGAAAATCAGTGTAACCATTTTCAACACGATTATGGGAAGCATGAAAATAAACAAACACTGACAAAGCCAACTGATCTAACATATTTTTATAAGTCTTTTAGTTTCATCAATGCGTGTCTTGTTTTGACATGGCTTCTGTAACACTTTATTGTTGTGGGAGCTACCAGGCCCTCAACATTGTAACAAACATTGGCAAAACCCCCCCAAAAAGTTATTGAACTCTTAAAGCACACGTTGCCACCAGCGGCATAACAAAGGCCCCGCAGCCGCCCTCCAGGGGGCCCCTCCAGCACAGCACCTGCCCTGAGTGAGTCTGGAGAGGGGGCTCCTCCATGTTCTTTTCAAAGGGGCACCCTCCAGTTTCGTTACGTCACTGATTGCCACTGTAGTTCCTGACACTGAACAAAACTACTTTGTGTGGCAATATGCTCCTTGTGGAAGAGCAGAATGCGATCACTCACAGTAAAGCCAGCCGAAAGAGAGAGAAATAGAAGTTTAATAAAAACAAAATGTCTTTGTTAACACCAGACCTAATTAGGGACCAAGACCCACATGTAGGTAGGTTTTTGCATGTCGCAAACAGCGACATGCAAAAAGCACATTGCGATGCACAAACCCAGTTTTGCGATTCAGTAACCTGGTTACCGAATCACAAAACGGGTTTGCGACTCGCAATTAGTAAGGGGTGTTCCCTTCCTAATTGCAACTCGCAGTGCAATGTAGGATTGTTTTGTGACCGCGAACGCGGGCGCAAACCAATCGCAGTTTGCACTCATTTCAAATGGGTGCTAACACTTTCGCAAAAGGGAAGGGATCCCCATGCAGTCCTGCGGACCACTTGCCTGCTCTGAAAAAATGAAACGAAAACGTTTCACTTTTCGTTTTTGTTATGCATCTCGTTTTCCTTTAAGGAAAACGGGCTGCATTACAAAAAAAACTGCTTTATTGAAAAGCAGTCACAGACATGGTGGTCTGCTGTCTCCAGCAGGCCACCATTCGCGAGGGGGTCGCAAATTGCGACCCACCTCATGATTATTCATGAGGTGGGCATTTGCAAAGCCCTTGCGAATCACAGATGGTGTCAAGGACACCATCCTACATTCGCAATTTGCAGGTCACAAATCTGAACCTACCTACATGTGGCCCCAAATTCTTAAAGAAAGTCACAAAAGTGCACCCATGGTATATGTCGTACCCCTATAAAATTTTTGTGAACTGTATTTTAGCATGGGTAAATACGATGTGTAGATTTGCTCATGTGAAAATCTATTGAGCATTTGCAAGTTAATTTTCCCTCCAGCCACTTTCTTCCCAACCCTGGAAGAAGTTCTAATTCTGCCATTGTCAGGAGTAAATGTCCAACCTTTCTTATTATGGAAAAATATTAGAGAGAAGCTGGTAAAAATCTTTAAAACATGCAGGTTAGTAGGTTTGCAGACTCAAAGGCATTCCAGCCCTGAAACTATTGCTTACTGCTTCCTCCAGCCCCAGTATGCAGATCTGCAGAAAGGTGGCAAAATAAGGAAATTGCTACAGTAGGGATTGAAACTCCAAGTATTCAAGCCCTACTATGGTAGTAGCCCTGGCATAATCAGAGAGGCTATTAATTGCTGCCATAATTTGTCGCCACACTACATGGCACCAAAGGGACAAGTAGATCTTTTTACAGGACAAGCAGATTTGAGAAGCAACCTGTCCCTTGGACAAGTAGATATTTTAATAAATTCCACACCCCTGCCCTACCTACTCCAGGGTTATTGAATGTGTGTGATATAGATCTTAGACTCTTATTTGCATAATCATTCATTAGATTCACATGCTTTGCCTATTCCTCCAGCTAATGGTTGGAGCCAGAAAGTCCTACTTGTTAACCATTGTTTCCTCTATCTCCCCTTGGAATTGAGTGTCTTGTTAACCCACAGCCCCTGGGAGTAGGCTTTGAAACCCTCCTTTGTGCGACCAAACCTTCAGATTATTTTTTACTGTATATGATTGTGTATGACATAGCATATTGTGTTACTTGTTAACTGTGTCTGCATTGCAAGGCTGCTTTTTATTTATTAGTTTTTAATGTCCTCCAACTGAGGGAGAGTAAAATGCTTAGGCTGTGTTTTGGACTTTAAGGTGATTTGGCTTACCATTTTAAGCGAGCATGTGAATACCTAATAGGTGTCTTGGCGCTAAGAATCCATAAAATACAAGCAAGCTAAAAAACAAGGGAACAGGTAGGGAAAAGACTGATACTAGCTTATGGAGGAAACAGCCATGACCTTGGTGCTTTACAAAAAGTTAAAAAATTGGTTTGCACTTTAAGATGTAAAGGCATTCTATTCAACTGCAGACGTGGTGTATACAAAACTTACACAAGAATAAGGGTGACAGTCACTGTCTTCTATAGCTGGTAATAAATGAATGCATGAATGTGAGTACTTTCCTTATTGATCTAAGAAGCAAAAAATAAGTTGACACCACTTTATTTGTCTGATCTCTAAAGGAGAGATTGGCATTGAAAATGATGCCCAGATTTCTTACTTTGTATACAGTTGTAGGCAGGACTCCTAAGGAAACTGGCCACCAGGAATGACCCCAAAGAGTAGTGCCATACCAAAAATGAGAACTTTGTTTGAAATTAAATTCAGATAAGACCAATCAGGTCATCCATGTCTTGATAGCGTTCATGCAGCTACTAAGTCTGGCAGCCACTTCGTCCACATTACCAAAAATGGAAACCACGATCTGGGTATCATCATCATATGCGATAGTGGCGAAACCATAAGAATGTATCAACTTAGTCAGGGGAGCAACATATATATTGTAGAGCATAGGGCTTAAGGGATGACCCTTGGGCAACTCCACAAGGAAGGGAGAGAGATTTTGAGCAGAAATTCCTCAAGGACACTGCCTGTTCTCTGTTAGTTAAAAAAAAAAAAAAAAAGAAGCAATAAGATCAGAGGCTACTCCCTGGAACCCGATTACTGACCGAAGGTGCAACAGAACTGAATGACTCAAAGTATCAAAAGCAGTGGAGAGATGTGAAAGAACACAGCGGCTCTTCCACCTTTTATCTTTGATTTCTCTGATCTCCTCTGTTACTGCAATTAATGCTGTCTCAGTACGGAAGCCTGCTCTGAAGCCAAACTATGCCTTATCCAGCAGAATATTAGTCTCTAGATATTGGGATAGGCAGCAATTCAGATGTTTTTCGAGAAATGTAGCCAGGAATGGAAGGCGCAATATTGGATGATAATTTTTCCTGGCATTTGGATCTAAGATGGATTTTTTTATTTTATTTTTATTTATTTTTTAGAAAAAGCAGAATGGAAATCTTTTTTCCACTCATTTGGAAAAAGTCCATGAGGAAATAACATTCAGCAATGTTGTTAGTATAGGAGCTAAGCTCCCTGCCAATCCATGTACTATCTTCAGCGGGCAAGGGTCTGAGGGTGCTCCTGATTTTATTTGCGCAATAAGTTCCATGGTCATATCAACCGTCAAAGGAAAATTAGCAAAAATGTCTTTGCATCCTGATGTATTGCTAATTATTTGTAAAGGAGAAGCAGAGCTATAAAACTCTGTCAACCAATTCAATCTTAAAATTGAACTTGTCACATAATTCCTGACCTAAAAGGTTACTCAGAGGAGGCTGGATTGGAAAGGGATTGAACTCTAAATACTTCAGAGTAATTGGAAGCTGTTTCGATTTTATTAGAGATCTATTTCGTTTTTTCTTTGATAAGGCATTCATATTCTCCAATATCTTCTCTACACCTTTTCTCTGAAAGTCGCTATAGTCTATCTTCCACAACCTTTCAAGTCTGACACTTCCATATCATGTTAAGAAGTGGTGGTGAGAACCAGGGGGCCTTGCAACACTGCCTATGAGACGCCACACTTTTTAGTGGAGCGTGTTTCAAGAATTCTGAGTTAAGCCACTTATGGTATCTAGTTTCCGCTATGTTGGATTTGTTACCTAGTTCGGGCTTAGTATGCTATAGAGTTTCAGCGAATGTCGATGTGTTTAATTTATTTTATCGTCTTTCCTGCCTACAGTGTATCTTTTATTTTTAATACAAAGTGACTTTAGAAAGATCATATTAAGCTCAACAGCTGTATTGTCAGACCAGGACAAGGGTACAATACCTGTACATTCTAAATTGGGGGTATTTGGGGGGAAACAACTGCATCTAAGGTGTGCCTTGCACTATGATTAGTCCATTTTACCTTCTGCTTCAACTCAGTTCCCTGTAGTAACTCTATAAGAGAACAGAGGTATCATGATTGTGGAAATCCTATAAATGAAAATTGGTCACCTAAAATAGTAAAATTAGGGTACTGAACTATAGTTTCACTGAAATTACACAGCCCTTAAAAGAAATTAGCTCTAGGGCCCGGAGGCCTGTAGATCAGTAGCCCATGCATAGAATGGTTGTCTACGAATTTGAGTCTAAAAGAGAGGGCTTTGCAAGCTTAGAAGGGGTATGATAATATTCAAAGAAGCTCAATACATGACTGCCAGCCCACGGCCTTATTTATCAGCCCTATCAAGTCTAATAACATAACCCTCTTGTAAAGCTGTAACTACATCAGGCTTGGACTAACCATGGAGTCATGTTTCCGTTAGACTGTGAGGTGAATGAGTCTCCACAATCTCAAAATTCGGACTTCTGTTTAGCAAGGGAGCAAGCATTTATCACATAGCAGGACAGAACCTTCTTGTTATTAGGCTCGGCTGACTTGGGTGACTCAGATGGTTTATCCATACTAATCATATATGGGGGGAAAATTACAAAATCTACAATGAAACCCATTAAGGTGTGCATACTGATCAATCAAATCACAATCCTGCTGCCTACCTGGATGATTCATTGCTAAAGGTTCCTCTTAAGAGTACTGATAAGCTTGAAAAGGACTAGGGATCCGGGTGCAAGGTGCATTCCGGGCACAGACGGGCTTGCTGTTGGCACACCATCTGAGTGGTCGCACCATCATCCTCCTTCAATAGTCTAGGGTAGTGAAAACTAGACTGTTAAATACACAAAATGGCGGCTCCTCCTCTCTAACAGGCAGGTGGAACCGAAAAAGTGATACAGTACAAGGTGAGTTAAAAATAGTAATAAAAAGGGTATTTTGATGATTTTAATTAAGAGCGCTACGAGTTGCCCTTAAAATAGCAGCACTGGCCTTTAGTGAATTCTGTGCTTTTGCGCCATCATCAACCTTAAATATCTAAGGATAGTGACTGCTAAATACACAAAATGACCCCACACCCACTCCACGCCGCTCTAACAGGCAGGTGACACTGAAAGATTGATACAGTACAAGGCAAGTTAAAAATATTAATAAAAAGGTACACAGGTGATTTGATCTAAGAGAACTATGAGTTGCCTCCAAAATAGCAGCACTTGCCTTTAGTGAAGTTGATAGGAATCTGTAGTCACAGCTTCACTTCATGAGTCAGTTGCTTTAGGATCAACATGTTTATTATCTTTGCAATAGTGTATGTGTGACCGTGTGCACACTGAAACCCCCTTACACAGTTGGACCTGCTTGACAGTAAGAACCCTACCACATTCTCTTAATGATCTAAGACCACAGTATGAAGATATATAGTTTGTATTTCATTTAGGTAGTAAGGTGATTGACTTCATATGGATGTTTAACTTTGTTGCAGTAGACCCAGTTTGATCTTGTGTACTGGTACACTTGACCTTTCAGCAAAATGGTGTATACGTATCTATATTTTCTATGCCATGTGTAGCGGCAGATACACATGCTTTGCATAAGTCCGCCATCTAGTGTTGGGCTCGGAATGTTACAAGTTGTTTTTCTTCTAAGAAGGTTTTCGAATCACGAGATTGAGTGACTCCTCCTCTCACTGATAGTGCACATGGGCATCGAGTCCTTTGTTAGATTGTTTTCTTTCCGCTGCCTGGTTCGGACATGTTTCCTCTTGCTCCAGTAGATCTCGGTTTGGTGCCATCTGAACTTCTCTCTTTACTTTAAACGTCGGTATAGTTCTCGATCGCGTTTTCCAAACTTACATTCGATCCGATTGCAATCGTCTGGTTCGATTAAACGTCCTTTACGGACGACCTCACCCTCCTTGGGCCTACTTCGATGCGAGGTAGTCTAACAATGTCAGGCTGATGGAACGGACTCAATTTTGCTTTTGCCCTCTGTGTCTCGCCAACTTTCCATACACCAACCAGCACTTGGTTCTCTGGATCACAGAGAAGACAGCTGTGAAGTTTGTCGATCCTTTCGTTCAAAGAAGACTGTTAGGGATCGAAGAGCATGTTGGTTGGAGAATGGCATCCAAGTCATCGAAACAAACGCCCAGCATCTTCGGTGAAGAAAACTCACAAGAAGAATTGGCTGATCACACAACAGTTTCCATCGCAGACTGATTCGGATCGAGATTCCAATGGCGACAGCCAATCTATCCCACTGGCGCTGTGCCAGAGTACATCAGCCTCTTCCCACAAACAAAAAGGAGCCAAAAAGACTTCAGCACCGGTCTTGGGTCCCCCACTGCTGGCCAGCCATGGTCGGACCCAAAAAATACAATCGGATGACCAACCCTCGGGTTCGGCACCAAAACATAAGACCAAAGTGCATGTGACGCTGACCAAACAGCTTGCTATATACCTGTTTCAGGATCGAGCCGAAAATCAGACTTCCACCTGTGAGCCAAAAAAACTAACAATGCTTTCGGAGCTGACCTTTTCGGCCCGACTTAAACGTTCGGTTTCCAAACTTTCAGAGCTGAAACCTGTGGGTGGGAAATATGCACCATTTTACTGAGGAGTCTTCTGAAATAAGGCCCATATTGGAAGTAATGTACGCTATAGAGCGAAAAATCCATATACATAAGGACACACACAGGATGAATCATAGCTTCTTGAATAATCAAAACAAAATTGACTTTCCAAGAGACTTTAGAAACTGGGCCTCCACCTGCTAAAATATTTAAACAAAATGAGAAACCAGAGGCACTGCAACAGCCTTCACCACCCCATTCTCCTTTACTCCCTGCTTCTCCACACCACCACCTTCACAGTTTTCTCCACAATCCCCTATCTCAACACATGGGGATAATTTATAAGACAATCAACAGGATATAGATCCATGAGACTTATGATTCGGATCCCATCCCTTCTAATGATTCTGATTTATACCCTGCAAGACCATCTCCACCTGAAGATACCACTGCTTACAATCAGGTTATAGCTAGGGCAGCTGCGTATCATAAGGTATACTTACACAGATCCCATTGAGGATGATTTATTATTTGATGCACTAACATCCACTCATAAGGAGTATCAGTGTCTTCCTATGTTCCCAGGCATGCTTAAACATGCAGAGGACATTTTCAAGGAACCAGTAACATTTAGAATTATTACACCAAGGGTGGACAAAAAGTATAAATCTGCACCCTCGGATCTGGTTTTCATTAGAGCTCAATTGCCACCTGACTCTATAGTAGTCCGTGCAGCAAAGAAAAGAGCAAATAGCCGATCTACAGGGGATGCTCTGCCACCAGACAAGGAAAGTTGTAAATTTGACGCAGCGGGAAAAAGTAGCAACTCAAGCTGCTGACCATTGGAGGATTGCAGGCTCTAAAGCACTATTGACAAGATATGATATGATAGAGCTCATTGGGACGAAATGGAAGATTTGCTACAGTACCTTCCACCAGAACACCAGAAGAGGGCACAACAGTTAGTAGCAGAGGGGTAGGCCATTTCTAATAATCAAATTAGATCTGTGATTGATGCAGCAGATACAGCAGCAAGTGTTATCAACACTAGTGGCATCATTAGAAGGCATGCATGGTTAAGAACTTCAGAGTTTGAACCGGAAATACAACAGGCAGTGGTGAATATGCCTTTTGATAAGCAACACCTATTTGGGCTAGAGGTTGATACCACCATAGAAAAGCTGAAAAAAGATTCTGATACAACTAAAGCTATAGGTGCCCTTTACATTACACCTATTTGGGGAACTTTTCGTAGGCCAGTTTAGAGGTGGCTTCAAACCATCACCCTCAGAACCATCCACATCTCAACAGAAACAAGGGCCACATTTTTACATCAGAGGCTCCTTCAGAGGTTCTTAGAGAGGAAATAATTATAGAGGGGAAAGGTAAATTAACCACCCCAAGAGGTTCCTCAACCAAACAATGACTTTTTACAGATCCCACCACAGCATACATCTCCTGTGGGAGGAAGGCTGGAAAAATGTTACCCACAATGGCTCAATATTACTACAGATCAACGGGTTCTATCAATTTATCCAACATGGTTATTGCCTAGAACTTCTCTACTCCACCAAACATTTCCCCTCGCATGTACAAACTTACTCTGAAATATCTCAATTTATTAAAAAAGGAGGTACAATCACTTCTACTCAAAGGTGCTATAGAGATGGTATCTATATCCCAACAAGGGTCCGTGTATTCACTATGCTTCCTCATACCAAAGAAAGATGGTACTCTCAGACTAATCTTAGATCTCAGACCCCTCAGTCAGTATATTCTGTCAGAACACTTTCACATGGTCACTGTACAGGACATCATTCCCCTGCTACAAAAACAAAATTGGATGACAGCATTAGATTTAAAAGATGCTTACTTCCACATTCCCATACATCCAGCACATCGGAAATTTATAAGATTTGTGATAGCAGGGAAGCACTACAAATTCAAAGTACACACTTTGGAGTAACGAGCACCAATGGTATTCACCAAATGCCTAGCAGTAGTTGCATCATTCCTCTGAAGACAACACATACTATCTTTCCGTATCTGGGCAACTGGCTCACAAAAGCCAGTACAATCCAAACCTGTCAACAACACACACAGTATACAGTGGACACCCTACACAACCTAGGATTCTCAATCAATTATCAAAAATCTCACCTGCAGCCAGCACAAATACAACCATATCTGGGAGCAATTCTGAACACTCAGTCAGCATTAGCATACCCAAACCCAGTGAAGAGTCAAGCGTTTCACAGCCTCATATCTCAACTACAACACTTACACAGTGAAGTTAATCATGAAACTATTGGGAATTATTGCATCACGCATAGCAATAGTACCCAGTGCACGTCTAAACATGAGATCACTACAGCAGTGTCTTTCGCAAAAATGGTCTCAGCTACAGAGTCACACTCAGGATCTAGTGCTGTTCGACCACCAGACTTGTCACTTTGCAATGGTGGAATCACACCAATTTATTAAAGGAGCGTCGCTTTCAGGACCCTGTGCCACAAACCATAATCACAACAGATGCATCAGTGATAGGTTGGGGAGCCCATCTCAACAACCTTACCAAACAAGGGCAATGGAACTCAATTCAGCAAACTATACGCATAAGCCATATGGAATTATTAGCAGTAGTCCTAGCACTCAGCTTTTCAAACATACATCACACACAAGACAGACAACATGACCACAATGTGTTATCTGCAAAAATGGGAGGGAGGCACACTCATCTCAATTGTCCCTTTTGGCACAGACTATTTGGAAATGGGCAACTCGCAATCACATTCAACTATTAGCAGATTATATTACAAGAATACACAATCAACTAGCGGACCTCTTAAGCAGGATGCAACAACAGGTACACAAATGGGAGATTCACCCACAAGTGATTAAACAATACTTTCAAACGTTTGGAACCCCAGAGATAGAGCTGTTCACCACAAGCGAAAACGCAAAATGCACAAACGTCACATCCAGGCACCCACACCCTCAATCCAAGGGTAATGCTCTATGGATCAGTTGGTCAGGGATATTTGCTTACGCTTTTCCGCCTCTCCTACTAATTCCATTTGTGGTCAACAAGATCAGTCACCCCTCCCTCACTATGATACGCGTAGCCCCACGTGAGCACTTCAACATTGGTACACAACACTGTTGGATCTGTCTGTAGTACCACATCACAAACTACAAAACAGACTAGACCTATTGACCCAAAACAAAGGTCAAATCGGGCATCCCAATCCCAGAATGCTTAACCTGCCGATTTGGCTCCTGAAGTCATAGAATTGGGTTTCTACAGCTTCCATCTGAATGTATGGATATTCTAAATAAATGAAGCACAGAAGCTTACTACTAGATTTTGTTATGCAGCTAAATAGAAACGTTTTATATATTACTGTCGACCCAAAAACATTAATCCACTTAAAGCATCAGTACAGGATATTGTCAGTTATTTGCTTGCTTAATTTACAAAAAGCAAATCTTATATATTCCTCTATTAACATTCATTTAACAGCAATAGCTGCTTACCTCCAAAACAGAACGCATTCTTCTGTTTAGGATTCCTGTTATTAGGTTTAAGATCTGTTTTATTGATTTTATAAAGGTAAGAACAGTACATTTTCTACCACCTACAAGCACCGGCTGATGAGGGAACAGGTGACATGAGGGGAAGTAGAGGGGGAGGAGGGAAGGGGAGCACATCACTTACAGTATAATACTTCACTCAGTGGGCGTACTCAAGATGTACGTTGCAGGTGACAATCCCTGTTGGGAGCACATCCGTCAGCCTGATCAAGGGGGGAGTCTGGCCGAGACTCATCAGTTGAAGGATGTGTAGACATGATGGGCATGTTAGTTCCCTGAATTCGTCAAACAGATAATGGATACATGGGCCCCAAGTTTAATCAAAGAGGGGTGGTGAGCCAGTCGCTGCTGCTGTCAATCTTTCCATACCCATAATGGCCCATAACTTATGCAGCCAATCAGTGTGAGTGGGAATGGTCTCAGAGCACCATCGTGAGAGTAGTAGTTGTTTAGCAGCCCCCAGAGCAAAGTAACAGCCCTATCCTTGGGTGTGCAAAGTGGATATGTCTGAGGGTTGGGAAGGCCTAGTAGCTTGGGAACCAAGGTATGGTAGTGTCATGTCATCTAGTGCTTGGAGGATCGAGTGCCAAAAAGAGGCGATCTTCAGGTAATGCCACTAAATGTGGGTAAGTGTACCTTCCTGTCCGCACCGACACCAGCATCTGCTGTCGCCATGAACTCTCTACTTGGCCACCCGTGCAGGTGTATAGTACATATAATGGGCAGTTTCAAAAACATTTCTTTGGTGTTCGTGGCACGTGATGTGACGTGTCTGGTGTAGGAAAATGGCTCCCTGTTGCAGTTACCCCCCACGTTTTGCCTGGTATTGATGCTGACTTGACTGAGAAGTGTACTGGGACCCTGCTAACCAGGCCCCAGAACCAGTGTTCTTTCACTTAAAAATGTACCATTGTTCCACAATTGGCACATCCCTGGCACACAGACGAGCCCCTTGTAAAAGGTACCAGTGGTACCAAGGGCCCTGTGACCACGAAAGGTCCCTAAGGGCTGCAGCATGTACTGTACCACCCTAAGGGCCCCCTCACCTAACACATGCACACTGCCATTGCAGATTGTGTGTGCTGGTGGGGAGAAAGACAGTCGACATGGCATCCCCCTCAGGATGCCATGCCCACAAAATACTGCCTGTGGCATAGTTAAGTCACTCCTCTAGCAGGCCTTACAGCCCTAAGGCAGGGTGCACTATACCACAGGTGAGGGCATAGCTGCAAGAGCAATAAGCCTCTACAGTGTCTAAGTCTAGTCTTAGACATTGTAAGTTCAGTGTGGCCGTATAAAGTATATGGTCTGGGAGTTTGTCAAAACGAACTCCACAGCTCCATAATGGCTACACTGGATACTGGGAAGTTTGGTATCAAACTTCTCAGAATAATAAACCCACACTGATGCCAGTGTTGGATTTATTACAAAATGCACACAGAGGGCATCTGAGAAGATGCCCTCTGTAATTTACCCAATCCTTCAGTGCAGGACTGACTGGTCAGTGCCAGCCTGCCACTGAGACGAGTTTCTGCCCCCCTGGGGTGAGAGCCTTTGTGCTCTATGGGGACAGAAACAAAGCCTGCACTGGGTGGAGGTGCTTCTCACCTCCCCCTGCAGGAACTGTAACACCTGGTGGTGAGCCTCAAAGGCTCATGCCTTTTGTTACAGCACCCCAGGGCATCCCAGCAAGTGGAGATGCCCGCCTCTCCGGCCACTGCCCCCACTTTTGGTGGCAAGGCTGGAAGAGATGAGAAAAACAAGGAGTCGTCGCCCACCAGTCAGGACAGCCCTTAAGGTGTCCTGAGCTGAGGTGACCCCTGCCTTTAAAAATCCTCCATCTTGAGATTAGAGGATTCCCCCAATAGGATTAGGGATGTGCCCAACTCCTCTCAGAGAGGAGGCACAAAGAGGGTGTAGCCACCCTCCAGGACAGTAGCCATTGGCTGCTGCCCTCCTGACCTAAACACACCCCTAAATTTAGTATTTAAGGGCACGCCAGAACCCAGGAAATCCGATGCCTGCAACCTACAACAAGGAGGACTGCTGACCTGAAAGTCCTGCAGAGACGACTGAGACGACGTCCGCTTTGGCTCCAGCCCTACCGGCCTGTCTCCAGACTCAAAGAACCTGCACAGTGACGCATCCGACAGGGACCAGCGACCTCTGAAGCCTCAGAGGACTGCCCCGAACCCAAAGGACCCAGAAACTCCAGAGAACAGCAGCACTGTTCAAAAACAGCAACAACTTTGCAACGTTCTAACAACTTTCAAAGAAATCGCTCTTCCCGCCGGAAGCGTGAGACTTCACACTGCACCCGACGCCCCCGGCTCAAGCTCCGGAGAACCAACACTGCAGAGAGGACTCCCAGACAACTGCAACCTCGTGAGTAACTGGAAACGACCCCCCTGCACCCCCACAGCGACGCATGCAGAGGAGATCCACCAGAGGCTCCCCCTGACCGCGACTGCCTGGAACAAAGAACCAGACGCCTGACCAAGCACTGCACCCGCAGCCCCCAGGACCAGAAGGAACATAACTCCAGTGCAGGACTGACTATCAGGCAACCCTCTGCCTAGCCCAGTGGGTGGCTGGCCCGAGAAGCCCCCCTGTGCCCTGCCTGCACCGCTAGAGTGACTCCCGGGTCCCTCCATTGATTCCTATTGAAAACCAGACCACCTAAGCACACTGCACCCGGCCGCCCCTGTGCCGCTGAAGGTTTGTACTGTGTGCCTACTTGTTGCAGTTCGCTTCCTGCCAAGGTATAAAGGCAGGGTCACCAAGTGCGGGGGGAAATCTGGATTGCCAATGATTGGTGTCTGTGGGGAAACTGATGTGGATAGCCCTTTCGGAACCTGTACTTTGTCCCATGCTCCCATCGTGGCCCTCAAAATAGGCGCGACACATACCCTCAGTGGTTGGTATTTCTTGGACTGCCATGGTACCTTCCAAATGTGGACCCCTGCCACTGCCTGGTCGATAAAACACCAGTGTTTCTCTGTCAGGTGTTGGCCCCATTCAACCATGCAGCGCAGCTGTGCAGCATAATAACTCAATAGGTGGGGACTCCCAGCCCTCCCTCAGTCTGCAGAAGGTATGCCTGAGCCTTGGACATTCTAGCCGTCCTACCGCTCCAAGTGTATTCCCAGATAAGTGCTTGCAATTTGTCTAGTAGGTTAAGGGGTGGTTGCAATGGCAGGGTCTGCATAAGGTAAGTATCTTAGGCAGAAGTGTCCCCTTCACCGTGGCTTGGCAGCCTAGCCAGGAGAGACTGTGTGCCTTCCACTTTGCTAAGTCTGAGGGGTGTAGTGTTTAGTATCCTATTTTAGTTATTCTACTGTTGCCTCTATGGTGGGAAGTATCCTCAGGCCCAAGTATGTAATCCCTTGTGCAGCCCACGAGAAGGGAAGATTAGCCTCTAGTGATGTCCTTTCAACATCAGGAGTGGTGAGGTTCAGTATAGGCGATTTAGCAAGGTTGGTTTTGAAACCTGATACCTTACCAAAAACCGTCAGTTCCGTCATGACCCTAGGGAGAGACGTCTGAGGTTAGAGCAGGTGAAAGAGCATGTTGTCTGTGTAAAGAGCCACCTTATGCGATCTACCGCCCATTGGCACGCCAAAAATGTCCTGGTGCTGCTGTATACGCTCAGCAAAGGGCTCCATATATAAGGCGAATAATAGAGGCGAGAGGGGGGCATCCCTGTCGAGTGCCCCTTAGGATAGGAAATTGCTGGGATAGTCCCCCATTCACGGTGACCATGGCTGTAGGTTTATCATAATGGCATTGGATCCACTCAGGGAATCTAGGGCCAAGTCCGTATTCCCTTAAGACTGTGTGAAGGTACTGCCAGTGTACTCTGTCACAGGCCTTTTCTGTGTCAATGGAGAGCAGGAATTTTAGAGCTATTAACCTGGTCCAGCAAGTGGCATAGTCTTAGTGTTATCGCTACAGGACCGGTCAGGGGTGAACCCGATTTGGTCCGGGTCTACCAGATCCTGCATGTACATGTTCAGCCTATGTGCTAGGATACCCATGAAAATCTTAGCGTCCACCATTAGGAATGTGATGGGTCGGTAGGAGGAGGACAGCTGTGGGTCCTTCCCCGGTTTGGGGATGACTGTCACTATACCCAGTTGCATTGTGGGCCGAAGGGGGTGGGATGAGCCCAGTGTGTTGTATAGCCTGATCAGTACAGGGGCTAGCTCAGTACCAAAAGATTTATAAAACTCTGCTCCAAAACCATCTTCTTCTGGAACTTTACCAGGCTGCAGCCAGTGTTTGCTCACGAGGACTTCTGTGGGCGTAATCTCTCTCCAAGGTGGCACTGTCTACTGGCGGGATTCGGGACAGAGGAGCGGAGTCCAGATAGTCCTTCATACCTTTATGGTCGAGCTCCTCCGTGGAATATAAGTCCAAGTAGAACCGCTCAAACTGGTGACGGATCAGCTTGTCTTGGCATGTCAGCATACCATCGGGCAACCTTAACTCTGCCACCTGCCACTCTGTGGCCTGTTGGCCAGCAGGCGACCCACCCGGTTTCCCCCAGCATAGAATTTGCTTAGTTCGGAGTAGGACGTTTTCTGCCTTATCCTCATCCAAAGCCCGTAGCTGTTTCCGAAGTGTGGTGAATTGTCTCCTCATGGCCAATGACCCAGCCTGCCTGTGCGCTACCGCCAGGGCCTTACGTCACAGGCCAGAGCGCTCTACGACGCTGCAGCGTTACCATCGATAGGTCCTGGAACAAGCCGATCCGATGGCACTCAAACTCAATTGAAGCTGTGTCTCAGACCGCTGCCATTATAGCCTCTCGCTGTTTATAATAAATACAGGTTAGTATGTCCTGAGCTTGGCTCAGTGTGCGAGCAGGACGGCCAGCTCTGTGTTCTGTCAAGCACATTTTTCTGCTCTTTCAGTGCCGGAGCCATGTGGCGAAAAAGACGCACCACGAAATCCTCCAAGGCCCCCGTCACTGCCTGTGCTGGTACTCCTTTTAATCAGATGTTAGAGCGACTCGATCTGTTCTCTAGGTCCTCTGGTTGATACTTCAATTCTTGGTTCTTGTCTTGTAGGGGGAGGAGTTCTCTCCTGTGACAGTCCAGTTCCTCCTCATGTGCGTCATGTCTGTTCCAGCGTGTCCACACTCTGTCCTAGGTCGACCACCTCTCTCAAGTTCTTTAACGTCCGCTGCTATTTCCTGCTTCAGTGCTGCGAAATCTTCACGTAGCCACCCAAAGAGTTGTTCAATCAATGCTCTTGTCAGTGGCGCTTCATCGCCCTCCGAGGGTCCCGTCCCTGCCGCCTCCCTGCCCTCGGTCTTTGGGATCCCAGACTGCGCCGCCTTTTTGGCAGGGTTTTTATTGAAGAGGTCTTTAAGAGAGCCTTCCTTCTTGCTGTGTCTCTGGGAAGCTTTCCTGGTAATCTGTGTCCAGTAAGGGCTCTATCCGGACCACTGTCCCTCTGTTGCTGCCTCAATCCACTCGTCGCCCCAGGAGTCCCGTTTGTGCGGAAATCTTTGGTAGCTTTGCTATTCTGTGGACGAGTGGCCCAGGGCAGCGTGCTCTTTCAAACATGTAGTGGCGGCCTCAGCGTGCAGGGTGATCAGGACAGACGACCCTCTGCACCAGCTTCTGTTGGTTCCTGTCCAGCTCCACCCGGGACCCTGCTCCTGAATTGCCATCTTCCTCTTGTCTGAATTGGTCCAGTGCCCCGGGTCAGTAGGCCTCGCTCACCTCTACTCGCCGCGGTGGGCGGTCCTCCCGGGGCTCCTCACCTGCTTCTGTTCTTATCCTGCATCGACCATGTGTTAACGCCAGCAATCCCACCATGACAGCCAGGCCTGCCGCATTTGGCGCACATCGCCGCACTTAAAGGGCCTCTGTGCCCTGGACGCCTGTCCTTTCTCTTTCTCACTTGTTCTGCGCTGCTACCTGGGTCTTCAATGTTCCACGATCCGCGTCCCGGACCCCTTGTCCTCCTCCTATGTACATCCTCTCAGTCGGGGCTCTTCCTCCACACTCCCCATCCAGGGGCTGCCCGGACCCTGGCGTCTGCTTCAGTCGGCCCGGTCTCTGCCCCTAACCGCCTTGATGTTTGCCCAGCAGTATCCAGGCCCCCAGTTCAGCGGGGCACACACTCCGGGTCACAGCACTCACCACACCCGTGTAGTGAGTGGGTGTCGGTCACACCACAGCCGCCATCTTCTTGTCGCGCCACCAGCTCCCACACCAACGGAAGCCCACAAACACCCCTAGTGCGGTCAAAGCATCCAAGAGCAGGACCCGCCGCCTTCAACCAAACTCGGGGGGCCTCCAGGGGACACATGGAGCGTCGCTTCACTCCCAGTTGGCGTTCTTGGGCGTCCGATCCGGTCTGCTTCACGGTTCAACGGCAGAGCTCCGAGTAAAAGCTCCTACTCTGCAGCCATCTTAGCAACCCCTCCCCCCCCATGCATTCTTGCCATCTCCAGTTTTTGTCATAGAAGGTTGCTTTCTTAGTAGCAATTACTTCCTTAAGAAGAGTTAGTGAAATGTAAGCATTCACATTAGAAGAACCTTTCTTCCAAATTCCCAAAAATAAAATAGTCCTTAGGATAAACACAAAATTCCTACCAAAAGTAGCCTCACAGTTTCATATAAATCAGTCAGTGGAATTGTCCGTCTTCTTTACACAACCAGATTCAGTTGCTGAAAGAGCTCATCATACCCTTGATGTTAAAAGGTCTCATGTATTATATAGATAAAACAAATACATTCGGAAAATCTAAACAACTTTGTGGCTTTCAACAACCTCCTAAGGGTAATCCTATTTTAAAACTAGGATTAGCCAGATGGATAGTAAAGTGTATTCAAACTTGCTATCTTAAAGTTAAAAGACAGTTACTAGTAACTCCTAAAGTACATTTTCCTAGAAAGAAAGGAGCTTCAATGGCATACTTAGGAAATATACCAATGGCAGATATATGTAAAGCAGCCACATGGTCTACACCACACGCATTTACTAAACACTGCTGTGGATGTCTTATCTTGCCAACAAACAAATGTTGGAAAAGCAGTGCTTAAAACACTATTTCAAACTACTCCAACTCCTATAGGCTAGCCACCACTTAATTTAGGGGGGGACTGCTTTACAGTCTATTCAAAGCATGTATATCTGCAGCTACACATGCCATTGAAAGGGTGGCACTCAGGCAGCCAACCAGTGGAGAATAGCCAACTCTTAGGCATTGGTGGCTAGATAGTACAGGGCCCACTGGGACAAGATGAAAGATATAATCCAGCATCTCCCCAAGGAACAGCAAAAAAAGGGTACAGCAGATAGAGGGAGGGCAAGCCATCACTAACAATCAGATTAGGTCGGCCCAAGACTCTGCAGATACAGCAGCCAGAACCATCAACACTGCTGTAACCATAAGGAGACATGCATGGCTTATGTCTTCAGGATTCAAACCTGAAATTCAACAGGCAGTGTTGAATATGCCATTGAACCAAAAACAGCTTTTCGGCCCAGAAGTTGACACTGCTATTGAAAAAATGAGAAAGGATTCAGACACCGCAAAAGCCATGGGTGCACTGTATACCACACAATACAGGGGATCCCTTCGTAAACCCCATTTAGAGGTGGATTTAGAGCCCAAACTTCTGAGGCATCCATGTCACAGCCAAAGCCGGCCTACCAACCTCAATACCAAAGAGGTGGTTTCAAAAGCACTTATAAAGGCCAGTACCCCAGAGGCAGGGGAAAATATCAAACACCAAAACAAGCCTCACAACAAAGTAAACTGTGACTTGTGCCATTCCTTTCCAATTCACACCTCCCCTGTGGGGGGAAGACTGCAAACGTTCTACAACAATTGGCTAAACATTACTACAGACAGATGGGTATTATCAATTATCCGCAATGGCTATTGCCTAGAATTGATACAAACTCCATCAAACATTCCACCAAAGCCACACAGGCTATCCACAGACCATATCACTCTGTTGCAGGAAGAAGTCAAATCTCTATTAATCAAACAAGCAATAGAAGCTGTGACACACAATCAAATAGGTACAGGAGTTTACTCACTGTATTTCCTCATTCCCAAAAAGGATGGAACCTTAAGGCCAATATTAGATCTCAGACCCCTCAATCTTTACATCCTGTCAGAACATTTTGATATGGTGACACTACAGGATGTTATCCCACTACTTCAACAACACGATTTCATGGCAACATTAGACCTCAGATGTGTATTTTCACATACCCATCCATCCTGTGAACAGAAAATATCTCAGGTTTGTCATTCAAGGAAAGCATTATCAGTTCAGAGTGTTACCCTTTGGAATAACAGCTCCAAGGGTATTCACAAAATGCCTGTCGGTAGTCGCAGACTACCTAGGAAGACAACACATTCATGTCTTTCCATAGCTAGACGATTGGTTAATAAAATCAGTCATACAAATTGTAAAAACCATGCGCATTATGTAAGACAAACCCTGCACTCGCTAGGGTTCTCTATAACTACCAAAAGTCACAACTACAACCTGTGCAAATTCAACAGTATTTAGGGGCAATACTAAATACTCAAAAAGTGCTTGCAAGTCCAAATACGCAAAGAATACAAGTTTTTCACAATATATTGCCACAAATAGACAGGTCAACAGTACACTGTCAAATTGGTCATGAAAGTATTAGGCATGATGGCATCGTGTTTTGCAATTGTTCCACATGTAAGACTAAACATGCGGCCCTTGCAACAGTGCCTTGTACAACAATAGTCACAAGCACAGGGTCAACTTCAAGATCTAGTGTTGATAGACCGCCAAACATACATGTCCCTTCAGTGGTGGAATTCCACAAATCTAAACAAAGGGCAGCCATTTCAAGACCCTGTGCCTCAGACCATACTTACAGCAGATCCATCAATGATTGGCTGGGGAGCTCACCTCAACAATCACTTAGAGCTGTTTTCCTAGCACTCAAAGCTTTTCAGCCTCTCCTTATTCACAAAAATGTCTTGATCAAAACAGACAACATGACCACCATGTATTATCCAAACAAACAAGGAGGGACACATTAGTTCCAACTCTCTCCCTCCTAACTCAAAAAATGTGGAACTGGGCAATACACAACCAAATTTACCTGGTAGCACAGTACATTCCAGGGATACACAACCAATTAGCAGATGTTCTCAGCATAAATCATCAACAGACACACGAGTGGGAGATTCACCCTCAAGTACTTCAAAAATACTTTCATCTATGGGGAACACCAGACATAGATCTGTTCGCCACCAGCGAAAACGCCAAATGCCAAAACTTCACATCCAGATACCCACATCCCCTATCCAAGGGCAATGCTGTATGGATCAGTTGGTCAGGGATATTTGCTTACGATTTTCCCTCTATCTCACTCATTCCATTTCTAGTCAACAAACTGCGTCAAAACACGCTCAATCTGATACAGCGCCAACATGGGCACGTCAGCGTGGTACACAACACTACTAGACCTGTCAGTAGTACCACACTCCAAACTCCCAAACAGACCAGATCTGTTGACACAAAACAAAGGGCAGATCAGGCATCCAATTCCCAACGCACTCAATCTAGCGATTTGGCTCCTGAGGTCATAGAATTTGGATATTTACAACTACCAACTGAACGTATGGAAGTTATTAAGCAAGCAAGAAAACCCACTACCAGACTGTGCTATGCTAATAAATGGAAAAGATTTGTATATTGCTGTCAATTTAAACCATTTGCCCCTCTTTCAGCATCAATACAAGATCTTGTATGCTATTTACTTCATTTACAAAAATCTAATTTAGCATTTTCTTCCATAAAAATACATCTCACTGCAATTTCCGCATATTTGCAAAATATACAGCACAGCTCTTTAGTTAGAGTTCCTGTTATCAAAGCCTTCATGGAAGGTTTAAAACGCATCATCCCACGCAGAACACCTCCAGTTCCGTCGTGGAATCTAAACATAGTGCTTACGCACCTTATAGGCCCACCATTTGAACCTATGCACTCATGTCAAATGCAATTCCTAACATGGAAGATTGCCTTCCTAGTCGCAATTACATCATTGCGAAGAGTTAGTGAAAATCAAGCTTTTACTATTGAAGAACCGATCATACAAGTACATAAACATAAAGTCGAACTACGAACTAACCCTAAATTTCTTCCTAAAGTAGTATCACCTTTTCATATCAAACAAACAGTGGAACTACCAGTCTTCTTCCCACAGCCAGATTCTGTGGCAGAAAGAGCTCTACATACATTAGACATTAAAAGAGCTCTAATGTACTACATAGATAGAACAAAAACATTCAGAAAAACTAAACAGCTATTTGTAGCTTTTCAAAAACCTCATACTGGTAACCCCATTTCAAAACAAGGTTTAGCAAGATGGATAGTAAAATGTATCTAAACATGTTACCTTAAAGCTAAAAGACAACTCTTAGTGGCACCTAAAGCACATTACACAAGGAAAAAGTGCTACAATGGCCTTCTTAGGAAATATACCAATGGCTGAAATATGTAAAGCAGCTACTTGGTCAACACCACATACATTTACTAAACATTATTGCATAGTTGTTTTAGCAGCGCAGCAAGCCACAGTAGGTCAAGCTGTACTAAGAACATTATTTCAAACAACTTCAATTCCTACAGGCTAACCACTGCTTTTATTGGAGGAATAACTGCTTTCTAGTCTATGCCTAGCATGTGTATCTGCAGCTACACATGCCATTGAACGGAAAATGTCACTTACCCAGTGTACATCTGTTCGTGGCATGTTCCGCTGCAGATTCACAGGCGCCCTCCAACCTTCCCGGGAGCCTGTAGCCGTTTAAGTTGCAGTTAGAAATTGTACATATGTAAATAAACATTCCTTTACCTCAAACTTTGTACATAAATATCTATTCCATTGCATGGACATCTTTTCTATTCTCACTCTACCACTCGTACCTTACCCTCTGCGGGAAAACAATCTAAGATGGAGTCGATGCCCATGCGCAGTGGAGCCGAAAGGGAGGAGTCACTCGCTCCGTGACTCGAAAAGACTTCTTCGAAGAAAAAACACTTGTAACACTCCGAGCCCAACACTAGATGGCAGGAACAGTGCACAGCATGTGAATCTGCAGCGGACCATGCCACAAACAGATGTACACTGGGTAAGTGACATTTTCCATTCCATTTGCATGGACATCTCTTTTCTTTATACTCTATCACTCCTACCTTACCCTCTGCGGGAAAACAATCTAACATGGAGTCGATGCCCATGCGCAGTGGAGCCGAAGAAGTCACTCGATCCCGTGACTCAAACACTTCTTCTAAGAAAAACAACTTGTAACACTCCGAGCCCAACACTAGATGGCAGACATATGCATAGCATGTGAATCTGCAGCGGAAAATGCCACAAACAGATGTACACTGGGTATATATATATATGTATATGTTCGATGGCATGTGTAGCTGCAGATACACATGCTGTGCACATCCCGCCATCTGGTGTTGGGCTCGGAGTGTTACAAGTTGTTTTTCTTCGAAGAAGTCTTTTCGAGTCACGAGACCGAGGGACTCCTCCCATTTCGACTCCATTGCGCATGGGCGTCGACTCCATCTTAGATTGTTTTTTTTCCGCCATCGGGTTCGGACGTGTTCCTTTTCACTCCGTGTTTCGGGTCGGAAAGTTAGTTAGAATCTCAGAAAAATCATCGGTATTGTTTGCGTTCGGTATCGGGTTAGTTACAGCAGATCGACACTGAATTAAAAAGAGCTCCGGTGGCCCTTCGGGGTTTTCTTCCATCCCCGTCGGGGCCTGGTCGGCCCGGCCACGTGTCTCTTCAAGGCTGATGGAACGGACCCCATTCAGCTTCTGTCCAGAATGCCATAACAAGTATCCATATACAGATCAACATCTGGTCTGTAACTTGTGTTTGTCACCAGAACACAAGGAGGATACTTGTGAGGCCTGTCGAGCGTTTCGGTCCAGGAAGACACTCAGGGACCGAAGAGCAAGAAGACTGCAAATGGCGTCGGCGCCGACAGGACAAGAGCGTTTCGAGGAGGAGGAAGAAACATTCTCCACCCAGGAGTCGGACTCTGAGGAGATCGATCCCGAGGAAACGCCGAAAACCGTGAGTAAGACGTCGAAAACAAAAACTCACGAGAAAAGCGCTAAAGCCCAGGGGACGCCACCGCCAACAGGCCATGGCTTAACCCAAAAAAGCGGTGACCGAGCCAAGGCACTGAAAAAGGGCACGCTGGTGTCGAAGTCATCCGACTCTGGTCGAGATACCGCCACACAGCAATCTCGGACCCGAGACATCGGCTCTGAGAAATCTCGGCACTGTGACAGCGGCACCGAACAAATTCGGCACCGAGACACCACCACGCCGAAAATTACAAAGGTTTCTTCGGAGCCTAAAAAGACCTCCGAAAAAGTTTCGGTTCCGAAACATCCAGCCTCGGAGCCGAGAACAGGTTCCTATACAGAGGAACAAGGATTAGCCTCACAAATGAAAAAACATAGATTTGGAGAGGAACTTCAAGCTGTAGAGCCAGACTATACTCAAAGAAGGCTCCACATTCATCAAGACACAGGGAAGATAACCACTCTTCCTCCAATTAAAACAAAAAGAAAACTTGCCTTTCACGAAAAGGACAAGGAGCCACAGGCAAAGGTGGCAAAGAAAACAACTCCACCACCTTCTCCACCACCATCAGTGCACACATCACCAGTAGCAACTCCTCCACTGATGCACTCACCGACTCATACTGCCATGAGTCAAGATGATCCCGATGCATGGGACCTTTACGATGCTCCAGTATCGGACAACAGCCCAGACTCGTACCCTACCAGGCCGTCCCCTCCTGAGGACAGTACATCTTACACACAGGTGATTGCAAGGGCAGCTGCTTTCCATAACGTCACCTTGCATTCAGAACCAATTGAGGATGACTTCTTGTTTAACACGCTAGCCTCCACTCATAGCCAGTACCAAAGACTACCTATGCTCCCAGGAATGCTAAAACATTCAAAACAAATCTTTCAGGATCCTGTTAAAGGCCGAGCCATAACTCCAAGGGTGGAAAAAAAGTACAAGCCACCGCCAACAGATCCTGTTTATATTACAACACAGTTAACTCCAGACTCAGTAGTTGTCGGGGCAGCTCGTAAGAGAGCAAACTCTCATACCTCGGGAGACGCACCACCTCCAGACAAAGAGAGTCGCAAATTTGATGCTGCTGGCAAAAGGGTTGCAGCACAAGCAACAAACCAATGGCGCATTGCCAATTCACAAGCGCTTTTGGCAAGATATGACAGAGCTCACTGGGATGAGATGCAACATTTGATAGAACACTTACCCAAGGAGTTCCAAAAAAGAGCACAACAAGTGGTGGAAGAAGGACAAGTATCTCTAATAATCAGATACCGTCTTCAATGGATGCAGCAGATACGGCTGCAAGGACAGTAAATACTGCAATAACAATAAGAAGGCACGCATGGCTCCATACGTCAGGTTTCAAGCCGGAAATTCAACAAGCCGTGCTAAATATGCCATTTAATGAACAGCAGTTGTTTGGGCCGGAAGTCGACACTGCTATTGAGAAACTCAAAAAAGACACTGATACGGCAAAAGCCATGGGCGCACTCTACTCCCCGCAGAGGCACCTTTCGCAAAACACCTTTTAGGGGAGGGTTTCGAGGACAACCTACAGAAACCACAACATCACAAACAACGCCCACTTACCAAAGCCAATATCAGCGGGGAAGTTTTCGGGGGCAATATAGAGGGGGACAATTCCAAAGTAGAGGAAAATTCCAAAGCCCCAAAAGTCTTCAAAATAAGCAGTGACTCACAAGTCACACATCCCCATCACATAACACCTGTGGGGGGAAGATTAAGCCAATTTTACAAACATTGGGAGGAGATAACAGATACTTGGGTACTAGCAATTATCCAGCATGGTTATTGCATAGAATTTCGCGAATTCCCTCCAACAGTCCCACCGAAAACACACAGTACGTCGAAACAACATATAAATCTTCTAAAATTAGAAGTTCAAGCATTGCTCCAAAAAGAAGCAATGGAATTAGTACCAAAACAAGAACTAAACACAGGAGTTTACTCGCTGTACTGTCTGATACCCAAAAAAGACAAAACACTAAGACCTATACTAGATCTCAGAATATTAAATACATACATCAAATCAGACCATTTTCACATGGTTACATTACAAGAAGTAATCCCACTGCTCAAACAACAAAACTACATGACAACACTGGATCTAAAGGATGCATATTTCCATATACCAATACATCCTTCACACAGGAAGTACCTAAGGTTTGTATTCCAAGGAATACATTACCAATTCAAAGTGTTGCCATTCGGAATAACAACTGCGCCAAGAGTTTTTACAAAATGTCTAGCAGTAGTAGCTGCACATATCAGAAGGCAGCAAATACATGTGTTCCCGTACCTAGACGATTGGTTAATCAAAACCAACACGCAAAAACAGTGTTCACAACACACAAATTACGTCATAGAAACCCTACACAAACTAGGTTTCTCAATTACTCAAAGTCACACCTTCTGCCGTGTCAAACACAGCAATACCTAGGAGCAACAATCAACACAGTAAAAGGAATTGCCACTCCAAGTCCACAAAGAGTCCAAACATTCCAAAATGTCATACAAGCCATGTATCCCAACCAAAGGATACAGGTCAAATTAGTAATGAAACTCCTAGGCATGATGTCCTCATGCATAGCCATTGTCCCAAACTCAAGGTTGCACATGCGGCCCTTACAACAGTGCCTAGCTTCACAGTGGTCACAGGCACAGGGTCAACTTCTAGATCTGGTGTTGATAGACCGCCAAACATACATCTCGCTTCAATGGTGGAACAGTATAAATTTAAACCAAGGGCGGCCTTTTCAAGACCCAGTGCCACAATACGTAATAACGGCAGATGCATCCATGACAGGGTGGGGAGCACACCTCAATCAGCACAGCATCCAAGGACAATGGGACATTCAGCAAAAACAGTTTCCTATAAACCACTTAGAACTGTTAGCAGTATTTCTAGCTCTGAAAGCATTTCAACCCATAATAACCCACA
The DNA here is from genome assembly GCF_031143425.1 of Pleurodeles waltl. Taxonomy (NCBI): domain Eukaryota; kingdom Metazoa; phylum Chordata; class Amphibia; order Caudata; family Salamandridae; genus Pleurodeles; species Pleurodeles waltl. The sequence goes on from NC_090440.1 coordinate 2,000,170,538, forward strand.
AATACACTCTTGTCAAAACAGACAACATGACAACAATGTATTACCTAAACAAATAGGGAGGAACACACTCGACACAGTTGTGTCTCCTAACACAAAAAATATGGCATTGGGCGATTCACAACCACATTCGCCTAATAGCACAATTTATTCTAGGGATTCAGAATCAGTTAGCAGACAATCTCTCTCGGGATCACCAACAGATCCACAAATGGGAAATTCAACCCCAAATACTGAACACTTACTTCAGAATGTGGGGAACGCCACAAATAGATCTATTTGCAACAAAAGAAAACTCAAAATGCCAAAACTTCGCATCCAGGTACCCACAACATCAGTTTCGGGGCAATGCACTATGGATGAACTGGTCAGGGATATTTGCGTACGCTTTTCCCCCTCTCCCACTTCTTCCATATCTAGTAAACAAGTTGAGTCAAAACAAACTCAAACTCATACTAATAGCACCAACATGGGCAAGGCAACCTTGGTACACAACACTACTAGACCTTTCAGTAGTACCTCATATCAAACTGCCAAACAGACCAGATCTGTTAACACAACACAAACAACAGATCAGACATCCAAATCCAGCATCGCTGAATCTAGCAATTTGGCTCCTGAAATCCTAGAATTCGGGCACTTAGACCTCACACAGGAATGTATGGAGGTCATAAAACAGGCTAGAAAACCTACCACTAGACACTGTTATGCAAATAAGTGGAAAAGATTTGTTTATTACTGCCATAATAATAAATTCAACCTTTACACGCATCTGCAAAAGAGATAGTAGGATACTTACTACATTTGCAGAAATCTAAACTAGCTTTCTCTTCCATTAAAATACATCTTACGGCAATTTCAGCTTACCTGCAAATTACGCACTCAACTTCATTATTTAGGATACCAGTCATAAAAGCGTTTATGGAAGGCCTAAAGAGAATTATACCACCAAGAACACCACCGGTTCCTTCATGGAACCTCAACATTGTCTAAACACGACTCATGGGTCCACCTTTTTAGCCCATGCACTCTTGTGAAATGCAATACTTAACGGGGAAGCGCGTCACCTGAGGGGAGGAGAAGCCAGGGCAGGAGCCCTTTAAACTTTCTATAGCGCTCCCGCCGCCGCGGGAAGCGCGTCACCTGAGGGGAGGAGAAGCCAGGGCAGGAGCCCTTTAAACTTTCTATAGCGCTCCCGCCGCCGCGGGAAGCGCGTCACCTGAGGGGAGGAGAAGCCAGGGCAGGAGCCCTTTAAACTTTCTATAGAGCTCCCGCCGCCACGGGAAGCGCGTCACCTGAGGGGAGGAGAAGCCAGGGCAGGAGCCCTTTAAACTTTCTATAGCGCTCCCGCCGCGCGGGACGCACCCGGGCCAAGGGCGGGCCCGCGCCCGTCTTGCGCCCGTCTTGCGCCCGTCTTGCGCCCGTCTTGCGCCCGTCTTGCGCCCGTCTTGCGCCCGTCTTGCGCCCGTCTTGCGCCCGTCTTGCGCCCGTCTTGCGCCCGTCTTGCGCCCGTCTTGCGCCCGTCTTGCGCCCGTCTTGCGCCCGTCTTGCGCCCGTCTTGCGCCCGTCTTGCGCCCGTCATCGCCTGGAGGAGACTGGGCTGGGCCACCCCCCCCAAAGTTTGGTTTTTGATACTTGGTCCTGGTACAGAGGTCTCATGAATGCCCTTTGCTTAGTTTGCTTAGTCTTACTTGACCACGAGCTTCACTTGGCACCAAAGGGGTCAGTGGAGCAAGTCCCTATCACTTCTCGCTTCTTGGGGTCTTTTTTTTTTTCAGACGTGTTTGAAATTATTTAGCTGGGCTATTGGTTAGTCGATATGGGGAAGAGGAAGGCCAATGATGTATCAGCACCCCAGTCCCGGGTTAAAAAACCCAAGAAACGTTCTGTTGGGAAAGTGGAGGGATGTTCTACTGCAAATTTACAGCAATTCAAAACAATTGATTCATTGTTTGAAGAGGTTGAGGCTATACTGAGGAGCCCTTCTGTTGCTGGCCCTTCTATACCGGGTATCATTCCTCCCAAAAAAAAAATTCCTGATCTCTTCAATAAAAAAATACAGACGCATAGAGTAGAGGTCAAGGTTGATTTACACCCACCCCCCCACTCCCAGGGTGTAATTCCTTCACTCGTGGAGATTTCACCATTTTTGGTGGAAACAAATGGATGTTTACCTGTAGAAGGTGCACCTCAGCTGAGGTGCTTGTCTCCGCCTCCTATTACCATTCCTTGTTCAAATAGGTTTTCGGTTTTGTCCTCTAATTCTGTAAGTCCTGGACTTTTACCAACCTTACTCGTAGAAGGAATCGATAAAGACTCTTTGGATGGGAAGATGGGCAACAACGAAGCTCCTCAGTTGGTTATCATTTCTCAGAAATTAGATGACGTTAAGTGTTTGTTGATATCTCTGATGAACAAAATCTCTGGACTTCATGTTCAAAAGTCTGGTTGTAATTGCATTGTGCCATATGAGTCTGTTCCTTCCTCTGATTTACTGATGGAAACAAAAAAACCTAGTTCTCTTACCGTAGGTGATAAATTGACATCTTCTTCTACAGATAACCTCACTAAGGGAACTAACGGTAGTTTCCCAAGGCATGGTAGGTCTGCTTGTCAGACCATGTCTTCTACCCAGGAGCAAGCTTTAAAACTAGGTGTAAACAAGTGTGGATCCATCCTTGGACGGGGGGATAAAGGTAGCCCTCGCTCAAAAACTCCTCAGTTAAAACTAGGAGGAACGCCCTCTGCAGCAAGTTGTTGTGTTAGTCCCCTTTCAGTCACTCACCCTGATCATTTGACACTCTCGCAGCCCTGTGACCTCAAGGGAAGGTTAAGAAGGAGGAGGGAAGATGCTATTATATATTTGACTAGGGTGCCAAAGCTACCTGAGGGTAACAGAGTCGAGTGACTCTCTAATTAATAAAGTCATCTATTGGATACGCTCCCAGAGGAACTGTCTCTCTGTTATCCGGTCTGACATACGTGAGGCCCATAGATATAACCAGTCAGGGTCGGAATTTGATTATATTTCGATTCTTTTTAATGACAGTAGTCTAGTTATTGATCTCCTGGCCTTTGATACACGGACAGGTATACTACGTACAGGTAGGGAATCTAATCTTAGACTTAGCACTCAACCGCCTGGGGCCCCGCTATGTAGAGGATGTTGTACATCCGGAACCATCGCAGCTGGGGTTATTTCTTCTTTAGATAACTCTGTAACATCTAAACCCGTGAATCCTGCCCCCTTACTTCCTGAATTAGACTGACTGATTGCCCCCTGCACAGTACTTCCTAAAATAGTAAATGATGAGTGTCAACTTACAGGGACTCCATCTCCTGCCCCCCTATTGAGAACTAAGTCAATATTTACACCTCCCAAAATTAATATTATATCATGGAATGTTGCAGGAATCAAGTCAAAGTTGGACGACCCGGACTGGGTAAGCCTTGTTAATAAACAAGATATCTGTCTTTTTCAGGAAACTTGGTCTGCAGAACAGCTATCCATACAAGGCTTTACAACCTATTTTTTGGCTGCACAACCTCCCTCTGGTGGCTTTGGAAGACAGATAGGAGGGTTAATGATTCTATTGAATAATAGGCTAGAATGTGACCACTCCATGATAAAGATTAATTCCTATGATCTGCTGGGTGTCCAACTCATATTCCGACCTGGATTCAGGATGATAGTTCTGAATACTTATGCAAGATCCGTTCTCCGTGGGTCAGAATCAATGGTTCTCACCCAGCTGACGGACTATATAGAGCTTCTGGACCCTTCAGATCTTCTGATTATAGCAGGTGATTTTAATTGTTCTTTTGTGTTGGACAACACCATCAGCAATCTGACTACTGAGGAGGACGAATATTGGGGTATTCCCCAATCTAAGGAAACAGCGTTTTTGCCCGCTTCCCGTGTTGCATCTCAGTTGTCTTCCCTTTGTCTGAAATATGGCCTGAGAGAATGTAACGGCCGCACTAAATCTGACTCAGAGCGAGCCATCACTTTCAAGCGAGGGCTTTCCTTTAGTACTATTGATTATATTCTGGTGGATATTAGGCTATGGTCAAGTTCACTGGACATGGAAATCTTACCTCGCTTGGATAGCGATCATAATCCTCTGTGCCTTGTACTGACCAACCATGCATTTTTAAGAGTCCAGCACACTACGATCACTAACGTCCCACTCCCTTATTTGAATCATAGACGTTCTCGGGTCTGCTGGCCAAAGGTGGAATCCAACCCGTATTTGATTGGGGAAATATATTCATTTTTTTTAAAACTCTTCGCAGATTATGAGGAACAAGAAGCCTCTGATATTCCCATTATGGTTATCCACAATAAATTGGTGGATTCCCTACAGGGTATCTTCTATAGGGAAATCCCTTCCAAATCGAGACCTGTTGACACCCCTCGTAGGGATTGGTATAATCAGGATTGTGTGCGAGCAAGATCTAATCTAAATGAGGCTGTAAAAAACTCTACCCAAGTGGCCGTTAAAGAGGCCCGACGTAGGTATGATAATGCCCTGAAACAAGCAAAAAAAGACTGGGATAATGAGATATGGCAGAAGCTGCTTGCAGCAGTCAAATACAAAGATGATAGTTCCTTCTGGCGGCTGTTGACCTCTAGTTCGAAAAGGGGCAATGATGACATTGGTATGTACATACAGCCCGAAAGATGGGTGTCCTATTTTTCTGGAATTTATGCTCTGCCTGCACCACAATCTCTGGAGGACCCTGGATATGATGAGTGTTGGGCTGTTAACAAGACCACAACTGAGAGCATTGTTTTTACTTTAGCCGAAACAACAGCTGCAATTAATTCTTTGAGGCCAGCCAAAGCCCCTGGTCCAGATAAGATCCCAGGGGACCTGTTCAAATCAGAACCAAAGATATGGGCATGGTACATCAATGTATTGTCTAATGCCATAGCAGCTGGTAGCCCTATTCCAGATTCCTGGCGTGGCGCAGAAATAATACCGATTCACAAAAAGGGTGATGTAGGTTCACCTGCAAATTATCGACCAATCAGCCTAATTGATATTCTTCAGAAGACGTTTGCTAAGCAGGTCCTAGATAGGCTTACCGATTGGATTCAAGACAACCAAATTTTATCCCCCTTACAGGCCGGTTTTCGGCCTAAAACTAACACCATGGACCAAGTCCTCAGGCTGTCATTATTATTTTGGAAGTATGTCACCCTATCTAAGCAAAAACTTTATGTTGCTTTCGTAGATCTAAGATCTGCATTTGATTTAGTCCCAAGAGAGAAACTATGGGGAGTATTAAATAAAATCGGTATCCCAGGAAATCTAGTGCATTTGATCCAAAGATTACATGAAAAAACATTTGCACAAGTCAGATGGGGTAAGCAGGGGGAACTCACCGACAAAATAGATATTAAGAGAGGAGTACGCCAGGGCTGTGTTCTTGCCCCAACGCTATTTACATTGTTTATCAACGAGGTGGTGCAAGTCGTTACCAACTGCCAAAATGATGCTCCATCCTTGAACAACCATAAAATTCAAATTTTGCTATTTGCTGATGATTCCCTCCTGATCTCCAGAACCCCTATGGGTCTCCAGGTACTTGTGGATAAGTTTAGTTTGTTTTGTGGCGACTATGGCCTTGAACTCAACCATAGCAAAACTAAATTTATGACCCTGGGTTGTGGCCCCACTAAGAGATATTCAATTTTCCATAATGGTACCCCCCTAGGTATGGTAAGCTCCATAGATTATTTGGGGGTGAGAATTAGCAACAATCTGCATTGGGGGGCCCAAATTGAAAAAAGTTCAGCTATTCTGGCGCAGAGATCTGGGGCCATTTTACGCTTTCACAAATCTACTTCTGAGAGAGTGATTACTCCAACTATTAAAATTTACCAAGCAAAGGCACAGAGCGCTGCGGTCTACGGGTCTGAAATTTGGGGGTCCTCGAACACTGGCAAGCTTGCAGTGGGGGAAAACAACTTTGTAAGGTCGACTCTGGCCTGTCCTCGCAATACCCCACTGCTGCCTATGTTCTGGGACCTTGGCCTTTCACGCATCTCTGATGTAATTGCCCTACGACCATTGCTATTCTGGGTCCGTGTATGGACCACCCCAGAGCTATCCACATACAAGGAGTCTATTCAAGACATTCTAGACAGACCAAATGTACTTACCATTCCCTGGTTTAGCCACATCTCAAAATGGTTCCACAGATTGGGTCTTAGTGAGTTTTGGAGTCATCCAGAAAGTATAAGGAAGGATCAGAAGAATCATTTGAAAATTGTTTACTGTATATGTGTCAGGGAAAACTACTTGCTGTGTTCAACACACGGCAGATTGACTTCACAATTTTTTGATTTTAAATGGTACCCGTATCTGGAACCATTTATGGATACAATTCTTGACCCATTAAGTAAGAGTCTATATATTCAGTTCAGATATGGCTGTCTGCCTCTTAAATCCTATGGCAGCACATGGAGTGCGACCGCAAGTCCTGATACTTGTCCGAGTTGTAATCAAATTTCTGAATCTATTGTACATTTTATGTTTATATGCCCTGTTTATTTGATTGCGCGACGGAAGTGGTTACGACCTGTGTGCAGTAATATGGGGGTAAGACATTGTATTGTTGCATTAAGGATCATGATGAGGGAAACTTCTCTCCCTCTATCCTGTGCGGTTAGTAAGTATATTGTAGCTGCTTGGCATATACGCACTAAATTTCTGGGGAAATAATGATGATGAGGACCAAAAAAATAAAAAAAAGTGTTTTAGTTGCCAAATTTTAACTATACACATAGACTGAAACAAAACCCTTTGTCTATTTAAATGTTAGGTATTAGGGGGTTAGGTGCTTTTTTTAAGGAAAATAATTTTATGTGTTTTAAGGCTGAAATATATGTTTTTATCTTATTCTTATTCTTTTTAACCTAATTTATATTTCCTTTTTCATTCAATTGTTGGTTGTTTTGCTTTTATGGTTGAAAGTAACCGAATAAAGCTATGTGTTGGAACGTATAAAGTTGCATTTTTAATTGCCATCACATCTCTAAGAAGAGTGAGTGAAATTCAAGCATTTACCATTCAAGAACCATTTATTCAAATACACAAAAATAAAGTTGTTCTACGGACCAATCCTAAATTTTTACCAAAAGTAATCTCACCGTTCCACTTAAATCAAACAGTAGAATTACCAGTGTTCTTCCCACGGCCAGATTCTGTAGCTGAAAGAGCACTACATACATTAGACATCAAAAGAGCACTAATGTACTACATTGACAGAACAAAACTAATTAGAAAGACAAAACAACTATTATCGCCTTTCAAAAACCTCATACAGAAAATCAAATTTCAAAACAAGGCATTGCTAGATGGATAGTTAAGTGCATTCAAACCTGCTATCTTAAAGCTAAAAGAGAACTGCCTATTACACCAAAGGCACACTCGACCAGAAAGAAAGGTGCTACCATGGCCTTTCTAGGAAATATTCCAATGAACGAAATATGTAAGGCAGCAACATGGTCTACGCCTCATACATTTACCAAACATTACTGTGTAGATGTGCTAACTGCACAACAAGCAACAGTAGGTCAAGCTGTATTAAGAACATTATTTCAAACTACTTCAACTCCTACAGGCTGAACCACCGCTTTTGGGGAGATAACTGCTTACTAGTCTATGCACAGCATGTGTATCTGCAGCTACACATGCCATCGAACGGAAAATGTCACTTACCCAGTGTACATCTGTTCGTGGCATTAGTCGCTGCAGATTCACATGCGCCCACCCGCCTCCCCGGGAGCCTGTAGCCGTTTAGAAGTAGATCTTAAACATTTGTAAATATATTACTTAAAACTTTATTATGTACATACGCATTCACTCCATTGCATGGGCACTATTACTAGCATACACAACTCCTACCTCACCCTCTGCGGGCAAAACAATCTAAGATGGAGTCGACGCCCATGCGCAATGGAGTCGAAATGGGAGGAGTCCCTCGGTCTCGTGACTCGAAAAGACTTCTTCGAAGAAAAACAACTTGTAACACTCCGAGCCCAACACCAGATGGCGGGATGTGCACAGCATGTGAATCTGCAGCGACTAATGCCACGAACAGATGTACACTGGGTAAGTGACATTTTCCATACACACACACTCTTTACTTCACCCTCCTGTGGGAAAACAATCTAACAAAGGACTCACTGCTCATGCACACTATCACCGAGAGGAGTCACTTGATCTCATGGGTCAAACTTCTTCAAAACAACTTGTATCACTCAAAGCCCAACACTAGATGGTGGACTTGCGCAAAGCATGTGAATCTGCAGTACCACATGCCACGAACAGAGGGCTACTGGGTAAGTAACATTTTCCATATTCTACATATTATCTTATCTATATGTAATATATGTATATGTATATCAAACTCCTGTGCTGCCTGTGAGACCTCTTGTGCACCTCTGCCTTTCGGCCATGGTCGACATGCACAGTCCAAACCGGACCAAGCACTTGTGCCACACTCTGCACTGAAGTTCCCATTGAAGCCTTGAGATTGGTGCAAGAACCAAGGCGCAGCCTCACCCACCCTTGACCTTGAAAGGAGTGGAAGAGATGATTTTAGAACAGACACAAACCGCACTGAGGCATTCAGAGCTGAAGCTGAGTTCACTGCCGAAACCCAAAGCATTCAGAGCAAAGATCGAGCTTGTGAACTTCAGGGTGGCTACTCTACGATTCCATCACTGCTGCCTTTAACTACTACCTCTTGTGCCACTTCCGAGGACCCCCAGGCAGCCAATTCTTTAGTGGCTGCAGGAACACTTTAGTGCATAGGAGCCACTTATCCATATCCATGTTCAGCCAGGCACTGGTCAGATCCTGCCGTAATCTCCACAGGTGCTGAAGGACTGTGCTCCTTATAAGATGATATTGACTTTGGAGGAGACCTTCAACCACCTCTGCCCCCAGGCTTCCTGCTCCAAAAGGCCTAAAAAATACATCAGATAGACTTCTAGCCGCAGATTCCTTACCTTAGAATTCTCCTCAGGCATCAGGCTAGATCTGGAAACTTTTTGTGAGCAGTACCCCTTCGCACCAGTAAGATTTTGTCCAGCTCTGTGTGACGTCGTCTGTGCCGGAAGTGATGTGCCCTGTGCCTATGTAGGCACCCCTCAAGCGCACTGATGTCAGTTCCTTTCTTTTCACCAGAGCCGTGCAAATCTGGGAAGAGCTACCCCTTAGTCATTTTTTTACTAAACTTTTTTTGACTTTTGCCAAAGTCTTCTTTGAGCTCCTGGTGTGGCAGCATGTCATCAGGAGGGCTGCTTCAAGCTCTGTGGCACCTGTCACCAATCAATGTCCTTGACGGACCTGCACCTTGTATGCCTCCGGTGATTCAAGCGCGACAATGTCCCTCAAGCTCCTGGTGGCTCGGCGTGACGATCGAGGTCCCAGATAAGAGGGTGGTCCCAGGAGCAGTCATAGAGTCCGAGATCCTCCTTGCAGTCAAAGTAGTTGTGCCACTCGGGTAAGTCACACCACCACAAGAAGAATAAAACAGATCTTTGGCTTCACTCTGTCCATCGGCTGACAAGAGAGCATCCACATTCGAGGCCTGGCTGCAATAGAGCCAGTGCTGTGGCCTTCTCCACACCTCTGAGTTTCCAGGAGTGACCTCAGCCCATTTAAAAGTTATATGAGGCTCTGTGCCTCATATTTGGTTGGCCTATTTTCTCTGGAGCCTCTTTGGGCCCAAAGGGTTCGGCAGGGGCCCTTTCTGGTTCTGCAGCAGCAGCTCTGGCACCTGAGTTCTGGATCTGGACCGATGCCAGTCATGCCAATTTGACATTCCCCTGCGCCAGCCCCAATTTCAATGCTCCTGGCTGCACCGTCCCCATTGTAATCCTCACTCAGACACTGAGCTGAAGTAGTCTTGCCTAGCTCTGGTGCTGACTGGAGCCACGCCTTCCCTGCTGGAGCTTCAGGAAAGAATCAGAGGGGCCGCTGGATGCTGAGGAGTACCAGTGTTATGACACTATGGATTGGTATGAGGGTCTGGAGTGAGGCCATTGGATTGGACACTTCTCCAGATAATGGCATTCTTTCTCTCCCTACTGTGGCTATGGAGGAGGGAGCATCCTTCACAGTGTTGATGAGGAGGGTGGCTGAGGTCCTGGATATCAGCCTACTCTCATTGACAGTCCTAACAAATGTTTTCACAGAAGCATTTCAGCTGTGAGTGTCCCTCTCAGAATTGCTTCTCACTTTTAATGATTCACTTACTAGCGTCTTGCTTGGGACCTGGTCCAAGCACAGCATAGGGGCTCTTGTGACCAGGATGATTGCCTGTTGCCAGAGGATGTTTCCTTCCACCAGCCTGTCACTGCGGTCTGGAACACTGCGTGCCTTTTGACATGATCACTCCCCACTTTTTGCCCACTAGTACTGAGGTTTTTTGACTGAGGAGCACTTGGGCCCTTCTAAACAGGTCAGCAGTGCTTTTTCCCTAAAAACAGGTGTTAATATGTACAATTGGCACATTCCCCTGCCTATGTAAATCCTTAGTAAGTGGTACCCCGGAGCTTAGGGTGTTGGTAGGGTAGAGGGTCCCTAAGGGCTGCAGCACATTGTGCCACCCTCAGAGACCCCCTTAAAATGAGATGAACCCAGCTGCCATTGCATTGTTCGTGTCCTGGTGCAAGCCAGGTGAAAGCGCAACATGGCACACTCCTGTTACGATCACTGCATCTAAATATGTCACCCCTGCAGCAGGCATGGCAGCCCTAAGGTCTTATATTTGATATGTGGACATATTTGCACAAGCAGATACGCCCCTGTGATGAACAGTTGAACATTGCAAATTAACAGAAAAGCCATCTTAAGGTGTGTGCTGTACACCAGTCAACGCGAGTGACCAGTCACAGGATGCCTTCACTAAACCCTGTGGTGTTTGGAATCTAACACAGTGACCTTAAGTTCAGCCTGATGCCAGCCTCTGATTTATTAAGACATGCACCTTGAGGACATCTTAGAGGTGCCTCCTGAACCGCACTCGTCACTTGGTGTGTTCGCTGAATAGTCTAAACCAGTCTGCCCCCACCAGACCAGTTTCTAACCCCATGGAGGTGAGAGCCAGTGTTGTTGGAGGTCAGAAAAAAAGCCTGCTCCAGAGAGGGATGTTGTCACCCACTCCAGCAGGATGGCTAGCAGATCTGCATACCAAAGCCAGGGGCTTCAAATGCCCAGTTGCCTTTAGTATGCAAACCCCCTGGTTTGGGTGTAGCCACCCCCTGCCCTGAGGCACAAGTGACCCTGTGACAAGCTGGAAAATTAGCTAGTCAGTAGGTGTGTAGCCGGCCTGCAGTACTCAACCAGTGTGCCAAAGTTCTCGTCCTGCAGCTGCTCAACCTCCAGAATCCTGGGTGGACTACCTGCACTTCTAAAACCACCAGGATCTTGTGTGGGGTAGCCAAGTGTAAGGAAATATCTCCTTGGCATGGTTACCCCCTGACTTTTTGCCTTTGCTGATTCCAAGTTATGATTTGAAAGTTTGCTGAGGCCTGCTAACCAGGCCCCAGCACCAGCATTCTTTCCCTAACCTGTACCTTTGTCTCCACATTTGGCACACTCTGGCATCCAGATAAGTCCCTTGTAACTGGTACCAAGGGCCCTGATGCCAGGGAAGGTCTCTATGGTCTGTAGCATGTCGTATGCCACCCTGGGGACCCCTCACTCAGCACAGACACACTGCTTGCCAGCTTGTGTGTGCTGGTGGGGAGGAAATGACTAAGTCGACATGGCACTCCCCTCAGGGTGCCATGCCAACCTCACACTGCCTATGGCATAGATAAGTCACCCCTCTAGCAGGCCTTACAGTCCTAAGGCAGGGTGCACTATACCACAGATGAGGGCATAAGTGCATGAGCACTATGCCCCTCCAGTGTCTAAGCAAAACCTTAGACATTGTAAGTGCAGGGTAGCCAGAAGAGTATATGGTCTGAGAGTCTGTCAAACACGAACTCCACAGCACCATAATGGCTACACTGAAAACTGGGAAGTTTGGTATCAAACTTCTCAGCACAATAAATGCACACTGATGCCAGTGTACATTGTATTGTGAAATACACCCAGAGGGCATCTTAGAGATGCCCCCTGAAAACATACCCAACTTCCAGTGTGGGCTGACTAGTTTTACCAGCCTGCCACACACCAGACATGTTGCTGGCCACATGGGGAGAGTGCCTTTATCACTCTGTGGCCAGGAACAAAGCCTGTACTGGGTGGAGGTGCTTCTCACCTCCCCCTGCAGGAACTGTAACACCTGGCGGTGAGCCTCAAAGGCTCACCCCTTTTGTGACAGCGCCATAGGGCATCCCAGCTAGTGGAGATGCCCGCCCCTCCGACCACTGCCCCCACTTTTGGCGGCAAGGCTGGAGGAGATAATTGGAAAAACAAGGAGGAGCCACCCACCAGTCAGGACAGCCCCTAAGGTGTCCTGAGCTGAGGTGACCCTTACTTTTAGAAATCCTCCATCTTGTGAGTGGAGGATTCCCCCAGTAGAATTAGGGATGTGCGCCCTCCCCACATGGAGGAGGCACAAAGTGGGTGTAGCCACCCTCCAGGACAGTAGCCATTGGCTACTGCCCTCCCAAGCCTAAACACACCCCTAAAATCTGTATTTAAGGGCTCCCCAGAACCTAGGAAACTAGATTCCTGCAACCGTAATAAGGACTGCTGACCTGAAGCCTTGCAGTGAAGACGGAGACAACTGCTTTGGCCCCAGCCCTACCAGCCTGTCTCCCAACTTCAAAGAAAACTGCAACAGCGACGCATCCAACAGGGACCAGTGACCTCTGAAGCCTCAGAGGACTGCCCTGCACCCATGGACCAAGAAACTCCTGTGAACAGTGGCCCTGTTCAACAACCTGCAACTTTCTTGAAACAAAGAAACTACTTTCAAGTCTTCACGTTTCCCGCCGGAAGCGTGAGACTTTCCACTCTGCACCCGATGCCCCCTGCTCAACCTGTGGAAAACTAACACTACAGGGAGGACTCCCCGGCGACTGCGAGCCCGTGAGTAGCCAGTGACGACCCCCCTGAACCCCCACAGCGATGCCTGCAGAGGAAATCCAGAGGCTCCCCCTGACTGCGACTGCCTGTAACAAGGGACCAGACGCCTGGAACCAACACTGCACCCGCAGCCCCCAGGACCTGAAGGAACCGAACTCCAGTGCAGGAGCGACCCCCAGGCGACCCTCTGCCTAGCCCAGGTGGTGGCTACCCCGAGGAGCCCCCCCCCCGTGCCTGCATTGTTGAAGAGACCCCCAGGTCTCCCCATTACTTCCTATCTAAAACCTGATGCCTGTTTGTACTCTGCACCCGGCCACCCCTGTGTCGCTGAGGGTGTACTTTCTGTGCCTGCTTGTGTATCCCCCCCCCCCCCCCCCCAAAGGACGTGGGTACTTACCTGCTTGCAGACTGGAATCGGGGAAAACCCCTGTTCTCCATTGAAGCCTATGTGTTTTGGGCACCTCTTTGACCTCTGCACCTGACCGGCCCTGAGCTGCTGGTGTGGTAACTTTGGGGTTGCCCTGAACCCCCAACGGTGGGCTACCTATGCACCAACTTTGAGACTTGTAAGTGTTTTACTTACCTGCAAAACTAACCTTTACTTACCTCCCCCAGGAACTGTTGATTTTTGCAGGGTCCACTTTTAAAATAGCTTATTGCCATTTTTACAAAGACTGTGCATGATATTGTGTTCATTCAAAGTTTCCAGAGTACCTAAGTGAAATACCTTTCATTTGAAGTATTACTTGTAAATCTTGAACCTGTGGTTCTTAAAATAAACTAAGAAAAGATATTTTTCAATATAAAAAACCTATTGGCCTGGAGTAAGTCTTTGAGTGTGTGTTCCTCATTTATTGTCTGTGTGTACAACAAATGCTTAACACTACCCTCTGATAAGCCTACTGCTTGACCACACTACCACAAACTAGAGAATTAGCATTATCTATTTCTGCCACTATCTTACCTCTAAGGGGAACCCTTGGACTCTGTGCACACTATTTCTCACTTTAAAATAGTATAAACAGAGCCAACTTCCTACAAACCTTTCCCTTCGGATAAAACCAGAGGTCACCGGTCCTCCACTGCATCCCAGCTATGGTCGGAGCCAAGAAAGTTATTCGGATGCCCTGCATACCAGCTCAGCACCGAAAAAAGCCAGAGACAAGTCTTCGGCATCGACCTCCATTTCGGCACAGACAAAACAAAAATTGTACGCTGTTTCGGTACCGACTGCTTAAACACCAAAAAAGAAACAACAAACAGCTACAATTTCTGCACCGAAAACTTTCCAACTGAAAAAAGCTTCGGAACCGAAAAAACTTCAGAAGGCTCAAACTGTCTCTGGACAGTTTGTAACATCCCCTACGCCACAGGTGGAACTAATTTTGTAAGTTATGGACGCTAGACAGCGCCGACTTCAAATTCAGCAAGGAACAGCGCGGATTATAGCATCACCTCCGCCACCTCTAAAGAGGAAATTAACTTTTGAAGAAAGTCTGGATTCCTCTGCACCTCCGAAGAAGACTGCTAAAGAACAGACTTCTCATATTTCCACATCTCCACCTTTACCTACCTCTTCACAACATACTCCACCAACATCTCCTACACGTTTAGGATTCACACCACCTAGTTCACCACCTGGGGGGTCACAAGATATAGGGGATGCATTAGATGAGCAAGACCCATGAGATGAGTATGATCCAGATCCCATTACACCCAATGATCTGGATCTTTACCCAGCCAGACCCTCACCACCTGAGGATTCTTCATCATAACAAGCGATAGAGATTGTAAATGAGGGATAAACAATATCTAACAACTCCATTAGGTGTGCAGTTGATGCTGCTGATACTGCAGCACATAGTATCAATAAAAGTGCCATCATAAGACGTCTTGCATGGCTTGGATTTTCATGCTTCAAACAAGAGGTACAACAGGCAGTTCTAAATATGCCCTTCGATAAGGAGCATTTATTTGGTCCACAAGTGGATACCACACTTGAAAAATTAAACGAGGACAATCAAACTGCCAGAGCCATGGGAGCTTTGCCAGCCAGCACACACAGAAGTCATTTTTGTCGTGCAGGATTTAGTAGAGGATTCAGGTGATCATTCCAAGAACCAGGCACAAGTCAAACTAAACCCACCTCGCAATACACCAGAGGTTATTTCAGAGGGTCATATAGAGTAAACAATAACAAAGGAAGAGGAAAACCATCTTCCTCTAAAGGTTCTCAGTGACTCCAAAAATGTAACATTAAATCCAAGTCACTCCTCTTTTACCCCCAGTGGACTCAAATCACCACAGATCAGTGGGTACTTCAAATGATCCAAAATGGTTATTGCCTGGAGCTCATTTTCACTCCACCAAATATACCCCCTCATACACACAGATTCTAAGATCATCATCTGACCCTTAAAGAAGAAGTAAATTCTCTTCTTCTAAAAGGGGCTATAGAACTAGTACCATTACAATACCAAGGGACAGGAGTTTACTCCCTCTGTTTTCGAATTCCCAAAAAAGATGGGTCTCTCAGATCAATATCGGACCTCTGACCCTTAACTCACTACATTCTATCAGAACATTTTCACATGGTCACTCTTCAGGATGTTATTCCTCTTTTACAAATACAAGACTTTGACAGCCCTAGATCTAAAGGATGCTTACTTTCACATTCTCATTCATCCTGCACACAGAAAATACCTAAGATTTGTTGTAGCAGGAATACATTACCAATTCAAAGTGTTACCTTTCGGGGTCACAACTGCTCCCAGAGTAGGCACAAAATGCCTTGCAGTAGTGGTAGCACATCTCATAAGAAAACCTATTCATGTTTTTCCTTATCTGGATAATTGGTTCATAAAGGCCAGTTCATTCCATCAGTGTCAAAAAGATAATCAAACTACAATACGCCTCCTACATTCTCTAGGATTCACCATAAACTACCTCAAGTCACACCTTCAACCTCTGCAAACGCAAACATACCTATGAGCTATTCTAAATACAGAATAAGGAGTAGCATTTCCCAACCAAAACAGGATCCAATCTTTTCAAACACTAATTGCAACATCAAAACAGATCCAGACATACACAGTAAGAACTGTGATGAAACTGTTAGGCATGATGGCATCTTGTATTGCCATAGTGCCTCATGCCAGACTTCATATGCGTCCTGTTCAACAGTGTCTCTCTCGTCAGTGGTCTCAGGCACAGGGTCTAATGAAAGATCTAGTGTTGTTGGACCGGCAGACTTATGTCTCTCTACATTGGTGGAATACCACAAACCTCTTAAAAGGGTGGCCCATTGTAGACCCTGTGCCTCAGATTACTCTCGCAACAGATGCCTCAAACGGGTGGGGAGCTCATCTCCTCGACTTAACAGTTCAGGAAATATGGGATGACACTCGCCGGTCTCTTCATATCAATTACCTCGAACTGCAAGCAATATTATTGGTAGTGAAAGCATTCCTACCACAGTTGAAACACAAAGCTGTGTTCATACGTACAGACAATATGACTGCTATGTACTACCTTCATAAACGGGGGGTGGGGGAGGGAGGCACAATCTCAACAACTGTCCCAGTTAGCAGAACCACTGTGGAAATGGGCAATTCATCACCATATTCACATAGCACAATATCTCCTGGGCTCAGACAACCAGTTAGCAGACCTGCTAAGCATGACGCATCAAAAAATGCATGAGTGGGAACTTCACCCACAAGTCCTTCAACAGTTCTTCGCAAAGTGGGGAACACCTCAAATAGATCTGTTTGCAACAAAACAAAAAATGCCAAAACTTCACCTCCAGGTACCCACACCCTCAGTCCAAAGGCAATGCTCTATGGGTCAGTTGGTCAGGGATATTTGCTTACGATTCCCCCCCCCCCCCCCCCCCCCCTTACCATTCCTAGTATAGAAGATAAAACAATCTTCTCTCAACGTGAACTTAGTAGTCCCTGCGTGGGCATGTCAACCATGGTACACAACACTTCTGAAACTCTGTTGTTCATCATCAGAAGCTTCCGAACAGACCTGACACAGAAACAGGGACAGATGAGACACCCAAATCCCTCAATCTAGCAATATGGCTCCTGAAGTCATAGAATTTGGAAACTTACATTTATCTCAAGAATGTATGGATATCCTAAAACAAGCACGTAAACCTACTACTAGACAGTGCTATGCAGCAAAGTGAAAACGTTTTGTTTGTCACTCTCAAACAAAAAACATTGATCCTCTTCAACCAACAGTACAGGACATTGTACAATATTTATCACATTTACAAAAGGCAAATTTAGCCTACACATCTATTTGTTTACATTTAGCCGCCATAGCTGCATATCTGCAAAATAGACAGCATATTTCACTGTTTAGAATTCCAGTTACAAAGCATTTATGGAAGGACTAAAAGAATAATTCCACCAAGGATTCCTCCAGCTCCATTTTGGAACTTAAACTTTGTGCTCACAAGGCTCATGGCTCCACCATTTGAGCCACTACATTCATGCCCATTACAATACTTTCCATGGAAAGTAGCTTTCTTAATTGCTATCACATCTCTCTGGCGTGTTAGTGAACTTCAGGCACTAACTTTAGAAGACCCTTTCTTTCAGGTTCATAAAGAAAAGATTGTATTAAGAACAAATCCAAAATTTCTTCCAGAAGTCATTTCACAATTTCATACTAATCAAACAATAGAACTGCCAGTTTTTTCCCCAAAACTGGATTCAGTAGCAGAAAGAGCTCCACATACTCTAGATGTAAGAAGAGCACTTACGTACTACATAGACAGAGCAAATCATTTTAGGAAAACAAAACAACTTTTTGTGGCTTTCTCACTACCACATAAAGGAGACCAAATATCTAAAACAACTATAGCGAGATGAATAGTCAAATGCATTCAGACTTGCTATACTAAAGCTAAAAGACAATTACCTGTACCACCTAGAGCACATTCCACTAGGAAAAAAGGTGCATCTATGGTTTTTCTAGGCAACATACCAATGGCAGATATTTGTAAAGCAGCAACATGGTCTACACCACACCTTCACAAAACATTGTGTAGACGTCTTTGCCAGACAACAGGCAAATGTTGGACAAGGTGTACTTAAAACACTTTTTCAAACAATTGCAAACCCTATACACACCGCACCGCTTTATGGAAGGACGGTCTATGCACAGCATGTGTATCTACAGCTACACATGCCATCGAATGGAAAATGTTACTTACCAGTAGACATCTGTTCGTGGCATGTAGTGATGTAGATTCACATGCGCCCTCCCTCCTCCCCGGAAGTGTGTACAGATTGCAATTTTATATATATATATATGTATGTATATATGTGTTCAATGGCATGTGTAGCTGCAGATACACATGCTGTGCACATCCCGCCATCTGGTGTTGGGCTCGGAGTGTTACAAGTTGTTTTTCTTCGAAGAAGTCTTTTCGAGTCACGAGACCGAGGGACTCCTCCCATTTCGACTCCATTGCGCATGGGCGTCGACTCCATGTTAAATTGTTTTTTTTCCGCCATCGGGTTCGGACGTGTTCCTTTTCGCTCCGTATTTGGGGTCGGAAAGTTAGTTAGAATCTCGGAAAAATCGTCGGTATTGTTTGCGTTCGGTATCGGGTTAGTTACAACAGATCGACACCGAATTAAGAAGAGCTCCGGTGGCCCTTCGGGGTTTTTTTCGATCCCCGTCGGGCCTGGTCGGCCCGGCCACGTGTCTCTTCAAGGCTGATGGAACGGACCCCATTCCGCTTCTGTCCAAAATGCCATAACAAGTATCCATATACAGATCAACACCTGTTCTGTAACTTGTGTCTGTCACCAGAACACAAGGAGGATACTTGCGAGGCCTGTCGAGCGTTTCAGTCCAGGAAGACACTCAGAGACCGAAGAGCAAGAAGATTGCAAATGGCGTCGGCGCCGACAGGACAAGGGTGTTTCAAGGAGGAGGAAGAAACATTCTCCACCCAGGATTCGGACTCGGAGGAGATCGATCCAGAAGAAACGCCGAAAACCGTGAGTAAGACGTCGAAACAAAGAACTCACGAGAAGACCGCTAAAGCCCAGGGGACACCACCGCCAACAGGCCATGGCTTAACCCGAAAACTAGGTGACCGTCTATCGGCACCGAAAAAGGGCGAGCTGGTGTCGAAGTCATCCGACTCTGGTCGAGATACCAGCACACAGCAATCTCGGGCCCGAGAGAGTGGCTCCGAGAAGATTCGGCATCGAGACAGCAGCACCGAAATGGGTCGGCACCGAGAGGGCACGACGCCTAAAGTAAAAAAGATTTCGTTGGAGCCGAAAAAAGCAGCCGAAAAGGTTTCGGTACCTAAACATCCAGCCTTGGAACCGAAAATAAGTTCATATTCAGAGGAACAAGGACTGTCCTCACAAATGAAGACACACAGATTTGAACAAGAATTAGAGACAATAGAGCCAGATCACACACAAAGGCGGCTCTTTATTCAGAAAGATACGGGGAAGATCAGCACTCTTCCTCCAATCAAAATGAAACGTAAACTTGCCTTCCAAGACGAGGACAAACAGCCACAAGCAAAGGTGGCTAGACAAGTAACACCACCACCATCCCCACATCACTCTCCGCAAGCATCACCGGTAGCCACTCCACCAATTATGCAATCCCCAACTCATACGGGAATGAGTCAAGATGACCCTGACGCATGGGACCTTTATGACGCACCAGTGTCAGATAATAGTCCTCAAAGCTATCCAGCGAGACCATCGCCACCAGAGGATAGTACAGGCTACGCTCAAGTGGTATCAAGAGCAGCAGCATTTCACAATGTCAGCCTTCATTCAGAACCCATTGAAGACGTCTTTCTTTTTAATACACTGTCGTCCACACACAGTCAATATCCGAGTCTTCCGATGTTACCCGGAATGCTGAAACACTCCAAACAAGTGTTTGAGGAGCCTGTCAAAGGGAGAGCCATTACTCCAAGAGTAGATAAAAAATATAAACCGCCACCAACAGACCCAGTGTACATCACACAACAGCTATCACCAGACTCTGTTGTAGTTGGAGCAGCGCGCAAAAGAGCCAACTCTCATACTTCAGGAGATGCACCACCTCCAGATAAAAAGAGTAGAAAATTCGATGCTGCAGGCAAAAGGGTGGCGGCACAGGCAGCAAACCAGTGGCGTATTGCTAATTCGCAAGGTTTGTTAGCCAGATATGATAGGGCCCATTGGGATGAGATGCAACACTTTATTGAGCATTTACCAAAAGAGTTCCAAAAAAGAGCGCACCAAGTGGTAGAAGAGGGACAAAGTATCTCCAATAATCAGATACGATCAGCAATGGATGCTGCAGACACAGCTGCTAGAACTATTAACACAGCAGTTACAATAAGGAGACATGCATGGCTGCGTACATCAGGATTTAAACCAGAGATACAGCAAGCTGTGCTGAATATGCCATTCAACAGACAGCAGTTGTTTGGGCCGGAGGTGGACACTGCAATAGAAAAACTTAAGAAACACACTGACACGGCCAAAGCCATGGGCGCACTCTACTCCCGGCAGAGCAGAGGCACATTTCGAAAGACACAATTTCGAGGGCAGACCACAGAAGCCACAACCTCACAAACAAAGCCCACTTACCAGAGCCAGTATCAGCGGGGAGGTTTTCGGGGACAATATAGAGGAGGACAGTTTCAAAGAAACAGAGGAAAGTTCCAAAGTCCCAAAACTCCTCCAAACAAACAGTGACTTCAAGGTCACAAATCCCCAACACACAACACCTGTGGGAGGGAGACTAACCAAGTTTTACACACATTGGGAGGAAATAACAGACACTTGGGTCTTAGCAATTATCCAGCATGGTTATTGCATAGAATTTCTCAAATTCCCTCCAAACGTCCCACCGAAAACACACAAAACAAAACATAGATCTTCTAGGACTAGAAGTTCAGGCATTGCTACAGAAAGAAGCATTGGAATTAGTACCAACACAACAATTAAACACAGGAGTTTACTCACTGTACTTTCTGATACCCAAAAAAGACAAGAGTCTAAGACCTATACTAGATCTCAGAACATTAAATACCTACATCAAACCAGACCACTTTCACATGGTTACTTTACAAGACATAATCCCACTGCTCAAACAACAAGACTACATGACAACACTAGACCTAAAGGATGCATATTTCCATATACCAATACATCCTTCACACAGAAAGTACCTAAGGTTTGTATTCCAAGGGATACATTACCAATTCAAAGTGTTGCCATTCGGAATAACAACTGCGCCAAGAGTTTTTACAAAATGCCTGGCAGTAGTAGCTGCACATATCAGAAGGCAGCAAATACATGTGTTCCCGTACCTGGACGATTGGCTAATCAAAACCAACACGCTAAAACGATGTTCACAACACACAAAATGTCATAGAAATCCTACACAAACTAGGTTTCTCAGTCAACTACGCAAAGTCACACCTTCTGCCGTGTCAAACACAGCAATACTTAGGAGCAACAATCAACACAGCAAAAGGGATTGCCACTCCAAGTCCACAAAGAGTTGAAACATTTCACAATGTAATACAGGCCATGTATCCAAAACAAAGGATACAAGTCAAAATGGTAATGAAACTACTAGGCATGATGTCTTCATGCATAGCCATTGTCCCAAATGCAAGGTTGCACATGCGGCCCTTACAACAGTGCCTAGCATCACAATGGTCACAAGCACAGGGTCAGCTTCTAGATCTGGTGTTGATAGACCGCCAAACATACATCTCGCTTCAATGGTGGAACAGTATAAATTTAAACCAAGGCCTTTCCAAGACCCAGTGCCACAATACGTGATAACGACAGATGCTTCCATGACAGGTTGGGGAGCACACCTCAATCAACACAGCATCCAAGGACAATGGGACATACAGCAAAGACAGTTTCACATAAATCACTTAGAACTGTTAGCGGTATTTCTAGCGCTGAAAGCATTTCAACCCATGATAACCGACAAATACATTCTTGTCAAAACAGACAACATGTATTACCTAAACAAACGGGGAGGGACACACTTGACACAGTTGTGTCTCCTAACACAGAAAATATGGCATTGAGCGATTCACAACCACATTCGCCTAATAGCACAATTTATTCCAGGAATTCAGAATCAGTTAGCAGACAATCTCTCTCGGGATCACTCAGGGCCCTTGGTACCAGGTGTACCAGTTACAAGGGACTTACCTGAGTGCCAGGGTTGTGCCAATTGTGGAGACAAAGGTACAGTTTAGGGAAAGAACACTGGTGCTGGGGCCTGGTTAGCAGGGTCCCAGCACACATTCAAATCATAACTTAGCTTCTCCAGTATTGGATCTTTCATAGATTCACATGCTTGAATCATCCCCGTCGTCGAGGTGGGAGCCTCACGGTAAACTTAAATATATAAAAAGCAGTAAGTCAGTAAAAGTAAAACCAGTAGGCCCTAGTAGGCCTCATAGGGTATTTTACAGTCTATCCACTTTGTTTTGTGAAAAGACCCAAACTTGAGTATCAACCAATCAGGATTCAGCCCCTCCCAAACACTCCCAACAGAGGCTGAATTCCCTCAGATTTTCTACCGCACGTCGTGTGAAGGGAGTCTCCCTGAGCTCTGCTCAGTTTTTTTCCTATTTTCTGACTGAAGATTGTTTTTTCTCTCAGGAAACTAGTTACAACTTTACTATGTCTGAAAAGGCAAAGAAGGGTCTGTTCAGAGACTGTGACAACTGTGGGAAGAAGAGACTACATATTGATGACCCCCACAAGAAGTGTATTTACTGCCTTCATCCAGACCATAAGGTGAGAGACTGCAAAATCTGTCGCACCTTTAGTCAAAAAACCCTCAAAGACCGAGAGGGTAGACTTCTCTTATGGCTACAAAAACAGAAAGTCTTAGAGCATCCTTCATCAGACAGCGAAGAGTCACCACAAACTTCTCGCCCTCAGAAAAGAACAGGTGAGAGAGATAGAGGTGCGGATGAACCACCAAGAAAAATGCACAAAAAGACAAAACAAGTCTTAACTGAAGAGGCAGTTAAACATGGACCAAAAAAGGTTCATTCAGAACCTACTACGCCGTTACACCGGAAAAGCACCTCAAAGAAACCATCCCTGTCTCTGTCACCACAAAAAGAGCCAGAAAAACTCTTGTCGGTGAAAAAACAACCGTCGACGACCGCCCCGTCGACGACAGTGTCGACGGTAACAGCGACCACGGTATCGTCGACGTTCACAACACCATCATCACCGATGATTATGACGTCGTCGCCGTTGTCATCGACGATTATTACTGCAAAAATCTTCAAAAGAGCTTCGTCGGCAACCACAGCGTCGACAGCGGAGGCCTCCTGGGTTCACAAATCATCCAGGGCACTAAAAAACCCATCTACACAAGATACGTCGGCGAAGCGACCGTCGTCGGTAAAATACCCGTCGACGAAGGGACCGTCGACTAAGGACCCATTGACAAAGAATCAGTCATGGACGGAAGTGTCGACGAGAGACCCGTCGACGAGAGACCCGTCGACGAGGGAACCGTCGACGAGGGAACCGTCGACGATCACCACAGCATTAACAGTTTACAAACCTTGGGACATTTCACCAGATCATTCCTCATACCATCATGAGGACTCCACCAGATTCTTACCCCTTTCCCTTATTAATATAGGGGACAAGCCATCTGACATTTTGCCGATACATACATCACCAAGTAAAGTGCTGCCATACCCACCGCAACATCTTTTGGACGATGATGATGATGAGGATCAAGGAATGTTTGGGGCAGCTAGTAGCCCGTCCCAACTAAATGTCAAATGTCAAGAGTTTGATGAAGAAGAGGATCAACATTACCAGCATAGTTATGCTTCAACATCTTATCCACAGGCAAACCAACCATCGCCACTGGCTATGCCTAGCACATTAGTGACAGATTTACAACATATGTTGAAGGACTACTATAAAAGGTTCCCACCGTCAACTCAGTCCACGCCACCTAGACCTCAGAGTTACCAGCAAGCTCAAACTACTAATGTTTCCGAAAAGCCACAGGCTAGTAGACCTGTAACTAGCCAAGCTCCGGAAGCTTACCTCTCGTCGGACGACGAAAGGGAAGAGGGCGAGCTAGCAGATTCAGCGGCTAGTGAATGGGACGATTATCTCGTTCCCACACCATCTCCACCTCCAGCAGCTCCAGTGGATTCTCCTCCAGAAGACATAGGAGGTTTCCATAATATCATAGAGAGAGCGGCGAAACGTTTTGGCCTGGCAATTGTTTCCCATGAAACTGAGTGTTTTTTGTATGACTTTAAAGAGCCATCAAAGAGATCTGTAAGAGCCATACCGATTGTGGATTTCTTATGGCAGGAGGGTTTGAAGGCAATGAAAAACCCGGCAACAGTGCCTTCACAAATGCCAAGGCTAGAGAAAAAATACAAGGCCCCAGATGATTCTCCGGCCTGTTTAGTCTCACAGCCGAAACCTGACTCGGTTATATCACAGGCGGCTCAACGACGATCCAAAAACCCCTCTACGCCTATTGCGTCTCCCCCAGTCAAAGAGGGAAGGAGACTAGACAATATCGGTAAGAAATTCTCCTCGGTTGCTGCAGTAACGGTCAAGGCGGCAAATTCCCTCGCCATCCTGGGAAGGTACGATTGCCAGATGTGGGCAGACATGTCCGCTTTTGTAGATTCACTGCCAGAAGATCTCAAGGTGGAAGCCAAAAAGGTCTTGCAGGAGGGAGAAAGGGTCTCCGCAGAGATAATAGACACTGCAATAGATATTTCCCTCACTGGCTTTCGACAATTAGCTGGAGCAGCAGTCCTGCGCAGACAAGGGTGGCTTAAAGCTACTTCATTCAGACCAGAAGTCCAAACTCGTGTTCTCGACATGCCCTTCGATGGAGAGAGTTTGTTTGGCAAACATGTCGACGACATGCTGCAGGCTATCAAGACGGATACCGATACAGCAAAATCCCTAGGTACCCTGCAGTATAAAAAAACTACCTTTTCGTGGAGCAAGGGGTAGAGGTAATTACTCCTTTTGAGGTGGATACCAACAATACAGGTCACAATATCCATCTTCCTCCACAGGACCAGGACATCAGCACCATCAACAACAGCAGCATTATCGATTACCACCAGCCGCAGATTACAAACATCCGGCTAGAGGAAGAGGAGCTGCCCGAGGAAGAGATACAGGCAGAAAGCAATGACCAGCGGATAATCTCAACACCTCCCCAATCAATATTGAAGGTCGGAGGTCGCATCAATTCTTATTTCCCCAAGTGGAAGGCTATAACATCGGACAGATGGGTACTAGATGTAGTGACCAGAGGTCATACTCTGGAATTCATGCAAACACCACTGAGTGTCCCTCCATCGGGTACACCGCCTCCGAGGTTAGGCCAACTTCTCAGGGAAGTAAGAATAATGCTAACAAAAGGAGCAATAGAACCAGTCCCTTTATCTCAAAAGAACAAAGGATTCTACTCCCGGTTTTTCCTTCTAAAGAAACCATCAGGAGACTGGCGCCCCATCCTGGACTTGAGAGCACTAAACAAGTTTCTAAAGAAACAATCGTTCAGGATGGTAACGTTGCAGGATGTTCTGCGTCTCTTAAACACAGGAGATTGGATGGCATCCCTAGACCTCCAGGATGCTTATTTTCATATCCCCATATATCGCAAACATCGCAAATTTTTAAGGTTCAGGGTAGGACGTATGCACCTCCAATTCCGGGTTCTACCATTCGGTCTCAAATCAGCCCCCAGAATCTTCACAAAAATGTTAGCTCCAGTAGCAGCACATCTTCGCCAGTCAGGTATCCAGGTCTTCCCTTACCTGGACGACTGGCTTATAAAGGCACCCTCAAAATTCCAAGTAACAAATCATATTTCCTATTGCCTTCAATTGTTACACAGCCTGGGGTTTGTAGTCAACTACCAGAAATCTCAGATATACCCCAAACAAGAATTGAGTTTCTTGGGAGCAATTTTGGACACAGTACGCAGCAAAGCGTACCCATCACACGAGAGGAAACAAAAGTTAACCTCTTTGGCAGACAACCTATCCAGAAAAAAGTTCGTTTCAGTCCGCATCTACAAATCATTGCTCGGAATGATATCATCGTGCATTCCGCTAGTCCCAGATTGCAGGCTCCATATGCGACCCCTGCAAGAGCAATTGGACATACAATGGACACAGGTCCACGGCTCCTTCGAAGACAAGATTCGCATAACGCCTCTAATGAAGAACACTATGAGGTGGTGGGCGACTCCAACCAATTTCTCAAAAGGGCTGTCTTTTCTTCTTCATACACCAAGTTACATAGTAACAACGGATGCCTCTCTAGAAGGATGGGGTGCACACTGCCAGGACCTGCAAATCAGCGGACTCTGGAATCAGCAAGAGAGCCAGCTCCACATCAATTATCTAGAACTCAAAGCAATACACTTAGCTCTAAAAGCTTTCTTGCCAAAGATACAATGTTCAAGCGTCTTAATCCGGACGGACAACATGACCAGCATGTTTTATCTAAACAAGCAAGGAGGCACAAGATCCCTACAACTCTCGCAGCTAGCCCAACAAATTTGGACATGGGCCATCAAACACAATATTTCACTAAAAGCGGAGCATGTGCCAGGACAGATCAATGTTCTAGCAGACACCCTGAGCAGGACAGTGATTCCTTATCACAAGTGGGAGCTAGACCAGAAAATTCTCAATGGCCTGTTTCTATTATGGGGCAAACCAAACTTAGACCTATTTGCCACTCTCGAGAACAAGAAATGCCAGTTCTACGCAAGTTGGCTTCCCCAAAAAGATTCGTGGGGGAATGCGTTTTCGATGAGATGGTCAGGAGTTTATGCCTACGCTTTTCCTCCGATCCCGCTCATTCCGAGTCATCAGAAAAATTAAGACGGAGGGGTGTCGACTTCTACTCATAGCTCCCAGATGGCCCAGACAAATATGGTATACGGAGCTCCTCATGCTCTCCGAACGACCACATCTACCACTCAGACAGTCCGACTCTTTTAACGATGCACCAGGGACAAGTCACACACCCACATCCGTCGTCTCTTCATTTGTCGGCTTGGCTCCTGAACACAATGAATACTTAAATCTCAAAATTTCCCCAGAGTGTAGAGACATCTTAGCAAAAGCTAGAGCTGACACTACCAACAAAACCTATAGACTTAAATGGAAACGGTTTTGTATTTGGTGTGCAGCGGAAAATATACATCCTTTATCTTCTACTCCGGAACAAATACTTCCATATCTCCTGCTCCTGGCAAAATCAGGACTTGCATATTCTTCCATACGGGTACATCTGGTAGCAATTTCCAGATACCGCAGATCACCAGACAGACTCTCTTTGTGTTCCACAAGAATTGTCAAACAATTTATGAAGGGCCTTTTTCGGGTCTTCCCGCCAATTAGGAAACCTCCACCTCTATGGTCATTGAATGTTGTGTTGATGCAGCTCATGAAAGCTCCTTTTGAGCCGATCCACAAAGCTGACCTAAAATTCCTCGCATGGAAAACAGCGTTACTGTTAGCTCTTACTTCGGCAAAAAGAGTCAGTGACATTCAGGCGTTCACTATCAAACAGCCGTTCCTCCAGTTTACAAACTCAGGTGTCATCCTGCGGACAAATCTTAAATTCATTCCGAAAGTTCCCTCAACATTTCATTTAAATGAACCAGTCATCTTAAAAACCTTTTTTCCAAATCCGCA